>NC_091980.1:219427469-220047550 GCF_044704955.1 Pristiophorus japonicus
TTAGACTTGACTATTCCAATGTTTTCCTGGCTGGTCTCCCATCCTCCATAAACTGGAGCTCATCCAAAACTCAGCTGCCCATATCCTAACTCACACCAAGACCCACTCATCCCATCACCGCTATGCTCACTAACTTACATTGGCTACACCTCGGTTTTATAATTCTCATCCTTGTTTTCAAATCCCTCCATGGTCTCACCCCCTCCATATCACAGTAATCTTCTCCAGCCTCCATGATCTCTGTGTTCTTCCAATTCTGGTCTCTTGCGCATTCCCAATTTTAATTGCTCCACCATCGGTGGCCATGCCTTCAGTCATCTCGGCCTTAAGCTCTGGAAATCCCTACCCAAATCTCTCCTCTTTTAAGATGCTCCTTGAAACCTACCTCTTTGACCAAGCTTTTGGTAACCTGTCCTAATATCTCCTTATGTGGCTCGGTATCAAATTATGTTTGATAATGCTCCTGTGAAGCAACGTGGGGCATTTTACTACATTAAATCCGCTATATAAATGCAAGTTGTTGATGTTGGTAGCGAAGGGCATGTAAGGGGGGAAAAATTTAATCTGTTGGTTCTCAAAATACACCATAAAGTCAGTTCATTTTTACAAATGTCTCTTTTTTCTTTTCCCTTTAAATAGTAATTCCATTCAATCTATACTGGTTTTATAATACTTATTGCAAGTATTGCAACCTCATTTAATTATATAACTCATTATTGTCAGCCAAAGTCATCCCAATAACCATCACATATTGCAGACTTTTTCATTTCACTGGCATTAACTTTCCTTTCTGAAAAACTTTTAAAACATTGCAGCCAGTCATTTTGCAATTTTAGAATACTTTAGGAATTTTCAAACAAAAAGACAACAGAACACAAAAGCAATAATAGCGGTAGTAAGAATATTACAGGTGCAGTGTTAAGAATCTGGAGTTCCAGAATCTGGTATAATCCGGAATCCGGGACAAATCGGTGGGCGGAGTCGTCCGGAATCTGTGAAATGTTCAGGAATCCAGACCCGATGACACTGCTGACACCGGGGCCCCGCCCTGCCTGACCTCGAGCCTCGCCGCTGGCCCGCCTGACGATCTCCTTGGCAGGGCACACCTGAACACCTCTTCAGCGGGCTCCGCCCGACGACCTCTTCGGTGATGCCGGCCCACCTGACAACCTCCTCGGTGGGGCCGGCCCACCTGACGACAACCTCCTCGGCGGGACGGGATGGCCCGAACAGCTCCTCGCAGGAGTACCCCACCCACAATTTCTGAGCTGGACTCGGGCGTTTCCGGATTCGTGACGTCAGAAACAAATCAAAAGTCCGGAAAAGCCCGGAATCCGGAATGGCCTCGGTCCTGAGGGTTCCGGATTTTAGGCGCTGCACCTGTGTAACATCCTGCATATTCATACAGAAGCAACAGACTACTCGGCATCAACCCACTGGCAGTTACATAGTGTGAAAGGGCACACTAAAGCAGCATAAAACATTATCCTGCAACCTTGATATTTGTGCTGCAAGATTGGAGATGGTGAAAACTCTGGTAAAAATGATGTTACTCCAACTAAACTTTGGCGGAGAAGGATAACAGTGACAGACCACCCAGCTATTTATAATTCAACACCATTGTGCTCCTCTTCGTGGTTGTGAACTAAGCAGGTAACTGCAATTATTTGAAGCTCTGCTATCATACAAAATCGGTGGTACTATAATCTGTCTTCACGAAGGAAGACTCAAATAACCTTCCAGAAATACTAGGGGACTGAGGGTCTAGTGAGAAGGAGGAACTGAAGGAAATCCTTATTAGGCGGGAAATGGTGTTAGGGAAATTGATGGGATTGAAGGCCGATAAATCCCCGAGGCCTGATAGTCTGCATCCCAGAGTATTTAAGGAAGTAGCCCTAGAAATAGTGGATGCATTGGTGATCATTTTTCAACAGTCTATCGACTCTGGATCTGTTCCTATTGCCTGGAGGGTAGCTAATGTAACACCACTTTTTAAGAAAGGAGGGAGAGAGACAACAGGTAATTATAGACTGGTTAGCCTGACAGCAGTAGTGGGGAAAATGTTGGAATCAATTATTAAAGATGAAATAGCAGCACATTTGGAAAGCAGTGACGGGATTGGCCCAAGTCAGCATGGATTTATGAAAGGGAAATCCTGCTTGACAAATCTTCTAGAACGTTTTGAGGATGTAACTGGTAGAGTGGACAAGGGAGAACCAGTGGATGTGCTGTATTTGGACTTTCAAAAGGCTTTTGACAAGGTCCCACACAAGAGATTGGTGTGCAAAATTAAACCACATGGTATTGGGGGTAATGTACTGACGTGGATAGAGAACTGGTTGGCAGTCAGGAAGCAGAGAGTCGGGATAAACGGGTCCTTTTCAGAATGGCAGGCAGTGACTAGTGGGGTACCGCAGGGCTCAGTGCTGGGACCCCAGCTATTTACAATATATATTAATGATTTGGATGAGGGAATTGAGTGTAATATCTCCAAGTTTGCAGATGACACTAAGCTGGGTGGCAGTGTGAGCTGTGAGGAGGACGCTAAAAGGCTGCAGGGTGACTTGGACAGGTTAGGTGAATGGGCAAACGCGTGGCAGATGCAATATAATGTGGATAAATGTGAGGTTATCCACTTTGGTGGCAAAAACACAAAGGCAGAATATACTCTGAATGGCGGCAGATTAGGAAAAGGGGAGGTGCAGCGAGACCTGGGTGTCATGGTACATCAGTCATTGAAAGTTGGCATGCAGGTACAGCAGGCGGTGAAGAAGGCAAATGGTATGTTGGCCTTCATAGCTAGGGGCTTTGAGTATAGGAGCAGAGAGGTCTTACTGCAGTTGTACAGAGTCTTAGTGAGGCCTCACCTGGAATATTGTGTTCAATTTTGGCCTCTTGAGGAAGGACGTTCTTGCTACTGAGGGAGTGCAGTGAAGGTTCACCAGACTAATTCCCGGGATGGCAGGACTGACATATGAGGAGAGACTGGATCGACTGGGCCTGTATTCACTGGAGTTTAGAAGGATGAGAGGTGATCTCATAGAAACATATAAAATTCTGACAGGACTGGACAAGTTAGATACAGGAAGAATGTTCCCGATGTTGGGGAAGTCCAGAACCAGGGGACATAGTCGAAGGATAAAGGGGAAGCCATTTAGGACTGAGATGAGGAGAAACTTCTTCACTCAGAGAATTGTTAACCTGTGGAATTCCCTACCGCATAGAGTTGCTGATGCCAGTTCATTGGATATATTCAAGGGGGAGTTAGATATGCCCTTACAGCTAAAGGGATTAAGGGTTATGGAGAGAAAGCAGGAAAGGGGTACTGAGGTGAATGATCAGCCATGATCTTATTGAATGGTGGTGCATGCTCGAAGGGCTGAATGGCCTACCCCTGCATCTATTTTCTATGTTTCTATGTTTCTAATTCAAGCAGTCAAGTGATTTGAAATCTTTACTGATTAATGCCCATACTTTTTGAAATAGTTTCAATTAAAAACTGCCGAATAGACAGGTGATATAGCAGACAACACCTTTAAATGAACTGTACTGCTTACCAAAGGAGTTGTCTTCTTAAAAACATCTTTGCCTTGTATAACATCATTCATCACACACTCTCTTAATACACTGTATTCTTCCTCATTCAGCTGAATGGATTCTAGTAATGTGTTGCATACAAGGCATTCCCCACTGGAAGAAAATGTTCAAATTAATCAGTTTCACATTCAGATACCAAGAAGTGAGTTGCAAAATATAACAAAATTGAGTTAGGGAAACCCATCATATGCGATAAGAGATGCATCACCGCTCAGATCCAAACATTTTCACTGCCTATTGTACATTTTATGGAAAATTACAAAATGCAAGACAATAATTGGTGCTACATGTGGCAATTGTAGATATTCGCAGGATTTCATGTCATGCCAAATCGCTTGCCCCATTAATAGCTGTTGGCAAAAATAACAAAACAAGAAAGCAGAACTCAAGCTCCAAGACTGGGTTATTTTGTTAGTTTTTTTTATAGCCTTCAGCAAGGAGACCAAGTTGTCCTTCCAATAAGCACAAAAACATTCTTGCAAGAGGTGGAACATTTGGGGAGAGGAAGTGCGAAAAGGGATGGGAAATTTATGTCTTATCTTAAAACCATTATAATGGTTTTTAAATCTTATTCTGCATGCATGGACTCATCTCTTCTGCCAAAAAGACAGATGATGTGCCTTCTTCTAGACGCCTGCCAATATGCTCTACTGGTTGACCATTAGGAGGCATGGGCACTACCCTGGCTCCACATTGCTGTCTCTTCCCAGTCGGATTCTGATTACGAACTGAGTATAGTGGGGAATGTTGCAGGTTCAAATGCCACTCTGATGCTGTGCATTAGTCCTCAACACGCTGTGCTGCCCATATTGGGCACATTGTTTCACAAGTGACTTAAATAAAAAGAATTGTTTTATATAAGAAGCCTTTCTTGTAAAACAAATGTTATTCTTTCTTTCTAATTTTGTCCTTCAGATGAGATGTTAAACCAAAGTTATTCAGGTGGATTTACAAATCTCACAGAGAAAGCAGGGGAGTTTTCCTGGTGTCCTGCCCAACATGTACCCTCACCCACCATTAAAGACAGATTAATTGGCCATTTATCTCATTGCTGTTTGTAGTAGCTTGCGGTTTGCAAATTGATTACCGTGTTTGTCTGCATAATAGCAACCACATGTCGAATGTAAGTCACTCACTGTGAAATGCTTTGGGACATCCCGAGGATGTGAAAGTCTCTATATAAATTAAGTTATTTCTTCATTTTAGTTTCTTTCTTTCCATCTGTTTTATTTCTCACTTTATAATGGGTTTTAAATCTAATTTTTTTCTTGTATTTTATCTCTTCCCTTTCCTTAAAGACAACACCGTAAAATTATTCTGACTATAATCGTTATTTTTGTTTTCAAATTTTAAGTGCCAGAGAACTTGCTGAGTTGTGGTGCAAGGGCTTCACAGGCAGAGATCAGGGTTGCTCTGGTCACCGATCCTCCAAACAGACAAAATAATTTGACAGTTGATGAGAAATGGCGCCTGTGAAGGATATTTTAAATTGGGCTAATGGGACATTTGGGCTGAGCAGAAAATCAAATGAACATGCTCCAAACTTTCCCCACGTACTGGAATCCAACCCACTGCTATACTTAAGAGCTGCACGATGAATCATGGCAGAATCAGGTTCCTTCTATTACTAATAGAAGACCAATATGATCTATTACTTAAATGTTAATTTTTAACCTTTCAAAAATAACGAGCTGGAAATATCAATTTGTGGTTTAAATATATGCCATAGATACAAGTAATTTTGGAGGGAAAAAACTCTTGGTGACAAATAAAGAAATGTTATGTTATGCTTGTATGTATATTATTAAAAACCTTGCATCTAAATTTAAAATAGATTCTGTTTTCTCTCTTAATTGGCTAAGTTTTTCTTTAAATTAACATATAGTATATAACTAAATACTAACCTTTATTTGTTTAACTAATTTAATAAACTATATAGGGTAAATATTTGATTAAAGCTAAACTAATTAATTAAATAATATAATGGGAAAACAGGAGATGTGTTGCTGCTGCAATATGATGCAGCTTCTGGATGTTTTGGTCCAGGGCAACTACATCTGCGGTAAATGTCTGCGGCTCGATGAACTTCGGCTCTAAGTTGAGAAGTTGGAGTCCGAGTTGCAGACATTGCAAGACATCAGGGAGGGAGAAAGTTAACTGGACCTTTTGCTCCTGACCACATGTCAATTCTAAAGTATATAATCTAGAGGGTGTGACTGGGAGTGAAGCAGATAAGGGGATCCAAGAGATAGTATTGCAGGAGCCTCAGTCCCTGCACTTGTCCAATAGATTTGAAGTTCTTGCAACCCTTGTGGAAAGTGTGTAGACTGCAGGGTGGATGAGCAGACTGACCAAGGCACCGTGGTGCAGAAAGCCATTCAAGTGGGGGGAGTAAAGAGGCAGATGGTTGTAGTAGGGAACAGTATAGTTAGGGGTTAGATAGTGTTCTCTGCAGCCGAGAGCGTGCGTCCCGAAGGTTGTGTTGCCTACCCGGTGCCAGGGTAAAGGACATCTCCTCCGGGCTAGAGAAGAACTTGGAGTGGAAGGGGGAGGATCCAGTTGTCGTGGTACACATAGGTACCAATGACATAGGTAGGACTAAGAAAGTGGTTCTGCTGAGAGAGTTTGAACAGCTAGGGACTAAATTTAAAAGCAGAACCACAAAGGTAATAATCTCTGCATTATTACTTGAGCCATGAGCAAATTGGCATAGAATCAGGGAGATGAATGCATGGCTCAGAGGTTGGTGTGGGAGAAGTGGGTTTCGATTCATAGAGCACTGGTACCAATACTCGGGAAAGAGAGAGCTGTTCCATGAGGACGGACTACACCTGAACTATGCTGGGACCAGAGTTCTAGTGAACCGAATAACTAGGGAGGTAAGCAGAGCTTTAAACTAAATAGGGGGGTGGGTGGACGGTCACAGTGGAAAGAAATCTAGAACACTAAAGAGAAAAGAAAAGGAAGCAATGCAGGAAAGTGATTGGTATGGTAAGGATAACCAGATTATATCAGGAAGGGACAGAGCACTCTAAGGGGATAAAAGGTACACTTGAGTAAGAAGCATAAGGGAATTAGGAGGTTCTGAGGAATCGGGAGTTCCTCTGTCTTACGGTATGGATTGTGATATTGACCGACTATGTAAAACTCACTTATGTATGTAAAAGCATGCTTATACACTCACTTACATTGGGTTAAGAGGGAGGCAGCAATGCCTGATGGTTAATGAACCATCATAAGTAGCCAACACTGCACTGACCCTTAGCACAGACTGATAGAAGATGAAAACATACACTCAGTACTGCGTAACAAGGGCAGTGGAGAATCGACAGCCTAGAAAGATAGCATACTCTGGGAAGCAAGGTCAATCAATATGTCATGAGAAACTGAAGCAAAGTTGAACATTCCAGAAGGGCAACACCATGGGAGATGGACAGATGGGGGAGAACCACTCATAGCCAGTCTGAACAGTAGGTCAATCGGTGGTTTTGTAGGAGGGTCGCACAAATCGAAAAATCATTTAACTGTGCTTGTACAACTTTTGTACTTTGAAGTATTCATCGGAACATTTCCCGAGCATGTCCGAATAATACCGGTTAACCGAGGTTTCGTCTGCGTGATTCCGTGGTTGCTTTACAACATGGGCAGGTGTCGATTCCTTATATCAGGGAGTTCGTCTTGAGGAAGAGAAGTCTTCTTTTTACCCCAACAGCACTAACAAATAGGGTCCAGGTAAGAAAAAAGTGGTAAAGAAAAATAGGGCTATAGTGCAAAATAATGTTAAGATGTCTAATAATGTTAAAAGACAAATTTAAAAGCATTGTATCTGAATGCACAAAGCATCTGTAATAAGGTAGATGAATTAACAGCACAAATAGATGTAAACAGATACGATATAGTTGCAATTACAGAGACATGGTTGCAGGGTGACCAGGATTGGGAGCTGAATATCCAAGGATATTTGATATTTAGGAAGGACAGGCAAAAAGGAAGAAGGGGTGGTGTGGCATTGTAAGTAAAGGATGAAATCAGAGCAATAGTGAGAAAGGATATTAACTCAGAAAATCAAGATGTAGAATTAGTCTGGGTGGAGCTAAGGAGCAACAAGGAGCAGAAAACATTTGCGAGAGTTGTCTATAGGCCTCCAAACAGTAGTGGTAGTGTAGGGGACGGCATCAAACAGGAAATTAGAGATGCATGTAACAAGGGTACTACAGTAATCGTAGGTGACTTTAATCTACATATAGACTGGCCAAACCAAATTAGTAATAATACTGTGGCAGATGAATTCCTGGAGTGTGTACGAGATGTTTTTTTAGACCAGTATGTTGAGGAGCCGACTAGGGAACAGGCTATCCTAGATTGGGTATTGTATAATGAGAAGGGGTTAATTGACAGTCTTGTTGTGTGGGGTTCTTTAGGGAAAAGTGACCATAATATGATTGAATTCTTTGTTAAGATGGAAAGTGAAGTCGTCCAATCCAAAACTAGGGTCCTAAATCTAAACAAAGGAAACTACGAAGGTATGAGGAATGAATTGGCTATGATAGACTGGAAGATTCATTAAAAGGCATGACAGTGCTAACATGTAAGGAACGAATGCATGAATTGCATCAGTTATACATTCCTTTCTGGCGTATAAACACAAAAGGAAAAGTGGTTCAACCATGGCTAGCAAAAGAAATTAAGGATAGTATTAGATCCAAAGAGGAGATAGACAAAGTTGCAGAAAAAGTAGCAAATGTGAGGATTGGGAGCAGTTTAGAATTCAGCAAAAAAGGACCAAGAGATTGATTAAGAGGAGAAAAATAGAGTGTGAGAGTAAACTTGCAAGGAACATAAAAATCGACTGCAAAAGTTTCTACAACTACGTAAAAAGAAAAAGACTAGTGAAGACAAATGTAGGTCTTTTACAGACAGAAACGGGAGAATTTGTAATGGGGAACAAGGAAATGACAGAACAATTAAATAAATACTTTGGGCTGAAGTTTCGGGCTGCGCCGAAAACGGCACAGCCCCAAGCTGGACGCCTGTTCTTTGCGCCCAAAAAGTGCACAGGAAAAAAACTGCGAGATTCTCCGGCTCCTCGGAGCTCTAACTCAGCTTGACGCGGCGCGCAGATCACAGCGGGGTGGGCGGGGCTAAACACTCGCGCCGATTCTGTAAGCAGTGGGGGGCGGGTCTAATTCAAATGAGGCAACGTCGTGCCGGCAACCCTGCGCGTGCGCATTGGAGCGTGTGCGCACGCGCAGTGTGAAACAAACATTGGCACTCGGCCATTTTTAAAGGGACTGGAGGAAAAATGAAGATTTGTCTCTTGGACCCCTGGAAAGGCTTGTGATTTAATTTTTGTGATATTTTTGTGTGTGAGGGAGTGCTTTTAGCAGCACTGTTGAATAAATCACCTGCTGAAATCAGTGAGTTCAGCTTTTCACTGCTAAACTTGCAGAACCGGTGCTGCATTGGTGCATGCAAATTAAGGACTGTGTGTTTTGAGAAATAAGAGTGCCAATTCAACTTTGCAATGGATCAATGTCCACCAAGAACAAAGAATTTCTTGCATGAGGAAGTGGAGATATTAGTCAACGTAATTGAGTAGAGATGGCAGGAGCTAGATACCAGCAACAGAGGTCGCATAAAAGTGCCACCAAAAGAAATGAAGAAACGGTAGAACCAAGTTGCAGAAGATTACTGCGCAGTGGTGCATACCATGAGATCTGGAAGCCAGCGTAAAAAGAAATGGCACCTTGGTCAAGTAGTTAGTGTAAGTAATATTTCCCATTTTTAATTTAATCGTAATTGTAACCTGGCTATCTGTATGTCCCACCTTGCAGACTGACACACTCTGTAAAAAGTTATATTTTACTCTTTGCAGAAGAAATTTGCCCACAACAAAAGGGAGGCAACTCGGACAGGAGGAGGCACGCCCAATCTGCATCCACTGATACTCTTGGAACAAAGGGTAGCTGCTATGATGAGTCGTACATGGAGAAAAGCAATCAGTACAGCACAAGCTGGGCCCGCACGCGAGGAAGAGGGTAAGTCCTGAAAATGCATCGTGGCCCTTTAAATCAACCTGCTACCTAACCTGCTATGTGTGAGAGTACTCATGCCACCCATCCGGCCCCCTCCCTTGCTGTTAAACATTTGACTATTCTGATGTATTTTGCAGAACATGATGATGATGATGATGATGATGATGATGATGTTGATGCTGCTGCTGCCGCTGCCAACCCTAAGGATCCTGAGGGTACAGAACAAGAACCAAGTACAACCAGATGCGGACGGACCAGACTGGATGATGGCAGCGATGACTGAAATGTCTGCAGGGGAGAGCTTCCAAATTAATGTTTATGAGCCCCCATCAAGGGGCATCAGAGTTTCAACCCCTAGCATAGGTCTTGGTTCCACCTTCCATGGTTTTGATTCCGATGTCTCAGGTCCCAGTGGTGCTGCTGGTATAATGCAGCATTCGACAGACAGTGCACTACCGTCCGAGCCTGCGCCTCCCTCTCGCATAGGTTCTGGTTCCACCTACTATGGTTTTGATTCCGACGTTGCGGGTCCCAGTGCTGCTGCTGATATCATGGAACAGTTTACACCCATTCGTCCAACATCCCAGCCCACAGCTCGCACTCGAGTGCTATCGTCTGGAACAACGAGCTCCCCACCGTCCCAGCCAGAGCCTCTCCCTCTAGTACTGCCGTCTGCAACACAGAGTGACTTACCGTTCCAGCCCGAGCCTCTCCCTCTAGTTCTGCCGTCTGGAACACAGAGCGTCCCATAGTCCCAGCCTGCGCCTCCCTGTGTAGTGGTGCCGCTTGCAATACCGAGCGTCCCACCGTCCGTGCCCGCGCCTCCCAGTGTAGTGTTGCCACGAGGCAGACCCAAGCAGAGGAGAAGGAGACTGGAGACATGCTCTCCTGAGATGCAGCATGCAACAGATGCGGATCAGGTTATGGCATTGGGTATGGAGACCAATGAGCTTACCTGATCACTCATCGGTGGTGTCAGTGCAGTGGGTGAAGAGTTGACGGTCCTGACGGGAGAAATAGCAGTAATGACACGGGAACTTAGGGAGGGAATGTCCGAGGGAGTGCAATCGACGGCACAGGCCTTCAGGGAGGGCATGCAAATGACGGCACAGGCCATCAGGGAGGGCATGCAAGTGTCGGCATAGGCCGTCAGGAAGGGCCTGGTTGAGGTAGCTGCTGCAATAAGGGCACACAGCCCGGCCAATCAAATGACACCCCCCATGAAGAAGTGAACATTCACTGAGATATGGATGAGACATGGTTGCAGCCTTTCTTTGCTGCTTTTGTTCTTGTTCTTGATGTAGCTGTAATAGCGTTTTTCAAATTGAAATTGTTTTGTAAGTTTTGTAACTTTACAACTTATAAGTGATCTTATGGTTTTTAAGTGATCTTATAGTGTAAATGCTCTCACATTTTGTATCTTATTTAATTTTGCACCTAAAAAGTGATCCTGAAGTTTAAGTGTTCTTCAGAGTGTAAGATTTTTCACATTGCGATTGTTTTGTAACTTTTGTAACTTTACAAGTTTATAAGTGATCTTAAAAGTTTAAGTGATCTTCAAGAGTCATATTAAAAAGTATAGTTTGATACAACAAATATTTTATTACAGTGACGTTAACTTTTCAATAAAATATATTTTCATTAAAACTGTTTCATGTTCCATTAACACAACACAACATAGGAACAACTGCAAAGAATAAACATGTCCATGCGCAAAAGTGGTCGCAGAGCCCTCAGGCATCAGTAGTTGAAGCGTTCACGGATGAGCTGCTGGCACAAGGCTTGAGCAATCGTTAAAGGGGCACGATAGACGGCCCTCCTCTGACCTCATGCTCCGGCATCAGGCACTTGCATGCTTTCCTGATCGTCGTCATCATCACATCCTGCTGTTCCGTAATATTATCATCATGCACTGGACCCTCACGTAGGTCTTCTGGTTCCACTACCAGCTCCTGCTGCCTCATGATGGCTAAGTTATGAAGCATGCAGCACACAACAGTGAAGTGACCGACAATCTGAGGAGAGTATAGCAACAGTCCCCCAGAATGGTCCAGGCATCGGAATCGCTGTTTCAATATGCCAATGGTCCTTTCAATGATGCTGCGCATCGCAATGTGCGCCATGTTGTATTGACGGTCAGCTTCTGTCCGTATCACGCGTAGGGGCGTCATGAGCCAGGTGGTCAGGCCATACCCTTTGTCTCCCAGTAGCCAGCTTTGCCCTTCTGGCTGCTGCTCAAACATGTCAGATATAACGCTGTTGCGTAGGATGAACGCATCGTGGGTGCTGCCAGGGTATCGCGCATCGACTGACATGATGCTTGTCGTCACACATGAGCTGCACATTGATAAGAGTGGAAACCTTTCCTATTTCGGAATCCTCCACAGGTGCTCGCAAGGCTATGTGGGTACAATCAATGCAGCCCTGTACCTTTGGGAAGCCGGCAATCCTGAAGAAGCCCACAGCCCCTCTCATGGATTGCTTGTGCGGTCATTGGGAAATTGAAGTCGTCATTCCTTCGCGCATACAGTGCAGCCGTGATCTGGTAAATGCAGGCATGTATTGCACGTTGAGAGATGGCACACACATCTCCAGTTGTAGCCTGAAACGATCCCGAGGCATAGAAAGAAAGTGCAGCTGTTACCTTCCATTCAACAAACAGGGCAGTTGGCGTTCTGCTTCTGGGCTGCAAATCTGCTCTCACCATATCACAGATCTCAGTGATAACTTCACTGCGAAAACGCAGCCTTTTCACACAATCAGCCTCGCTCATGTCCAGATACGAGCGCCTGGCTCGATATTGTCAACGTGGGTAAGATCTCCTGCCCATCAACCTACGGGCTACGACGTTCCTGGTGCGGTGAGCTCTAATCAATTCTCTCCTATGCAGTGAGTTGATGGCGAACCATTGCATAATATGTGGTGTTGACAATGCAGCACCCATTCTGCAATCTTAAGTTTAAAACTGTCTATGTGGCTGCCTCTCCCTGTCCCTGGCCAAATGGCCTCAGTACCTCTCACAGCTCGAAGGCTGCTTGATTGCTGTGTCTTGCCTGCCGTCCAGTCACTGACGATGCCCCTATCTCGTGGCCAAATGGCCTCAACCCCCTTCGAAAGCTGCGTGCGTGTTGATTCTTCGGCTGCCGGCCAGCCACTGACGCCGCCCCTATCGCATGGCCGAATGGTCTCAACCCCCTTCGAAAGCTGCGTGCGTGTTGCTTCCTCGGCTGCCGGCCAGCCACTGATGGAAGGAAGGCTTGCCTGAAGCACCTCAGCTCAAAGGCTGCTTGCTGCCGCTGTTGGGGCTGCCATCAAGACACTGATGCCATCCCTGCCTGTCTCCAACATGAAAGGCCTGCCTGAAGGCTGCTGCTGTTTCACACAGGTAGGAACATGGATTATTTAATCTTTTCTTTGCTTATAAATTTTTATTCAGGTTGGATTTATTTGTATAATATTTGTACAAGTATGACTGCTGAATGATTGTAGAATTTAATGACTTCCCTTCCCCCCCCTCGTTCCCTACGCCTAATTTGTAACTTACGCCTGATTTTCTAAAGTGTAGACAAGGTTTTTTCAAGCATACAAAAATCTTCACTTACTCCATTCTAAGTTAGTTTGGAGTAAGTTTTCATTGCCTAAACTTTGAAAACAGGCGTAAGTGGCCGGACACGCCCCCTTTTGAAAAAAAAATTCTGTTTCAAAGTGAAACTGTTCTAACTGACTAGAACTGGAGCAAACTAAATGCCGAGAATTCAAATTTCTAAGATACTCCATTCTAAACCAGTTGCTCCAAAAAAACAGGAGCAACTCAGGCAGAAACTTGGCCCCAATGGTTCGGCCTTCACGGAAGAGGACACAAATAACGTCCCAGAAATGCTAGGGAACCAAGCATCTAGTGAGCAAGACGAATTAAAGAAAATTATTATTAGTAAGAAAATACTGCTGGAGAAACTAATGGGACTGAAGGCTGATAAATCCCCAAGACCTGATGATCTGCATCCCAGAGTACTAAAAGAGGTAGCAATGGCCATGGGAATAGTAGATTCATTGGTTGTCATCTTTCAAAATTCTACAGATTATGGAACAGTTCCTGCAGATTGGAGGGTGGCAAATGTAACCCCACTATTTAAAAAAGGGAGAGAAAACAGGGAACAGACCGGTTAGCCTAACATCAGTAGTAGGGAAAATGCTAGTCTATTATAGAGGATGTGAGAACGGCACACTTAGATAATATCAATGGGATTAAACAAAGTCAACATGTCTTCACTAATCTTTTTCTTTTCTTCAGAAGGAAGAACTCTATATCCAAAGTCGACACGATGGAAGCCCCATGCAAACTAAAGAAAGAGATTAGCTACTGAACTGTTGACCCATTAAAACTATAAAACTGAAAAATGCTGAGAATGCTAAAGCATCTTTTGTTGTTCTGTGTGTGCACACACACACATATATGCATACAAAAAGAACCCTAGTGCATATTGAATTTATTACATCCACAATTCTGATGTATACTCAAATCTGAATGAATTAGTGGAAGTAATAAAATCATATAAAGCACAAAATATTGATGACTATTAACAGAGCTTCAAGACTAAATTATATGTTATACTTTTCAGTCTATTTTAGAAATAAAAATAATTTTCATTTTATGTACCGACGTGTAGCAGGAGCACTGAGCAAGATGTCTTGAGAGAAAATGTATGGAATAGTGAAGATGGATCAGAAGACCTGTACTTCATACTACACCATTGAAATTTTAAATGGTTAGATTGTGTTGGACTAACTTTTTTTTAAGTTATAGAAGGGAATCCACTTCTTGGATAGTCCATGAATAGTGTGTGCAAATCAAGGTTTAACATATATAAGCATTTTTTGAAAAGAAAAATTGCCAAAAGCTAACACATGCTTCATTGAGCATGGTCATCAGTGGGGTGCTGGGAACTAAAACATCATACCTTATTGCTTCAAGGCTTCTAGAAAGAGGAAGTGGCATGAAAATGATCAGGAGGCCAGAAAGGCAATTTTTAAAAAAGCTATTGCTTTACAAAAAGCATTACACAGTAATTATTTACAAAAGTAAGAAATACTGTCAAGATAAAGATTAAGTGGAATGTTTAGCCAACTGACTTCCTTTCACCCCGTCCTCTCCTGAAAGTAATGACTCATGTTGGACTACAGTTCTATGGGCACGCTTTAGTATCTTGCCCAAGTGTCCATTCCTCATGTATGAGCCCAGATAGTTAGTGTTGGCAGGCTATTCAACTATAGGGGGAAACCACAACCAAGCATATTCTGCCTCTCCTCGCCACCATCTACACAACTAAACTTTCCAATAAGGTAGCAATTAGCAGCAAGAAATGCAGCTGATTTTCCATTCTCTAGCTCGGGCACTGAGGTCCATTGAATTACCTCGACCAACACAGCTGAGATCAGCTAACTCAGCACAGATCAGGATAAAAGCCGGGGCTGTTACACAATACAGAAGTGTTGTAGTTTTCCATTTAAATATACTTTTTAAAATATAAAAACACCAAGAGTAATAAACACTGCTTTAGAGAATGAATAAATGAAGTAAATAAAACATCTCAAGCCAAAGAATAGTTTGAATACTTTCAATTTCAAAAACATACCTACCCGTATGCAATAGTTGTTACATGCCCTTCCCATCTGTCACCTGGAATGCTGAAATTAAAATGTAACTACAGTAAATAAAACAGCAATACAAAAATGAAATTTAAATTCATTATTTTTATTGTAAAACAGCCATTGTAAAGAGGTTTTGTTCAAAGTATTTAAACATTCTCTCAAATGCCACAATGGCTCATCACAACAGGAGCTCTAAGATGATATCCCCACTAACAATGTAGTTGAAATTAGGACCTCTGTCAGGAATCACAGGTGCCCACATCTTGCACCTTGTGGCCGACTAAATGAAGACAAATTGCAAGCATTTTAATTGTGGTAAGTAATTTTGTGATGATCAATATGAAAGCACATACGGACATCAACATTCCGGATACAGTGAGTTTCCAATCTTAACATTATAATCAAGAGATACTGATTGTTAAATGGAACTTACACCATTCCAAATCTGTTGATTATTATGCTGGGTAAAGCTCCATCAACATTGGCACGGAATTTGTGGTCCTGATGCCGGCGAACTGCCAGCGTTCACCATCATTTTGCCTTTGAAACTGCTCACAACTTCAGGATTTAGCACATGCACAGCTTAAGGCAAAAATCCTGAAGTTGCGATGTCATTCACTGCTCCTCCACAGGCTGTGTTGTGGCCCGCCTCACGCAGAACCGGTGTAATCTGTCAAATCATGGGGCCCAAGTTTCAGGACGCGCCTAAAACGGCGCAGCCCGAACCTGGACGCCCGTTTTTCGCGCCAGAAAGTGCGCCTAAAAAAAACTTCCAGATTCTCCGGCTCCCTGCAGGTCTTCTGCAGCGCAGCACGAGCTGTTGGGGGTGGAGCCAGGTCCCTGCGCCGAAAACAGTGCCGGGACCTCTGCACATGTGCGCTACAGTGGGCGTGCATGTGCAGTAGCTCCAGGCGCCCAAAGCACGCAGTCCCTAGCCCTGGTCGAATGGCCTCACTGGGCCTGCGTGAATACGGCTCCTCCCACGCCCAGTTCCTGCTTCCTCCCGACCCGACTCGACTCCCGCTCCCCCCCGGCGACCCGACCTCCGCGACTCTCTCCCCCCCCCCCCCCCCAACCCGGACCTCCACGACTCTCTTCCCCCCCCCCCCCCCCCCCCCGGACCTCCGTGACTCTCTCTCACCCCCACCCCCCAACCTCCGCGACCCCCCCACCTCTCTCTTCCCCCCCCCCCGGACCTCCGCGACCCCCCCCCCAGACCCGACGCCACCTACCTGTAAATCTAGCCCGAGGTCTTGGGCCTGGCCGTTCAACCTCCTCCTCTCCCTCCCCCCCCCTCTCCTTCCTCCCTACATCCTCCCCCCCCTCCTCTCCCTTCTCCCCCCCCCTCCTCTCCCTTCTTCCCCCCCCCACCTCCCTTCTCCCCCCCCCTCCTCTCCCTTCTCCCCCCCCCACCTCCCTTCTCCCCCTCCCCTCGCTGTCAGAAACACAAACACTGACAGACAGAGAGTGAGAGACACACACACAGACAGACAGATAGAGACACTGACAGAGACACACTGGGGGGACCGTCCCAGCACGCTGTTGAAGGACTCCTGGTGCTGCAATCGGTAAGTAGAAAATGTTTTATTTATTGATTTTTTTTAAATTTATTTTTTATAAATTTTTTTTGATTGATTTATTGGTTGATTTATTGATGTATTTATCATTTATTATTGATGATGGCTCTTTATTTGTAAAACTGAAGTGTTTAATGTTTGTAAACTTCCCTTTAAACCCCTCCCCCCCCATTCCCTACGCCTAATTAGTAACCTAAGCCTGATTTTCTAAAGTGTAGACAAGGTTTTTTCGAACGTACAAAAATCTTCACTTACTCCATTCTAAGTTAGTTTGGAGTAAGTTTTCACTGCCGAAACTTTGAAAACAGGCGTAAGTGGCTGGACACGCCCCCTTTTGAAAAAAAAATTCTGTTCCAAAGTGAAACTGTTCTAACTGACTAGAACTGGAGCAAACTAAATGCCGAGAATTTGAATTTCTAAGATATTCCGTTCTACACCAGTTGCTCCAAAAAATCAGGAGCAACTGAGGCCGAAACTTGGGCCCATGGAAACTGACGAAAACTTTGGCTCTTCCAGGGTAATACAGCTGTTAAATACCACATAAAAAAAGAAAGACTTGCATTTATATAGTATCTTTCATAATCACCAGACACCCTAAAGTGTTTTACAGCCAACAAAGTACTTTTTGAAGTGTAGTCACTGTTGTACTGGAAGAAACACAGCAGCCAATTTGCACACAGCAAACAGCAATGTGATAATTATCAGATAATCTGTTTTAGAGATGTTGATTGAAGGATAAATGTTGGCCAGCAGGGATAATTTCCCTGCTCTTCTTCGAAATAGTGTCATGGGATCTCTTACCCAAGTACAGATGGGGCCTCGGTTTAACGTCTCATCCAAAAGATGGAATCTCCGACAGTGGTCCACTGGAGTGTCAGCCTATATTTTTGTACTCAGTGTCTGGAGTGAGATTTAAACACACAACCTTTTGACTCAGAAGCAAGGGTGCTACCAATTGAGCCATCACTGACACCCTTTTGGATTGAGTGTTATTGGGGTTAACAGCACATTGACTGCTGAACAAAGTTTTTGACTTGAAAACGAATTTTAATTTTGTGGAGTGTAAAATTTATCCATTTTAATAAAAATTTAATTTTGTAAGAAATGTTAAAAAATGTTTAAATTTTTTTCAAAAGTTTGTTCATCTTTATTTCAGGTTTGCCTTTCCCCCATGCGAGAGCCCCGACCTGGAGACGTCCCAGCGGATTGGAACACTGCAAATGTAACATCCCTATTTAAGAAAGGAGGGAGACAGAAGGCAGGAAACTATAGGCCAGTTAGCCTAACATTTGTCATTGGGAAAATGCTGGGGTCCATCATTAAGGAAGAAGTAGCCAACCTCTGTCGTCGAGCTACAGTATGTGGACGATGCCTGCATCTGTGCACACACAGAGGCTGAACTCCAGGACATAGTCGACGTATTTACCGAGGCATACGAAAGCATGGGCCTTTCGCTAACCATCAGTAAGACAAAGGTCCTCCACCAGCCTGTCCTTGCCGCACAGCACTGCCCCCCCAGACATCTAGATCCCATGGCGCAGCCCTGGACAATGTGGACCACTTCCCTTGTCTCAGGAGCCTCCTATCAACAAGAGCAGGCACTGACAACGAGATCCAACACTGCCTCCAGTGCGTCGATGCAGTCTTCGGCCGCCTGAGGAAAAGAGCGTTTGAAGACCAGGCCCTCAAAACTGTTAGCAAGCTCATGGTCTACAGGGCCGGAGTAATACCCACCCTCCTGTATGGCTCAGAGACGTGGACCATGTACAGTAGACACCTCAAGTCGCTGGAGAAATACCACCAACGATGTCTCCGCAAGATCCTGCAAATTCCCTGGGAGGACAGACGCACCAACGTTAGCGTCCTCGTCCAGGCCAACTTCCCCAGCATTGACCACACTTGATCAGCTCTGCTGGGCAGGCCACATAGTTCGCATGCCAGACACGAGACTCCCAAAGCAAGCACTCTACTCGGAACTCGTCCACGGCAAACGAGCCAAAGGTGGGCAGCGGAAACCTTACAAGGACACCCTCAAAGCCTCCCTGATAAAGTGTGACATCCCCACTGACACCTGGGAGTCCCTGGCCAAAGACCGCCATAAGTGAAGGAAGTATATCTGCGAGGGCGCTGAGCACCTCGAGTATCGTCGCCGAGAGCATGCAGAAATCAAGCGCAGGCTGCGGAATGAGCTCCCCGCCCACCCTTCCCTTCAACCACTGTCTGTCCCACCTGTCACAGAGACTGTGCTCCTCGTATTGGACTGTACAGCCACCCAACAACTCATGTTAAGAGTGGAAGCAAGTCTTCCTCGACTGCCTATGATGATGATGATGAGTAGCTGGACATTTAGAAAATCATATTGCAGTCAATCAGAGTCCGCATGGTTTTATGAAAGGGAAATCATGTTTGACAAATTTGCTGGAATTCTGAGGATGTAATGAGCAGGGTAGATAAAGGGGAACCAGTAGATGTCGTATATTGGATTTCCAGAAAGGGTTTGATAATGTGCCACGTAAAAGGTTACTGCACAAGATAAGAGTTCATGGGGTTGGGGGAAATATATTAGTGTGGATAGAGGATTGACTAACTAACAGAAAACAGAGAGTTGGGATAAATGGGTCATTTTCAGGTTGGCAAACTGTAACTAATGAGGTGTCACAGGGATCAGTGCTGGGGCCTCGATTATTTACAATTTATATTAATGACTTGGATGAAGGGACCGAGTGTAATGTAGCCAAATTTGCTGATGGTACAAAGATAGGCGGGAAAGCAAGTTGTGAGGAGGATGCAAAGAATCTACAAAGGGATATAGATAGGCTAAGTGAGTGGGCAAAAATTTGGCAGATGAAGTCTAATGTGGGAAAATGTAGTGTAATGGTAGTGAAATGGTAGTAAAAATAAAAAAACAAATTATTTAAAGGGGAGAGATTACAAAATGCTGCAGTAGAGGGATCTGGGGGTCCCTGTGCATGAAACACAAAAGGTTTGCATGCAGGTACAGCAAGTAATTAGGAAGGCAAATTGAATATTGGCCTTTATTGCAAGGGGGATGGAATATAAAGGTAGGGAAGTCCTGCTGCAACTGTACAGGGCGTTGCATACAGTTTTGGTCTCCTTATTTAAAGGAATGATATACTGGCACTGGAGGCAGTTCAGAGAAGGTTCACGAGGTTGATTCCTGAGATGAAGAGGTTACATAAGAACATAAGAAATAGGAACAGGAGTAGGCCATACAGCCCCTCGAGCCCGCTCTGCCATTCAGTAAGATCATGGCTGAACTGATCATGGACTCAGCTCCACTTCTGCTCCCAGTCCCCATAGCCCCTTATCATTTAAGAAACTGTCTATTTCTATCTTAAATTTATTCAATGTTCCAGCTTCCACAGCTCTCTGAGGCAGCGAATTCCACAGATTTACAAACCTCATAGAAGAAATTTCTCCTCATCTCTGTTTTAAATGGGCAGCCCCTTATTCTAAGATCATGCCCTCTAGTTCTAGTCTCCCCCCAGTGGAAACATCCTCTCTGCATCCACCTTGTCAAGCCCCCTCATAATCTTATATGTTTCAATAAGATCACCTCTCATTCTTCTGAATTCCAATGAGCAGAGGCCTAACGTACTTAATCTTTCCTCATAAGTCAATCCCCTCATCCCCGGAATCAACCTAGTGAACCTTCTCTGAACTGCCTCCAAAGCAAGCATATCCTTTCGTAAATATGGAAAGCAAAACTGCACGCAGTATTCCAGATGTGGCCTCACCAATACCTTATATAGCTGTAGCAAGGCTTCCCTGCTTTTATAATCCATCCCCTTTGCAATAAAGGCTAAGATACCATTGGCCTTCCTGATCACTTGCTGTACCTGCATACTATCCTTTTGTGTTTCATGCACAAGTACCCCCAGGTCCTGCTGTACTGCGGCACTTTGCAATCTTTCTCCATTTAAATAATAACTTGCTCTTTGATTTTTTTTCTGCCAAAGTGCATGACCTCACACTTTCCGACATTATACTCCATCTGCCAAATTTTTGCCCACTCAATTAGCCTGTCGATGTCCTTTTGCAGATTTTGTGTGTCCTCCTCACACCATTGCTTTTCCTCCCATCTTTGTATCGTCAGCAAACTTGGCTACGTTACACTCGGTCCCTTCTTCCAAGTCGTTAATATAGATTGTAAATAGTTGGGGTTCCAGCACTGATCCCTGCAGCACCCCACTAGTTACTGGTTGCCAACCAGAGAATTAACCATTTATCCCGACTCTCTGTTCTGTTAGTTAGCCAATCCTCTATCCATGCTAATATATTACCCCTAACCAATACCTTAAATACATTCAATGACCCAGCCGCCACAGCTCTCCAAAGATTCACAACCTTCAGAGAAGAAATTCCTCATTTCCGTTTTAAATGGGCGACTCCTTATTCTGAAACTACGTCTCCTAGTTCTATATTCCCCCACAAGGGGAAACATCTTCGCTGCATCTACCCTGTCAAGTCCCCTCAGAATCTTATAGGTTTCAATATCACCTCTAAACCTTCTAAACTCCAATAAGTATAGGCCCAACCTGCTCAACCTTTCTTCATATTACACACTCAAAGCCTCCCTGATAAAGTGCAACATCCCCACTGACACCTGGGAATCCCTGGCCAAAGACCGCCCTAAGTGGAGAAAGTGCATCCGGGAGGGCGCTGAGCACTCCGAGACTCAACGCCAAGAGCGTGCAGAAATCAAGCGCAGGCAGCGGAAAGAGTGTGCGGCAAACCAGTCCCACCCATCTAGATAGGAATAGTGCAATCAAGCAGACGCAACATGGATTAATGAAGGGGAAATCATGTTTAACTAATTTACTGGAATTCTTTGAGGATATAACGAGCAGGGTGGATAGAGGTGTACCGATGGATGTGGTGTATTTAGATTTCCAAAAGGCATTCGATAAGGTGCCACACAAAAAGGTTACTGCAGAAGATAAAGGTACGCAGAGTCAGCAGAAATGTATTAGCATGGATAGAGAATTGGCTGGCTAACAGAAAGCAGAGAGTCGGGATAAATGGGTCTTTTTCAGGTTGGAAATCGGTGGTTAGTGGTGTGCCACAGGGATCGGTGCTGGGACCACAACTGTTTACAATATAAATAGATGACCTGGAGGAGGGGACAGAGTGTAGTGTAACAAAATTTGCAGATGACACAAAGATTAGTGGGGAAGCGGGTTGTGCAGAGGACAGAGAGAGGCTGCAAAGAGATTTAGATAGGTTAAGCGAATGGGCTAAGGTTTGGCAGATGGAATACAATGTTGGAAAATGTGAGGTCATCCACCTTGGGAAAAAAAAACAGTAAAAGGGAATATTATTTGAATGGGGAGAAATTACAACATACTGCGGTGCAGAGGGACCTGGGGGTCCTTGTGCATGAATCCCAAAAAGTTAGTTTACAGGTACAGCAGGTAATCAGGAAGGCGAATGGAATGTTGGCCTTCATTGCGAGAGGGATGGAGTACAAAAGCAGGGAGGTCCTGTTGCAACTGTACAGGGTATTGGTGAGGCCGCACCTGGAGTACTGCGTGCAGTTTTGGTCACCTTACTTAAGGAAGGATATACTAGCCTTGGAGGGGATACAGAGACGATTCACTAGGCTGATTCTGGAGATGAAGGGGTTACCTTATGATGATAGATTGGGTCTTTACTCGTTGGAGTTCAGAAGGATGAGGGGTGATCTTATAGAAACATTTAAAATAATGAAAGGGATAGACAAGATAGAGGCAGAGAGGTTGTTTCCACTGGTCGGGGAGACTAGAACTAGGGGGCACAGCCTCAAAATACGGGGGAGCCAATTTAAAACCGAGTTGAGAAGGAATTTCTTCTCCCAGAGGGTTGTGAATCTGTGGAATTCTCTGCCCAAGGAAGCAGTTGAGGCTAGCTCATTGAATGTATTCAAATCACAGATAGATAGTTTTTTAACCAATAAGGGAATTAACGGTTATGGGGAGCGGGCGGGTAAGTGGAGCTGAGTCCACGGCCAGATCAGCCATGATCTTTTTAAATGGCGGAGCAGGTTCGAGGGGCTAGATGGCCTACTCCTGTTCCTAATTCTTATGTTCTTATGTTCACCCCTTCTCTCAACAACTATCTGTCCCACCTGTGACAAAGTCTGTGGCTCTCGTATTGGACTGTTCAGCCATCAAAGAACTCACTTCAGAAGTGGAAGCAAGTCTTCCTCGATTCCGAGGGACTGTCTATGATGATGAAACACTGCATATTCGTTCTCAAGGGTCACCCAGTGCAACCTAATGACCAAAGAGATTGGTGGACTGACATCACATCCACACAGGAAATAGCACCACTGCATATTAAAATACATGATCGGCATTTACCAATAAACTTCAATCCAACTTTTTAAAAAGGCAGTGTAACTAAATATTTACCTCTCAAACCATGACTGCATACTGTGCATTAAACTTTCCCCAGGATATATTTGATTGTCTCTCAGGTAGGAAAGGATATTCATCATCTTATTTTCATATTGATCATCACAAACTGACTTGCCACAATCAAAAAATGTTTGTAATGTCACTTCATTTGGTTTTAAGTTTATGCCTTCCATCTCTTTAAACAGCCTCCAAGCAGTTTCTACTTCTTTATGCTGGAGTGCAGAAATAATTACATCTCCATAATTCCTTGGTGATGGGTTAATCATTTTTTTGATTGACTCTAAAAATATCACAGCCTCCCTCCAATGATCTGTCTTGCTAAAACCACTAATGAAGAGGCTGTAAGCTCCAATGTCCAATACTTTGAATCTAGTTTTCATAATGTCATATAAATCAAGCACCTCGCTCAGATGATGCTCTTGGACACACAGTGCCAAGTACTTCAGGAGGAGTTCATACTCAACAGTACCAGTTTCCATTGTCACAAAAACTAAGAGAGATTTAGCCACATCAACATCAGGACGAGTAGACAGTAGTTTTTCCATCATGCTTATTTCAAAACGAGTTTTATTGTACGATTCGGCTTTCAATTTCTTCCATTCATCTATACTTAAAGGCTTTATTGGAATTGCCGTTTTTGCAACTTTTGCTACTTTTGAAGTATCAGCCAATTTGTTGCCTATTTTGCTTTTTGTGAACTCTGCTCTTTTTCTGGCTGCCCCAGCTGTAAATAAAGAAATTGAGGAGCCGGTGTCGCCCCTGCGAACAGCTCTTTCTTGTTGAAGGCTTGGTCTTTTCCTCTTGTCTCCATCATTCTCTTTGTACTCAGTTAACAGTAAAAACTTTGACGAGGTGCAGAGCTGCGGAGCAATGCAACGTGGTAAAAGCCTCCATTCACCTTGGTCTTTAACCACAGGCCCGAGTGCACGTTGCAAGCAGGGGGCAAGGATCCGCAGGGGTTGAGGCAGCATGACAAGCCTTCGCCAGACAAAAAATAAGGCGAAACGGTGTTACTGGGCAATAATTCTCTTCCGGCTACTGATCGTTCGGGGCTAGTCACTGTCGACATTTATCGCACTGACAAAAGTCACTACAACACTTGAAACCGGCACCGGACTAAAAGGCAAAGGTTACGCTTGTCGATCAACCGTCACTGCAAGCTCGCGCGCCCCGCCCCGCCCCCCCTGTGACGACACAGGCCGCCGGCGCCAGTTGGCTGCGGGGTCAAAGGTGCGAGCGACCACGCACTCAACCAATGGTGTGATGGCGGCCGTTGAGGCCCAGACACCGGCCACGGACTGGAAACAGGCGTTAAAGAGTCGGCTGGGTGCCGTGGCTTCTCAGAAACGTAAGTTTACACAAAGGGGAGGTCCCCTTCTGATTGAGAAGCAGTAGATTGTTCTTTAGGTTTTTTTTGGATTGTATATTCGGATATGTAAATAATGAAGCAGGAGGCGAGTTTTACCCAGGAATTCTGCACCTGCCAATATTACTGTCTGATTTGTAATCCACTTAAAAACAAAAAAAAGGGCCTTGGGAAATGTTTGGAATGTCCCCCAGATCGGGGAGCACGTTAATTAATGTTTATGTTTGCCCCAAAAGAGTTGTAATCCACTTTAAAAAAAAAACCTACAAAAATTTTTTTTTAAATCAACAAAAAAAAAAGTGTCTGGAGTGTCCCCCAGATCGGGGGGCACTCGATCTAATGTTTATTTGTACTCTCCCAAAAAATCGACTTAGTTACGGGCAGCTGTGTTATTGAACTGCTACAGTTGCTGCATATTTAAATAGATTAACACGTGATCCAGGGTCAAACTGCTTCTCTTGTCTGGGCTGATAGTGGTATCAGGCATGATCTCAATCCAGCCAGGCCATACAATGACTAACAAATACCACTCCTCTTCCCTTTCCCCCCCAAATATCAATAGCCTAACCAAACTAAAAAATGTGCGTAAAGTTAAATTATGATTCGGTTTTCATTATTGATAATGCATGATGTGTCCAGTAATGCTCCATGAAAAGCTTCAAGCGAACCGGTGGACACCGCATGATCCTGTGCCATGGTCTTGGAAGAGTGGCAAGCAATCAGAGCATTCGCTCTCCCTCCCACCAGCCTGCACATCCTGGACCTGTAGATGGAGGTTTTTGCCAGACTCAGAAAAAGACCACCCAGGATGAGAATCAAGCGTTGAAATGTATTTCTGTAAAAAAAAAGGGAATATTTGCAGAGGGCACCACCACTCCACATACAGAGAGTCTGCAGCTCACCACATGGCATGTATCATTTAGAACAAGTCCTACAATGCTATTATGCCATGTGATGAAACCTCCCAAAATACATCCAAGCAGAGTTGGCAACCCTATGTCCAATTCGCATTGACTTGGAAAGAGAGCCTGTATCATGGTTAGGATGTGTCTGTCAAAGTCTCTTACAGGACTTGAATTAAGCATCTGTTGATAAGTAGGTCAGTACATTATGTTGGTGCTCATATACCTGGAACATCAAGGTCGCTAGTATTTTCACAAGCCTTCATGTGTACTTCCTTTCACCAAGAAATCTGTAATTAGCTCTTGAGGAAAAACAAATGTTTGTGAAGCTAATTGCTACCATGTGTTCATATAGCCAGAGTTTGGTACCTATCTTCCTTTGCTGCTGGGTGGTAAGCAATGATGCTGAATCTTCCCAACTCCAATCTTTGGAAACACTGGCTGATGGAATACTGTGTGTGTCCATGCTGTGGGTAGGGTGTTGGCAGTGCACTCAAATGGTGAGTTGTATTACTTACCGTGCCACTTGGGTGGAATTCCCGATACCGACTGTCCACTGAGTGAGAGTTCAAGCCAGTGCTTAACAGCTATCTTGTGACTAAACTCCTTAGGGACAGGAAGTAAATGGGTTCTCTTTGTGATTGAGTTGACTTCAACATATGTCTGCTGATCAGAAATTTGAACCAAGCTGATTCTCTGTAGCAGACTCGGTAATCTAATGCATGAGCCAAGCAATTACCCAACACTGCAGGATGTTGCAGATGATCGACCAGACATTCTGAATCATCGATGGGGTACTACAAGGCATTACCTGTTTGGCTACAGATAACTTTTCAAGCTAATGTTGCAACAGGTAGGCTGGTTCTGAAGCTTACCAGTACTCTGTGCCTGAAGTTGTGTGGTTTTAGCTGGTTAAACTCCAGCAGAAGTCCTAGGCAGACTTGGAGATGCCAATGTGGGTGAAGTACTGAAAGGCTGCCAATGCTGATGTAACTTTACTCTAACAATAGCCTTCAGGAGAGGAAGGAGAAAAACATCAAAAATTGGAATTAAAAAGTACACTGCATTAGTTTTGATAATTTTAGGACTATCCAATCCAGAATTACTAAATTCATCCAGTCCTGTTGAGTGTTTGTATGGTTCAGTGCCTGATAAATTCATGCCTAATAAAGCTACTTCAACCCACCACAGGTTATATTGTATTAAGACAATGGACAGGATTTAGAGTGTTGCTATCAACTAGGTAGTAAGTGTCTGCTATGAGGCTAACAAACTTGCAGCAGTTTCATCTCTGCCTCTTTGAAGGTGCATTGGAACCTGAAGTATGTCAATCCCAGATCTGAGATATAGGCACACATACATTTCATAAACTTGCCAATTATGTAATAAATGCCTCCCTGAAGGGACATTTGACAAGACATGAGGACAAAAGCAAGTTCTTTTTTACACCAAAATATCAAGTATTTTAAGCTTGTGGCAGTATCTTCCACTGCCATTTTTACACAGCTTAAAGGCTGCATGGCTCAGTGGTTCTAAGTAGCTCTGATCTTGTTAATCAAGCAAGTACCTTGATAGAACATTTCATAGAATCTTACAGAACTGAAGGAAACCCATTGTGCCTGTACCAGCTCTTTGACCAGCCAATTAGTCCCACTCTCAAGCTCTTCCTCCATAGTCCTGCAAGTATTTATCCAATTCCCTTTTGAAAGTTATTATTGAATCTGTTTCCACTATCCTTTCAGGCAGCGCATTCCAGATCATAACTCTCTGCGCAAAAACATTTCTCCTCATCTCACCTCTGGGTCTTTTGCAATTACCTTAAATCTGTGTCCTCCGGTTACTGACCCTTCTGCCAGTGGAAACATTCTTATTTACTCTAAACCCTTCATGATTTTGAACACCTTTACTAAATCTCCCCTTAACCTATCTGCTCAAAGGAAAACAATCCCATTTTCTCTCGTCTCCACGCAACTGAAGTCTCTCATCCCTGGTACTATTTCTAGTAAATCTTCTCTGCACCCTCTCCTAGGCCTTGACATCCTTCCTAAAGCGTGGTTCCTAGAATTGAACACAATACTCCATCTGAGGCTTAACCAGTGATTTATAAAGGTTTAGCATAATTTATTTGCTTTTGTACTCTGCCTCTATTTCTAAAGCCAAGGATCCCATATTTTTTTAACAGCCTTATCGACTTGTCCTTCTACCTTCAAAGATTTTTGTAGGCAAACCCCCAGGTACCATTTAGTTTATACTGACACTCCTCATTCTTCCTTCCAAAATGCATCACTTCATACTTCTGTGTTAAATTTCATCTGCCAATTGTCTGCCCATTTCATCAGTCTGTTTATGTCCTCCTGAAGTTTACATTTATTCTCCTCATTGTTTACTACATTTGAGTTTTGTGTAATCTGCAAACTTTGAAATTATGCCCTGTATTCCCAAGTCCAGGTCATTAATATATATCAAAAAGAGTAGTGGTCCTACAGGCAATACCAGTCCCTGGGGGACACAACTGAATTATTCACTCCAGTCTGAAAAACAACCATTCAGCACTATTCTATGCTTTCTTATGTAGTATTTTATCAAATGCTTTTTGAATATTCATATACACAACATCAACCACACTACCCTCATCAACCTTCTATAGGCTATCATTTGGCACATTGAATAACAAGTTGCTGAAAATGTAGTTGGTAGTATTTCAATTTGGAGTGTTCTGCTGACATCCATAACTTTATTGTTCCTTTGTCAATTTTTATCCTGTCTCTTCTTACTGGGGTACCACGTTGCATGGGCAATAGCTGCACCCTGGTACCTTGCCCAATTAATTACTCCTTGTGTGAACCTAGAGAGAACGTTGGAAAACTATTTGACTGTGGGGAGCATCAGTGCTGTTACCTGTTTGTGTTTTTGCTCAGTGCCAAAGACCACTCCTGTAAGTGAGCCCTTGCTCCCTTTAAATACCCTTGTGTATCATACCCCTGGACTGAATCATAGGCGGTCCCTCGAACCAGGATGACTTGCTTCCACAAGAGTTCACAGATGTTTCAATGAAGGACCTGATGTTTCAGTCCTGAACTCCAATTGAGGGGGTGGAAGATGCCTGTGCGTGGATTTTTTTAACGTGTGGTGACCGTTGCACATCAGCCACCACACGGGCTCGACAAAGCTAGGCCTTTATCCAGTGGCAAGGGTTGAACCAAGATGACTGGAGACCTGCTCTGCTGCACGGACCTAGTGCGCGCACACATCGCAGTGTGGGCAGGTCCATGTTGCCCCTGCCCCAAAACCTCATTCGCCGTACCTCCGCCATGATCTCTCGCCGCTCCTCTGCCACAAACATTCGCCGCACCTCCGCCACGATCCCCCACTGTTCCTCTCTCTATAGAGAGGCAATGAATCTCTGCTTGGCACCTCCTCTTGACATTTAGAGATCCGGAGTTTGCAGTGTGAAACTGTAAGCTTATACCTATATTCTATCATTCCACTGGGAAATATATTTGCAACTTGTTTTCTATATTGACAGTACAAGAACACTGCAGATATTTTAAAGAATGGCAAATCACAGAGTAAGTCACAGAAGCATTCGTCCCCTCTTATTTCCTCCTGTGCAGCATTCATCCATAATTTCTTGATTAGCAAAGTAAATGATTCTCTAGGGATCCTTTTGCAACCCTTAAGTTCAAGAGGTTGTAAATGTGGATTTTTAAAATGACATACACTATTTGTGCTTGTAGTAATAGTAACTCGTAAATATTGTGCACAATAATGTAAAAATTTCACAGAAATTACCATTGTAATCACTAATACCGGTATAATATGCATACCTGACAGTGTTCCTGTAGCAAATCTTAGCATGTAGAACCACAGAAATGGGCTCCAAGGAAGTTTGCTAGTATCAATCATATAGGAAGTTGTAGAATAAACAGTCAATTACACTGTAACTTAGATTATGATCTGCGTAACATTTAGTAACAAATAATACAGTAGATTGACAGTAGTATACAAAGCATACATATTCCTCCTTGAATATATCCCTGGTCCACGAGTCTCTGTAACCTCCTCCAGCCTTACAACCCCCCCCCCCCCCCCCCCACGTCTTGAGCATCCCCTATTTTAATCACTCCACCATTGGCTGCCATGCCTTCATCTGCCTAGGCTCTGAGCTCTGGAATTCCCTCCCTTAAACTCTCAGCATCACTACCTCTCCTCCTTTTAAGGCACTGCTTAAAACCTACCTCTTTGACCAAGCTTTTGGTCACCTATCCTCATATCTCCTTATGTAACTCCGTGTCAAATGTTGTGTGAAGTGCTTTGGGATGTTTACATTAAAGGCACAATATAAATGCAAGTTGTTGTTCTATAAAAAATATGAGCAAACATGTACTAATACTCAGAAAAACTAGACTTGAGATGGGGTTCCTCAACAATAACATTATGTAGCGGTTAGTGCCTAATATTCCTCTAAGCCTTCTACTTCTCTCTTGCTGGTAAAGTGGGTGTATACTCCCTGAGATGTACTTCTGTGTCCTTTGAAGTTTGACTAGGAACAGACAAAATTAATATTTGTAACTTTTTTTATAATTTCATCAACCGTGATGGGAGCCACCTCACCTGATGAGTCAACAGATTCAAACTGAATAATTTGGCTCTTTCCTGGATCAAAATGATCTGTTTCTAGCACTGAAGATGGACTGAAAGACTTTCCCTTATCCCTAGAATAATTGTCTTACTAGTCTACTTTTAGAACAAAATCAGCATTTTCTGGACAGATCAACACAAATATTACGGGACATTTGGCCCAATTGATCTATGCCAGTATTTATACTTCACATAAGCCTCTTCCCATCCTGCTCCTGTATCACTCCATTCCCTTCTTACTCAGTTATACATCAAGCCTCCTCTTAAATGTTAATGAAAGCTGGTTCAACCACTCCATGTGGCAGCGAGTTCCACACTGATTCTGAGTACAGAAATTCCTCCTAAATTTTTTATTTCATCTATTAATGGCTATTTTACATTTATGCCCCATTGTTCTGGACTCGCTCACAAATGGTAACAGTTTCTCCCATCCGCCCTGTCAAACCCCTTCATAATTTTAAAGGCCTCTATCAATTTTCCTCTTAGCCAGCTGGTTCAATCTTTCTTGATAGTTGCATCCTTTCAGTTCTGGTAACATCCTTGTAAATCTGTTCTCCGCTTTCTTCAGAGCTTCAATGGAGATCTTGGCAATTAATATATATAAACACATTAAAAGCCACTTTGTCTCATTGCCGCATCCTATAGATACATCGGAGCTCTACTCGGAGCTCCTTCACGGCAAATGAGCCAAAGGTGGGCAGCGGAAACACTACAAGGACACCCTCAAAGTCTCCCTGATAAAGTGCGACATCCCCACTGACACCTGGGAGTCCCTGGCCCAAGACCACCCTAAGTGGAGGAAGTGCATCCGAGAGGGTGCTGAGCAACTCGAGTCTCAACGCTGAGAGTATGCAGAAATCAAGCGCAGACTATCTGTCCCACCTGTGACAGTCTGTGGCTCTCGTATTGGACTGTTCAGCCACCAAAGAACTCACTTCAGGAGTGGAAGCAAGTCTTCCTCGATTCCGAGGGACTGCCTATGATGATGAGATACATTGGGCTTTATTTTCGCCACCAATAGGATGACGTTTTTTTGGCGTCCGCTGATTTTTTTGGAGTAATCATGAATTTGCAACTTTCCTCAGTCTGGTTGAAAACTGGATTCAGTGCCATTTTTGGCCCTTTAAGCGATTTTCCCCAACACCAATTTTTTTTTTTTAAGGATGACGCAGAGTGGCCTTAAGTACCGTTTAGAAAAACCCTACGTTAACTTAAGAAAATTGGCACTCAGGTCTGTATCAGAGCTGTTTCTTTGCAGTTTAGTCTTGCTCATAAAGATAGTTTATAATGATCATGTTAAAGTACGTTCCTTTTTCATCTCTTTACATTAAAGATTACTTGTTTTAGTGTTAGCTCCCTGCTCCCAGTCCCACCGTAATCTCGGGCCGAATGGACCCCCTGCTCCTGGTCCCGCTGCAACCCCGGGCCGAATGGCCCCCTGCCACTGCAAGCCCTGGCCGTGGAACTTCAACTTGCAGGGGGAGCTTCAGCTCTCAGTGTGTCTCTTGTTACCCTGGCAACTTCCCTAGTGTGTCTCTTGTTACCCTGGCAACCTCAGCTTTTGGCGCAGACTTGAAGCTCCACACCCAGATTTAACTTCGGGTACCGCAGTGCCAAAATTAAATTTAACTTTGGCGAAAGTTGCACCTTTTCTTTTCAGCGCAATCGGCAAAGAGGAAAATTGAGCCCATCATCTGTGGAAGGCGATTTCTAAGCACACATAGTGGAAGTACAGTTGTTCCTTCCCATGCTTCTTGCAGTAACCAAAATTTGAAATGACTGCCAGTTTCCCAGATGTTGAGACGAGAGAATCTCCCATGGCCTTGCTCCCATATTTGGAGGAAATTTTATGTCCTTTCACTGTCTTAGGTTGAACAAAGTTACAGTGCCATCTCTGGAATAAGTAAGAATAAAAGACATTTTGTAATATTTTTCTTTAAAGGTTGTAGTGCCACCTATGGAGTAAGCATGAATAATGGACATCACTGTTGCTGTATAATGCATTGGGGGCATACAGCATCACCAGTCAAGAATTTTAATATGTTATAGATCAACAGAATTGTGACTGAAACTCCCTATTTGCATAGCAATGGGTATAACCAATAAATCCAGAGAGGTCATTTTAAAACTGTATTCGGTCCTGGTGAGACCACATCTGGAGTACTGCCTACAGTTTTGGTCTCGCTATTTCAAAATGGATATACAGTTATTGGAGGGGGTACAAAGAAGGGCTACATGGTTGATCCCAGAACTTGAGGGAATAAAGTATGAGGAAGTACCAATGGTTTCTCTTCCCACCCTCACACCATCACCTTTGGGCATCCCGTGCTTTCCTCGTCTAAATGCTGCTCCTTGGCAAAATCATCCATAGACATGGGCTCAGCTTCAATGTTCCCTGTAGGCTGCACTATGTTCTGCGCAGCCTGTTTCTTTCAATGCGCTGTCTCATTAAATTTATGGGCATGCGCTGTATTTCCAATGTAAAAGCTTGTGAGCGGCTAGCGTGGAACCTTTCAGATTACTACTCGACCGCACACATGCGCAGCTTAGAGGGAACATTGGTCAGCTTCCACATATACACTGATGATACCCAGCTCTATCTCTCCACCACTTCTCTTGCCCCCTGCACTCTCTTTGTACTTGTCTGACATCAAGTTCTGAATGAGCCATAACTTTCTCCAGCTAAACTTTGAGAAGATTGAGGGGGCGATTTTTCCCCGGATACTTTTGGGCGTTGAAGAGCCTCTGAGGTGGCCAAGGTGGGTGTCTTAAGCTGGTTTAACATTTAGCGCAAGACGCCATCTTGGTAATGGAGTTGAAGTTTGCGATATGAAAGGCTGCCCGGAGGATCATTAAGGGGCTGATTGCCACTTAAATTACCTGCCAGCGCTCATTAAGTAGGCTGCACGGCATTTTGGTGGATAGCGCTTGACCTAATGCCCTCTCCTAAAAGCGACCAGCTGATTGGGAGTAAACAAGTCTTTGCAGAGGATTTTGACCTCTACTCATTGTTCACCTGCTGGTGGTTTGAAGAGGACATTTGAAGCACGTCGCAACACTTTCTGGGACACTTTGTCAAAACTTCACCAACACTCTATCAATATTTGGAGTGCTTGGTCATCAACAAGGAGTCCCCCCTTGGTCTGCAGTAGGAATGGGAGGAGAACATGAGACCAGGTAGAGCAGCACCAGCTGCTGCAAGAGAGAGGGACAGGAGGGCGAGATGGACTCCTTTCCCACTGGGGGTTTCAGGACCTCCTCCACCAGTCATCCAGTGCCGCGACTGAGAACCTGTGCGCGCTCACATTTGGTCCCTGAGCCATCCTGAAACCTGCTGCTGTGTGTCAGCCAGCACACACCACACCTTCAGTGGAAGTGGGTGCATGGAGCTCACATATACTGCTCCATGAAAATTGCTTTTAATCAGTGCTTGAGTGCTAAACCTGCAGGTTTCTGTTTTAGCAAGTCAAATTATGCTAATCAGCAATTAGGTCCAAAATTGCATACTAAAATCAACTTTCAAACAGGCGTGTCTTATTAACACATTATCTATTTAGTGCCTGTTTTTACCCTTTCACCAAAATAACCCCATGAAGGTATTGATTTTGACCCCATCACAAATTCCTCTCCACCAACCCCAGCCCCCTCCTCGGCCAGTTTCTCAAGCTAAAACAAACTGATGGTAACCTTGGTGTCCTATTCAACCCTGAACTGAGCATCTGACCCCATATATTCACTATCACAAAGATCAGCTACTTCCACCTACGTAATATCACCTGTGTCTCTCCTGTGTTCCTACCTTACTCCATCTGCTGCTGAAACCCCTATACATACTTGTCACCTCCAGACCCATTAGCTCCAAAGGTCTTCTGATCGGCCTCTCATCCTTCACCCTCCATAAATTCAGTTAATCCAAAACTCTGCTATCTGGATCCTATCCCGAACCAACGCCTGTTTGCCCATCACCCTATCCTCACTGATCTACCCTGACACCTAATCCCTTAATGTCTCAAATTTAAAATTCCCATCCTTTTGTGTGGGTCCCTCCTTGACTTCACCTCTCCTTATCTCTGTAACCTCTTTTTGCTTTAAGCTCACCAAAACTTTGTTCCTCTGACTTCAGTCACTTGTTCAGCTCCCTCCTCTTTTAATTCCACCACCGGCAACCATGCCTTTGGTTGTCTCTGGTATTCATTTCCTGGCCTCCTTTAAGATCCTGGTTAAAACTTACATCTTTGACCAAGGTTTTGATTACCTCTGTTAATCTCTCCTTCAGCTCGCCATTTATTTTGTTTCTCGTGCCTCTGTGAAGTCCCCTGAGATATCTTTCTATGTTAAAGGTACTATATAAATGCAAGTTATGTTATTCCAGATTTGTTGATCACATTTCAATATTTATATTGTGGTTACTTGGTTAAACAAAATCATTAGCTTGGTATGCCTGGATTCATGTTGGGTTGTCTAGAATAATAACATTTTCCAAATGCTTTTTATGTGTTTTAGAAGAGAGATAACAAATATTTTTCTCCTGATGAATCTAAATGTAAAATAATTGTTGGATATTAAGTAAAAATGAATAATACGAGTAAAGCAAAATTTGTTGAAGTTGGTCACAAAATCCTTCCTGAAGAAATTTTAATGGTCCTATTTGTTTTCAAATAAAACAGCTAAAAAAACAGACCAAGAACTAAAGGATAATGAGATGGATCTGTTCACAAAGTACTACATTGAATGGAGAGGAGGCAGGAAAAAGAATAATCTATCTTACAGCAGCATCCCAAGATTTTATTATAGGGTAGGTACCTTCTGTTTTCAACTCTCATACAAATAATCACACTGTTCCTACTGTATAAAAGCTATACAACATAAGAACATAAGAAGTAGGAGTAGGCCATTTGGCCCCTTGAGCCAGCTCCACCATTCAATAAGATCGTGGCTGATTTTCTAACTCAACTCCACTTTCCTGCATTATCCCCTGATTCCCTTAATATCCAAAATTCTTATCGATCTCTGTCTTGAATGCACCCAACGATTGAGCATCCAGAATTCCAAAGATTCACCACCCTCTGAGTGAAGAGATTTCTCCTCATCTCAGTCCTAAATGGCCAACCCCTTATTCTGAGACTGTGACCCCTGGTTTTAGACTTCCCAGCCAGGGGAAACATCCTCCCTGCATCTACTCTGTCGAGCCCTGTATTAATTTTTTATGTTTCAATGAGATCACCCCTCATTCTTCTAAACTCTAGAAAATATAGGCCTTGTCTACTCAATCTCTTCTCATAGGACAATCCACCCTCATCCCAGGAATCAGTCTGGTGAACCTTCATTGCACTCCATCAATGGCAAGTATATCCTTCCTTGGGTAAGGAGACCAAACCCGTACAAAATATTCCAGGTGTGGTCTCACCAGCGCCCATTGCAGTAAGACATCTTTACTCTTGTACTCAAATCCTCTTGTACTCAAATCCTCTTGTAATAAAGGCCAACATACCGTTTGCTTTCTTAATTGCTTGCTATACCTACATGTTAACTTTCAGTGATTCGTGTACATGGACACCCAGGTCCCTCTGAACACTTAACATTTCCCAATCTCTCACCATTTTAAAAAAAAGTACTGTTTTTCTAGTTTCCTACCAAAGTGGATAACTTGACATTTCTCCACATTATATTCCATTTACCATGTTCTTGCCCACTCACTTAGCCTGTCTATATCCCCTTGAAGTCTCTTTACATCCTCCTCACAACTTACATTCCCACCTAGCTTTGTATCATCAGCAAAATTGCTATATCACATTTGGTCCCCTCATCCAAATCATTGATATAGATTGTGAATAGCTGAGGCCGAAGCACTGATAGTAGATATACAAGGGGCTATAGGGAGGAAGGATCTTAAAACAATCGTTATTACTAGAGAAAAAGTACTCGGTAAAATCATGGGACTAAAGGTGGAGAAGTCCCATGGACCTGATGGCCTGCATCCTAGGGTCTTAAAAGAAGTGACTGCAGAGATAGTGGATGCATTGGTTGCAATCTACCAAAATTCTCTAGATTCTGGAGTGGTCCAAGTGGATTGGAAAACCGCAAATGTAACACCCCTATTTAAGAAAGGAGGGAGACAGAAATCAGGGAACTATAGACCAGTTAGCCTAACGTCTGTCATTGGGAAAATGCTGCAGTCCATTATTAAGTAAGTAGTAGCAGGACATTTAGAAAATCATAATACAGTCAAGCAGAGTCAGCATGGTTTTATGAAAGGGAAATCATGTTTAACAAATTTTCTGGAGTTCTTTGAGGATGTAATGAGCAGGGTGGATAAGGGGGAACCAGTGGCTGTGGTGTATTTGGATTTCCAGAAGGCATTTGATCAGGTGCTTCATAAAGGGTTACTGCACAAGAGAAGAGCTCACAGGGTTGGGGGTAATATATTAGCATGGATAGTGGATTGGCTAACTAACAGAAAACAGAGAGTCGGGATAAATGGGTCATTTTCAGGTTGGCAAACTGTAACTAGTGGGGTGCCACAGGGATCAGTGCTGGGGCCTCAACTATTTATAATCTATATTAATGATTTGGATGAAGGAATCAAGTGTAATATAGCCAAATTTGCTGATGATATAAAGATAGGAGGGAAAGCAAGTTGTGAAGAGGACACAAAGAATCTGCAAAGGGATATAGATAGACCAAGTGAGTGGGCAAAAATTTGGCAGATGGAGTATAATGTGAGGTTATCCACTTTGATAGGAAAAATAAAAAAGCATATTATTATTTAAATGGAGAGATATTACAAAATGCTGTGGTACAGCAGGATCTGGGGGTCCTTGTACATGAAGCACAAAAAGTTAGCATGCAGGTACAGCAAGTAATTAGGAAGGCAAATGGAATGCTGGCCTTTATTTCAAGGGGGATGGAGTATAAAAGTAGGGAAGTCCTGCTACAACTGTACAGGGCAATGGTAAGACCACACCTGGAGTACTGCGTACAGTTTTGGTCTCCTTATTTAAGGAAGGATATATTTGCATTGGAGGCAGTTCAGAGAAGGTTCACTAGGTTGATTCCTGAGATGAAGGGGTTGTCTTATGAAGAAAGGTTGAGCAGGTTGGGCCTATACTCATTTGAGTTTAGAAGAATGAGAGGTGATTTTATTGAAACACATAAGATTATGAGGGGGCTTGACAGGGTAGATACAGAGTGGATGTTTCCCCTCGTGGGGGAATCTAGAACTAGAGGGCATAGTTTCAGAATAAGGGGTCACCCATTTAAGATGGAGATGAGGAGGAATTTCTTCTCTGAGGGTCTTGAATCTGTGGAATTCTCTACCCCAGAGAGCTGTGGAGGCTGCGTCATTGAAGGTGGAGATAAACATATTTTTGAACGATAAGGGAGTCAAGGGTTATGGGGAACGAACAGGGAAGTGTTGAGGCCAAGATCAGATCAGCCATGATCTTATTGAATGGCGGAGCAGGCTCGAGGAGCCAAATGGCCTGCTCCTATTTCCTATGTTTCTTATGTTCTTTCGGTTCCCCACAAGTCTGCCAACCTGAAAAGGACCCATTTATTCCTACTCTCTGTTTTCTATCCATTAACCAATCCTCAATCCATGCTAGTATATTACCCACAATCCCATGAGCCCTAATTTTGTTTAATAAAGTGGCACCTTATTGAGTGCCTTCTGAAAATGCAAATACACCACATCCACTGGTTCCCCCTTATCTTTTCTACTAGTTACAACCTCAAAAGAACATTTGTCAAACATGATTTCCCTTTCATAAATTCGTGTTGACTCTGCCCAATCCTATTATTTTCGAAGTACCCTGGGCCCAAGTTTCCACATGATTTGCGCCTGATTTTTAGGAGCAACTGGTGGAGAATGGACTATCTTAGAAATCGCAATTCTCCACATTTTTTTTTCTGCAGTTCTAGTCAGGTAGAACAGTTCTACTTTGGAACAGAATTTTTTCTTCAAAAGGGGGCGTGTCCGGCCACTGACGCCTGATTTGAAAGTTTCCACAGTGAAAACGTACTCCAAACTAAAGTAAAATGGAGCAAGTGAAGATTTTTGTAGAACTGAAAAAACCTGTTCTACACATTAAAAAATCAGGCGCAGGTTACAAATTGGGCATCCAGAACGAGGTGGGAGGGGGAAGGGAAGTAATTAAATTCTATAATAAATCCTTATTTATACTTATACAAATATTCTACAAATAAATCCAACCTGAATAAACATTTATAAACAAGAAAAGATTAAATAAACCATCTTCCTACCTGTGTGAAAGTGCTTCAGCCAGGGAGAATTCTGCAGCCGTTCGATCCGCTGAGCGGGAGGGGGAGGGGGGGAGAGAAAGCCATTTGTGCCGCTGAGCGGGAGGGGGGGGGTGGAGAAAGCTGTTCGTGCCGCTGAGCGGGAGGGGGTGGGGGGTAGAAAGCGGTTTGTTGTTGTGGAGGGGAAGGAGATAGCGGCTTGTTGCCGTGGAGGGAGGGGAAGGAGACAGCGGCTTGTTGCCGTGGAGGGAGGGGAGGGAGGGGAAGGAGACAGCGGCTTGTTGCCGTGGAGAGAAGGGAGGGAGGGGAAGGAGACAGCGGCTTGTTGCCATGGAGAGAGGGGAGGGAGGGGAAGGAGACAGCGGCTTGTTGCCGCGCAGAGGAGGGGAGGGAGGGGAAGGAGACAGCAGCTTATTGCCGTGATGGGGAGGGAGGGGAAGGAGACATCCATTTGTTGCCGCGGAGGGGAGGGAGGGGAAGGAGACAGTGAGAAGGGAAGCCTCAGTGCTGATGTGCTGATGGCAATGTGATTTTATTAAAAAATGTTCAAAAATTAAAACAGCTACAAAGAACTACAAAAATGGCCGAGTGCCAATTTTTTTTCTCACACTGAGCATGCGCGAATGTTCCAACGCGCACGCGCAGCGTTGCCGGCAGGAAAAAAACTAATTTAAATAGTACCCGCCCCCTCCCACTTACAAAATCGGCGCGAGTGTAGGCTCCGCCCCCCTGGGCGCCGCGCCAAACAGACAAGTAGCTGCAAAGCGCTCGAGAATAGCGCGTTTTTTTTCTGCCGCCGTTTTAGGTGCGACAAACGGGCGCCCAGCTCGGAGGGTTCCCGTTTTTTATCCTGTGGAAACTTGGGCCCCCTGTTTCCATCCTTAATAATAGATTCTTGTATTTTCCCTTATACTGATGTCAGGCTAACTGGTCTGTAGTTCCCAGTTTTCACTCTCCCTCCTTTCTTAAATAGCAGGGTTACATTAGCTACCTTCCAATTGCAATCTAATTCTTAAAATGTCTGATAATCTTAAAAATAACTTAAATTTAATTCATGTTTTTGCATGAAATTCAACTTTTAATATTCTACTGTAATTAAAGTACCTTTTATTTTGACTTTTTTTTAAAGTTTCTACCCCACCCCACCCCCATAAAACTTTACACAAATGGTCATTCTTGATGTGTGACCTGGACAGTGAGTTTTGCCAGGCACCTGACCCTGGAGGATATCACAGTTGAGTCTGTTCCTGTCCTCGCCCACTGCCACACCTGTATGTTTTCCAGTAGGAGCACTGCACAACAGTCAGGAGCAGGAATCCTGGCAGACTTGTTGACTACTTCCTGTAGCTTGGAGACACACACAATTATTGCATCCCACTAAGATGAACTAACTCTTCACAGACTGGGGAATCAAACCTCAGATCTTCTCGATCTGCATGCCTCAGTAGCACATTCATGTATTTACAGATTGAGTCTTTTAGGGAGACGTTGGTTTCTAAAATGGCATCTTCAATCTCCTCTTCATTGTGAATTGAAGTGGTTTTTAATATATATAATATTGCTAGAAGAAATTGGCTTTATACAAATATGGCTGGCATACACTGTAGAAAAGATATAACATTGTTCAACTTCATTTTGAATCTAGATTTTCTCCAGTTTATGCAGCAAAGCTGGAACTTAAAACAGATTCACACAGGTAAATTAGTACACCAGTGTGGAAAAAAAGTCAACACCACAATATTTCCTCTGTTGATTTAAATGCACGGTGAGCTCAGAAGTAGATTTGGGGATTCCCAGGCTGCTTAAACATCAGCAACTCTGAAGTGACCATCCCCAGCAAAATTTTGCTTTAGAATGCATCCGATTTAGTTAGTATTTTCTCTGCATTTGGTATTGTATGTGCTGGTTTCTCTGTAGCGTAAGAATTCATAATTAAATGATACGCTTAGTTGCAACCTGGGTATATTTTACATATTTTTTTATATATATATAATATATATATTTTTTTTTTAAACTAACACTATTGATAAACTTTCTTCCAATGCTATATCAGCTTCCAGCAGAAGATGAAATTTTGTTACAGAAATTAAGAGAAGAGTCCAGGGCGGTGTTTCTTCAAAGGAAGAGTAGAGAATTGTTGGATAACGAAGAACTACAGGTATGAAAAAGCCATATTTTTATGTAGCAGGGCTATCATTGAAAATGATCAAAAATCTTATCTCAGTCTGGTGTTGCACATTGCTGATGCACATTGCCACAGAATGAAAAACAGATCGGTTTGTGCCCGCAATATGTGATAAATATCTAATATCCGCTGTTCTATTTGCATACTTAGTAGTGATTATGTATTTTACCAGCAAGAAAGGAGGGCAAATGGGTAGAAGCCAGTAACAGAGGATGTTGTTGCTTTACTTGCTGTTCATCTGAAGGTGTGTGAAAAATAGAATGCAAATTAGATGCACATAAATGTTTTGATTGCTGCAATAATAAATCTACATTTCAACTTTTTAAAGATGGGGTTAGTACCTGGCATAAAAGGGTTTTAAATATTATCTCGCACTTTCTTTCTGAGAACTTAAATTTCAGCAGTTATCCCATAGATAGATAGGGATGGGTGGTTGTTTGAGAGAAAAGAGAACCTTTTGCACAGCAGTCTTGTGTGCTTTCTAATAGGATATGCGTGAAGCTGCATCCTGTTGCTCAATCAGGATGGGAGATAAAATAATTTTTGAAAGAAAGAGTCATTGTAAAAGTATATTTTTTTGGATGCTACAACATTATTAGAACCCCCTTTTTTAAAAAAACACAAACCTGCCATTTTTGACACTAATAATGAGGTGAAATCCTAGTATTCATAACACCCTAGTGCTTACAAAAATCAATGTCACAAAAAGTTTTGTTTATTTCATATATATTGTTTACCAAAAAATATATATTGTTTACCAAAAAAAAGCAGAGTAACACACTTAAGAACTCCACCTCTGCTATCACATTTAGTGACACGGCTAAACTGTAATTGAAAGTTAATTCAATTACAGCCAGCCAATTAGAGTAGAGGGAGCAAAACAAATAAGAACCAGGAATGCCAACTCCCGCCCACTACCATCCCGTCCCCTCCAAATCCATCAACCAGCTCAAACATGAGCTTATGAGGTGCAAGTTTGAATTACTTTTACTTTTTAATTTGCTGTTGCATCTGTGATTACTGTATTGGGGCTGGAATCATTGTCTACTTTGCTGTGCTTTTTCTTTCCCCAATTTTTCTCACAGATACCAGGAATTAATCTTTGGTCCACAGACACAGGTAGGGGCCAAAGCAATTTGGACCAAATACTGCAAGGTCATAGCAGTCTGGGTGAATTGCTGAAGCATTTGGTTGGTGAGTCATGGTTTGGACACAACAGATGGTGAGAGAATCTATAATTTAGATTGCTGGCACTAATTAAATCAGACCTGCAGAATATTTTATGGTGCAGTAGTTTGTAAGAATACTGTTACATGTTAAAATTACTTTAGCAATAGTTTTGAAATTGGGAAGTCAATAAAGGTGCCTGTTAACTCACAGCCCAATGTCGCACTTATGTTCTGAGTTCTTTAAGGTATGCTTTGAGTCTTGAGTAGATAAGGTGGGTATATGCATGTGTAATATTCCTTTTTGATTTTGTTTTACAGAATTTGTGGTTTCTACTAGACAAACATCAAACTCCTCCTTTGATCGGAGAGGAAGCAATGATAAATTATGAAAATTTTCTGGAGGTCAAAGAAAAAGCAGGACAGAAATGCAAGTAAGTGCCATTTGTAAGCATCTTTTAAGGTGAGACTAAAGAGAAACTCCAGGTGTTATTAATATCATTTTCTTAAATACAGACCGTTAAGTGAAGTGCATGCAATGAATTGTACAATGAAAACTATTCTGCTGTGCAATTTTTTTTATCAAACTTGTCCTGGCTCAAGTTAACTATGTAAAGTTGGCTAAACAGTGGACCTGAAATTGCAGTCGGAGGCTTTCCATGGGCAACTACCTGGTGCCTTCGTATCTTCGGGCTCTTGCGGTCCTGGGCCTCCAGGTATACACCTGCGTAAAGGCCCACGTATCCCAGGGGCGCATGCGATTCACAAGCGTCCCTGGGATCACGTGGGCTGGCCCAACCAATCAAAAAGGAGGATACCCATTATACTTATGCGGATTCTATTTACGTATGATGGTGGATAGGCAATGGCAAACATTTAAAGATCACATGGATGAACTTCAACAATTGTACATCCCTGTCTGGAGTAAAAACAAAACTGGGAAGGTGGCTCAACTGTGGCTAACAAGGGAAATTAGGGATAGTGTTAAATCCAAGGAAGAGGCATATAAATTGGTCAGAAAAAGCAGCAAACCTGAGGACTGGGAGAAATTTAGAATTCAGCAGAGGAGGACAAAGGGTTTAATTAGGAGGGGGAAAACAGAGTACGAGAGGAAGCTTGCTGGGAACATAAAAACTGACTGCAAAACTTCTATAGCTATGTGAAGAGAAAAAGATTTTAGTGAAGACAAATGTAGATCCCTTGCAGTCAGAATCAGGTAAATTTATAATGGGGAACAAAGAAATGGCAGACCAATTGAACAAATACTTTGGTTCTGTCTTCACGAAGGAAGACACAAATAACCTTCCGGAAATACTAGGGGATCGAGGATCTAGCGAGAAGGAGGAACTGAAGGAAATCCTTATTCGTCAGGAAATTGTGTTAGGGAAATTGATGGCATTGAAGGCCGATAAATCCCCAGGGCCTGATAGTCTGCATCACAGAGTACTTAAGGAAGTGGCCATAGAAATAGTGGATGCATTGGTGATCATTTTCCAGCAGTCTATCGACTCTGGATCAGTTCCTATGGACTGGAGGGTAGCTAATGTAACACCACTTTTTAAAAAAGGAGGGAGAGAGAAAACGGGGAATTATAGATTGGTTAGCCCTGACATCAGTAGTGGGGAAAATGTTGGAATCAATTATTAAAGATGAAATAGCAGCGCATTTGGAAAGCAGTGACAGGATCGGTCCAAGTCAGCATGGATTTATGAAAGGGAAATCATGCTTGACAAATCTTCTAGAATTTTTTGAGGATGTAACTAGTAGAGTGGACAAGGGAGAACCAGTGGATGTGGTGTATTTGGACTTTCAATAGGCTTTTGACAAGGTCCCATACAAGAGATTAGTGTGCAAAATTAAAGCACATGGTATTGGGGGTGATGTATTGACGTGGATAGAGAACTGGTTGGCAGACAGGAAGCAGAGAGTCGGGATAAACAGATCCTTCTCAGAATGGCAGGCAGTGACTAGTGGGGTGCTGCAGAGCTCAGTGCTGGGACCCCAGCTATTTACAATATACATCAATGATTTAGATGAAGGAATTGAGTGTAATATCTCCAAATTTGCAGACGACACTAAGCTGGGTGGCGGTGTGAGCCGTGAGAAGGATGCTAAGAGGCTGCAGGATGACTTGGACAGGTTAGGTGAGTGGGCAAATGCATGGCAGATGCAGTATAATGTGGATAAATGTAAGGTTATCCACTTTGGTGGCAAAAACATGAAGGCAGAATATTATCTGAATGGTGGCAGATTAGGAAAAGAGGAGGTGCAACAAGATCTGGGTGTCATGGTACATCAGTCATTGAAAGTTGGCATGCAGGTACAGCAGGCGGTGAAGAAGGCAAATGGCATCTTGGCCTTCTTAGCTAGGGGATTTGAGTATAGGAGCAGGGAGGTCTTAATACAGTTGTACAGGGCCTTGGTTAGGCCTCACCTGGAATATTGTCTTCAGTTTTGTTCTCCTAATCTGAGGAAGGATGTTCTTGCTATTGAGGGAGTGCAGCGAAGGTTCACCAGACTGATTCCTGGGATGGCAGGACTGACATATGAGGAGAGACTGGATCGACTGGACCTGTATTCACTGGAGTTTAGAAGGATGAGGGGGGATCTCATAGAAACATATAAAATTCTGATGGGACTGGACAGGTTAGATGCAGGATGAATGTTCCCAATGTTCAGGAAGTCCAGAACCAGGAGTCACAGTCTAAGGATAAGGGGTAAGCCATTTAGGACCGAGATAAGGAGAAACTTCTTCACTCAGAGAGTTGTTAACCTCTGGAATTCTTTACCGCAGAGAGTTGTTGATGCCAGTTCGTTGGATATATTCAAGAGGGAGTTAGGTACGGCCCTTATGGCTAAAGGGATCAAGGGGTATGGAGAGAAAGCAGGAAAGGGCTACTGAGGTGAATGATCGATCAGCCATGAACTCATTGAATGGTGGTGCAAGCTCGAAGGGCCGAATGACCTACTCCTGCACCTATTTTCTATGTTTCTATGGAATCACCATAAGCATAATAGGAATGACATAAAGCATACTTTTACACAACCTAACTAAAAAGAAATCACCGCATGTTTAAAATAAATTAAAATACAATTTAATTAAATATTTAAAACAAATTTAATTTTTTCAAAAATAAATGTAAATATTTTTAAAGGGGCCAAAATAGCCTAAACTAATTTTGAAAGCTTTTGAATGTTTAAATGATTTTTTAAAAATTATTTTAATGTTTATTTAAGCCCTTAAGCTGGTAAAGGAAGGCCCTATGCCTGCTTTTATCAAGCGCAAGAGTTTTGTGGGCAGTAGTTGGGCAAATAGCCCAACTCTCTGCCAGCAAATGCCCATTTCCTGCGCATGTGGATGATCTGTCAAGCTGAAACTTGACAGATCATAAGTTCCAGGTTTTTGCGAATGCGGAAACCAGGAACTTGTAGGGCATTTAAGCTGCGTACGCGGTCATAGACCCCGGAAAATCCGGGCCAGTAACTACATCAGTACACAGAAAGCACTCAAAACAATGGTACCTTGCTTTAATGTATTCAGTAGTTCAAAATTGCAATGTGATTTGTCTGGGGAAGTATGCGATTTCATCATATGTAATCAAAATGCAAGATTTTATTTTGTTCCCTTCACCAACCTGAAAATAGCAACAAAAAAAAATTCTTCATTTGCCATTGTAATGAACATATTTATGCTGAATGGGATTGCTCATGTATGTCCCAAAACTGACTACCAACGCTGTGATGTCAGGCTAAAAATAACAATCTCTGCGCAGGTTATAGCAGTAAGCAAGGGAAGGTAGAAACACAAGTCTATTCCTTGTTTTTTTTGGCAATCGTGTATTTTGCTAAAAACAATACTTTAAATGTTGATTCTGTGGTGTTCCTTTTTAATACTATTTTAATGAACATTTTTAAATGATCTTTCTACTATAGCTAATTGCATTTTAATGTTCCAAAAGGCAGTTCTTTGCAGCTAAGATCTTTGCGAAACTCTTGCACAATGACCCATATGGAAGGATCTCCATAATGCAGTTCTTCAACTATGTCATGCGGAAGGGTAATAGAATCTTTTAATGCAAATTATTAGATACATTTGTATTTTTTTTACAAAACCTTAGTTTATTTATAACACATGCATACTAAATCTATTTACATTTTAGTTTGGCTACATCAGACAAGGATAGGTCTCAGTTTGTATGATGTCGCAGGTCAAGGTTATCTTCGTGAATCTGTGAGTATCCAACCCAATGTTCAGATCTGGCAGTTTTTTTTTACTTCAATCTCATTTAACGCTGTGTGCTGCATTTTATGGTATGTTAATGCCACACCAAATTACACCAACAGGATTTGGAGAATTACATTTTGGAGTTGATTCCCACTTTACCACAGCTTGATGGCTTAGAAAAGTCCTTCTATTCATTCTATGTGTGCACTGCTGTTAGAAAATTTTTCTTCTTCCTTGACCCACTCAGAACAGGCAAGTTGATATTTCCTCACAAAATTATCAGTAGCATTTAACACCCTTTTCCTATCAAAACATTTTGTTCTTTTAGGCAGTCCTTTGCAGCTTCCTTCGCTTTAGTCAGCAGCCCACTCTGTGGCCACCGTTAGTGCCACTCCATGATTAGCTGAGGAAAAGATGTGTTTTGTTAGTGTTCTTCCTCCTAGTGCTGAGATGTGTGGCTCTGTGCTGTTACAGCAATGCACTATCCAGTGAAATCAGGCACAATATAGAAACATAGAAATTTACAGCGCAGAAGGAGGCCATTTCGGCCCATCGTGTCCGCGCCGGCCGACAAAGAGCCGCACGCCCCTTGGTCAGCAGCCCTAAAGGTTACATATAAACCTATGAACAATGTCGGAATGGCAAAGAGCACCCAGTCCAACCAGTCTGCCTCACACAACTGCGACACCCCTTATACTGAAACATTCCAAACTCCACTCCAACCGGAGCCATGTGATCTCCTGGGAGAGACAAAAACCAGATTAAAAACCCAGGCCAATGAGGGAGAAAATAATCTGGGAAAATTCCTCTCCAACCCATCCAGGCGATCGAAACTAGTCCAGGAGATCACCCTGGCCATATTCTATTACCTGCAGTACTTGCCATTATGTCTCCGCCGTCTAACAAAAGGTCATCCAGTCTAATCCCAATTACCAGCTCTAGATCCGTAACCCTGCAGGTTACTGCACTTTAAGTGCCCATCCAACCATCTCTTAAAAGTGGTGAGGGTTTTTGCATCCACCACTTTTCCAGGCAGCGAGTTCCAGATCCCCACAACTCTCTGCGTAAAAAAGCCCACCCCCCCGCCCCGCTTCAAATCCCCTCTAAACCTTCCACCAACCACCTTAAAACTATGTCCCTCGTAATAGACCCCCCCTACCAATAGAAATAGACCCTTACTATCCATTATGTCCAGGCCCCTCAATATTTTGTATACCTCAATGAGGTCTCCTCTCAACCTCCTCTGTTCCAATGAGAACAAACCCAGCCTATCCAATCTGTCCTCATAACTAAGATTCTCCATTCCAGGCAGCATCGTAATAAATCTCCTCTGCATCCTCTCTAGTGCATTCACGTCCTTTCTATAAATACGGCGACCAGAACTGCACGCAGTACTCCAGCTGTGGCCTAACCAAAGTATTATACAATTTAAGCATAACCTCCCTGCTCTTATCTTCTATGCCTCGGCCAATAAAGGCAAGTATGCCTTCTTAACCACCTTAGGCACCTGGCATGCTGCTTTCCAGGATCTGTGGACAGGCACTCCAAGGTCCCTTTGTTCATCTACACTATTAAGTGGCCTACTGCTTAATGTGTATACCCTTTCCTTATTAGCCCTCCCAAAGTGCATCACCTCACAATTCTCTCAATTAAATTCCATTTGCCACTGCTCTGTCCACCTGACCAGTAGATTGATAACCTCCTGCAGCCCATGACTTTCCTCTTCATTATCAACCACACCGCCAATTTTAGTGTCTTCTGCAAATTTCTTAATCATACTCCCTATATTCAAATCTAAATCGTTGATATATACCGCAAAAAGCAAGGAACCCAGTACTAAGTCCTGCAGAACCCCACTGGAAACATCCTTCCAGTCACAAAAACATCCATCAATCATTACCCTTTGCTTCCTACCTCCAAGCAATTTTGGATCCAACTTGCCACTTTGCCCTGTATCCTTCATGACCAGTCTACCATGTGGGACCTTATCAAAAGCCTTGCTAAAGTCCATATATACTACACTGTACGCACTACCCTCATCGACCCTCTTGGTTACCTCCTCAAAAAATTCAATCAGGTTAGTCAAGTCATGGTGAAGCCTATCTGTTAAGAGCAAATGGGTTCACATCATGGTTAGAACTGGAATTCAAGTGCAGAAGCTTTTGGTTAGAAGTTCAGAACTATCCTGCTGGACCACTTAATGTAACATTCTGTTAAGTTCTATCCAGTATGTTTTGTGCATAAATGAGTTGTTACCTGAAGTTTTGAAAAGTGTGTTGATTACCCAAATGTGTAATTTGTTTTGAAAATAACTAATTTGTGTAATTCATGAGATTATTGTTTAATATTGGGAAATGGGGCTTCATGTAAATTAAGAAAAAAAACTAAATTTAAAAGTAGTGTATCAGCTATTTATTTTTAAGCAATTTTTAAGTGACCTCATTTATGGATAATGGACAAATTATTTATTTTTAAGAGAAATAAACAAATCTTAAAATTTAGTCTCCATCCTGCTAGGTACTTGCAGAAATAATTACTCTGTAGTAATGGCTCTTCCGTTAAGGTAATGGGCTGAAATTTGCGGTCAGAGGCATACCTCCGGAGTACGCCTCCAACCCGGAAAAAAATAAATACGAAATTACCTGGTGGATCCGAGCTTCGGGTTCTGGGCCTCCAGGCATACGCCCACGGATCCCAGGGATGTAGGTGGTTCGGAAGCGTCTCTGGGATCACGTGGGTCAGGCCGACCAATTAGAAAGGGGATTCCTCATAAGCTCATGGGGATTCCATTTCCTTTCAAGGAGAAACGTGACAGATTGCAAGTTCCGGGTTTCCGCATGCGCGTGCAGAAACCTGGAACTTGCGGTGCGGGGCCATTCTGAGAGCTTACGATGGTGTATGCTGCCGTCATTAGCCCCGCAAAATCCGGGCCAATATTTTCCATAACAGTTTTGTAGCAATATTCAGAATATAAAGCTATTCTTACAGTTTTTTTTAATAAATATTTTTTAACTGTAGGACTGGAACACTTTTGGCACATAGTGCCAAGATTGAGTACTCTTAAGGTTCCCAATAATGCAGCCCAACCTCTTTTAAAAGAGCAATCCTACCGCACGAGGATGAATTTCTACTTCCTTCACCAGTCATCCTTTTTGATATTGCCAATTTATGTTGAATTATGGGCAGTGGTTCCACACCCACTGGAAACTGGGTTGAGACTACCCAACTTATTTCAAATAGGATTATCTGAGCCATCGGAGGAGAGGATCAATCTAAACTCAAGGTGCAGAGATGAGATGACTGTTAATTCATGCCCTTCACCTTTACAGTACAGGATGTGCTGACACAATTGTTCAAAATAACCATTTTTCTCATTTTTAATACTCTTCTAGGCAAGATAAAAATCCAAGATATTTTGGCCTGCAGCTTCTTGGATGATTTGTTAGAGGTAATTGGCCATCTGAGAAAGTTTTAATTTTAAATGTGGCATATTGATATCAATTAAATGTGGCTGTAACTATTTTTGTCTGTGTGTTTATATTTGTAGCTCAGAGATGAGGAACTGTCTAAAGAAAGTCAAGAGTCAAACTGGTTTTCTGCTCCTTCTGCACTGAGAGTATATGGTATGTGTTGGATGCATGCACAACCTCTACAGCTTGGGGTGCATATGTTATTGCACATGGTTTTCTATTGTTGTGATTATTTTGTTTATCTCTTAGGTCAGTATTTAAATCTAGATAAAGATCACAATGGAATGCTCAGCAAAGAAGAACTATCACGTTATGGTACTGGAACCCTTACAGGCGTGTTTTTGGATAGGGTCTTTCAGGAATGCCTGACATATGATGGAGAAATGGTAACCGCCTACAAATAATTCATCTGCTACAATCTCTTATAAAGTTGAGAAAACTTCATTGATTTTAGTTTTCCCCCTCTCATCAAAGCTGAATTTTCTGGTTCCATCCATTTTTAATTGTAGTAAATGATTTCTGAATGATTTCCCCCTGCTACATAGAATGTTCGTGATTTTGAGCACACCAGATTAAGGATTAGACTTCCAGTGCAGTTTTTTAAAACTTAGCCTAGCCTCCGTTTGGTAGATTCATATACACAACGCCCACCATTGCTCTTTAATCATAATCTTAAAAAATCTTACTTAAACTCTCTTACTGTTTTAAGCCCAGTAATTTTGTCTGACTGCATTAGTCGAAGATAAGTGATTATGATCAAGTGATTTTGTTGCCCAATAGAGCAGGATGTAAATGGTTGTTAAAAGCCTGCATTGTTAGTACTTTGGTGTTATACAAGTTATATTGTGTGATTACTGGTTCATCTTTGCCTATTTTATGCTGGATTAGAGGAAAGAGATTTGTTTCAAGCAAGAGGATGGTTAATATTTCTTTTTAACTAAGAAATAAGCCGAGACTAAAGCTTCAAGCTTTCCTGCTGGTGCTACAGAAAAATAAAATGGAAAATGAGGAAAAAATATATCAATTCGAAAAATATAAAGGAAGGAATACAAATGCTGTGTGTGTGTGTGTGTGCACAACAAAATGACTGATTTTGCTCACCATGTTAATACAGGGTACCATATTTAATATCTACATAAGTAAAATAGTATTTTTGTGAATTAGAAGTTCAGAAATTGGTCTTCATCATGTTAGCAGTCTAGAAGATCAAGAACATTTTTGGATGCTCTTTTGAAATAAAAACACCTGTACTTTTGAAGTTCATCCTTCTGCCATCTTTTCTTAAGGATTACAAGACGTATCTGGACTTTGTTCTTGCTTTGGAGAACCGAAAGGAACCTGCTGCTCTCCAGTATATCTTTAAATTACTGGATATGGAAAATAAGGGCTATCTTAATGTTTTTTCCCTCAATTTCTTCTTCAGGGTAAGTGTTTAAAAAAAAACCACAAGGTCTCTCATTGAGTTCGATGTACCTTTTATAAATGATTGAATACATTTTTTGTCTGTGTATTGAGTTAACTATTCATCAAGGTGAGGGATGTCAGTGCTAGGGTTGAAACTCTACCCATTTCAAGCACCCAGTGTCAATATTGAGAATTCTCTGGTCAACTGCCGATGCAGAACAAAGCTCCCTCTACTATGCCCCAAAAGATTGCGCCAACCTCCGAAGATCACATCCTCCGCTGTACCAAGAAAATCCCAAGTTCAATTAGCTGTCTTTGTTGAGCTAACTAATGTTAGTCAGGATAGCATCTTTGAGAGAGTGGTACAATTGACCTGTGTATTTAGACTAGTGAAGGAAAAATTGGCTGGAATGCCTGATCCTGATGGGCAATAAATGCCAGCCTTACCGACGATGCCCACCCATATCTGAAGATTTATTTTTAAACTTTGCATACTAAACTGAAGTTGGAATTCCCCAGTTAAAGGATTACAGTTTGCATAAGAGTTACATTGTTAAATCAGGTGTTAACTTTTCTAATGTTTTCCCACTTCAGGTTCAGTAAAGCAGCATTTTCTTTATAAATCCAGCTCCTCTTAAGATCTTTGTTCTGTTCATCAGATGAGAGGTATTAGTCTTGTGCAATGCAACACTCAATGTTGTCATCATCGAGCACTCCCAGCTCAGACACCACATACATGTGTGAAGTGAAGGTCCCTTTACTCTGCCTCAGCAGAGTCAAAGAATTTACAGCATGGATAGAGGCCATTCAATTCATGGTGTCTGTGCTATTACTACTGTTCAACTGGTGCGATCTACTCTAATCCCATTTTACTGTATCCTTTTTATGTTACTTTTCAAATATTTATCCAATTCCCTCTAAATGATGTTTATAACCTCTAACCCAATAACTACTTGTGGTAAAGCATTGCATGTTCTAATAGCCCTCTATCCCCCCAAAAAAGTCCTAGCTTCTCCCTTCTTATATTAGTAATTTGAGTCACTGTTGCCTTTGTACTCATTTACCAACCAGAGGCACAATTATTGCTTTGTTTTCACCGTGGGTTGGAAAATGCTACATATCCCAGGGAACCTGACTGATGGGAGTATTTTAGGATGTTTTAAATTAGTTAAACAAGACTGATTTTTTTTTTTTTAAAGCAGTTCATTGGGATGTGGGTGTTGCAAGCAGGCCGTCATTTATTGCCCATTCCTTGTTGCCATTGAGGGGTGGTGACGGGCCGCTTTCTTGAACCGCTGCAATCCATGTGGTGAAGGTACACCCACAATGCTGTTAGGTTGGGAGTTCCAGGATTTTGGCCAAGCGACAATGAAGGAAAGGCAATATATGTTCAAGTCAGCATTGTCTTTTGCTGTTATGCATGCATGCATGTAGTCCCGCATTGCAGCTTCACCAGGTTGGCACATTTTCAGATATGCCTGTAACTGCTCTCTGCATCCTCTTCTACACTCCTCATTGAACCAGAGTTGGTCGTCTGGCACGATAGTGATGGAGGAGTGAATAATATGCCTGGCCCATGAGGTTACAGATTGTGGTGGTATACTATTGTGCTGCTGCTGATGGACCCACAGTGCGTCATGGATGCTCAGTTTTGAGCTGCTAGATCTGTTCTTAATCTATTCCACTTAGCATGATGCCACACAACACGATGGAGGGTGTCCTCCTTGTGAAGATGGGTATTGGTCTCCACAAGGACTCTGCAGTGGTCACTTCTACCAGTGCTGTCATGGACAGACACACCTGTGACAAGCAGATTGGTGAGGACAAGGACAAGTAGGTTATTCCTATGTTTGGTTTTCTCACCATCTGCCACAAGCCCAATCTGGCAGTTATGTCCTTCAGGACTTGGCCATGTGGTGGTATTACAGAACAACTCTTGGTGATGGACATTGAAGTCCCCCTCCCAGAGTATGTTATGTGCCCTTGCTATACCCTCAGTGCTTCCTCCAAGTGGTGTTCAACATTGAGGAGTACTGATTTATCAACTGAGGGAGTGCAGTCGCAAAACATTTCCTTGCCCTTGTTTGACCTGAAGTCATGTTGAGAACTCCCCAACTCTAACAGTGGGCCCACTTCTGGGATGGTGATGGAGGAGGTTAGGATGTTGGCTGATAGACATAAGCACATAATTGCAGCTATGTCGGGCTGTAGCTCTTCCAATTTTGACATCAGGTTAGATACTATGTTAGTGAACAGGGCTTTGCAGGGTTGTGTCCTGATTCCATGCCTAGGTTGCAGTCAAGTGGTCTGTCTGATTTTATTCTTGGTATCTTTCTGGTGATTTGATACAACTGAATGGCTTGCTAGGCCACTTCAGAGGGCTGTTGATTCAAACACGTTTAGTGTAGGACTATAGTCATATATAGGCTAAGGATGACAGGTTTCCTTCCCTGAATGACATTCGTGAAGCTGTTGGGTTTTTACGGCACACTTACAGCTTCATAATCTCTATTACTGGTAAAGTTGGACCTCTCTAGTCCGGCACCCTTGGGACCTGACCGGTGCTGGACCAGAAAGTTTTCCAAATCATGGGAGGTCAACTGGTGACAGCGCTGCTGACAACGACCCGGACGCGTTCTGTGCATGCGCTGCACGGGAGCCTCCTGCACAGCATTTAGTCGTCCAGAATCACTCCGTTTTTTAAAATCCTCAAGCCCAGCTTCAGCGCCTCAGTCAGCCGCCTGCCCTGCCCTTCCCTTCCCTTGCTCGGCCCACTTACCTCAATCAACACCAACACCTTAAAAAAAAACATATACACACAAAAAAAAACTAGAGATTGGAGATAAAGTGGAGGATAAAGTCGAGGAGAGACGCCGACTCTGACCCACGATCCTACTCCCGGCGCGAGTCAGTGTGTAAGCCGTGAGCAGAGCCTGACTAGTGGAAGCGGCAGCCTCCTCGCACTGAGACACACGCAACAAATGTCGGCTCAGCCCGGCGCTGCAGCTACAGCCTTCAGAGCATGTGTATCCGCCGCCAATTTGGCAAGGAAAGGCGGTCTCGGCAGCGAGAGCGCGTGTTAAACCACAGCACCAGCCCATGTGTAAAACCTCCAGCTGGCCAGGGCAAGGCTGTCGAGATTTGTCATCCAAAATTCATCACACGTATGTTTAACACGTGGAACCACAATTTTTTTTTTCAATGGACACCACCTATGCCGGGACTGATGCCGGACCAGGGATGTTTCCGGACTAAAGAGTCCCGGACTGGAGAGGTACAACCTGTAATGGCTTTTTATTTCCTGATTTAAAAAAATATATATAATAATTTTCAAGCTGCCGTGGTAGAATTTGAACTCGTTCCCTGCATTATTAGTAAATTACTAGTTCAATATCACCAAACTACCTTCATCCTGCTAAACATTTTAATGTTGAATATAGTATTTGCTTTCCCTCCCCTTGAATAAAAATGGTTGTCTGCATGTTATCTTCACCCAAACGATCTTTTTTTTAAGCGTTCCAGGATGTGGGCATCACTGGCAAGGCCAGCATTTAGTGCCCATCCCTAATTGCCTTTGAGAAGGTGGTGGTAAGCCGCCTCCTTGAACTGCTGCAGTCCTTGTGGTGAAAGTACTCCCACAGTGCTTTTAGGGAGGGAGTTCCAGGATTTTGACCCAGCAATGATGAAGGAACAGTGATATATTTCCAAGTCAGGATGGTGTGTAACTTGGAGGGGACCTTGCAGGTGATGGTGTTTCCATGCACCTACTGCCCTCGTCCTTCTAGGTGGTAGAGGCTGCGGGTTTGCGAGTTGCTGCAGTGCATCTTGTAGATGGTATACACTGCAGCCATGGTGCGCTGGTGGTGGAGGGGGCGAATGTTGAAGGTGGTAGATGGGGTGCCAATCAAGCTGGCTACTGTCTTGGATAGTGTCGAGCTTCTCGTGTTGTTGGAGCTCCAACATCTGGAACATTCACAGTCAACTAAGAAGTGTGCTTGTAGTGTGTTATGATTAGAATTGCCTTTTCTGTTATCCTGTCAAAGGTGGAATGTCCTGTTAACACATGACACTATGCTTGTTGGCCCACTTAAAAACTGAGCATAATTTTAACAGACTGGCAAGTACTTAAACTTTCTACTGAATTATTTGTAACCCAAATGGTCTTATTATAGTTCTACAATTTGTTTATATTCATACAGGCTATCCAAGAGCAAATGAAACTTCATGGGCAGGAGCCAGTTTCTTTTCAGGATGTCAAGGTACCTTGTAACTTTGAAAAGGGATACTGATGCTAAATAATTAGAAATGCAGCTACTTTGAGAGTAAATGTTGGGTTTCCTCAAGTTATACAAGAGCCTATGATCTGTATTAATCTACAAGGGTTATAGCAGCAAATGCTCCTGCAATGTACTTTTTTAACTCCAAGCTGCAAAATTTCAGTCATATTACAATGTTGAAATGTGGCTGGAAAAATAGCAAGCAATTTGGTTTAATCACATGACATCCATTATTTTTAACCCATGGACTTTTCAGATAAATTGTACAACTCAATCTTGCAGCGACATACATATCTGATCCAACAAAACTGTCATAAACCACTTTCTGGGTTAAATAATGACAGCAGCTGACTCTTCAGGGTTAGAACTAAAAGGCATCTCAATCTACTACCAATAGGTGTGAGTGCATAACACTTATAAGGTAATTTCAATCGATCACTTGTTTCAGTTCTTGCCCTGAAGACCTATTGAGCAGAGGATTGAACCCATTTCAAAAATGAAAGGTAGAACGTAATACCATCCTGAAAACAACTGATTAAATGCATAGAATGTTCACGTCTCAAGTTCCTAGCTCCCCTTAATGTGTCCTTTGATCTGCATAGTAGAGTGGGGCAAGAATAGGTTATTATAACATTTAGCCAAAAGCAATAGACTATTAGCTGTAAATAGGAGTGTATTTTCTATGTAGCTGTTTCCCTTTCAGATTCTTGGTGCTGCTATTGTTCTAGCAAGAAATGTGCTGGACTCCAAAGAACAATTGTTAATGTATAGTGTTAAGTGTCTCCTCCCTACCCCCACTATAAAATGGCATAGAGAACTGGCAAGATATTGTCTCACTGTGCAATATTGTGGTAATATGTTACTAATGGTAGTTACAGAAATCCCAGCCCAACTGTTTACATCCTTCTGGCAGAATCAAAAAACATTACATGAATTCTTTTAAAGAGGAAAAATTGGAAAATGTATAATCTAGAAATCATACTGAAAAGCAATTTGATCTTACAGGATGAAATCTTTGACATGGTTAAGCCTAAAGATCCATATAAAATCACCCTTCAAGATTTAATAAGCAGTGGACAAGGTGACACCGTCAGCAGCATTCTAATTGATCTAAATGGTTTTTGGACTTATGAAAACCGAGAAGTTCTTGTTGCAAATGACAATGATGGTTGTGCTGATCTGGATGATTCATGATTCTATCGGTAGAGCTTTTTGTTTTCCCCTCATCTGTACTTGATAAGTGCAGTACAAATGTTTATGTAAATTGTACATGTAAAAATAGTTTGCATAAATTTTTATTAAAGTTTTGTAGCGTACAAAAGTGAATAGTCTTTACTTATTTATAAAGAACAAAAACACTACAAATAAATAACGCAATTATATAGATTAAACAATACAAGTCTTTTTTTTAGTATTATTATGATAATTACAGCAGGTGCATGATGTGAAAACCAAATTAGGTGAAAGGTGGACGAGATTGCAAGGCACAAGTGCATTTTCAACCAGTGAATTAAGGCATGGCTTCTTTTTAGGTAGGGGGACAGGGCAGAGCTGGGCCCTTGCATCATCTTCTACAGTATAGCTCCCTCTAAGTTGGGATAGGATCATCTCTTTGTTTGGTTTCTGTTATAATGGTAGGATCATTTTCCATTTCAAAGCTGACATTCACAAAAGATGCATTAACTGCTGGCAGGCTGTCATGTGCACTGACCACATCTTGCTGCTTTTCCATTTGTTCTTGGTAATTCTTTTCGGCTTCTTCTGACATTTTATTTTCTTCCTCTTCCTCCTCCTCCTGTAACATTTACACATTTAAGTACAAACAATCTTAGCTGGAAAAGTTACTTGCCCAATTGACGGCTTCTCTTCCCACCCCTGCATCGTTATCTCTGGTATCCCCCAAAGATCTATCCTTGGTCCCCTCCTATTTCTCATCTACATGTTGCCCCTTGCTGACATCATCTGAAAACAAAATAAGTTTCCACATGTACACTGATGACACCCAGCTCTACCTCACCACCACGTCTCTCAACCCCTCCAGTCTCAAAATTGTCAGGCTTGTCCAACATCCAGTTCTGGATGAGCAGAAATGCTCTCCAATTCAATATTGGCGTGATCAAAGCTATTGCTTTCGGTCCCTAGCCACTGACTCCAACCCTCTCGCCAACTTCTGTTTGAGGCTGAATCAGAACCAGACTGTTCGAAACCTTGGTGTCATTTTCGACCCGGAAGTTAGCTTTCGACCACACATCTGCAGCATAACTAATGCCGCCTATTTTCACCTCCGTAACATCACCTTTCTCCACCCTTGCCTCAGCTCATCCATGCCTTTGTTACCTCGAGACTTGACTATTCTAATGCACTCCTGGCTGGCCCCCTACATTCTACCTACGTAAACTAGAGGTGGTCCAAAACTTGGCTGCCCGCTCACCCATCAGCCCTATGCTCGCTGACTTAGATTGGCTCCCAGTAAGCAACGTCTCACTTTCAAAATTCTCATCTTTGTTTTCCATGGCCTGCCCCTACCTATCTCTAATCTCCAGCCTCACAACCCACCCCCAGATGTCTGCGCTCATCTAATTATGCCCGCTTTCCTACATTACAACAGCGACTACTTAATTGGCTGTAAAGCGCTTTGAAACATCCGGTGGTCGTGAAAGGTACTATATAAATCCAAGACTTTTTCTCAAGTATCCCTGATTATAATCGCTCAACCATTGATGGCCATGCCTTCTGTTGCCTAGGCCCCAAGCTTTGGAATTCCCTCCCTAAACCTCTCCAACTCTCTTTCCTCCTTCAAGATGCTCCTTAAAACGTACCTCTTGTCACCAGCCCTAATTTCATACTGCTGTGAAGCACCTTCGGACATTTCAGTACGTTAAAGGTGCTATATAAATACAAGTTATTATTAAAACAGTGATTCTTGTACAAACTTCTATATCCTATAAAGTTATACTTTTCAATTCTCTGCTATAAATTGTTTCCCCTAATGCCAATTTCCTGCTGTCTTCTCCTCATCTAAAAGCATTGACTCCATGCTGACTACAGTTGCATGATTACCAGATACCCTTTGATACCTTGCCCTGGGTTCATTACATATGACTGAACTTTAAGAGCATGTGTAGGCAGGCTATTCTATCACAGGGAATATCCTATACTCAACTGGCATCCTCACATACATTTACAGCAGTGGTCACTGGATACTAATCAATTTTCACTTGCCTAATGCAGTGTCACTTGCTGGCTTGGCTGTGATCAGCTAACTCAGCAACAACTACTACTCAAATCTGGGGCCTTTGTGATTTGTATAGCTCAGTTATCTGCTGTATTAACTCGCACAGCCATCAAAGGAGTTATTTAATGTTTATTTTATGGTAGTGTTTACACAAATCACTTTTTTTTAAAAAAACATTATCTGCCAGATCTGATGCCTTTTATTTATTCATGGATGTGGGCGTCGCCAAAAAGGCCAGCATTTATTGCCCACCCCTAATTGATCTTGAAGGTGGTGGCGAGCCACCTTCTTGAATAAGTGGCTTGCTAGGCCATTTCAGAGGGCAGTTAACCGTTAATTACATTGCTATGAGTCTGGAGTCACATATAGGCCAGACCAGGTAAGGATGGTATATTTCCTTCTCTAAAGGACATTAGTGAACCAGATTGGTTTTTACAACAATCTGCTAGTATGGTCACCATTACTGATACTAGCTTTTTTTTAAATTCCAGTTCTGTTTACCTGCAGTCACTAGGCAGAAATTACATAATGCAACAGTGTCTCTTGTGGGCCATGTAGTTTTCCTTCCTAATCTAATGCTGCAGTACTCAAAATACATGTCTGTTTCTACTATGTGGCATTGAGTGTCAGTGTGACAAGTATTTGGTGACAATATGCTGCTTCCATGATACAGAATAACATGGGGAGGAGGAAAAGGCAATGATTCCACTAAGGTAAATAACTTGATCTTTTGCTTTTAGGTTGGGTTTTTCCCCTGATACCAGATTATTCCTGCTCTCCCTCCTGCAAGCATTGACTCCTGGCAAGTTACAGTTGCATGTTTTCCAGACATCCTCTGGTACCTATTGTATATTGTGGGGGGTGGGAGAATTCAGGAAAGAGTAAATTTAAAAGCAGCAAGAGAAATGTCAAGGCTCTAGAGCAGAGTTTTGGGTAAAAATAAGCAGAGTGGGTCAGGAAGGGACAGAGAGAGTAACAAAGATAATAGGGCATTACTGACCAAGGTGACATCGGAAAAAGAGGAAAAAAAATCAAAGCTAAAGGCAGTATATTTGAATATGCGAAGCATTCGCAACAAAATAGATTAATTAATAGCGCAGATAGAAATGAATAAGTTTGATCTAATAGCCATTATGGAGAATTGGTTACAAAGTGATGATGGTTGGGAACTAAATATTCCAGGATACTTAATTTTTTAGAAGAGATAGGCAAAATGGAAAAGGAGGATGGGATAGCCCTGATAAAGGATGGGATAAAGACAGGAGAGAGAAAATCAAGAAGTAGAATCAGTTTGGGTGGAGCTAAGAAACAGAAAACATTGGTGGTAATAATATAGGGCATAGTATAAATCAGGAAATTAGAGGTGCATGTAACAAAGGTAATACAATAATCATTGAGGACTTTAATCTACATATAGACTGGGCAAACCAAATTTGCAGTAATAGTATGGAGGACAAATTCATGGAATGTATACAAGATGGTTTTCTAGATCAGTATGTTGAGGAACCAACTAGAGACCAGGGTATTTTAGATCTAGTATTGTGCAATGAGAAAGGGTTAATTAATAACTTTGTAGTAAAGGGGGTCCTGAGGGAAGAGTGACCATAATATGATAGAATTTTACATTAAGTCTGATCTAGTTAAATCTGAAACTAGGGTCTTAAATCTCAACAAAGGAAACTACGTAGGTATGAGGGGAGAGTTGGCTAAGGTAGATTGGGAAACTACATTGAAAAGGTATGACAGTAGACAAGCAATGACTAGCATTTAAAGAATTAATATATAATTTACAACAAATATACATTCCTTTAAAGGCACAAAAACCCCGCAGGAAAAGTGGTATAACTGTGGCTAACGAGAAGTTAGATAGTATTAGATCAAAGGAAGAGGCTTATAATGTTGCCAAAAAGAGCAGTAAACCTGAGGATTGGGAGGATTTTAGAATGCAGCAAAGGAGGACCAAGAAACTGATGATAGGCAAAATAAAATGAGAGTAAACTAGTGAGAGACATAAAAACAGACATAAAAAAGCTTCTATAGGTATGTAAAAAGGAAAAGATTAGCAAAAGTAAATGTGGGTCCACTGCAAGCGAAGACAGGAGAAATTATAGAATTATATGGGGAATAAGGAAATGGCAGAGAAATTACACATACTTTGTGTTTGTCTTCACAGAACACAAAAAATCTCCCGGAAACACTGGAGTACCAAGAGTCTAGCGAGAATGGGGAACTGAATAAAATTAACAAAATAGTACTGGAGAAATTAATGGGACTGAAAGCCAATAAATCCCTTGGACTTGATGGCCTATATCCTAGGGTTTTGAAAGAGGTGGCTATAGAGGTAGTGGATGTATTGGTTGTCATCTTCCAAAATTCCATAAATTCTAGAATGGTTCCCACAGATTGGAAGGTAGCTGATGTAACCCCACTATTTAAGCAAGGAGGGAGAGAGAAAACGGGGAACAGTTAGCCTGGCATCAGTAGTAGTTGGAAAATGCTGGAATCTATTAAGGACGTGGTAACAGCGCACTTAAATAATAGGATTGGGCAGAGTCAACATGGATTTATGAAAGGGAAATCATGTTTGACAAATCTGAGAGTTTTTTTGAGGTAACCAGCAGAATAGATAAGGGGGGGGGGGAGGGGAGAATCAGTAGATGTGTATTTGGATTTTCAGAAGACATTCAATAAGGTGCCATATAAGAGGTTATTAAACAAAATTAGGGCTCATAGGATTGGGGGTAATATACTAGCATGAATTGAGGATTAGTTAACTGACAGAAAACATAGTAGAAATAAACAGGTCATTTTCGGGTTGGCGGGCTTTAACTAGTGGGGTGCCGTAAGGATTGGTGTTTGAGCACCAGCTATTCACAATCTATATCAATGATTTGGATGAGGGGACCAAATTTAATATATCCAAGTTTGCTGATGATACAAAGCTAGGTGGGAATGTAAGTTGCGAGGAGGATGCAAAGAGACTTCAAGTGGATATAGACAGGTTAAGTGAGTGGGCATGAACATGGCAAATGGAATATAATGTGGAGAAATGTGAAGTTATCCACTTTGATAGGAACAATTGAAAAGCAGAGTATTTTTTTTAAATGGTGAGAGACTGGGATATGTTGGTATTCAGAGGGACCTGGGTGTCCTTGTACACAAATCACTGAAAGTTAACTTGCAGGTACAGTAAGCAATTAAGAAGGCCTTTATTACAAGAGGATTTGGGTATAAGAGTAAAGATTATATAGGGCCCTGGCGAGACCGCACCTGGAGTATTGTATACAGGTTTGGTCTCCTTACCTAAGGAAGGATATACTTGCCATTGAAGGAGTGCAATGAAGGCTCACCATTGATTCCGGGGATGGGGGGATTGTCCTATGAGGAGAGATTGAGTAGACTAGGCCTAAATTCTCTGGAGTTTAGAAGAATGAGAGGTGATCTCTTGAAACATACAACATTCTTACAGGGTAGATGCAGGGAAGATGTTTCCTCTGGTTGAGTAGTCTAGAACCGGGGTCACAGTCTCAGAATAAGGGGTTGGCCATTTAAGACTGAGATGAGGAAAAATTTCTTCACTGAGGGTGGTGAATCTTTGGAATTCTATACCCTAGAGGGTTGTGGAGGCTCAGTCTTTGAGTATATTCAAGACAGCGATCAATAGATGTTTGGATATTAAGGAAATCAAGGGATATGGGGATAGTGCAGGAAAGTGGAGTTGAAGTCAAAGATCAGCCATGATCCCATTGAATGGCGGAGCAGGTTCGAGGGGCCAAATGGCCTACTCCTGCTCCTAATTCTTATGTAAACATCAATGAGAATGAGTGAGCAGTTGATGTGTGTGTTTTTGTGTGAAGGTGGAATGTTGGCCAAGGCACCAACCAACACCTCGCACCCCGACCTCCTTCCCATAGTGCTGTGGAATTTTTCATATCCATTTGAACAGGTGGACAAGGCCTCAACTTAAATCCTCATTGTCAGCCACGATCTAACTGAATGGCAGAGCAGGCTAGAGGAGCCGAATGGCCTACTCCTGTTGTTCCTATGTTCAAAGATGACACATCTCTGACAATACAGCACTCCCCTCAGTGAGCACTCAAATGTCAGAGAACATCACCGGATCAAATGTATGGAGAATGGGAAGGAGACTTGAACCCATGACCTTCTGACTTATGGGTGAGGCTTCAACAATGGCAAACTAGGGAAAAACTGACTAGCTGTGCCTTTTCTCAGGGTATGCGTGGCCCATTCCCAGAACTTGAGTACAAGAGTAAAGATGTCTTACTGCAATTATATCGGGCTCTGGTGAGACCACACCTAGGAGTATTGTGTACAGCTTTGGTCTCCTTACCTAAGGAAGGATTTACTTGCAATAAGGAATGCAACAAAGGTTCACCAGACTGATTCCTGGGATTGGGGGAGGAGGGGAATTGTCCTAGAAGGAGAGATTGAGTAGACTAGGTCTATATTTTCGAGTTTAGAAGGAATGAGAGGTGATCTCACTGAAACATATAAAATTCTTAGAGGGCTTGACAAGGTAGATGTTTCCTCTGGCTGAGGAGTCTAGAACCAGGGTCACAGTCTCAGAATAAGGGGTCAGCCATTTAGGACTGAGATGAGGAGAAACTTCATCACTCAGAGGGTGGTGAATCGTTGGAATTCTCTACCCAAGAGGGCTGTGGAAGCTCAGTCATTGAGCATATTCAAGACAGAGATCGATAGATTTTTGAATATTAAGGGAAACATAAGATTCTGAGGAGGCTTGACAGGGTAGATGCTGAGAGGATGTTGCCCCTCGTGGGGGAATCTAGAACTGGGGGCATAGATTCAGAATAAGGGGTCGCCCATTTAAGATGGAGATGAGGAGAAATTTCTTGAGGGTCGTGAATCTGGAAGCTGAGTCATTGAATATATTCAAGGTTGAGATACATTCTTTAACTATAGGGGAGTCAAGGGTTATGGAGAACAAGCAGGAAAGTGTAGTTGAGGCCAAGGTCAGATCAGATATGATCTTATTGAATGGCGGAGCAGGCTCGAGGCGCCGTATGGCCTACTCCTATTTATGTTCTTATTAGAGTATTTGAATCATAATTAAGCTACATACACTATACTGCAGTTTGAATTTCATATGTAAAAATTTTAAAAATGTATGAAAAATATATTGTATGAGGCACTTCTGATTTTTGCTGTAAAGTTACTTACTTATTGACCTGTCCACCCCAAGCTCGCCTCTGGCATAGATGTCATGCTAAAGTGGATTATTTTGCAGTGTCATTGTCAGCAGTCATTGGATTTATGATTTAAACTCATTCTAGTCACCACCCAATATCTGCCCTCATCCCCTGCCAAATAGTAGTGGCAGTTTTCATGTAAATAAATATGAGCCACATAGAATATATTGGGAATTAAAGGTAGTCCCTTGTACTTCAAGTTAGTTCTTTTAAAAAACTGGTCAAATGCACCTATTGTTCATGTCTCTTAAACACAATTCTTAAAGTGAGATTCAAAAAAGCCTGCTGAATTAAAAGTAACTTATTGAATAAACATATGCAATCTGCTTACCTCCTTCTTTATCCTGTAGTACTCGTCAATAGCATATTGGTACTTTGGTGCATTTATACCAAAAAGTGAAGCTAACTTTTCTCCCAAGAAGTCACAAACTATTTAAAAAAAAAATAATAATTAGAAGGCTTATTATTGAAAGCTCAATTTTACAGTGAACTCTTGAACAAGATGGTGCCAATAGCCCACCCTCTTCCGCTACACTCTGTTTTTCCAGAATTTTCATGCTTCCATACACCTCTGCTATTTTGCTGTAACCATTCACACATCCTTTGGGTCTCATGTTTCTCTCATTATTGCCTCCATTTAATCTTGCACCTTGACTACTGTCATTTAATCATCTCTTGTCCTCCACCTAATCACAGAAGCATCTTCCGATTCTGACAAAAGACCACCGATCTTCCCGTTTAGCTGCACAGCTGTCTGACGCTCCTGCGAGGTCACTTGCCGTTTCTTAACGATAAAACTCAAGCATGTGCAGAAGTTTAAAGGGGCTGCATCCCAAAAGAAATGACAGGAAGCATTGCTCCCTCTGCTGCTGCTGAGTGTTTCTAGCATTTTTGTTTTTATTACAGATTTCCAGCATCTGCTATATTTTTCTTAGGTTTTATTTTTTAATCATTGCCACTTCTCTTCACAGAATTCCACATTAAAGAAGTTCTGTTCTTCTCTTTGATTTCATTTGTTTCTTTTACCCTGTTCATCTTAATTGGTATCTTATGTTTGATCACATGTTCACTAAAACTTGCTTTCACATCCACATCTCCTTTTCACAGCAACTCTGTCTGGCTCCCAACTTATTCCACAAGGATAGCAGCTTAAATCCCACCATTAGTGTTTCAGATCCACCCATGATCAGATATCTGATATTCAGCATCACTCTAACCATTGCTCTTGCCGCTTCATGAGATCTACCATGCACCACCACATATGCACTCTCAACCTTTCTCTTCAGTAGCACCTACTCATTTTATTTCAAAGCTGTCCTGGTCCTGTTTCATTTCATCCTTACCTCATCTAGTGCTTCAAGAAGCATTTTCTTCCTTTCAGGTGGCAAGGATCGCAAGCATCAACGACTCCTGGATGCCAACGCCCATCTTGATACCTCTTCCCCACCTTCCATATTTTGTCATATTTTCACCTTCCCCTATCTGACCCTGAACGATCCATCCTCAGCATTATCCACTTACCCCCCCCACTTAAATGAATTTCGATCTTGATAGGATTCTGAGCTTTTCTTTCGTTGCCAACTTGTCCAATTTTTTGACAAGAAAGCATCTCTCCGCAAGCGAAATCTTTCTCCTGTTCTCAGAATTCATGTTCCACCTGGACGACTCCCTCTGGCCTCTTGGCCTCTTACCCTCTCTGTCTTTTCATTGAGAAGTGTCGGCATGACCGTGTCAGTTTCTCCACTCCTCTCACTATCTCCCCCTGAATTTCTAATGCTCCATTTTCTTGGGTCCAACCTGGACATAATTATCAAACCTGCCAACACTAGATGCGCTTTTGTTGTATGGCAAAAAATACATTACTTTGCGGAGGCTGAAAACCAACTCTTCCTACCTCCCCTGGACTACAATCCCACTACTGAACATCAAGCCATCATCTCAAAGACTGTCGCTGATCTTGTCTCTGGAGAACTTCACTCCGTGGCCTCAAGTCCCCCAACTCCACACAGCCTGCTTCTACCTCCTCCCCATGATCCATAAACAGGATTGTTCCAGTAGATCTTGTGTTTCAGCCTGATCCCATCCCACAGAACCTATTTCCTCTTAGCTTAATTTCATTTTTTTTCTCCCCTCGTTCAGTTCCTACCCACATACATCCGTGATTCTTCCGACACCCCTCCCGCCACTTTAATCAATTCATCTCTCTTATCACTATGGATGTTTAATCTGTCTATACCTCCATCCACTACACTCTTTTTGCCTGGCTGAACTTGTTCTCACTTTGATCAACTCTTCCTTTAACTCTACTCACTTCCTCCAAACAAAAGATGTCACTATAAAAACTTACATGGGACCTAGCTGTGTCTACCTTTCTGCAGAATTCTTTGAGCATTCTTAGGTAGGACTGAAACAAAAACCCCCTCCCTGACCTCTGGGCTAGCAGTTGGGCTGCTACAATAGGCCTCAGTGCCTCTAGGCTAGGGAGGGAAGAAAAATAAAATCAGCCACAATTCCTACTCCTAATTGGTACTCTCTGACTTCTGCTGAAGTGCACGTGTGACTTTTGAGTGAGAGCAGGATCAGGCTTGGCTGTGATCCCTTCCATGAAAGAACAACCTACCAACGCTCACTGTCGAGACTTGCACTTGAAAAATGCTCACTTGAGCTGCCGGCACCCATGGAATCATAGCCCAACAATAATCAGTGCCTTCAGGAGAAGGAATGATAGGAGATAAAAAGAAAACCTAAAAAATAAAGTCACAGGAATTCCTGTTAACTACCAAATTTAAAGCATTAGTGCTCAAGTATTGTATAACTGATGCCTTTTATCCTTTATTCACTGTTCATAATCTTCTTGCCTCCATTTGTCATAATTTCTCAAACACAAATTCATTTTTTTTTTAAGAAGCTAGCTTATCTCTCCCCTCCCCGTAAGCAAACAACACAGGGAAGCTAGACATGCGCTCCATATTTTGGAATAATATGTAGAAAGGTGATTACAAACACTGGGACTCACCTGGGGCAAGTAAAAAGAAACAGAAGATAAATACAAATCCAAAATGTGGTCATATTGGGAAATTAATCAGCTGTGTGTCAGGAGACCCCTCAACCTCACCATAGTATAGGTAAAAACCAACTGGGCTTCAGCTGCGCATTGAGCATCGGAGCAGCAATATATAGGATCAGAGAGATCGATGAGGTATGTTCAGTCCTTGACTGCTCAATTTGCAGTGAGCTAGGCCAAGCACTGATCGATCTTAGAGCAGGTACTTGCCCATCTACTTGGTGGCACATACACACAATCTAGCAAAAATTTGAAATACAACATGAGAAATCACTGGCAAATGTGTGAGAAAGTGATCCTAACAACATTCATCTTCCTCTATCATCATCATCGAACCAGGATGACTTGCTTCCACAAGAGTTCACAGATGTTTCAATGAAGGACCCGATGTTTCAGTCCTGAACTCCAATTGAGGGGGTGGAAGATGCCTGTGCGTGGATTTATTTAACGTGTGATGACCGTTGCACATCAGCCACCACACGGGCTCGACAGAGCTAGGCCTTTATCCAGTGGCAAGGGTTGAACCAGGACGACTGGAGACCTGCTCTGCTGCACGGACCTAATGCACACACATAGCGCAGTGTGGGCAGGCCCGTGCTGCCCCTGGGTCTTCTGGGCCCTGTACCCTCATTCGCCATATCTCTGCCATGATCTCTCGCCGCACCTCTGCCACGATCCTTCACCGCTCCTCTCTCTATAGAGAGGCAATGAATCTCTGCTTGGCACCTCCTCTTGACACTTAGAGATCAGGAGTTTGCAGTGTGAAACTGTAAGCTTATACCTATATTCTATCATTCCACTGGGAAATATATTTGCAACTTGTTTTCTATATTGACAGTACAAGAACACTGCAGATATTTTAAAGAATGGCAAATCACAGAGTAAGTCACAGAAGCATTCGTCCCCTCTTATTTCCTCCTGTGCAGCATTCATCCATAATTTCTTGATTAGCAAAGTAAATCATTCTCTAGGGATCCTTTTGCAACCCTTAACTTGATAAGAAATCCCAAGTTCAAGAGGTTGTATTTGTGGATTTTTAAAGTGACATACTATTACTATAAGCACAAATAGTGTAACTTGTAAATATTGTGCACGATAATGTAAAACTTTCACAGAAATTACCATTGTAATCACTAATACCGATATAATATGCATACCTGACAATGTTCCTGTAGCAAATCTTAGCATGTAGAACCACAGAAATGGGCCCCAAGGAAGTTTGCTCTGGAAAGTAAATGTATGTTTCATATTATACACTTGGACATTTATTTCCTCCTCCAATTCACAAAAATAACTTTGATGGACTTCAACCTTACAGTATCAATCATAGGCAATAAGTCTCTCTTTTCTTCTTCCTGCTCCTCCTCATCTGTGCTGTATTCCTCCATAGTTTCGCCACTAGCAAAGTGAATGATTCGCCGAGGAAGCTTCTGCTTTTTCGTACTCACATCTCCAAGTTCGACATTCTCAAATGATTTTCCATTTGCCTGTAACTTTAAGGGAAAAATAAATCAATTAAACCTCCATATTAATACTTATTGGGTCAAAATCCTGGAACTCCCTCCCTAGCAGCACTGTGGGAGTACCTTCACCCCCACGGACTGCAGCGGTGGCTCACCACCAGCTTCTCAAGAGCAATTAGGGAAGGGCTAGCAATGCCCACATCCCATGAACAATTTTTTTTTTAAAAACAGTATTTTATCTTTACGAGGACCAGTTGATGTGGTTTACATTGCCCCTTCAACTTTGCATCCAAACCACATTAATGAACGTATTTCCTAGTTCTCCAAACTTTAAAGGTTACCTACACGAATAAATTTGTCCGTCTCCGGTTCCTAATGGATTTTCCCTTATTCACAACACAAAATTACCTACAAGTTAACAGGCAAATTCACTCAGGTTAATAGGATAACTGGTGTAGGAAATACAAGCACTGTACTGCTGCAATTATTGATGCTACTTTGAATAAAAAGGTCAATGACCTACAACGTGCAAATATTTTATACTTGTGTGAAACTCTGTCCAGTTTCAGCACCGCTTTAACATTTACACTGTAGGGGTCAGTCCCAAGCTACTTGTAACTTTTTCCAGAGAGAAAATTTAAGAGACTGGCTCCTGGTATTTACATTACTAAAACCAGCTCCCTTATCCTGAGGCTAGAATTGCCACCCTACAGTTTTATAGGTCAAGGATACCACTGGGATAATGGAGCAAGCCAGATTTATACTATGAAGTGCAGCCCATCCGGTCGCTCTCCATCATCTGCACTCATGACATATAAACTCTCCTTTCTTGATGGAGACATTTCAGTATAAAGAATCTCTCGTACAAATTAATTTTTAATATATGCTTTCAGTTTCCTCCCGCTCAGTCACCTTCATTCAAAGTTAAAGAAATCTGGTTTCTCTAACCTACCCCTGATGCTAGGAATCTGCCTTGGGGCTTCTCTGAACTGCCAGTTTAAATGTTTCCTTTGTGCCTTGGTGACCCCTCCAAAACTGAAACTGCAATTAGACTAGAGCACTATATCGTTTTAACATAACCATTGATCTGTACTCCATCGATTTTGCATTATAGTTTAGCATTGTTTGCTTTTTGAGTTACTTCTCTACAGTCCCCTGACATGTTAAGTACTGAATTATATTCTCTCATATCTTCTAACATCACCTTTATTACTACAACCATGTATTTAGCACTGGTGTTTGTGTGATGACCCATTGCAACACACACACACACTCCCGACTAGGGACCCTTTATAATGACAGATAAAATGCAAAGGAAAGAACTTGGATTTATATAACGCCTTTCACAATCAATGAAGTACTTTTGCAATGTAGTCACTGTGTAATGCAGACAACTTGCGCACGGTAAGGTCCCATAAACAGCAATGAGATAAATGACAAAATAATCTGTTTTCAGTGGTGTTGATTGAGTGATTAATGATGGCCAGGGCACCAGAACTCCCCTACTCTTCTTTGAATAGTGCCATGGAATCTTTTACATCCACACGAGAGGGCAGACAAGATGGCCTCAGTTGAAAGATAGCACGTTCGACAATGCACCACTTTCAGTACTGCACTGAAGTGTCAGCCTAGATTATGTGCTCAACTCTCTGGAATGGGGCTTGAACCCACAACGCTCTAACTCGGAGACAAGATTTCTACCTGAGCCAAAGCTGACACCATATCTGGAAACATTCAGCAGGTCAGGTTAGGATCTACGCCAGAAATGCCAACCATCCTGTTTTCTCCAGAGATGCTAATTGACCTGCTGTGTGTGTTCTCAAAGACAATATCAACTACCAAAGGAAAGCTATGCTATCACTGCAAAAATCATTTTTATTGGTATACAACAGAAATTATGACCCGGATTTTGCAATGATAATAATGGCGAGGCTATCAGCGGAATTATTACGGAGAAAATTGGATAGCAACTTCCGGCTTCCGCAGATGCAGTTAACCGCAGAAAATCGGAAGTTGATGTCCGAGTTACCTCGCTCCTCCACTGGTTGCACTGCAACAGTCCTCGCCGATAGACTTGGCACGGAATCAATGCATTAAGTTGGGGTCCTTGCCCACCAGTTCCCTACTAAAGAAGCCAGAAAATGTTAGGGCTGGTGCATTCAGGAGTAAGTGAATTTTTAACATGATGGGTAATAATTACTGACAATCTGACCCATAAAATTAAATTTTATAAGTGGAGTTTCATTCCTTCAGAAGTTAGTGTTGGAGATTTTTTTTATTTAATTTTTTTTTAAAAACTCTGTCTGTCTCTTATCTCTTTCTTAATCTCATCTGTTTTACCCAATCTTTATTTTGCTTACTGTACATAATCTAAATCTAATTTACACTTCCTGCTTTATACTTTCTAGTGCAGACTGCAGATCTCAGTCTGATTGGTTGAAGAATCTCACTGTTGCTTGACCTGTTCACAGACACCCTGTAGAGGGCGCGCACTGGATCAGACGTCAGATTAGAGGAGATCTCCGCTCAAAAGCCCGAGAAAACTTTGTGGACAGCTGTCAGCAACATGAATAGCAAACGCCATTCCTTCACTGTTGACTGCAATATCCGGGTTAATGTTTATTAGCATGTCAAAAAATATATATAATAGAGAATTCTGGACTGTGCTCACAGTATACAGATAGAAATCCGATGATCTCATGCATCCTTATTTGAAAACCTACAACAGAGTATTATGCCATTACTTGTTCTTCCGATATGTAGCATCTTACACTATCTTACACTTATAGAGTTTCATACACATTCTATGCAACTCCTTTTGAAAGTCCTTACTGCTTCTCTGCTTAGTTCATCTGGAAACTTGAATCATTGTTATGTTTCTCAAAACTGAGCTGTGAAACCAGCCAGAGCTAAATTATACACCAGATAAACGAGATGCTGATTCTCCCTGTCCAGGGTTACCCTCGGCTTCCCTCAAATAGCAACTTCATCTTATCCTAAATTTAAAGCTTTAATTATCAGACCTAGCACTCAGTGCACTCTTGGCAGTTTACATTTATTCCAATCTTTCATTAGACGAACAGCTTATTAATTTTAATTCCTTGTACCTTTGATTCCATTTTAGAGGAATTTGCCCATTTCTATTTTATCTACTTATTGTAATTACTATAAACACAAAACCAAGACTGTTCTCAGTCTTTGTTTCAGACAATAATCTTCATTCCCCAGCCTGTTCTCATGGCCCAGTGACTGATCTCCAGATTATCCTGGTAGGACAGTGACGCATTCCCAGCCTATCCTAGTGTGACAGTGGTCCTAGATGGGACAGTGAGTGATTCCAGGCCTTTTCTTGTGAGGCAGTGACCTTCCTGTCCTGGTGGGACAGTAATTGAAGCCTCAGCTTTCCACCATATATATTAATGACTAGAATGAAGGAATAGGGAGTTGTATATCCAAGTTTGCAGATGACACGAAGTTAGGAGGCATAGTAAATTGACTAGATGGGAGCAGGAAGTTACAAAGAGAAATAGATACACTAAGTGAGTGGACAAAACTATGGCAGATGGATTTCAATGTGGAGAACTGTGAAATCATCCACTTTGGATCGGAGAAAAACAAATCGGAATTTTTTTTTAAAATCACGACAGACAAGGAGGAGCTGTGGAGGAGCAAAGGGATTATAGTGTCCATGTACACAATCGCTAAAAGCTAGTGCATGGGTACAAAAAATAATCAAAAAGGTTAATGAAATGTTAGCCTTTATCTCAAGGGGTTTGGAATACAAATGGAAGTTTTGCTTCATTGTAAGAGCCTTAATCAGACCACATTTGGTATACCGTGTTGTGTTTAGGGCACCGCACCACAGGAAGGATATATCGACCTTGGCATGGGTATAGTCACCACAACCAGGGTTTAAAGGGTTAAATTATTTTAGGGCAAGTTGCATAAACTAGGTTTCAATTTCTTTGAGTTTAGACAGTTAAGGGGTGATGTAATCAGGATGTTTAAAATGATAAAGAATTTGGTAGGGTAGATACAGAAAAAATATTGTCCTGGTGGAACAGGGACCGATTCCCAGCCCCAATGGGAAAGGGACTGATTCCCAGTCTCTCCTGGTGGGAAAGGGACTGATTCCCAGTCTCAGTGGGCAGTTGTACAGGGCATTGGTGAGGCCTCACCTGGAATATTGTGTTCAGTTTTGGTCTCCTAATCTGAGGAAGAACGTTCTTGCTATTGAGGGAGTGCAGCGAAGGTTCACCAGACTGATTCCGGGATGGCGGGACTGACATATGAGGAGAGACTGGATCAACTGGGCCTTTATTACACTGGAGTTTAGAAGGATGAGAAACTTATAAAATTCTGACGGGACGGGACAGGTTAGATGCAGGAAGAATGTTCCCCGATGTTGGGGAAGTCTAGAACCAGGGGACAGTCTTAGGATAAGGGGTACGCCATTTAGGACTGAGATGAGGAGAAACTTCTTCACTCAGAGAGTTGTTAACCTATGGAATTCCCTACTGCAGAGAGTTGTTGATGCCAGTTCATTGGATATATTCAAGAGGGAGTTAGATATGGCCCTTACGGCTAAAGGGATCAAGGGGTATGGAGAGAAAGCAGGAAAGGGGTACTGAGGGAATGATCAGCCATGATCTTATTTAATGGTGGTGCAGGCTTGAATGGCCGAATGGTCTACTCCTGCACCTATTTTCTATGTTTCCCAGTCTCTCCTGGTGAGACAGAGACCGATTCCCAGTCTCTCCTGGCAGGATCGGGACTGATACCCAAGTCTCTCCTAGTGGGAAAGGGACTGATACCTAATCTCTCCCGGTGGGACAGGGGTGATTCCCAGTCTCTCCCGGTGGGACAGGGGTGATTCCCAGTCTCTCCCGGTGATTCCCAGTCTCTCCCGGTGGGACAGGGGTGATTCCCAGTCTCTCCCGGTGGGACAGGGGTGATTCCCAGTCTCTCCCGGTGGGACAGCGGTGATTCCCAGTCTCTCCCGGTGGGACAGGGGCTGATTCCCGGGACTTTGAGTTGCTCTCCGTTATCAGTCCTCCCGCTGTGAGCAGCCCCGAGTCCTCGCTGCTGCCGCCGGTGCCGAGCCCGCTTCCTGCCCAATAACTCGGGGGGCTCGGCAGCTACTCTCAGCTGGAGCCCGCGGCTTTTCGAAGGAGCCGCCCGGAACAAAAACAGCGGCTCCACTCGGTGCCGGAGCCGAGCGGCAGCGGCAGCGGCAGCGTTCCCCGGGACTCGAGCCTCCCAGCCCGGCGCTCACTCCTCACCTTCTCCGCGTCCATGTCGCTGCCAGTCAGCAGCACGTTGCCGGGGCTGAGGTAGAGGCCGAGACCCGGTAGCTTCTCCGCCATTTCCTTGCTCTCCGCAGCCGCAGTCAACAAATGAGCGCGGCTTCTGGGCGACAGGCGCACTGCCCGGAGTTTGCACACAGCGACTGCCTCCCTCTCCTCACACTGCCTCACCTCACATTGCATTGCATCCCCTCAGTCACACTACCTCACACTGCCCCGCTTCACTGCATCCCTCACAATTGCCTCACTGCACCCCTCATTGCACTGCCTCAAATACAGCAACAACTGTCTGCTTCTAACAAACGCTTTTGGTTTTGCCATGTCAGCTGTGGCTCAGTGGGCAGCGCCCTCGCCTCTGAGTCAGAAGATTGTGGGTCCAGATCCCACGCCAGACTCAAGACGGGGTGCCGTGCTTCAGATGAGATGTTAAACTGAGGCCCCGTCTGCTTTCTCTCAGGTGGATGTAAAATATCCCATAGCAGTATTTCGAAGTAGGGGAGTTATCCCTGGTGACCTGGCCAATATTTATCCCTCAATCAACACAACAAAAACATTATCTGGCCATTATCACATTGCTGTTTGTGGGAGCTTGCTGTGCGCAAATTAGCTACTGCATTTCCTACATTACAACAGCAGCTACACTTCAAAAGTACTTAATTGGCTGTAAAGTGCTTTGGGACATCTGGTGGTCGTGAAAGGTGCTATATAAATGCAAGTCTTTCTTTTTATGGGTGGCAGTTGCTACAAAACAATTGGCCTCTGTTCCTTTGGGTTGGAAAAGAACTTCTGCCTGCATCAGGTTATTCAGTCACCACTGCTAGAAAAAGTCTTTGTTCATTGAATGAGAGTAAGATCTGGTTCTACGGGGATACCTCCAACTCAATCATAATAGCTTGTCAACATAACTCTTCACACATTGAGAGTGATGAGATACTGGAGTAACCATTGACACCCCTGTAACCATTCCCCAGGATTCACAGCCTTCGTGAAAGGTTTCGAAAGAAGATGTCACTGCTCTCTCAGTGGCTATATTATCAAAGACCTCAGAAACCCAAATCTCCAATACACTGGGGGTTGTATTTTCCAGTGTTTAAAGAGAAGGGATGATATAAGGGATGCTGCCACAGCAGAATTTATTTGGTTAGAGTTAAGGAATAAGAAGGGAGCTTTGCCCAGGAAGTTCCTTGGAGCTGCTCCTGCTCCATCGCCATTACGTTGCTGTTAAAGCGGCAGAAACCCCGTTATAGCGTAAATCAGACCTGGACTGAACATTACAACACAAAAGCAAAATACTGCGGATGTTGGAATCTGAAATAAAAGCAGAAAATGCTGGAAATCTCAGCAGATCAGGCAGCATCTGTGGAGCGAAAAACAGAGTTAACGTTTCAGGTCGATGACCCTTCGGCAGAACTGGACTGGGCATTCATGTCTTTTGCACATGTATTTCTTCAGTTACTTTCAAGGTGGACCAAGTATACACTTGGTGAGATGAGGCCTGATAAATATTGGATGTGTCATGTTTGTAACTACAATGTAACACCACTGTATTACTGTATACACTCAACCTAGATGCACACCTTGACCACAGCGAGTGAACTTGTGGGAGACACTCCTTACCTGATCACACAGGTATATAAAGGGAAGTCCCACGCAGGGTCATCACTTCTGGAGTCCTGTAATAAAGAGCTAAGGTCACAGAGTGGCTTTGTCCCTGGAATGTGCCTCATGTGGTTTCATGCTGTAGAGTAAGGACTTTACATTGGCGACGAGAAACGGGAATTCATGACCCACGAGAATGGCCACCGGTAGCGCAGAGGAACGGTACTGTGTTGGGGAAGACTGGGACGATTTTGTCGAGAGGCTTCAGCAAAGCTTCATAACTAAAGACTGACTGGGGGATGCAGCGGCCAACAAGCGACGGGCTCATCTCCTGACCAGCTGCGGGCCAAAGACTTATGCGTTCATGAAGGACTTACTGGCACCCGAAAAGCCGTCGGACAAAACCTTTGAGGAGCTCAGCAAACTAATTGGGGAGCACCTCAAACCGGCGAGCAGCATAAACCTGGCTCGACACAGATTCTACACCCACCGACATCGTGAAGGACAAGCATACCGGACTTTGTAGCGGACCTCCGGCGTTTGGCCAGCCTCTGTAAGTTCCCAGACGCCTGCAGGGGGGAGATGCTAAGGGACTTCTTCATCGAGGGTATTGGTCATGCGGGAATTTTTCGCAAGTTAATTGAGACCAAGGACTTGACCTTGGAAGCGGCAGCATTGTTAGCTCAAACTTTCATGGCGGGGGAGGAAGAGACGAAAATGATTTACGCGCGCAATTCTGCCTCTAACGCCGCGATGAATCAGGAATCAATATCATAAATGCTACTCAGAGCCCCGCAGGCAGGCAGGGGCAGTCCGACATTTACCAGGCAGCAATAGATCCCAGAGCAGGATCTCAACAGAGACAATGGCAGGCTGAACAGACGTTCACGCCATCACAGTGGACAATGCGGCTCGGGATGGGGCCATTGACACCCACTAATAGGGTACTTAAGAGCAGTCAAGAGACAGTCAGTGCGGAATTCCTGGCCATAGTCCCTTTGTTCCCAACAATGGAAACTTTAACTCATGCTGGAGGTGTGGGGGAAAACACTCAGCCAGATCTTGCAGATTCCAACATTTTGTCTGCAGAAACTGCAATCTCAGTGGCCATTTAGCTCGAATGTGTAGGAAACCTGCAACCAGACTGATGTATGAGACAGAGGGACCAGAAGAGTGTTCTGTGTGGCAGGATGACTTTTGGGGCAAATCGATGGACGCCGAGGTTCAGCGGGTCCATGTGGTGAATATTCACAGTTCATACACCAAAACGTCACCAATGATGATGAGGGTTTTGTTGAACGGCATCCCAGTACGCATGGAGCTGGACACTGGGGCCAGCTAGTCACTCATGGGCGTTCAGCAATTAGAGAAGCTATGGCCACTCAAAGCCAGTAGACCCAAGTTAGAACGTATTGAGACACAATTACGGACTTACACCAAGGAAATCATTCCGGTGGTAGGCAGTGCAATGATGGCTGTCACACACAATGGGCTAGTGAACCGGCTGCCACTCTGGATAGTCTGGGGCAATGGTCCCGCTTTGTTGGGGAGGAGCTGGTTAGCTGAGATGAACTGGAAATGGGGGAATGTTCACACAATGTCCTCGGTGGAGCGAAGTTCGTGCTCACAAGTCCTACAACAATTCGAGTCACTATTTCAACCGGGCATCGGGACTTTCAGAGGCACTAAAGTGGTGATACACATCACCCCGGACGCCAGGCCAGTGCACCACAAAGCCAGAGCGGTGCCGTATGTGATGCGGGAGAAAATCGAGAGCGAATTGGACTGGCTGTTGCGAGAGGGCATCATCTCGCCCGTTGAATTCAGTGACTGGGCAAGCCCCATCGTTCCCGTTCTAAAAGCGGATAGCTCTGTCAGGATCTGTGGCGACTACAAGGGCACCATCAATCGGGTGTCTCTACAAGACCAATACCCGCTCCCAAGAGCAGAGGACCTCTTCACCACACTGGCAGGCGGCAAGCTGTTCACCAAGTTGGACCTCACTTCAGCCTATATGACCCAGGAACTGGCCAACGAATCCAAACTACTGACCACCATCACCACGCACAAGGGACTGTTTACATATAACAGGTGCCTGTTTGGCATTTGATCAGCGGACGCGATTTTTCAACGTAACATGGAAAGCCTGCTTAAATCCATTCCGGGAACGATCGTATTCCAGGACGAGATCCTCATCACGGGTCGAGATAGCGAGGAACACCTCCACAACCTGGAGGAGGTGCTACGCCGACTGGACCGGGTAGACCTGCGACTCAAGAAGTCTAAATGTGTATTTTTAGCCCCTGAGGTTGAGTTTCTGGGCAGAAGGGTTGCTGCAGATGGGATTCGGCCCACCAAATCCAAAACAGAGGCGATTCGACGAGCACCCAGACCCTGCAACACATCGGAGTTGCGTTCATTTCTGGGACTGTTGAACTATTTCGGGAACTTTCTGCCGAACTTGAGCACGTTGTTGGAGCCGCTACACGTGTTCCTGCGTAAGGGTTGCGATTGGTTTTGGGGGGATTTTCAGGAACGGGCTTTTGATTGGGCGCGAAACCTACTTTGTTCAAACAAATTGTTGACCCTGTACGACCCCCGTAAACGTTTAGTTCTGATTTGTGATGCATCATCCTATGGGGTTGGGTGCATGTTGCAGCAGAGTAATGCTGAGGGTCAGCTACAACCTATGGCATGGTCGAGAAGGAAGCGCTTGCATGTGTCTGTGGTGTAAAAAAAATGCATCAGTACCTCTTCGGTAGGAAGTTTGAATTAGAGACAGACCACAAGCCATTAACATCCCTGTTGTCAGACAGCAAGGCTGTCAATGCCAACGCATCAGCTCGCATACAGCGATGGGCTCTCACGCTAGCTGCTTATGACTACACCATGCGGCACCGGCCCAGCACTGAAAACTGCGCCGACGCACTCAGCAGGCTCCCACTGGCCACCACCTAGGGGGCGCTGAGCAAAGCGCTGAGATGGTCATGGCTGTCGATGCCTTTGACAGTGCAGGCTCCCCCATCACAGCCCGCCAGATCAAAATCTGGACAAATAGAGATCCCCTCCTGTACTTGATTAAGAAATGTGTCCTGACTGGGGATTGGGCGCCCGCACACGGAGCATGCCCTGGGGAGGTCAGAATGTTCCACAGGCGGATGGATGAGCTCTCCATCCAAGCCGACTGCCTACTATGGGGCAGCCGGATAGTCATGCCCCAGAAGGGCAGGGAGGCATTCATCTGGGAACTCCACAGCGAGCACCCAGGCATTGTGATGATGAAAGCCATTGCCCGGTCACACGTTTGGTGGCCTGGAATTGATTCAGACCTGGAACACTGTGTTCGCAGGTGCACGACCTGTGCCCAGCTGGGTAATGCCCCCAGGGAGGCCCCGCTTAGCCCGTGGCCCTGGCCCACCAAGTCATGGTCACGCATTCACATTGACTACGCGGGCCCGTTCATGGGGAAGATGTTCCTCATTGTAATAGATGCGTACTTGAAATGGATCGAGTGCATCATCCTGAATTCATGCACGTCATTCACCACCGTGGAAAGCCTACGTGCGATCTTTGCAACCCATGACTTGTCGGACATCCTGGTTAGTGACAATGGCCCGTGTTTCACGAGCTATAAATTCCAGGAGTTTATGTCAGGCAATGGAATCAACCACGTCAGGACTGCGTCATTCAAGCCGGTCTCCAATGGCCAGGCAGAACGGGCAGTCCAAATCATTAAGCAAGGTATGCTCAGGATTCAAGGACCCTCCCTACAATGCCGCCTATCATGCCTCCTGCTGGCCTATAGATCCCGCCTGCACTTGCTCACGGGGGTCCCACCTGCAGAGCTACTCATGAAATGGACACTCAAAACTTGGTTGTCCCTCATTCACCCAGTCCTGACTGACATAGTTGAGTGCAAGCTCAAGGCACAAAACGAGTACCATGACCGTAATTCAAGGGGGAGATGTATAGAAATAAATGATCCTGTATTCGTCCTCAATCATGCCATGGAGCCCAAATGGCTTGAGGGCACTGTAATTGACAAAGAGGGGAATAGGGTCATCGTGGTAAAACTCAACAATGGTCAGATATGCCGTGTGCATCTGGACCAAGTAAAAAAAAATGTTCAGCATGGACACGGAGGAATTTGAAGAAGACCATGAGATAGAGCTCACACTTCCGCCAGCGAACATGCAACAAGAGCAATCAGAAGAATGCACAGTCCCTGAGGTCAGCCTGGACAGGCCGGAATCACCACAGGTGACAGACTCTCGCGTCAGCGTCCAACAACCAGAGCCCCAACTGCGACGCTCCATGAGGGAGCGTAGACCACCTGAAAGACTGAACCTATGATCCCAGTAAGACTTTGTGGGGGGAAGGTGATGTCATGTTTGTAACTACAATGTAACACCACTGTATTACTGTATACACTCAACCTAGATGCACACCTTGACCACAGCGAGTGAACTTGTGGGAGACACTCCTTACCTGACCACACAGGTATATAAAGGGAGGTCCCACGCAGGGTCATCACTTCTGGAGTCCTGTAATAAAGAGCTAAGGTCACAGAGTGGCCTTGTCCCTGGAATGTGCCTCATGTGGTTTCATGCTGTAGAGTAAGGACTTTACAGGATGCAGGATTAGAGAGCCGTATATCTAAGTTTGCTGATGACACTAAGTTAGGTCACATAGTAAATAGTGTAGACAGGAGCAAGATGTTGCAAAGGGACGTTGAGAGATTAAGCGAGTGGGCAAAACTGATAGATGGAATTCAACGTGGGAAAGTGTGAGGCCATTGATTTTGGAACTAAACAAGATAGATCAGAGTATTTTCTAAATGGTGAATAGGTAGGAACTATGAATGAGCAGAGAGATTTAGGTGTCCAAGTACAGAAATCATTAAAAGCTGGTAGATAGATACAAAAAAATTTAAAAGGCTAATGGAATGTTGCCCTTTATCTCAAGAGGGCTGGAATACAAAGGGATGGAAGTTATGTTACAGCTGTACAAGGCTCTGGTTAGACCCCATCTGCATTCAATTCTGGGCACTGCACCTCAGGAAGGATAGCCTGGGAGGGGATGCAGCGCACATTCATCAGAATGATACCGGGGCTAAAGGGGTTAAATTATGAAGACAGGCTGCATAGACTACGCGTGTATTCCCTTCAGTATAGAAGATTAAGGGGTGATCTAATTGAGGTGTTTAAGATGATTAAAGGACTTGATAGGATATAGATAGAAACTATTTCCTCTGATGGGGGAGTCCAGAACAAGGGGGCATAACCTTAAGCGTCCTCCTCCGTTTCGGCTGCCCCCAAAAGTTTGTCACCATCCTCTGCCTGCTCCACGACGACATGCAAGCCGTGATCCTGGCCAACAGATCCACCTCAGACCCAATCCACGTCTGGACCTGGGTCAGGCAGGGCTGCGTCATCGCGCCAACGCTCTTCTCGATCTTCATCGCTGCAATGCTCCATCTCACTCTCAACATGCTTCCCGCTGGAGTGAAACTAAACTATAGAACCCATCATCAGCATAGGCCGTCCCTCGAAACGAGGATGACTTGCTTCCACGCGAAAAAAAGGATGAGTTCACAGGTGTTTCGAATGAAGAACCCGAACTACATCCTCAAGGGTGGAAGATCCCTGTGCGTGGATTGTTTTAATGTGTGGTGGCCGTTGCACACCAGCCACCACATGAGCTTGACAGAGTATAAACCAAGAAATAGAGGGGGCTTATAAAAAGGGAACAGCAATAATCATGGGTGATTCTAATCTCCATATTGATTGGACAAATCAAATTGGTCAGGGTAGCCTTGAGGAAGAGTTCATAGAGTGCATAAGGGATGGGTTCCTTGAGCAATATGTAATGGAACCAACCAGGGGGCAGGGTATCTTAGATCTGATCCTGTGTAATGAGACAGGATTAATAAACAATCTCCAAGTAAAGGATCCCCTTGGAATGAGAGATCATAGCACGGTTGAATTTCAAATTCAGATGGAGGGTGAGAAAGTTGGATCTCAAAGCTTAGCGTACTAAGCTTAAATAAAGGAGATTACAAAGGTACTATAGAACCAGTGGGAACCTGTTCAACCTTTGTCGTCTCCAGGCTAGGTCCAAGGTCGTCCCATCCTCTGTCATCAAACTACAGTACGCGGATGATACTTGCTTCTGCACACATTCAGAGGCCGAACTCCAAGCCATCGTCAGCATCTTCACCAAGGCGTATGAAAACATAGGCATTACACTAAACATCTGTAAGACAAAGGACCTCCACCAACCTGACCCCGCCACACAGCATTGCCCCCTGGTCATCAAAATCCATGGCGCGGCCTTGGACAACGTGGATCATTTTCCATACCTCGGGAACCTACTTTCAGCAAAGGCAGACATTGACAACGAGGTCCAACACCGCCCCCAGTGTACCAGCACAGCCTTCGGTCGCCTGAGGAAGGGAGTGTTTGAAGATCAGGACCTCAAATCTGGTACAAAGCTTATGGTCTACAGGACAGTAGTAATACCCGCCCTCCTATATGGCTCAGAGACGTGGACCATATACCGTAGACACCTCAAAGCGCTGGAGAAGTACCACCAGCGCTACCTCCACAAGATCCTGCAAATCCACTGGGAGGATAGACGTACCAATGTCAGTGTTCTCACTCAGGCCAACATCCCCAGCATTGAAGTACTGACCACACTCGACCAGCTCTGTTGGGTGGGCCACATCGTCCACATGCCCGACACGAGACTCCCAAAGCAAGTGCTCTACTCGGAACTCCAACACGGCAAGCGAGCCCCAGGTGGACAGAGGAAACGTTTCAATGACACCCTCAAAGTTTCCTTGATAAAGTGCAACAGCCCCATCAGCATCTGGGAATCCCTGGCCCAAGACTGCCCTAAGTGGAGGAAGAGCATCCGGGAGGGCGCTGAGCACCTTGAGTCTCGTTGCTGAGCGCATGCAGAAACCAAATGCAGACAGCGGAAGGAGCGTGCGCCAAACCAGTTAAGTTATAGATCAGTCATGATCTCATTGAATGGTGAAACGGGCATGAGGGGCTGAATGGACCACTCTTTTTCCTCTGTTCTTATGTTCCTAATTGTTAGGCTGCTTTATTCATAGTGAGTGAACATATAGAGCAACAGGTATGATCATATTCACTTAGTTCAACTGGTACAACTTGTCTTCACATAATGATACAATAATAAAGAACATGCCAGACTTCTCAACATCACAGGGTCATCCTCCTTGACTTAAACAAGATGACTTTGAACTACCTCCAGCATTGCTGAACATTTTATCTTCACAAGAGCTCTTACAACTATACCATTCAAACCCCTGACTGTCTGCACAGTATCTCGTTTCCAAAAGCTTCTCTTCCAGTCTGTTCGCAGTCAAATAGGTATAAAATAATTTCCAATACAATGTGCTCAATTTTCCCCAAGCCCGTTTTCTAGCATATTGCCAGAGTTACGCTGGGTTTTCTAGGCCAGAGATGCAGCAGAAATATTTTGCCAAACTTTCCCCAATGTATAATCCGAATTTGGCGCCACGCAGCGTATCCAGTCTCCTCGGGGGGTGGAGCCTGCTGTCTGCGCCAAAAAACAATGTTGCACCTTCTGCGCATGCGCGGAAATTTTTTTTACATTTTTGACGTCGTTCCAATGGATGCGCATGCTCAGTACAGCTCGGATTTGGCAATTAGCCATTTTTAAAGAGCCAGTTGTGTGTGTGTGTTAGAAGGAGTGCTGTGTGAGAGCACTGGAAAAATCACAGGTGGAGCAATACAAGATGCAACGTGGACCAAGGACCAAGAATTTCTTGCTGGAAGAAGTGGAGACACTAGTTACTGTGATTGAGAACAGATGGCAGGAACTGGATACCAGCAGTGGTCACATAAAAGTTCCACCAAAAGAAATTAAGAAAAGCTGGAATCAAGTTGCAGAAGATTACTGTACAATGGTGACCACCACGAGATCTGGAAGCCAGTGTAAAAAGAAATGGCAGGACCTTGGTCAAGTAGTTAGTGTAAGTAATATTTTCATTTATTCAATGCAATTGTAAATGTGACCAGCTGTGTATGTTCCACCCTCTCTAAAAAGTTGCATTTTCATCTTTGCAGAGGAAAGTGGCACACAACAAAAGGGAAAGAACTCAAACAGGAGGAGGTCCGGCAAATCTGCACCCACTGACACTCTTGGAAGAGAGGATCCTGCTTTGATGGGTCCTGCCTGGAAAAAAGCAATCAGTGCTGCACAAGCTGGGCCCACACTCGAGGGAGAGGGTAAGTCCTGCAAATTCATCGTGGCCCTTCAAATCAACCTGTTGCCCGGCCTGCGATGTGTGAGCCTACTCATGCCACCCATTCTGCCCCCTTCTCTGCTGCTAACCATTTGACTGTTCTGTTATATTTTTCAGAACTTGGCCAACCCTGACGATGCAGAAGAAGATTCAGACGAGGATGAGCCTGAAGAGAACATCTTCCAATCTCACCCTCCAGACCCAGAACATGGGGGGAGGGGGAGGGGATGGATGAAGCTCTCACTGTTGTACTGAATATGGAGGAGGTGCCGCTCATGGAGGTGCCAGCCCCTTCCGTGACTAGTGGTTTGAGTGTTGGTGGGACATTCCATGGCTTCCCACCTTCCGAGGTTGCGGGTCCCAGTGGTGTGTTGCAGCAAGGCACACCCAGGGCCCCATAGTCCCAGGCTGCGGGTTCCAGTGGTGTTGTGAGCCACACCCATGAGGAGGAGGGGAACGAGAGCTCGACCGTGCTCTCCTGAGATGCAGGATGTAACAGATGTGGTTCAGATGATGTCATTGAGTACAGAGAGCATTGACCTTACCCTATCACTCCTGGACACCATCAGTGGGGTGAGTGATGAGCTAGCGGGACTGTCGGGAGAAGTAAAAGCACTCTCACGAGAAACGGGAATGATATCCGGGACCATCAGTGAGGGAATAGTGGTCATGAGGGAGGGAATGTCAGAGGTAGTGCAAACCACGTCACTGGCCATTAGGGAGGGAATGTTGCAGGTCGCTGAGACACTGTCAGGATGCACGAGAGATGGCATGTTGGAGATAGCTGCTGCAATAAGGGAACACGCCCAGACCCCATGCCCATTGACAGAATTAACTGCCACTCCCACGCCAATCCCCACACCAGCCTCTGAAGAGCCCAAAGCCGGGCCCTCTAACTTGCCGCCTGATGCTGATGCCCCCCACCCTCAAGAGGTGTACAGTACCCGAGATATTAGAAGGAATAAGCTTGAGACTAAGTCCAAAAACACTGTGCCACCGCCTGTGTGCAGGGCTGGTGGATAATCCAAGACCAAGCGCAGCAGGCGGTGTTAGACTAAGGGGGAGGAGAGATGGGTGCAGCCTTTCTTTGCTGCTGCTGTTTTGTTGTAATTAATATTGTTACTGTTGTAAATTTACTGTTGTAAATTAAAAGTTTTTTGTAATTTATGCAAATTTACATGCTATAAGTGATCTTAAAGTTTTTAAGTGATCTTAAAGAAACATAGAAAATCGGTGCAGGAGTAGGCCATTCGGCCCTTCGAGCCTGCACCACCATTCAATAAGATCATGGCTGATCATTCCCTCAGTATCCCTTTCCCGCTTTCTCTCCATACCCCTTGATTCCTTGAGCCATAAGGGCCATAACTAACTTCCTCTTGAATATATCCAATGAACTGGCATCAACAACTCTCTGGGGCAGGGAATTCCACAGGTTAACAACTCTCTGAGTGAAGAAGTTTCTCCTCATCTCAGTCCTAAATGGCCTACCCCTTATCCTAAGACTGTGTCTACTGCTTCTGGACTTCCCCAACATCGGGAACATTCTTCCCGCATCTAACCTGTCCCGTCCTGTCAGAATCTTATAAGTTTCTATGAAATCCCCTCTCATCCTTCTAAACTCCAGTGTATAAAGGCCTAGTCTCTCCTCATATGTCAATCCCGCCATCCCTGGAATCAGTCTGGTGAACCTTCGCTGCACTCCCTCAATAGCAAGAACGTCCTTCCTCAGATTAGGAGACCAACACTGAATACAATATTCCAGGTGGGGCCACACCAAGGCCCTGTACAACTGCAGTAAGACCTCCCTGCTCCTACACTCAAATCCCCTAGCTATGAAGGCCAACATACCATTTGCCTTCTTCACCGCCTGCTATATCTGTATGCCAACTTTCAATGACTGATGAACCATGACACCCAGGTCTTGTTGCACCTCCCCTTTCCTAATCAGCCGCCATTCAGATAATATTCTGCCTTCGTGTTTTTGTCCCCAAAGTGGATAACCTCACATTTATCCACATTATACAGCATCTGCCATGCATTGACCCACTCACCTAACCTGTCCAAGTCACCCTGCAGCCTCTTAGCATCCTCCTCACAGCTCACACTGCGACCCAGTTTAGTGTTATCTGCAAACGTAGAGATATTACACTCAATTCCCTCATCTAAATCATTAATGTATATTATAAAGAGCTGGGGTCCCAGCACTAAGCCCTGCGGCACCCCACTAGTCACTGCCTGCCATTCTGAAAAGGACCTATTTATCCCAATTCTGCTTCCTGTCTGCCAACCAGTTCTCAAACCACATCAGTACATTACCCCCAATACCATGTGCTTTGATTTTGCACACCAATCTCTTGTGTGGGACCTTGTCAAAAGTCTTTTGAAAGTCTAAATACACCACATCCACTGGTTCTCCCTTGTCTACTCTACTAGTTACATCCTCAAAAAATTCCAGAAGATTTGTCAAGCATGATTTCCCTTTCATAAATCCATGCTGACTTGGATCGATCCTGTCACTGCTTTCCAAATGCGCTGCTATTTCATCTTTAATAATTGATTCCAACATTTTCCCCACTACTGATGTCAGGCTAACCAGTCTATAATTACCCGCTTTCTCACTCCCTTCTTTTTTAAACAGTGGTGTTACTTTAACTAATCTCCAGTACATAGGAACTGATCCAGAGTCGATAGACTGTTGGAAAATGATCACCAATGCATCCACTATTTCTATGGCCACTTCCTTAAGTACTCTGGGATGCAGATTATCAGGCCCTGGGGATTTATCGGGCTTCAATCCCATCAATTTCCCTAACACAATTTTCCGCTTTATAAGTGTATCCTTCAGTTCCTCCCTCTCACTAGACTCTCGGTCCCCTAGTATTTCCGGAAGGTTATTTGTGTCTTCCTTCGTGAAGACAGAACCAAAGTATTTGTTTAACTGGTCCACCATTTCTTTGTTCCCCATTATAAATTCACCTGAATCTGACTGCAAGGGACCTACGTTTGTTTTCACTAATCTTTTTCTCTTCACATATCTACAGAAGCTTTTGCAGTCAGTTTTTATGTTCCCAGCAAGCTTCCTCTCATACTCTATTTTCACCCTCCTAATTAAACCCTTTGTCCTCCTCTGCTGTATTACAAAATTCTCCCAGTCCTCAGGTTTGCTGCTTTTACTGGCCAATCTTCCTTGGATTTAACACTATCCTTAATTTCCCTTGTTAGCCACGGTTGAGCCACCTTCCCGGTTTTATTTTTACTCCAGACAGGGATGTACAATTGTTGAAGTTCATCCATGTGATCTTTAAATGTTTGCCAATGCCTAGCCACCATCAACCCTTTAAGTATCACTCGCCAGTCTATTCTAGCCAATTCACATCTCATACTATCGAAGTTACCTTTCCCCAAACTCAGGACCCTAGTCTCTGAATTAACTGTGTCACTCTCCATCTTAATAAAGAATTCTACCATATTGTGGTCACTCTTCCCCAAGGGGCTTCACATAACAAGATTGTTAATTAGTCCTTTCTCATTACACATCACCCAGTTTAGGATGGCCAGCCCTCTCGTTGGTTCCTCGACATATTGGTCTGGAAAACCATCCCTAATACACTCCAGGAAATCCTCCTCCACCGCATCGCTACCAGTTTGGTTAACCCAAAGTCGCCCATGATAACTGCTGTACCTTTATTGCACGCATCACTAATTTCTTGTTTGATGCTGTCCCCATCCTCATTATTACTGTTTGGTGGTCTGTACACAACTCCCACTCGAGTTTTCTGCCCTTTGGCATTCCGTAGCTCCACCCATACAGATTCCACATCATCCAAGCTAATGTCCTTCCTTACTATTTCATTAATTTCCTCTTTAACCAGGAACGCCACCCCACCTCCTTTTCCTTTCTGTCTATCCTTCATAAATGTTGAATACCCCCGGATGTTGAGTTCCCAGCCTTGGTCTCCCTGGAGCCATGTCTCCCTGATGCCAATTATATCAAATCCGTTAACTGCTATCTGCGCAGTTAATTCATCCAACTTATTCCGAATACTCCTTGCATTGAGGCACAGAGTCTTCAGGCTTGTCTTTTTCACACCCTTTGCCCCTTTAGGATTTTGCTGTAATGTGGCCCTATTTGCTTTTTGCCTTGGGTTTCTCTGCCCTCCACTTTTACTTTTCTTCTTTCTACCTTTTGTTTCTGCCCCTATTCTACTTCCCTCTGTCTCCCTGCATAGGTTCCCATCCCCCTGCCATATTAATTTAACCCCTCCACAAAAGCACTGGTAAACATTCTGCCTAGGGCATTGATTCCAGTCCTGCCCAGGTGCAGACTGTCCGGTTTGTACTGTTCCCACCTCCCCCAGAACCAGTTCCAATGCCCCAGGACTTTGAATCCCTCCCTTCTGCAGCACTCCTCAAGCCACGTATTCATCTGAGCTATCCTGCGATTCCTACTCTGACTAGCACGTGGCACTGGTAGCAATCCTGAGATTAATACTTTTGAGGTCCTACTTTTTAATTTAGCTCCTAGCCCCCTAAATTCGTCTTGTAGGACCTCATCCCATTTTTTACCTATATCGTTGGTACCTATATATACCACGACAACTGGCTGTTTACCCTCCCCCTTCAAAATGTCCTGTACCCACTCGAAGACATCCTTGACCCTTGCACCAGGGAGAGTAAAAAACATACCATCCTGGAGTCTCGGTTGTGGCCGCAGAAATGTCTATCTATTCCCCTTACAATAGAATCCCCTATCAGTGTAGCTCTCCCACTCTTTTTCCTGCTCTCCTGTGCAGCAGATGGTGCCATGGACTTGCCTGCTGCTGCCCTCCCCTGATGAGTCATCTCCCTCAACAGTACCCAAAGCAGTGTATCTGTTTTGCAGGGGGATGACCGCAGGGGTCTCCTGCACTACCTTCCTTCCATTGCTCTTCCTGTTGGTCACCCATCCCCTATCTGGCTGTGTAATCTTTACCAACTCACTAAACGTGCTATTCACGACATCCTCAGCATCGTGCACGCTCCAGAGTGAATCCACCCGCAGCTCCAGTGCCGCAATGCGGTCTGTCAGGAGCTGCAGCTGGATACACTTTCCGCATATATAGTCGTCAGGGACACTGGAAGCGTCCCTGACTTCCCACATAGTACAGGAGGAGCAAAACACATGTCCAAGCTCTCCTGCCATGACTTAACCCCTGGATTAACTTAATCTGGCAACAATAATGCTAAAGACTGATAAAGAAAAATAAAAAACTACTCACCAATCACCAGCCAATCACTTACCTCCTTGGCTGTGACATCACCTTTCGATTTCTTTCTACTTCTTTTTTGCCTTCTCTCCCTGCTGCAGCTGCACCAGCTGGGCCTTTATCGGTCGTTTTCTTTTCCTCCCAGGTTGGGAAGTCAGCACTGGTGGGGAAAACAAGACAATGCAACACCTCGCGCTCCCACTTGCCCGAACTCTCCCACTTACCAAACTCTTACCTTTGCACTCTGACTTGCCGCTGCACTCCGAGTGATCTTAAAGTGAAGTTTGAAACAAGAATAATTTTATTAAAGTTAAGTTATTGTAAACTTTTGAATAAAATATATTTTAAATTAAAACTGAACTATGTTCCATTAACACAACACAACATTACGGAACAGCTCCAAACAGTAAACATGTCCATGTGCAATAGTTGTCGCTGAGCCCTCAGGGTCTCCTCTCTCCCCCCCACCCCCTCGCCCTTGAGTCTTGTGACCTCTCTCTCTCTCCCCCTCCCCGGGCTACAAGCCGTAAAATCGTCTCTCCCGCTCTCCCTTCCCCCGCTCCCCTCCCCGGGCTACAAACCGTAAGATCAGCTATCTCTCCCTCCTCTCCTCTCTTCCTCCCACCGCCCCCCCCCCCCCCCCCCCCCCCACGGCTTGTTTTGTAGCCAAACCCTAAGCCACTCCGGAACGAGGCTGATTCTGCTGGCCAAACCAAAACCCTCCAAGCCTTCTTCTAGATGTTCGGTGGTGGGGTGTGAGTAAGTTAAAAAATGAGAAAACTTGTGAAATCCAACAAACTTACACTTCTACATTGACAGGTAAAAAAAAGTTGAATTTTATTATTGATTTTGACAGTGTTCTTGACTCCCTCCAAAATCTTCGATTTAAAAACAATGGAGTCTTTTCAGCACAGATTTGTGAATGTGCGCTGTTTTCTTAACTCACCAGAAGGTTTTTTGGGAGTGGCCAGATACGCCAAAGTAATGGAAAAAAATGTTGGCCAAACTGCGAACAATTGAAAAAAACAGCGCAGACATGATGGAATGCCCTCTCTGAGGTGAAAATAAACTGGCCTAGAAAAATCGTAACTAAATTAGTTACGCCGGTGCAGATCACAGGGGGAACGTTTGAAAAAAAAATTCACCAAAAATTTAACACAATATGCCAAAAAAGCAGCCTACTCCAAAAAAACGGCACAAATCACTGGGGAAAATTGAGCCCAATGGGTGTGAGGTGAATTTTAATTGCCAAGACAAGCTAACAAAATGCTCATTATTTAAAGTCTAAGTTAGCTCATTAGCAAATTAACTACCTATCACCTCATTTTTTGTAACATGTTTAGAAGCATAGAAACATAGAAGTTTACAGCGCCGAAGGAGGCCATTTCGGCCCATCGTGTCTGCACCGGCCGACAAAGAGCCCTAAAAGTTACATACAAACCCATGAACAATGACGGAAAGGCAAAGAGCACCCAACCCAACCAGTCTGCCTCACCACAACTGCAACACCCCTTATACTAAAACATTCTACACTCCACCCCAACCGGAGCCATGCGATCTCCTGGGAGAGGCAAAAACCAGATAAAAACCCAGGCCAGTTTAGGGAGAAAAAATCAGGGAAAATTCCTCTCCGATCCATCCAGGCGATCGATACTAGTTCAGGAGTTCACCCTGGCCGTATTCTATTCCCTGCAGTACTTACCATTATATCTGCCCCCTCCAACAAAAGATCATCCAGTCTAATCCCAATTACCAGCTCTAGGTCCAAAACTGTGCAGGTTACGGCACTTTAAATGCCCATTCAACCATCTCTTAAAAGTGGTGAGGGTTTCTGCATCCACCACTCTTCCAGGCAGCGAGTTCCAGATCCCCACAACCCTCTACTTAAAGAAGCCCCCCCCCCAAAATCCCCTTTAAACCTTCCACCAACCACCTTAAAACTATGCCCCCTTGTAATAGACCCTTCTACCAATGGAAATAAACCTTACTATCCACTATGTCCAGGCCCCTCAATCTTTTGTACAACTCAATGAAGTCTCCTCTCAACCTCCTCTGTGACTACACAATTCTCTTAAAAAAACAAAAATAAAAATAACTTTTTTCCCAATTCTTTCCCGGGCTGCAAGGGACCGGCAGAGAGCGGCACAACATTGGTCACAGTGCTGTTCTATTGCAGCAATAACAACAACAACTTGCATTTATATAGCACATGTAACGTAATAAAATGTTCCATCGCTTCACGGGAGTGATTATCAAACAAAATTTGACATCGAACCATATCAGGGGATATCAGGACAGGGGACCAAAAGCTTGGTCAAATAGGTAGGTTTTAAAGAGTAGCCCCTTAAAACCACCTGTTTGACCAAGCTTTTGGTCACCAGTCTTAATATCTCCTTATGTGGCTCAGTGTCAGGTTTTGTCTTATATTGGATATTTCTTTCCACTGTATTTGATCCGAACCTGTCAGGATTTGTGTGATATTTTGGCCACATGTGTCCAAACTTCAACATGTAAACTGTCAGGTAAATGACTCAAAACGAATAAGCGGATTCGAAACCTGAGAGAAACGACTGGCAAGAACCAGCCGACGATGAAAGCAGAGACAAGCCAAACAAATTTTAAGATGTACTCTGTGAAGAAAACATTGATACAAAACAGTGGCTGAACACATATATCCAATCACATCATAACCTATTAGCTGAATTATACAAGCTATCCAGATGGTGCAGTGAGTACATGCACTGTTATCTGGTTTCATACTAGACTATATTCACTAGAAGGTCCCAGGTGTGACTTCTAGTTTGTGCTGAGTTAGCTAGTGCAGTGGTGTGGCATTATGATTGGCTTTAGTGTTCTTGGGCTAGAGAGAAAGGGAAAATCACTCAAGGATCCCACTTCTGAACATTAAGCAGTGACCCCTGCTGAAAACTAGATGTGTGGACAGGATCAGGTTCAGATTGGTCCCTTCTACAGCTGAATATCCTGCTGTCACTCTTTACCTCACACATAAAGACTAGCCAGTTTGGTAAGGCACTCCAATCTTACCTATCCTGAAAAAAGATAAGTTAAAGTAATCATTATGCCTGGAAGAATTATACATAGGCCTCTTCAGAGGGCAATGAAGTGTGGGACTAGAGTCACCTATAGGCCAGACCGGTGAGGACATAAGAACATAAGAACATAAGAATTAGGAACAGGAGTAGGCCATCTAGCCCCTCGAGCCTGCTCCGCCATTCAACAAGATCATGGCTGATCTGGCCGTGGACTCAGCTCCACTTACCCGCCTGCTCCCCATAACCCTTAATTCCCTTATAGGACCACACGTTTCCTTCCCTAATAGACATTAGTGGATCAGTTTTTACAACAATCTGACAGCTTCATGGTCACTTTTACCGACAGCAGCTTTTTATTTTTAACAACTAAATTCAAATTCTCAAACTGCCATGGTGGGATTTCAACTCATGTTCCCTGCAATATTAGTCCGGGCCACTGGATTACTCATCCAGTAATTTAATCACTACAGTACCCTACCTTTGTTTATATTTATTATAACAATCCTTTAAATTAGCCTTTTTTCATGTGCTATTTTTATAAAACTACCTTTAACCTTGTGAAAGGGATAGCAGGTGAGTTGTATAGAAAATTAATACATATACCCTGTATACTTAATACTTATATTCTTGAGGTAGAAAATCAGCCATGATCTTATTGAATGGCACAGCAGGCTCAAGGGGCCATATAAGAACATAAGATATAGAAGCTGGAGTAGGCCATTTGGTCCTTCGAGTCTGCTCCGCCATTCATTAAGATCATTGCTGATCTTCTACCTCAACTCCACCTTCCCACACTATCCACATATCCCTTAATTCCTTTTGTTCAGAAAAACGTATCAACCTCTGTTTCGAATATACTCAACGACTGAGCATTCACAGCTCTCTGGGGTAGAGAATTCCAAAGATTCACAACCTTCTGAGTGGAAAGATTTATCCTCATCTCAGTCCTAAATGGCCGACCCCTTATTCCGTGACTGTGACCTCATGTTCTAGGTTTCACAGCCAGGGATACATTTTCCCAGCATTAACCCTGTCAAGCCCCTTAAGAATTTTATATGTTTCAATTTGATCACCTCTCATTCTTCTAAACTCTAAGGAATATAGGCCAAGTCTACTCAATCTCTCCTCATAGGGCAATCCGTTCATCCCAGGAACCAGTCTAGTGAACCTTCGAAGCACTCCGTCTCAGGCAAATATGTCTTTCCTTAGGTAGGGAGACCAGAATTGTACACAGTACTCCAGGTGTGGCCTCACAAATGCCCTGTATAATTGTAGAAAGACTTCTTGGGGTAGAAATTTACCTCCGCTGGAAACGAGGCGCACCTACCGTTTTGTTGTGTTCTGGCCGACGCAATGGATGAGATGTCCTATCCAGCTAAATTCAGCTCTTTGTCTTTTTTTTTCGAGTGGGGTGGAAGTTGGTCATAATGTGGAAGGAAGTGGGGGGTGGGACAGAGTGACCATCACTAGCGAGGTGGAAGTGAGACTGTGATGCAGTGTCCGTCGCTGTCAGTCATCAGTGCCGGGCTAGTGATGTCATCGCGCTGGCGCGTCACCACAACTCTCCCCTTCAGTTATAGGGGAGGACCGCTGCGAACTATGCGTTTATTTTAGTTAGGTTCACTGGGCCACCAGGGAGGGTTTCGGTCGGGCCAGCGGCGTGGCACCCAAGTTCCCTGCTGTCATACTGAAGACTTGTGCTCCAGAACTAGCCAAACTGTTCCAGTACAGCTACAACACTGGCATTTATCCGACAATGTGGAAAACTGCCCCGGTATGTCCTGTCCACAAAAAGCGGGACAAATCCAATCCGGCCAATTACTGCCCCATCAGTCTACTCTCAATCATCAGCAAAGTGATGGAAGGTGTCGTTGACAGTGCTATCAAGCAGCACTTGCTCACCAATGCTCAGTTTGGGTTCTGCCAGAACCACTCGGCTTCAGACCTTATTACTGTCCTGGTCCAAACAGGAATAAAAGAGCTGAACTCCAGACGTGAGGTGAGAGTGACTGCCCTTGACATCAAGGCATCATTAGACCGAAAGTAGCATCAAGGTGCACTAGTAAAATTGAAGTCAATGGGAATCAGGAGGAAAACTCTCCACTGGCTGGAATCATACCTAGCACAAAGGAAGATGGTTGTGGTTGATGGAGGTCAATCATCCCAGCCCCAAAACATCACGGCTGGAGTTCCTCAGGGCAGTGTCATAGGCCCAATCATCTTCAGCTGCTTCATCAATGACCTTCCCTCCATCATAAGGTCAGAAGTGGGGATGTTCGCTGATGATTGCACAGTGTTCAGTTCCATTCGCAACCCTTCAGAAAATGAAGCAGTCCGTGCCCATCATGCAGCAAGACCTGGACAACATTCAGGCTTGCGCTGATAAGTGGCAAGTAACATTTGCACCACACAAGTGCCAGACAATGGTCATCTCCAACAAGCAAGAGTCTAACCAACACACTTTGATATTCAACAGCATTACTGTTGTGTATCTGTAAAGCATGCACTCCCATGTTCCGCCACCAGGGAGCGCATCCCCTGAAGTCCCATGGGATTCCAGCATCCCTTGTGAGCACTGTATATAAGCCGGCCCCTAAGGCCTGTTACTCACTCTGGAGTGTCTTAATAAAGACTGAGGCCACTGTTACTTTAACATTCCTGTGTGCAGTCTCATCTGTGTTAGGAACACAATAACTGGCGACGAGTATACGAATCCAACGCAAAGATGTAGCAAACTGTGGGCATCCTGGAGAAGTTCTCGAAGGGTGAGGACTGGGAAGCCTATGTCGAACAGCTAGACCAGTACTTTGTAGCCAACGAGCTGGACGGAGACGGAAGCGCTGCAAAAAGGAGAGCGGTCCTCCTCACGGTCTGCAGGACACCGACCTACAGCCTCATGAAGAATCTTCTGGCTCCGGTGAAACCCACAGATAAGTCGTATGAGGAGCTGTGTATACTGGTTCGAGAGCATCTTAACCCGAGGGAGAGCGTGCTGAAGGCGAGGTATCGGTTCTACACGTGCCAGCGATCGAAAGGTCAGGAAGTGGCGAGCTAAGGCGACTTGCAGGACAATGTGAGTTTGATGGCTTCCTGGAGCAAATGGGCAGAGACTTTTTTGTACTGGGCATTGGCTACGAGACCATCCTACAAAAACTTTTGACTGTAGAGACACCGACCCTCAGCAAGGCCATTGCGATAGCACAGGCGTTTATGTCCACCAGAGATAACACCAAACAAATCTCTCAGCACACAAGTGCTAGTAATGTTCATAAATTAACCGGAACTGTGTTTGCGAGCAGAAATGTACAGGGCAGAAACCACGAGTCTTCAACTGCCAGCGGGCCTCAGGTGACCCAGATGACTCAGGGTCTGTAACAAAGGATGAATGCAAGGCAATTCACACCTTGTTGGCGTTGTGAGGGCTTCCATTCAGCCTATTCATGCCGCTTCAAAGGGTATGTTTGCAAGAGCTGTGGAACAATGGGGCACCTCCAACGAGCTTGCAGGTGAGCTGGAAGCTCTGCAAAACCTGCTAACCACCACATGGCAGAGGAAGATTGGTCCATGGTTGATCAAAGCAATTTCGAGCCTCAGAGAGAGGAGGCAGATGCTGAAGTACATGGGGTGCACACATTTTTGACGAAATGCCCACCTATTACGCTAAATGTAAAATTGAATGGCTTACCCATAGCCATGGAACTGGACACTGGCGCTAGCCAATCCATCATGAGTAAAAAGATATTTGAGAGATTGTGGTGCAACAAGGCACTCAGACCAGCCCTGAGCCCCATCCACACGAAACTGAGAACGTACACCAAAGCGCTTATTACTGTCCTGGGCAGCGCCATGGTCAAGGTTACCTACAAGGGCACGGTGCACAAACTGCCACTCTGGATTGTCCCGGGCGATGGCCCCACACTGCTTGGAAGGAGCTGGCTGGGTAAAATCCGCTGGAACTGGGATGACATCCGAGCACTATCACATCTCGATGAGGCCTCATGTACCAGGTTCTTAACAAATTTCCTTCCCTTTTTGAGCCATAAGAACATAAACATAAGAACATAAGAACATAAGAACAGGCATTGGAAACTTTTCCGGGCAAAGGTGTGGATCCTCTTGGTCCCAGAGGCACGACCCATCCACCACAAGGTGCGAGCAGTACCTCACATGATGAGGGAGCGAGTGGAAATCGAGCTGGACAGGCTGCAACGCGAGGGCATCATCTCCCCAGTGGAATTCAGTGAGTGGGCCAGCCCGATTGTTCCAGTACTCAAAAGTGATGGCACGGTCAGGATTTGCAGTGATTGTAAAGTAACTATTAATCGTTTCTCGCTACAGGACCAATACCCGCTACCTAAGGCAGATGACCTATTTGCGACGCTGGCAGGAGGCAAGACGCTCACCAAGCTCAACCTGACTCCTGGAGGAATCTTCGAAGGGCCTCACCTGCATCAACACGCACAAGGGACTGTTCATCTACAACAGATGCCCGTTTGGAATTCGGTCGGCTGCAGCGATCTACCAGAGAAACATGGAGAGCCTACTCAAGTCGGTACCATGCATGGTGGTTTTTCAGGATGACATATTGGTTACGGGTCGGGACACTGTCGAGCACCTACAAAATCTGGAGGAGGTCCTCCAGCGACTGGATCGCGTAGGGCTGCGGCTGATGAGGTCGAAATGCGTCTTCATGGCAACAGAAGTGGAGTTTTTGGGGAGAAAGATCGCGGCGGACGCCATTCGGCCCAGAGACATCAAGACAGAGGCTATCAGGAATGCGCCCAGGCCACAGAACGTCACGGAGCTGCGGTCATTCCTGGGACTCCTCAACTATTTTCGTAACTTCCGACCGGGGTTAACCACTCTCTTAGAGCCCCTACATGTGTTATTGCGTAAAGGTGAGAACTGGGTATGGGGAAAAAAAACAAGTAATTGCTTTTGAGAAAGCCAGAAATATTTTATGCTCCAACAAGCTGCTTGTATTGTATAACCCACGTAAAAGACGTGCTAGCATGTGATGCATCGTCGTACGGAGTCGGGTGTGTATTACAACAAGCTAACGTTGCGGGGAAGTTGCAACCTGTCGCCTATGCCTCCAGGAGCTGGTCTAAGGTCGAGAGGGCCGACAGCATGATTGAGAAAGAGGCATTAGCGTGTGGGTAAAGAAAATGCATCAGTACCTGTTTGGCCTCAAATTTGAGCTGGAAACCGATCACAAGCCCCTCATATCTCTGTTCGCTGAAAACAAGGGATAAATACTAATGCCTCAGCCCGCATACAAAGGTGGGCACTCACGCTATCAGCGTATAATTATACCATCCGCCACAGGCCAGGCACCGAGAACTGTGTGGATGCTCTCAGCCGGCTACCATTGCCCACCACGGGGGTGGAAATGGCGCAGCCTGCAAACTTGTTGATGGTGGCGCAGCCCGCAGACTTGTTGATGGTCATGGAAGCGTTTGAAAATGATAAATCACCTGTCACGACCCGCCAGATTAGGACTTGAACCAGCCAAGATCCTCTGCTGTCCCTAGTAAAAAACTGTGTACTGCATGGGAGCTGGGCCAGCATCCCCGTTGAAATGCAAGAGCTAATCAAGCCGTTCCAGCGGCGAAAGGATGAGCTGTCCATTTAGGCAAACTGCCTGTTGTGGGGTAACCGCGTAGTGCTACCAACAAAGGGCAGGGAGACATTCATCTCGGATCTCCACAGCACACACCCGGGTATAGTAATGATGAAAGCGATAGCCAGATCCCACGTGTGGTGGCCCGGTACCGACTCTGACTTAAAGTCCTGTGTACGGGCAATGCAGCGAGTGTGCTCAGAGAGGCACCACTAAGTTTGTGGTCCTGGCCCTCCAGACCATGGTCGAGGATCCATGTCAACTATGCGGGCCCGTTTCTCGGTAAAATGTTCCTGGTGGTGGTGGATGCTTTATCAAAATGGATTGAATGTGAAATAATGTCGGGAAGCACCGCCACCGCCACCATTGAAAGCCTAAGGGCCATGTTTGCCACCCACGGCCTGCTTGACATACTGGTCAGTGACAACGGGCCATGTTTTACGAGTGCCAAATTTAAAGAATTCATGACCCGCAATGGGATCAAACATGTCACCTCGGTCCCGTTTAAACCAGCCTCCAATGGGCAGGCAGAGCGGGCAGTACAAACAATCAAACAGAGCCTCAAACGAGTCACAGAAGGCTCACTCCAAACCCGAGTACTGCTCAGCTACCGCACGAGACCCCACTTGCTCACAGGGGTGTCCCCGGCTGAGCTACTCATGAAAAGGACACTTAAAACCAGACCCTCGCTGCTTCACCCCAACCTGCATGATCAGGTAGAGAGCAGGCGGTAGCAATAAAATGTAAACGATGGTCGCGCCACTGTGTCACAGGAAATTGATCTGAATGACCCTGTGTATGTGCTAAACTATGGACGTGGTCCCAAGTGGATCGCGGGCACGGTGATAGCTAAAGAAGGGAATAGGGTGTTTGTAGTCAAACTAGATAAAGGACAAATTTGCAGAAAGCACTTGGACCAAACGAGGCTGCGGTTCACAGACTGCCCTGAACAACCCACAGCAGACACCACCTTTTTCGAGCCCACAACACACATCCAAAGGATCAACGACACCACCCCGGACCAGGAAATCGAACCCATCATGCCCAACAGCCCAGCAAGGTCAGGCTCACCTAGCAGCCCTGCACAGCCAACAACACGCCAGCTCAGCGAGGGCACAGCCAACACACCAGAACAGACATTTGTACCGAGGCGGTCCACCAGGGAAAGAAAGGCTCCCGACCGCCTCACCTTGTAAATAGTTTTCACTTTGACTTTGGAGTGGAGTGATGTTGTGTACCTTTAAAGCATGCACTCCCATGTTCCACCACCAGGGAGCGCATCCCCTGAAGTCCCAAGGGATCCCAGCATTGCTTGGGAGCACCGTATATAAGCCGGCCCCTAAGGCCTGTTCCTCACTCTGGAGTGTCTTAATAAAGACTGAGGTCACTGTTACTTTAACCTCCTTGTCTGCAGTCTCATCTGTGTTCGGAACACAATAATTACCATCACCAAATCCCCCAACATCAACATCCTGGGGTGGGGGGGGGGGGTCACCATTAACCAGAAACTTAACTGGACCAGCCACATAAATAACGTAGCAACGAGAGCAGATCAGCAGCTTTCCGCTATCTACAACACACAAGTGAGGAATGTGATGGAATTCTCTCCACTTGCCTGGATGAATGCAGCTCCAACAATACGCAAGAATCTCGATACCATCCAAGACATTGCAGCCCGCTTCATTGGCAACCCATTCACCATCTTTAACATTCACTCCCTTCACCACTGGCACACCGTGGCTGCAGTGTGTACCATCTACAAGATGCATTGCAGCAACTCGCCAAGACTTCTTCGGCAGCACCTCCCAAACCTGTGACCTCTACCACCTAGAAGGAGAAGGGCAGCAGACACATGAGAGCACCTTCACCCGCAAGTTCTCCTCCAAATTCCTGACTTGGAATTATATCGTCGTTCCTTAATCGTTACTGGGTCAAAACCCTGGAACTCTCTCCCTAACAGCACCAAGGGAGTTCCTTCACCACAAGAGCTGCAGTGGTTCCAGAAGGCAGCTCACCACCAGCCTTTAAAGGACAATTAGGGATGGGCAATAAATGCTGGCCTTGCCAGCAACGCCCACATCCCAGAACAAATTTTAAAAAATGCTTCTACCATTTCCTTATTGCCCATTATAATTTCTCTTTACATACCTATAGAAAGGTTTACAATCTTTTTATATCTCTTGCTAATTTACTTTCTTTTTTCTCTTTCCTTATCAATTTCTTGGTTCACCTTTGCTCAATTCTAAAATTCTCTCAATCTTCAGGTCTACTATTTTTGGCAACATTTCAAGCCTCTTCCTTTGATCTAATACTCTTTAACCTCTCTTGTTAGCCACAGTTGGACCGCTTTTCCTGTGGAATTTTTGTGCCTGAAAGGAATGTATATTTGTTGTAAATTATGTATTAATTCTTTAAATGCTAGCTATTGCTTGTCTACCATCATACCTTTTAATGTAGTTTCCCAATCTACCTCAGCCAACTTACCCCTCATACCTACGTAATTTGCTTTGTTTAGATTTAAGACCCTAGTTTCGGATTGAACAAAATCACTTTCAAACAATATAAAATTCTATCACATTATGGTCATTATTCCCTAAAGTCCCCTTTACTACAACGTTATTAATTAACCCTTTCTCATTGCACAATACTAGATCGAAAATAATGTGTTCCCTAGTTGGTTCCTGAACATACTGATCGAAAAAATGATCCGTATACATTCCATGAATTCATCCTCCACACTATTACTGCAAATTTGGTTTGCCCAGTCGATATGTAGATTAAAGTCCCCCATGATTACTGCATTACCCTTGTTACATATGCCTCTAATTTCCTGATTAATACTCTGCCCTACATTATAACTAACAGAAAGCAGAGAGTCGGGATAAATGGGTCCTTTTCGGGTTGGAAATTGGTGGTTAGTGATGTGCCACAGGGATCGGTGCTGGGACCACAACTGTTTACAATATACATAGATGACCTGGAAGAGGGGACTGAGTGTAGTGCAACAAAATTTGCAGATGACACAAAGGTTAGTGGGAAAGCAGGTTGTGTAGAGGACACAGAGAGGCTGCAAAGAGATTTAGATAGGTTAAGCGAATGGGCTAAGGTTTGGCAGATGGAATACAATGTCGGAAAATGTGTGGTCATCCACCTTGGAAAAAAAAACAGTAAAAGGGAATATTATTTGAATGGGGAGAAATTACAACATGCTGCGGTGCAGAGGGACCTGGGGGTCCTTGTGCATGAATCCCAAAAAGTTAGTTTGCAGATGCAGCAGGTAATCAGGAAGGTGAATGGAATGTTGGCCTTCATTGCGAGAGGGATGGAGTACAAAGGCAGGGAGGTCCTGCTGCAACTGTACAGGGTATTGGTGAGGCCGCACCTAGAGTACTGCGTGCAGTTTTGGTCACCTTACTTAAGGAAGGATATACTAGCTTTGGAGGGGTACAGAGACGATACACTCGGCTGATTCCGGAGATGAGGGTGTTACCTTATGATGATAGATTGAGTAGACTGTGTCTTTACTCGTTGGAGTTCAGAAGGATGAGGGGTGACCTTATAGAAACATTTAAAATAATGAAAGGGATAGACAAGATAGAGGCAGAGAGGTTGTTTCCACTGGTCGGGGAGACTAGAACTAGGGGGTGCAGCCTCAAAATACGGGGGAGCCAATTTAAAACCGAGTTGAGAAGGAATTTCTTCTCCCAGAGGGTTGTGAATCTGTGGAATTCTCTGCCCAGGGAAGCAGTTGAGGCTAGCTCATTGAATGTATTCAAATCAGAGATAGATAGATTTTTAACCAATAAGGGAATTAAGGGTTATGGGGAGCGGGCGGGTAAGTGGAGCTGAGTCCACGGCCAGATCAGCCATGATCTTGTTGAGTGGCGGAGCAGGCTCGAGGGGCAAGATGGCCTACTCCTGTTGCTAATGCTTATGTTCTTATGTACTGTTTGTGGGCCTATAAACAACTCCCACCAATGTTTTCTGTCCCTTGCTGTTTCTTAGCTCTACCCAAACTGATTGTATTTTTTGATTTTTGAAGCTAAGTTCCTTTCTCGCTACTGTCTTTATCCCATTCTTTATTATAAGGACTACCCCTTCTTCTTTTCCATTTTGCCCATCTCTTCTAAAAGTTAAGTATCCTGGAATATTTAGTTCCCAACCGTGGTCACTTTGCAACCACGTCTCCGTAATGGCTATTAGATCAAACCTATTCATTTCTATCTGCGCTATCAATTCATCTGTTTTGTTGCGAATGTTTCGCACATTCAGATATACTGCCTTTAGCTTTGAGTTTTTTCTATTTTCCCCTGATGTCACCTTAGTCACTAATGCTCTATTACCTTTGTTATGCTCTCTGTCCCTTCCTGACCCATTCTGCTTATTTTTACCCAAAACTCTGCTCTAGAGCTTTGATGTTTCTCTTGCTGCTTTTAAATTGACTCTTTCCTGAATTCTCCCACCTGCCCCTCCCACCCCCCGCCCCCCCCCATTAGTTTAAAGCCCTGTCTATTGCCCCAGTTATTCGATTCGTCAGGAAACTGGTCCCAGCCCAGTTTAAGTGGAGCCCGTCCCAATGGAACAGCTCCCTCTTACCCCAGTACTGTTGCCAATGCCCCATGAACTGAAACCCCTTCCTCCCACACTACTCTTTGAGCCATGCATTTTTACCTCTAATCTGTTTGTCCCTGTTGTATATGCTGACTATGGATGAACTCTATGTGTAGTCACTGTGAGATTGTATAAGATGGAGACTTGTTTACCAGATGTACTACCAATAAGGTTCACACCGTGTACACACATGCTGGCACCACTAGAGGGTGCAACTGGTGGAGACCGAGGGTTTCCTGCCCTGGTGGCAGGGCCCTGTATAAAAGGCTGCACACCATGCTTGCAGAGCACTCTGGAGTTTAGAATAAAGGACTAAGGTCACTACAGTTCAAGTACAACACATTGCCTTGTGGAGTCATTCATAAGTACACTATAGATATAACAATTGGCGACGAGAATAAGGACTTTCACGTGATCATGGCTACCTTTGGCACACTAAAAGACTTTGCAGAGGGTGATGATTGTGATGCCTTCACGGAAAGGCTCGAGCAATATTTTGTGTCAAACAACCTGGCAGGGGAGACAGACACATTGTTGGAGAAGCGCAAGGCTATACTGCTGACCAGTTGTGGGCCCGAGGTCTACTGCCTCGTCAAGGACTTGCTGGCACCCACGAAGGTCAAGGATAAGACATACGAGGAGCTGACTGAACTAATTTGCGACCAACTTAAACCAAAGGCGAGCATCCTCACGGCCAGGCACAGATTCTACACTCACCGCAGACCTAAGGGCCAGGAGATTGCAAAATATGCTGCCGACCTCAGGAGACTTGTGGTGCTATGTCTTTGGATGCTCTGATAATGACTCCACGATGCAAAGTATTGCACTTGAACTGTAGTGAACTTAGTCCATTTAATATAACTCCAGAGTGAAAATCACACATGGTGGCCTGCCTTTTATACTAGGCCTGGCACACCTGTGCAGGTAACCTACAAGTCTCCCACTGCAGTGCCCTCTGGTGGCACACCTTAGTGACCATACAGCTGGTGTACAAGTTTCCCATAGTAGTGCCCTCTGGTGGCACATCATATGTAATAGTACAAGCAGTAAACATGTCTGAATACATGACATAATTCTCCCTCAAGTCCTTAGTGTAAATCACCTTCATACTTTAACTGTGCTCTGGGCTTAGCTCTATCTGGTTGACCCTTGGGGGGGGTCATTTCCATCTTGGGTGAGTAACATTATCCAATTTAATTAAAGGCTCCTTTTTTCAAGTTAGCTCTAATGGGAAAATCAATGGTGTTTCGTTAGCAGTAGAGGTGCTGGTGGTTTCTGTTTGTGAGTCCATGACCACTCCATTCTCTCTGCCACCTCCCCCCCCCCGCCCCCGCACCCCCACCCCACATATAGATTATGCCGGTTGCTCATTGCATTCATATACATTGAAGTCCAGAAAAAAAATTTGCATTTATATCATTACATTTTTGGTACAGTTGTGAGACATTTGACTGGTGAGATACATTCTTGATACATACTTGGAATCAATACGGGTGTCAGCACCAGTGCGTCAGGACGAGCTAGTTCCAGAACTGCTGGATGGTGTCCAGGTAGTCTGGTGGCGGCGCGGTGCCCAATGTTGTCAGTGGGAACCCGGTTGGCTCAAGTTGCCTGCTCTCGGGGCTTTTGCCATTGCTCCTAGCGTCGGGCAGGTTCACAGATGCCTGTGACCTCCCTGTCCTTTCCTTATGCCCCAGTCCGTTGCTGCTCCCCGAGGAGCAGTCGTCTAGCAGTGCACAGGGAACTGCTGACTCGCTTGCCTGGGCGTTATTTGGTTTGTGATCCTGGCTGGTCCCGGTCCCATTTGGGAGAACCGTTGCGGGTGACCCTTCGTTTCTGGGTGTAGCCTTGGTGGTGATAGGGTCTGGGGGCTGCGCCTTAGTGCAATTTGCTCTTCCAAGCTCGTGGCGGTTGGTGCCATCGGGTACCTGAGGGGTGGAGCCGATTGGGGCAGGGTATTGATACCAGTGCTGTTGCCCTCCTGAGATCGCTTGCTCTGCAGCTTGTTTACATTAGCTAATTGTGGCCAGCAATTCCGTGGTGCATCACTCTGGTGCCAGGGATGCAGGCTATAGCATTGGGTGGCCTGCTGGACCTGTGTGCTCCCGATGGGTGTTTGCCCACTATATTATCTGAATACAGTTGAAATCCTGCATCGCACAACGTTTCATTACTCATTGTGGATAAACTGCAGCTCCGATCGCAATCGCATGACTTTTCTTTCCTTATTACATGTATAAAACTCTGGTCATCAATTAAAAGCTTTACATTGAATTCACATTTGCTGTTACATTGATTGAGAATGTGGAACTGTCCCTTTAAGTGTGGTGGGTTGCTGGCCTCCTTTAAGAGAGCCTTGCTATCTTTACCCCAACCATCTTCTTCGCTTTGTACCACATGTTGCTCCATCAGCGCTGCACCTCGTGGTTTGGGCGCCATCTTTCTTCCCTCCACGATGTCGAATGCTGTGATCCTCTGCTCCTCGGATTCTGCCATCGAAGCTGGGAAGTCGCCTTCGCATCTGATTTTCTTCCTCTGGACTCCTGCCACTGGAGCCTGGAAGGTGTGTTCGGATTGTCTCAGCTGGATCATCTCCACGCAGTCATGCTGAGCGGTCTGTGCCTCGGATGTTGTGCTGGTCTGCTCTCTGGTGCCGAATCCAACCTCAATTGGGGGCTTGTTTTGCCTCTGAGCGCGGGGGACGTCGATTGCTGGAGGGCTGAAATCTTTCCAGCTCCAATGGATCTTCTCCATCCACCTTCTTCCGGGTAGCGTTGGTTCATCACCTGAAACAATCCACACGGGTAACTTGTGCACCGCGCCATCATGGAATACCTTTACATCCGCACTACCAACAACTGAGATAAGTTCATTGGTGTAGGTGAGCAGTTTTGCCTGAACTGGGACCAACTTGGGTTGTTCAGCTTGATTGTCCCATAGTCTCTCAAAGGCTGCTTGATTCATTACTGACTGGCTCGCCCCCATGTCCACCTCCACGAAGACTGGAGCGCCATTTATCTTGACTTCCATTCTCAACGGGGAACATTCTGTGGTGCAGATAAACATTCCATACACCTCATCGTGGGGCTGAGCTGCCTCTCTGACCACTTCTTCATAATCCGCGCTGGATTATGCAGATTCTTCATCAACACAGTGAGTCCTATTTCTTTTAAACTTTTGCTGGATTCATTTAATGGTCGAGCCTTTCCACAAAGGAGTCCCAATCATCCCCATCAGCAAACTGCTGCAATGTACCAAAGTTAGCCATTTTTGTGTGAAAGTACGTAATCTCGTCGCCAATTGTTATGTCTTTGGATGCTTTGATAATGACTCCACGAGGCAAAGTATTGCACTTGAACTATAGTGACCTTAGTCCATTAATATAAATCCAGAGTGAGGATCACACATGGTGGCCTGCCTTTTATACTAGGCCTGGCACACCTGTACAGGTAGCCTGCAAGTCTCCCACTGCAGTGCCCTCTGGTGGCACACCTTAGTGACCATATAGCTGGTGTACAAGTTTCCCATAGTAGTGCCCTCTGGTGGCACATCATATTTAATAGTACAAGCAGTAAACATATCTGGATACATGACATGCGGCACCGTGTGATTTTGGCACGCACCTCAACAAAGCATTGCGAGACATCTTAGTAATAGGAATTGGCCACGAGGGCCTCCTTCACAAGCTACTATCTGCCGACACCACAGTCAACCTGCAGAAAGCCATCGGCATCAGTCAGGTATTCATGACCTCGACCTGCAGCACCAAGCAAATCATTCAGCCTGTGGACTCAAACCCGGCAAGTAATGTACACAGAATGGTGCCTTTCACAGGCAAGACTGTAGAACGTGGCTCTGCCCAGGGCAGAGAGCACAGACCTCAGGGTTCCAGAACTCAGAGTCCGCCGAGGGGTGCTAATCAAGTAGCACCATGCTGGCGTTGCGGAGAAAACCATAGGGCTCACCAGTGTCGGTTTGCGGAGTACGTATGAAAAGCCTGTAACACGAAGGGCCACCTCCAGCGCATGTCTAGCACAAGAGTCGGTAGATGACTTTGAATCCAGCGGGGAGTATGATGATTTGGCCAGAGAGACAGCTCATCCCCAAGAAGACGTGTATGGAGTGTATACCTGCACCACCGATTGTCCTCCAGTGAAGATGGAAGTCGAGATAAATGGCGTTCCAGTCTTCATGGAGGTGGACATGGGTGCGAGCCAGTCAGTGATGAGCCAGGTTGCCTTCGAGAGACTGTGGAACGAAAAACAACCCGAGCTGGTTCCAGTACAGGAAAAGTTGCACACCTACACCAAGCAGTTGATCCCAGTCCTTGGTAGTGCGGATGTAAGTGTAATCCATAATGGCGTGGTGCATAAGTTACCTCTGTGGATTGTTGCAGGTGATGGCCCAATGCTACTCGAAAGAAGGTGGATAGGGAAGATCCAGTGGAAATGGCAAGACCTCTTCACTCCAGCAATCGATGTTCCCTATGCTCAGAGGCAGAGCAAAACCTCACCTTCGCTTGGGCCAGGCACCAGAGAACAGACCAGCGCAGCACCTGAGGCACAGACCGCTCATCATGACTACCTGGCAATGATCCAACCGGAACGATCTAAAAATACCTTCCCGGCTCCAGTGGCAGGGCTCCTGGGGAGGAAGATCGAAATCACAGGTACCTTTCCAGTGTTTGTGGCAGAATCGCGGGAGAGAAGGATCAAGGCAGTCGACCTCAAGGACAGAGGCAAGATGGCGTTCCTGCTGCAGCGAGGGGCAGTGTGGCTGAAAAGAAAGATGGCCATGGCAACATCACAAGGTGCAACGCTGAGGGACCAACACGTGGTGTCTAACAAAGGACCTGATTGGGGTAAAGCCAGCAGGGTTCTCTTAAAGGAGACCTGCAACCAACTGAACCTGAAGAGACATTGTATGCATGGCAATCAATGTAACGAACCGATGAAGATTGTGAACAGAATGTTGTTGCGAGATGTCAGCACTGTAAAGAACAGAATGTTGTTGTGAGATGTCGGTACCAGTCCTAATATAAAGAACAGAATGTTGTTGCGAGATGTCGGGAACAGAGTGTCCCCTACAGCAACAAGTGAGTGAATTCGGGAGGGTAAAGGCGCGGAGCCTGATATCCTGCCCCAGGTCTATCCCACGCTGCAGGCACCCGATGGCACCATTCGTCACGGACCTGGAAATGAAATCAGTGCCAATAAGCGCAGTCGGCCGCCGTTGCCCACCACCCGGGTGGAGACGGTGCAGCCCCCAGACCCAGTCACTACCTCGGCCATGTCTGGGAGCGAAAGGTCAGAACCAACGAGTTCCTCAAATGGGACCTAGAACAGCCAGGTTCCCAACACCATTAGAGAGCAGGCAGAAGACTCTGCAGCCCTCAAAGGAGGACAGGGAGGCCACACATATCTGTGGCTCTGCCCACCACTAGGCAACAGCAAAGGCCCTGCGTTCTGGCTCGGTGACCGAACCAAGCCCACCCCGCTAGCAGGGGGCGCAGCGCCGCCATCAGATTACTAGGACCCCGTCCGGTTGCTCTGGAACTAGCGTCCTCGCATACCTGTACTGCTACCTCAGTACTGACCATGACTAAACCATGAATGCAATCTATCCAATCCTGGGTAGTTACGGAACCTAGGTGCCACAATACAAACTGAAAAAAAAAATGTTTTCTTCCTTTCTTTGCACTTGCACTGTGTCTGATCCTGTATGTTAATTTAACGGGCCAGCTGCATGATCTCGCTGTGAGGGAGGGGGGAAATGGATGTATGTAGCCATGGACACACACATGGATTACACCCAGAACCCATTGGAAGTTCCACCGCATCATCGAACCATCCAATCTGATAACCACTACCCAACGTTGTGGCAAAAGGAATTGGGCGTTAACAGGGAGAGAGCCAAGACAAAGAACAGCCAAGGTGCAAGGGCTATTGGCACTTAAGTCTGGGGAGAGCTAAGCCAGAGCACATAGTGCAAAGGTAATTGGCACAAAGGACTTGAGGGAGAGTGATGTTGTATATGCTGATTATGGATGTACTTTATGTGTAGTCACTGTGAGATTGTATAAGATGGAGACTTGTTTTAGCTGATGTACTATCAAGGTTCACATCGTGTACATACATGCAGGCACCACTATAGGGTGCAATTGGTGGAGACCGGGGATTTTCTGCCCTGGTGGCAGGGCCCTGTATAAAAGGCTGCACACCATGCTTGCAGAGCATTCTGGAGTTTGGAATAAAGAACCAAGGTCACTACAGTTCAAGTACAACACATTGCCTTGTGGAGTCATTCATAAGTACACTATAGACATAACAGTCCCTATGCCAATTTGCGTGTGGCTCAGGTAACAATCTGGAGATTATTACTGTTATATATGAATAAAGAGTCTGACTGGATACTGTGAGCTCAAAGTAAAGTGTGACCTTAGTCTTTTATTGCAGGTCTCCAGAGTGCCTCTCCAGCCTGTGAGGCCTTCTTAAGTACCTATGCTCCCAAGGGATTGTGGGATCCCCTGCGACTCCCTTTGGTGGCTGTACAAGGTATATACAAGTACACATACATAACAACACTCCTCCTCCGCCCCCCCCCCCCCCCCCCCACAAAGTCAACTATTTACAATGTGAGTCGATCTGGGGCCTTTCTTTCCCTGGTTGATCGTTTTGGTGTAAATGCTGGTTTTGGTGAATCATTTGTTGGGCCCTCGCTGGGCTGCCTGGTGTGGTGAGTCCTGCTGGGCTGCTGTGGATGATGGGTTCTGCTTCGTGGCCAAGCGCAATGTCGGTTGCCACTGGTGTGTATGTTGGGGGGTTAAAGAAGGTAGAGTCGAAAGTGGGTTGCTCAGGATAGTCCGTGAATCTGAGTTTGATTTGGTCCAAGTGTTTCCAGTAAATGAGTTCATTTGAAAGTTTGACCCGAAACACCCTGCTCCCCTCTTTGGCCACAATAGTGCCGGGAAGCCACTTGGGACCTTGTCCATAATTCAATACAAATACGGGATCATTGATTTCAATTTCGCGTGACACATTTGCGCTATCATGATATGTACTTTGTTTAAGCCGCCTGCTTTCTACCTGTTAATGTAGATCAAGGTGAACTGACGAGAGCTTTGTCTTAAGTGTCCTTTTCATGAGCAGTTCAGCAAGTGGAATCCCAGTGAGCGAGTGGGGTCTCATGCAGTAGCTAAGCAGAACTCGGGATAGGCCAGTCTGCAGTGAGCCTTCAGTTACCCTCTTCAAGCCCAGCTTGATAGTTTGCACTGCTCTCTCTGCCTGATCATTGGATGCTGGCTTGAACGGGACAGATGTAACATGTTTGATCCCGTTACGGGTCATGAACTCTTTGAACTTGGCACTGGTAAAACATGGCCCGTTGTCGCTCACAAGGACATCAGGTAGTCCATGGGTGGCAAACATGGACCGCAGGCTTTCAGTGGTGGCAGCGGACGTGCTTGCCGACATTATCTCACAGTCAATCCATTTGGAGTACGCATCTACAACCACAAGGAACATTTTACCCAAAAACAGGTCTGCATAGTCGACATGGACCCTGGACCATGGTTTGGAGGGCCAAGACCATAAACTTAGTGGTGTCTCCCTGGGTGTATTGCTTAACTGCGAGCAAGTGTTACATCTGTGCACGCAGAACTCTAAGTCCGCATCGATACCGGGCCACCACACGTGGGATCTGGCTATCGCTTTCATCATTACAATGCCTGGGTGGGTACTGTGGAGGTCACTGATGAAAGTGTCTCTGCCCTTCTTGGGGACCACTACCTGATCGCCCCACAGAAGGCAGTCTGCCTGTATAGACATTTCATCTTTGCGCCGCTGGTACAGCTTTACCTCTTCCTACATTTCCACTGGGACACTGGACCAGCTCTTATGAAGCACACAATTTTTTACCAGGAATAATATGGGGTCCTGGCTCGCCCAGGTTCTAATCTGTCGGGCTGTGACGGGTGATTGCTCACTCTCGAATGCTTCCACAACCATGACTAAATCTGCGGGCTGCGCCATTTCCATCCCCGTGGTGGGCAATGGCAGCCTACTGAGAGCATCGGCACAGTTTTCTGTGCCTGGCCTGTGACGGATGGCGTAGTTGTATGCGGACAACGTGAGCGCCCATCTCTGGATGCGGGCTAATGCATTCGTATTTATCCCCTTACTCGAGGAAAACAGGGATATTAGTGGCTTATGATCCGTTTCCAATTCAAATTTTAGCCCAAACTAGTATTGATGCATTTTCTTTACCCCATAGACACACGGTAACGCTTCTTTTTCAATCATGCTGTAGGCTCCCTCAGCTTTAGGCTAACTTCTGGATGCATAAGCAACCGGTTGCAATTTCCCAGATTCATTAGCTTGTTGCAATACACACCCGACACCGTATGACGACACATCACATGCTAGTACCAAACGCTTACATGGATCATACAACACAACCAATTTGTTTGAGCATAACAATTTTCTAGCTTTTACAAAGGCATTTTCTTGGCTTTTGCCCCATACCCATTCGTCTCCTTTACGCAGTGAGGCATGCAGTGGTTCTAACAGTGTGCTGAGACCTGGTAAGAAGTTACCAAAGTAGTTCAGGAATCCTAGAAACAACCGCAGTTCCGTCACGTTCTGTGGCCTCGGTACATTCTCAATTGCCTCCGTCTTCGAATCGGTGGACCTGATGCTGTCCGCCGCGATTCTTCTCCCCAGGAACTCCACTTCAGGTGCCAGAAAGATGCACTTCGAGCATTTCAACCTGAGCCCCGGGCGGTTGAGTTGACTGAGAACCTCCTCCAGGTTCTGCAGATGCTCGACTATGTCCCAACCTATCATCATCATAGGCAGTCCCTCGGGATTAAGGAAGACTTGCTTCCACTCCCAAAGTGAGTTCTTTGATGGCTGAACAGTCCGATATGAGAGCCACAGACCCTGTTACAGATGGGACATACATTCCTCGGGGGAGGGGGTCAGTAGGGCTGGTTTGCCGCGCGCTCCTTCCGCTGCCTGAGCTTGGCCTCTTCATGCTCTTTGCGTTGAGACTCGAAGAGCTCAACGCCCTCCTGGATGGACTTTCTCCACCTCGGGCGGTCAGCGGCCAGGGTCTCCCAGGTGTCAGTGGTGACGTTGCACTTTACCAGGGAGGCTTTGAGGGTGTCCTTATAACGTTTCCGCTGTCCTCCTTTGGTTCGTTTACCATGAAGGAGCTCTGCATAAAGCATTTGCTTAGGGAGTCTCGTATCTGGCATGTGTACTATGTGGTCTGCCCAGCGAAGCTGATCGAGTGTAGTCAGTGCTTCAATATTGGGGATGTTAGCCTGATCGAGGACACTGATGCTGGTCGCCTGACCTCCCAGGGGATTTGCAGGATCTTGCGGAGACATCGTTGGTGATATATCTCCACCGACTTGAGGTGCCTTCTATACATCGTACATGTCTCAGATCTTATACAGGAGGGCGGGTATTACTACAGCCCTGTCGACCATGAGTTTGGTGGTAGATTTGAGGGCCTGTTCTTCAAACACTCTTTTCCTCAGATGACCGAAGGCTGCGCTGGCGCACTGGAGGCGGTGCTGAATCTCCGCATCAATGTCTGCCTTTGTTGATAAGAGGCTCCCGAGATATGGGAAATGGTCCACGTTGGCCAAGGCTGCGCCGTGGATCTTGATGACTGGAGGGCAGTGCTGTGCGGCGGTGATAGTCTGGTGGCGGACCTGTGTCTTACGGATGTTAAGCGTAAGACCCATGCTTTCATATGCCTCAGTGAATACATTGACTATAGCCTGGAGTTCATCCTCTGAATGTGCACAGACGCAGGCGTCGTCTGCATACTGCAGCTCAGCAACAAAGGTTGGGGTGATCTTGGACCTGGCCTGGAGGCGGCGTAGGTTAAACAGCTCTCCACTGGTTCTATGGTTTAGTTCCACTCCAGCTGGGAGCTTGTTGATTGTGAGGTGGAGCATGATGGCGAGGAAGATTGAGAAGAGGGTTGAAGCGATAACACGGCCCTGTTTGACCCCGGTCCGACGTGGTTTGGGTCTGTAATGGATCCATTGGTAAGGATCACGGCCTGCATGTCATCGTGAAGCAGACAAAGGATGTTGACAAACTTTTGGGGGCATCCGAAACGGAGGAGGATGCTCCATAGACCCTCATGGTTGACAGTGTCAAAGGCCTTTGTAAGATCGCAAAAGGCCATGTATAAGAGCTGGCAGTGCTCCCTACATTTTTCCTGCAACTGGCGCACTGCAAAGATCATGTCTGTTGTGCCCTGTAGGGGACGAAATCCGCATTGTGATTCTGGGAGGAGCTCCTCGGCCACAGGGAGAAGACGATTGAGGAGAACTCGAGCGACAACTTTCCCAGTGGCTGAAAGCAAGGAGATTCCCCTGTAGTTGCCACAGTCGGACTTGTCCCCCTTTTTAAAAATGGTCACAATCACTGCATCTCTGAGGTCTCCTGGTATGCTCTCCTCCCTTCAGATGAGAGAGATGAGGTCATGTATCTGCGCCAACAGCACCTCTCCGCCATATTTTAGCGCCTCAGCAGGGATTCCATCCGCACCTGTTGCCTTTTTATTCTTAAGCTGTTTTATGGCTTTGCCTACCTCGTGCAATGTTGGAGTTTCACTGAGTCGGTGGCGGGTCGCATGCTGCATGATGGAATCGAAAACACTCAAGTCAAAGGCAGAGTCTCGATTGAGGAGATCTTTGAAGTGCTCCTTCCATTGGAAGGACCTGTAACCAAGATGTCGTCCTGGAAGACCACCGTGTGCGGGCCCGACTTCATTAAGCTTTCCATGTTTCTCTGGAATATTGCCACGGCTGATCGACTTCCAAACGGGCATCTGTTATAAATGAAGAGACCTTTGTGTGTGTTGATGCAGGTGAGGCCCTTCGATGATTCCTCCAGCTCCTGCGTCATGTAGGCTGAGATCAAGTCCAGCTTCATGAACATCTTTCCTCCCGCCTGTGTAGCAAAAAGGTCAGCCTTTGGTGCTGGGTATTGATCCTGAAGGGAGAAACGATTGATAGTTACTTTGTAATCACCACAGATTCTGATGTGCCATCTCCCTTGAGGACTGGAACAATCGGACTGGCCCACCCGTCTAATTTGATCGGCGAAATGATGCCCTCTCGTTGCAGCTGGTCCAGCTCGATCTCTACCCTTTCTCTCATCATGTACGGTACTGTTCTCATCTTGTGATGGATGGGTCGCACCCCCGGAATTGGTCAATCTGCACATTTGTTCCTTGGAACTTCCTGATGCCTGGTTCGAACAGCGAAGAGAGCTTGTTTAAGACCTGGGCACACAAAGTGTCGTCAGCGGACGAGAGCGCTCCGACATTGTCCCAGTTCCAGCGTATCTTTCCCAGCAGGCTCCTGTCGAGCAGCGTGGGACCATCGCTTGGTACCACCCAGAGTGATATCTTGTGCACTGCTCCATCATAGGAGACCTTTACAGTAGCACTGCCGATTACGGGAATCAGTTCCTTTGTGTAAGTTCTCAGTTTCGTGTGAATGGGAGTCAAGACTGGCCTTGAGGTCTTGCTGCACCACAATTTTTTGAAAGTCTATTTGCTCATAATGGACTGGCTCATGCCCTTGTCCAGCTCCAGTGACACCAGGAGTCCATTTACTTCAACCTTCAGCATTATCGGGGGACACTTTGTGGCAAATGTGTGCACCCCATATACCTCTGCCTCCTCTGTCTGAGGCTCTCATTCATTGTGATCCGCCGTGGATCTGTCCTTCTCTGCAACATGGTGGTTTGCAGGATTAACAGGGTTTGCAGCTCGCCTGCACATACGTTGGAGGTGTCCCATTGTTACACAGCTTTTGCAAATGTACCCTTTGAAGCGGCATGAATGGAAACGATGATCACCCCCGCAGCGCCAACAAGATGTTAATGGCCTTGCATTCATCACCTTTGATGGTGGTACTCTGAGACACCTGCGGACATGCAACTGCAGGCATGTGGGGCCTGCCCTGTACGTTGCGATTCGAAAACAACATCACTTTGTTCACAGTACTTGTAACAGCACTCGTGTGCTGAGAGATTTGCTGAGTATTGTCACTGGTGGCAATGAACGCCTGGGCTATCGCTATGGCCTTACTCAAGGTTGGGGTCTCTACAGTCAAAAGTTTGTGAAGTATCACTTCATTGCCCATGCCAAGTACGAAAAAGTCTCTGAGCATGTGCTCCAAATGTCCTTCAAATTCGCAATGTCCTGCAAGACGTCTTAGCTTGGCGACATAACTTGCCACTTCCTAGTCTTCAGACCTTTTGTAGGTGTAGAACTGGTACCTCGCCATCAGAACGCTTTCCTTCAGGTTCAGATGCTCCCGGATCAGTGTGCACAAATCATCGTACGATTTCTCTGTGGGTTTCGCTGGAGCAAGCAGATTTTTCATGAGGCCATACGTTGGTGCCCCGCAGATGGTGAGGAGAATTGCCCTTCATTGGACAGTGTTCACGTTTCCTTCCAGCTCGTTGGCCACGAAGTATTGTTCGAGTTGCTCCACGAAGGTTTCCCAATCATCTCCCTCTGAAAATTTCTCCAGGATGTCCACTGTTCACTGCATCGTTGGGTTTGTCATTTGTATCTCGTCGCCAGTTGTTGTATATGAATAAAGAGTCTGACTGGATACTGTGAGCTCAAAGTAAAGTGTGACCGTAATCTTTTATTGCAGGTCTCCAGAGTACCTCCCCAGCCTGTGAGGCCTCCTTAAGTACCTGTGCTCCCAAGGGATTGTGAGATCCCTTGGGATTCCAGGGGATGAGCCCTCTGGTGGCTGTACAGAGTATATGCAAGTTCACATACATAACAATTACCTTTGAGTTCTGCTTTTTCATTTGGATCCTAGCTCCTCACAATCCCTCAGCAGAACCTCATTCCTAGTTCTACCTATGTCATTTGTTCTTACGTGGACCATGACTCCTGCTTCTATCTCTTGTGTTCTTATGTTTAGTAGACATGGCTTCAGCTCCTAATCACAAGTGTAGTATATTGTATAAAAGAGAGCAAAAATTTAGGCTGAAATATTGTGCATTTTTAAAATCCTCCGTTCAGAGCACTCTATAATCACTAATTTCAGTCCTTTCAGTCATCTCAATCTTTTTACGGTTAAAATTAGTGTCAACTTAATAATGCAATCATTTGATCTTCCTATTCAGAGTGCCTGCAATTCTGCAGACCTATCCAGTGGAATTATTTATCAGAAAATCTCTACACTCTCCAACAGTTCATAACAGTTTCTGTAAACAGCATTTATTTTTCAACACAAAGGACATACAGATGAATATGGCATGGCCTGTAATATCTAAACATTGGCAGCAGGACATTAAGGGGCTTGTATTACTGAAGCTAAGAGGGACAGAAAATCTGTGACAGTAGTAATTCTGTCACGGTAAAAATTACTTTCATTGAATTTCTGTAGATGGATACAAATTCCACAGCAATAACACTGACGTACAAATTATATAGAGTGAAACCATAAATTGAAAAGGATATACCTTATGCTAAAATATCATAATCCTTTAAAAATAAATAACAAGTTAGACAGTGGGTTGGCACCGAACATACACATATATATATATATATATATATATATGTATGATTTATTGAGGGTAATTGCTGTTTGATGTCAGTAATCTGAGACCCTTACTGACATCAATACTGTGGGTAAAATACAATACAGGAACCAGGACAAATGTTCCTGGAAAATATAGAAGTCATTGTCCTTCTATATAAACTTTCTAATAATATAAGCCTATTACAACAGTTTACTAAGGTTGCTTACTGCTTTGGGACCAATTGGCCTCATTTATGTATCAAGTTTTGAGTCAAATATCTTTGATGGATTTTTGAAAGCATTTCTTTCTCCAGTTTCCCCTCATTCCTCCTTCCCCTTACTATTTCTGAAAACAATAATTCCTTGTGCAAAAACAGCCTTCCAAGTGACCACATGGGAGTCTGGACAGTGAGAGACAACAGGCAATTCAATTAGGGGGCCACTCTGGTCCGCCCTGACTGTCCTCATAAGTTCACTTCTACCAGGGGTTGCTGGATAGCAGTCAGTAGCAGGAACCTTGGCTGATTTTTCTTCTCTTAAGCTCATAGGTGCTGAGGCCAACTCACCTCAAATGTCACCCTAGCTGAGTAGCTATATCACGACCAACTTTGGATCAAACATGGATTATTTCTGTTCTTTATGGCTCAGTGTCACCCCAGATGGTGTATTTATAATCTGAATTATTATTGAGGCTGGAAGTTTTGTTGTTCAGCTCATTTGCAACAAATTCTTCTATAATAAGGAATGAGATAGGTCAAGTGGAGCAAATTTCAGTGCGATGAGAACGGATCTGGCCTGGGCAGGCAAAACTGTAGTGGAGCAATGCGTTACCTTTAAAGAGGAAATAGTTTGGGTACAAAGGGGAGAGGAATAAACTAGGAAACTACAGGCCAGTCAGTCTAACATTGATGGTGTGGAAGTTATTGAAATCCATTATCAGGGACAAAATTTAACTTACATTTGGAAAGGAATGGGTTAATCAAGGAGAGCCAGCATGGATTTGTTCAGGGTAAATCGTGTCTGACTAATTCTTTGATGAGGTCACAGAGAAGGTTGATGCAGTAGATGTTGTACATATCGACTTTTGGAAGGCATTCAACAAAGTGCCACACAGGAGACTTATTAAGCCTGTGGAATTAAGGATAAAGTAGTGGTATAGTTACAAAATTGTCTCAGTGACAGGAAACAAAATGTCCTGGAAGTTGGATATTTTTCAGACTGGGAGGTAATTTGCAGTTGTGTTCCCCAAGGGTCAGTTTTGGGTCCATTACTCTTTGCAGCTTTTATGAATGACCTAGACTCAGGTGTAGGGAGAAGCATTATAAAGTTTGCAGATGATATGAAACTTGGTAAAGTAGTAGATCAGGATGAGGATATTTATAGGATTCAGGATGACATAGAGAGGATGGTGAAATGGGCAAAAGTATGGCAGATAAAGTTCAATGTGGAGAACTGGGAAGTGATACACTTTTGGAGGATTAATATGGAAAGACAGTATACTATAAATGATTTTGAAAAGTGTAGAATGAGCAGAGACCTTGGTATCCATATAGACAAATCCTTGAAGGTGGTTACTTGGGTTTATAAATAGAGGAATAGAGTATAGAATATCGATTATGTCTCTGGTTTGGCCTCAGTTGGAGTATAGTGGACAATTCTGGGAACCACACCAGGAAAGATGTAAAGGCATTGAAAAAGGTACAGTGGAGGTTTAGCAGGATGTGACCAGGGATGAGGGACTTCAGTTATGAGAAGTTAGAAAAGTTAGGACTGTTCTCCTTGGAGCCGAGTAGGTTAAGGGATGACCTCACCGTGCCTGTAGGTTATGACCTTTTCGCTGATGAGAGGTTTTGAAAGAGTAAATAGAGAAAAAATATTCCCTCTGATGAGTGGGTCAATAACTAGAGGTCATAGATTCAAAATCATTGCCAATGACCTAGAGGGAGGATGAGGAGAAATGTTTTCAGAGTTGTCGGAATCTGGAACATTCTACCTGAAAAAGTGGTGGAAGCCGATTCCATAAATAATTTAAAAGGGAGTTGGATAGGTACTTGAGGATGAGGAATTTATAGGGTTACAGACAAAAAGCGGGGGTGTGGGGTCTAAGCACGACTGCTCTTTCAAAGCTCTGATGAAAGGTCCTCGACCTGAAACAGTAACTCTGTTTCTCTCTCCACAGATGCTGCTTGACCTGCTGAGTATTTCCAGCATTTTTGGTTTTTATTTCAGATCTCCAGCATCTGCAGTATTTTGCTTTTGCTCTTTCAAAGAGCCAGCACAGGCGCAAAGGGCCGAATGGCCTCCTCCTGTGCTGTATGTATCTATGATTCTAGTTTGGATTAAAATAATTAGTGTTTAGTACGTGTTCAGTATCCAGGGGTATACTTGTGCCCACTGTGCAATGGTATGAGTTGGAGTGCTGTAAAAACCCATTTCTCTGCAGACGGCAGAAACTTCTGGTAAAAGTGTCAATGGGAGCAACCCAGGAGAAGGTGACGTCACGGCACATCACGTGAACGGCGGACAGAATTTTGTAAACAGGCTGGCGGACCCTACAGGCGCGGTGAGCGCGGGGGTGGAGCGGATCATCGCAGCCAAACAAGCGTGTCACTGCAGCTTTTTCTTAACAAAGAACGAGCAGTGTCGACGATAGTATTATAAAATACTCATATGATGTAAAGCTGTGATGCTTCCCTGCACGGTTGCTTGGGTGTTGCTGTGAGCCGGTGGGTATCCCACCCCTGCAGTGGGGTGAGGTGAACGGTGCCCGCGCGGTTTCCGGCGGAAGGTCCGGCCCTGAGCCAGGACTGGAGGAGCAATGAAACAGCGGTAGCGCCGAGTGGGTGAGCGAGTGGCGGAGGCACCGCGGCTTAGACTGCTGATCCGGGGGAGGGAGACAGGTAGAGAGGGACAAAACTCAGCGAGGATTTAAAGCCAGCCGAGAGACCGAGCGGAGCGGCGCGATGGCTCTGTGCGGGACGGCGGCGGCAGTGGCGGCGGCTTTGCCGTGCGAAGTCATTGTGCACATCTTCTCCTTCCTGTCCCCCTGGGACCGGCTGCGGGCCTCGTCCGTCTGCTGCAAGTGGCGCGACTGCCTCTTCTACCCGTCCCTCTGGCCCGAGCTGCGCCTCCGCCTGCGCGGCTCGGCCGCCGAGCGCTGCCGCCTCGACTTCCTCATGAAGAAGTGCGGCTCCTTCGTGCGGGAGCTGCGGGTGGAGTTCGAGAGCGGCGGCTCGGAGAGCGCGGCGGGGCTCGGCGGCGGCGGCGGCGGCGGCGTGGACACGCTCAAGACCTACATGGACGAGGTGGTGTGCGTGCTGAGGAGCGTGAGGAGCAACCGCAACCTGCAGAAGCTGAGCGTGTTCGGGGACATCTACCTGCAGGAGCAGGACGGCAAGCAGGCGCACGAGTAGGTGTCGCGGCCAGAAATACACAACAGCGGGGGGTGGCTGGGTGAGGGGGCCGGGGCCACAGCGCCGGTGGGGGCGGGAGGGACAAAGAGCAGCGCAGGGCCGGGCCGCGCTCAACCTCCCCCAGGGAGGTGGCACGGATTGGGGGGGGAAATTAAGCCCAAAGTTTGGTGGTGTGGGAGGTTATTCAGAGGCGATGCCATTTTATGACCTACGCAGTGAAATTTAATGGATCCTCCGCTTTCTACCGTCGTCCTTTCAGTTACATAATTTCTAGTTAATAGTTTGGTGTGAAGTGGCGCCGCAGACCCGGTCTGCTGGGATAACGGTTACGAGATCATTTCACATTTTAGCTTTTAAACAGGAAAAAAAATCAGACCAGTGATGTGAGTGCTGCAGGTAGTGGAATAATTTAACCCGTTTGCGAATCACACACTCGTCCCCCCGTTTAGTTTTGCTACTTTATCTGTCCCCCCTCCTAACCTGATTCTTGTTGAGTTTCACGGACACCGTGTGTCTCACCACAAGAATCTCGAGGAGGAGCAATTTGACCCAAAGCCGCTTTGTTGTCCAGCACGAGCCTGATTTCACTTGGTGCCCTTGCCTGAACACTTTTCAGTGGGGCTTGCTGTGCAGTTTAAAAATTGTTTTTTTATTTTAAATCGGCAAAGGAAAGAGCTGCGATCTCATGTAACCAGAGCTATGTCTTGTTCATTAACCCATTACATTGTAGGGACGGGCACATGACCGATAGCTGATCAAGAATTCATAAACCAGCAGTGCCGGAGAGTCACTGCGGCTCAGCAGAATCTCACCCCCACCTCTATCCGATGCATTAGCTGGGATTGGTGACAGGAAATAGTTCCCAGTATTAGTTGGAATGAATTCATGATCCCAGCTCTGTTTTCATGAGGGTTATTTACAAATACAATTTTGTATACAAATAGCTACAATATTTGTGGTGTAAATCAACTATTTAGACTTGTATATAGGGGGTATGATTAAGAAGTTTGCAGATACTAAATTTGGCAGTGTGATTGATGAAGAAAGCAGCTGTAGACTACAGGAAGATATCAATGAACTGGTCAGGTGGGAAGAACAGTGGCAAATGGAATTCAATATGGAGAAGTGTGAGGTAATGCATTTGGGAAGGTTCTAAAAAGGCAAAGGAATACATGTTAAATGGTAGGACACTGAGAAGGGGAGCAAAGAGACCTTGGAATGCATGTCTGCAGATCCCTGAAGGTAGCAGGCCAGGTAGATAAGGTGGTTAAGAAGGCATATGGAATACTTGCCTTTACTAGCTGAGGCATAGAATATAAGAGCAGGGAAGTTATGCTTGAACTGTATAAAACACTAGTTAGGCCACAGCTAGAGTACTGTGTGCAGTTCTGGTGCTCACATTACAGGAAGGATGTGATTGTGCTAGAGAGGGTACAGAGGAGATTAACATGTTAATTAACATGAGAGAGGGTACAGAGGAGATTAACATGTTGCCTGGACTGGAGAAATTTAGCTATGAAGAAAGATTGGATAGATTGGGTTTGTTTGGAACAGAGGAGGCTGAGGGGACTTCAGAGGGTACTTGGATGTGCATGAAGTGCTGTAACCTGTAGGGCTATGGGCCAACAGCTGGAAAGTGGGATTAGGCTGGATAGCTCTTTGTTGGTTGGTGCAGAACCGATGGACCGAAATGGCCTCCTTCCGTGCTGTAAATTTCTATGCAAACTCCTTGTACCCAGGGCCTTTTAGGCCAGTTGTAGCACTGCTCCCACCATTCTAACTAAGATTACCTAACTCAGCACAGATTTTTAATGCATTTTTCATTTATTAAAAACAAACTCTTCACTCTTTGGGAATTTGGGACTTTACGAGTGTGGTTATTGCTAGTTGTCGGCCAACTATTGGGCTAGTTTGCTTGAGCCTCTGTGAATTGAGCCAAAATGTGTGGTCACCCAAACAGCAAACTGCACAAGTGCCCTCTCAATCTGAGGAGGATGCCACTAATAAAGCATTTTTGCAGATAGTACATTTTTAAACTGAAAGATGCACAGCATAAAACAAAGCCAGTGTCTCATTCTCAATGATGCAGTTAGTGCCTTGCAGTGCCCATCGGTTAGGGAAGGCCTCAAGTGTGCCAGTTGACTCAGTGAGATCCCTCTCCAGAGCCACCCGTGTGCACAAGCCTGTAGAAGAGAAGCAGGCAATCAGAGCGATTGTCCCTGTGGATCCCACACATCTGAGACTTGTGATGGCCGTTTTGGTCAGGCCCAGGAGCAGACCCATCCAACATACCAAGTGGCTGAAGATCAGGATCATGGGGGGGGGGGTGAAACTTAACCAGAAATTGAGGAACAGCCCCATTAAATAATCTTGTGTGGATGGTGCAGAAAGAACACCAATATTTTTGCTTTCTGTAGATTGTGGCAATGAAATGTGCAAGCTTGAATCTTGGGAATACTGGAAAATGGCTCAGTTGAAGCTAGGATTTAAATTGGTACTGGTAGTTCTGTTTGTAACTGCTGGGTTGTCCAACTTTCAAAATACATTAAAAGCCAGTTTATGTATACTGTATGAGACTCTAGTTAGAACTGTTTTATTGCCCCTGGAATTTTATTAATTGTGCTGTGTAATTGACCTTTCACTTTTCTTCAGGAATAACTTGGCTACCATTTTGAAAATGATTGGAAATTAAGTATTTTAAACAGTGGGGCTATTGAAGCTTAAATGTTGTTCTCGTCAGTGAGTCATCCCAATTTCCTGTTTTTTGGTTAAATGGAAAGGTGCTTTTACAGCATTGTTTGTATGGCGAGTCACATTACTTCTGTACATGTGCTATATTTCTGGCACTCTGCAGTAGTATAGAGGGAGACAAGTAGATTGATTGTGATATCACATCTATCCCAGATAGACATCTGCTAGGAATTTATTGAATTCAAAATTTTAAAACTTTTACTTTTGTAACCCACTTATTACTGCCTTGAGTTCTGAGGTCTTTGTACTTATAGGATCAAATCTCTATTTCCCTATTAACTGTATTCATATGTCTAGCCAAACTGTAAACATAAAAGAACATTGTTAGGGAGAGTTTATGGTTTGTATTGAACAATCCTTGTGAAAAATGTCAAAGCATTAACCATAATATTTTAATGAAGTAATATAGCAATCAATATTGGCTACATTGGATCATGCAAGAGTGGAACCATTTAGGGGAATCTCATTTGTATTTGATTCAGAAATCTAAAATAGGAATGTTGGTTATTTTATTTGCTTACCATTAAATTGTTTTCATGGATTTTTGGTAGAAAACTACTGGATTAGATTAGAAAATTTTAATCTGCAGTTAATGGCAAGAAAACTTCTAATGGCTTTCTTGGATAACTTTTTTGTATTTTTGCCCTTTCTTTCCTTTTGTCTTTCTCGTTTTAATGTTTATATTGTTTTTCTCATTTTATTAATGTTTATATTGCTTTTCTCTCTTCCAATTTCATTTTCTTTTTTCTTTTATTTCTATTTCTTTAGATCGATACTTAAAACAAAAAGTCTGAGCAGATTATTTCCCCCCCCCAGTCTGCATCCCTTGGTTCTTCAGTATGCTAAGGAATATTTTCTGCTGATCCAGACCTTTTGTATAAAAAAAAATTGTTTCATACCAGTGGAATTTTTGTCCCTTTTTATTAAAGGTAAGGTTTGCTAGGATGCGATATACTATAGGGCTTGTAATACAGAAACAAATTGTATTACTCATATTTAAAAAAAAAAAAAATGGTTACTCACTACATGAACGAGAGTGGGTTTTTGAGAATTTGTTTCCTGGCATCTTTTAAAGTGGTTGTCAAGCAGCAAAATACCCCCTGAAAATCAAATACCCAAGTGTAAAATAATTTCCCCTCTGAAAATAGGACCAGAAGAATTGATGTATATGGTTGGGAAGAATTACCAATAAAATTGTTTGCAAATCAAAATGACAGGACTCTAGGCTTGCTCACTGACTATGCATTACCACTTTCACAAGCGTGGAAGAGCCACAACTGGAAGTTATAAGTTACAGACCTCCTCCCCTCATAAGCGCAAGGGGATAGGATTTGGAGTTATGGGGAAAAATATGTAAAATCGCTAGGTAGTTTGTTGATGCAGGTCATGGACAGGTTGAAGAGCAGATCTTTGTGTTCTAAAAGTTGTATTTGTGTGTATGCTTGTTGCTGCAGTTGGGTTGGGGGTGTGTGGCATGAACTTAATTGCTCGTTCATGTGTTAACAGCTTTACTGCAGTGAGTGGTCATGCTGGAGGCAATATGAATGATGACTGCACAGTACTACAGAGCAGTTAACCCATTGTGGTGGTTATAATTTTGTGTAGAATTGACATCTAACATAAGGGAAACCTGTCTTGGTAGGTGGCCTGATCGTGCAACCTGTTGGCTTACCAAGTGGTATGACAGAAATTTGCACCATCAGTTCTTTTTGTGTTGAGTTCCTGATTTTGCTAGGGCTGTTGGGGCTCAGGCACTTCTCCTCCAGGAGGTTGGAAAACTATTAGAAGCATCATTTTGGGCTGGTATCGCCACCATGTAACTGCAGATGTGTTTATGCTTAAAATCACAAGATAATGTGGGTGGATCTGAAGAGGGAGGTGGATCATTTAAAAATTAATTAGTACATCTTTCCAAGCTTCACCCCTATATATGATGTAAGTATATACATATATTGTGTATTTTTGAAAAGTAATAACTGCCTTTAATGAGTTAAATGATGCAGTTTGTAAAAATAACACAACTGTCATTTTCATCAGAAGTATTGATAAGTATAATTCTGCAAATTAAACAATTGGTTTGTTTTATGATTCATCACAGCTGAGAAAATTGTCAAACACCAGGAAACAGTGTCTTAGTAAATGAAGTGCTAAATTTAAATAAAATCCTGCAGTGCAATGCAAGAATCACTTGGTTCATGAATGTTTTGAATAAACGCTGTGTATGGGAGACAACTTAGCTTAAATTAGCATACTTTGGCACCATCTTGTGCAAGTGAATTTTGCAGTGATGGGGAGGAAATTTCGATGTAACTGACGTGTATCTTCGCTTTGCAGATATTTTGTTTTTATGATTGGTTTGAAACTGCACTGTAAGTGTACAGCACCTACACTTGTATTGTACCGAGTCTTAATTGGTGTCCTTTTAACTAACTGAAGTTTCCCAAAACGGCAGATTTCCCCAGAGTTAGTTATCATGGAATGTACAGGGAATAGAGATTGAGAAAACACAAAATACAGATCACATCTCCACAGGGGACATTGATGTGAACAGTAAAGCAAGTACCTGGATTTGAAATGCTTTCATAGCAGTAACCTAATGGAACATGTTTTTTTTAGGAAATCAATAAGAGCATGGTTTAAGGATTTATAATTAATTGAGTTGCAGATAAAATGGAAGCTAGTAATTTAAACTGCATTACCATGTGTGACACAAGGAAAAGTTCAAAGCCCAGAAGCCAATGGCTAAAAGCCAAGAAATAATGTAACCAATGAGGTTTATCTTGGGGGGGAAAAAAATGCATTTTAATAACTGAAACTGGATAGTTGTTTCTGAGGATGAGTAAAATCTCAAATCTAAAGTAAAATGGATTTGGCTGTAAATGTTGAGGTGGTGAACGAAGGGTTAAGCAAGAGTGCAGATCCCAATTGACCTGCAGCACTAATTCGCTGCGCTCGATGGGCCGAATGTCTCAAAACATGAATGGAAGAAAAAGCCAATGTGCATTCTGTCCCAAGCAGCCTCTTTGGGGAGAGTTGCTGGAGGATTTTCAGGGCTTTGGACTTGCAAATCTAATGAATTGCTATTATACTTAGAAATGTAGCAAATGTAATGCTTTTTTTAATTACAGAATCCAACAATTGATTGAAGAGGTATTGGGAAATTCCAAACATCTGAAATGGCTCTCCCTTGGGTTTATGCTGGAGGTAGTAACTCCCACAACACTGGCAGCCTTGCCTCAGTCCAGTGCCAACTGCATTGAACACCTGAGTCTCCTGGATACCCATTTTATTAATAAATCCCCAGTTATTGAGGCAGTTGAGCTGGAGCGCTTTCTAAACCTGCGATCACTTGCATTGGATTTCTGCGATTTTACTGCTGAAGTAACACGAGTACTTGCCAACAGCAACCATGTGCCTTTGCATAGGTTGTCTCTTGTAATACATCATCTCTCGATGTCCAACATACACGTTTTAGATAACATGCCACAAGATGCAGATTGGAAGGTGCTTACCAGTCACTGTGCAAATCTTCATGTTTACATCATGGCTTTTAATGTCAGGAATGACATTTTGCTAAGAATTCTGAAGCCAAGCATACCTTTAGAGAGAATTCACTTTGACAGCTCAACTAATGGTGTTTCAGGTGCCGTGGTAGATCTCATATCCAGGCAGTATGACAAATCCCTTACCCACTTCCTCCTAATAAAGGATGTCGAGCAAGGCATCAATGGTTTTCCAGATCTCAGTGACAACAGAAATGAAGACCCCTTGGTGCTTTTGGCATGGAAGTGTACAAAGCTTTCTCACCTCTCAATCCATGGTAAGCAATGCATGAATATTTGTGGTTATTCATTTGTATTAATATTGTAAATTGAGTGTATTTGCTTTTGATTAGGTGTGTATATCTGACATTGATGAACATAATTTTGTACATTGAGGCTTGGGTAATGGAATGCAATATGAAATTCCATTATTGAAAAGCAATAAACGGTGTAATGAATGGGTTGGGGAGTGAATTTTAAGTGCTGTGCTAAGTTAGATTTTTGTGTGATGGCAAGAGAAATTGTCATATTTGCTGCAGCACTGGACACGTGACATTGTGGTCAAGGTGAGGAAATGTATTTTATGGAAAATTAACACTTTTTGAAGCCAGTTTCCCTATTGCAAACACTCAGATCTGTTGTGTTTTGATAGGGTTATGCTTCCATTGCACTTTCTCAAACTCTGATCTTTGAAGATTCTGCCCAAGTGTGACATTTTTCACCCCTTTATTGTTGCAATTGTCATAGTGCTGAATTACGGATGGTTTTGTGATGTAACCGTGTGGCCACAAGTGTTTGAATTAATACTAGTCAAACTCTTTTCGGTTGGGTAGCACATTGACTGCATTGTACTGGGACATGATGGAAGCTTTTTTGGAGGCTTCTTGCACCAGTATATTTGTAAAGTAAATTGGTTTCAAAAACATGGAGACTTTATTAATGCAAATATCTTCAGCCTGAACATAAGGTTGCAGGTCTTTTTGTTTTAATGGGTGGGGGTGCAAATTAGCATCGTAGCTGGATTTCTCTTTGGAATTTAGTAAATACCAGTGAGGCTTTTTATAAATGTTGTTGATCTTGAATTCACTAACCTTTTGTGTTTTCAATTTCCAATTTAGGGTATGCTGTTTGGGCCCATAATCTCATTGCTATAGCTCGGCTTCGTGGACCTGAGCTGCAAGTTCTGGAAGTCACTGAGGAAAGCATTAATTTTGATGAAGATGCAATGGCTGACCTGGATGGAGATCCTGTGCATAATCTCATTGAAGAAGTATCCTTGGGTTTAGGAAAGCGGTGGCATCCGGTAATGAAAAATGAAACCCTTTATGTTTTCAGTGAGACCACTCGTTATTTTTACAAGGAGATGCAGCTCTTCAGTGAAGGCATTTAGCATTTCAGAACTCGCCTGTGTATTAGAGGACCCTGCATTTTTCAGTAATAAGTTAACATTTACATGTGCTGTTAATTAGTATTAGTTATATATAAATATATACATGTGTGTATCCTGCTTAATCTGTAAATGTAGTTGGTATTGGTTAAAAGTAGATGTGGCAAGAGTCACTGGATTTTCTCTGTCAGCGCCTGTGTCAACTGCCAAAGAAACAGAATGAAGAAGTGCCCACATGCTGGCAGGGGCAGGCCAATGGCTGGTCAGCCAGAACCTACGAGTTTAAAAGGTCGAATTTTCGACCTGCGGTACACAGCTGTGCTGTGGCTCAGTCAACAACTTTACAGCTCTTAAACGAACGTGCACCTGGTTCACTGTGAATAGTGAATACAAAAAAATCAGTTCTAACAAAGCTATGAGCTGCTGCTATGATTTTGAGAACATTCCACTAGGATAACTTTTAAAATCTTGTTAAAGCAAGAGGCTTTAAAAGCCGCAATGTTCAGGGCAACCGCGGGTACAGTCGTGGTCTCTGTGAGACTAGCACCTGACCCCAGTTTTAAGTGGTACGAATGTTGTGCATTTAATGTAAAAGACAGCCAGTATTACTCAGTGTGGCCATCATGCTGCCCAGCAGTGCTGTGACCTGGCTGCTTTGTATAAGCTTGTAAAACAAATTTACTGTATGCAACATATGTCAAGATTCTATTTATGAAGAAAGTGTGAGTGCTGATTGTTTCAAATGGTTTTACCATCTTGTGTCAAAGATGATGCGATTTGACAGTTGTGCATTATGTTGCGTGTCTCCAGTGATTAATGCACTTACCATGCGGATTTTATATGTACATCTGTAGAGTGGATCCACTGGTGCAATGTGTGAAAATGCCAGATGTGGTGAGATTTTATCATTGAATGAGATCATATGAAATACTGACAGAAAATGTGAGGGAAAGTAGTTGAATGTTAAATTAATGTTTAAAGTTTGTGTTGACTGCTGATTGTTTTAATCTATCAATAAAGCATTCAAATGTCTTATTTACGTAATGTTTAGTGCTAATGTTTTGGACATTTACAATGAAGTTTTAAGCTATATTGTGTACACTTTGCAAAAAAATTGCATGTACTTACAGTAAAATACATTGGTTCAAAAGTCTAAACTAGTCTTTTACATACTTATGAATACTGTATTAGTATTTGTAGTAAAGTCTAGTTAAACTATATTTGATTTCTGTTCCTTATACTGTACCATGGTTCTTGACATTGGCTATTTGTTTAACGTGCTTCCTGAACTGCTTGCGTTTCAAATGTGAAATCACAATGATCCTAATCTGAGGTTCATTAGCATAACAATCGCACAACACATTCCAACAACACATTCCAATACAGCATCTGACGTAGACTACTTTATTCTAACTGCTAACCTGGTGGTGGAAAATATTTAAATCATAGGATTGAGTACCAGGATTTACCTTTGTTCAAAAGGCTTGCCATAGTTTTAAATTTGTACTATTTTTTTTTTCCATTAGATAGTGAACCTTTTAGATAGTAGGATGTTCTGGCTGTAGGCAAAAAAAATCCAGATAGAATTGGCAGCCATTGAGGTTGGAAATTATATGGATGCAAAATGTCACTTTTAGCTCTGCATGGTGGGGAAAGAGGTAGAAATTGAAACAGAATTGAGGATTGATAATGGAGGGGGGAGGGGTTGCTAGTTCACTTGGTACAAGCATGGCAGATCCCTTGAACACTGCAGCAGAGATGTTGGGGCCTATAGCCTTTGCTGTATCCAGTGCATGCAGCTGCTTAATGTCACATTGATTGAATGGCATTAGCTGGACACTGGTACAAACAGTTGAGTCTTGTGTTGTGCAGTTGTGCTGGGCCATGGTTTAAGATTGGGATGTTCATGGAGCCTCTTCCTGATGGTCACCTTTTTATTCGCCATTTGCAAATTGTGGTTGGGTGACAGAACTTTGAGCTGATCTGATTTATTTGATTTAGGGATTGTTTAGCTCTTGTCTAACCTTGCTTCAGGTGCTCCATTCTAAGATGTGCCAGCTACAGTTTAATGATGCTGGAGGAGATATTCTGCGCCAACAGATAGTGGATGAGAATACTTCTGATGGCTCGCAGAAGTCCAGTTTTTGGCTGCTATTGCTTAGTGATTTTATTACTGAAATTCATTCACCTATTGTGCTCATAGCCCAGAAATTACCAGTTTTAATTTCAATTTGCCATTCTGGGTTTTATACACATGATCTTTTGAGTCGCCAGGCCAGTACACCACTGTTTCCTACAAAGTAACCATTAGACCAAAATCAAGCATCTAATTAAATCATTGGCATATTTTCACATTTATATCCTTGCTCTCTCATTTTAGAGTCTTCCTTTTATATACCTGCTTCTTTCTGAGCTGATGCCTATATATTGCTATCCTCTGTATTTGTTTTTTCCTGAAATGGAAATAACACACCATTTTAGGTTTTCTCAGTGGCTTTTGTCATACCTGGGTGGGCAAGTATACATCATACTAGCTTCTATTTGTAAGAGATCATTGTGACATCATAAAGCAGCTCCAGATTTTTGCTGTGGACAAACATTCATATAAATTCCTTTTTTTCAAGTTTACAATCCTATTCCAATAGTTGCAAATACATCATGCCTGGTGAAGGAATATTCTCTAACACTCCTGGCCAGCAGAGTTGGCTTTATGTACTTCAAACTGTAGTTACTGATAAATTAATATCAACTTGACTTTTTTAATGTATTTAATATGCCAAACCATTACAAGCAGATAAGGTGATTCACAGAACTGGTCATCAAAGTTGTAAAAACCCATAACTGATTGCTGTACATAGGAATGAAGATAATGTATGAAAAGAATTACACATCTAGAGTTCATGTTTAAATCAAAACACTTGTTTTATTTTCAGTATTTTACAATAAACATTTTTACATTCTAAATGTTCTTCAAACATTCCTTTTTATATTAAGACTATAAATCTGCATTTACATCAGTGGAACCAAGCACTGCACCACTTCTGACATGCATATAAATGGCATTTCTTCATAGTTACAAAGAACTCTAGTAATTCAAATACTGTTCTGCTTTTTAAAAAAAAGTCATTAAGCATTTGCAAATTCTGTACATAGTGTACTGGATAAAAACAATGCTCTTAATTTAAAATAGTGCATAGCAAAACCCTGCTGTACAATGGCAAGCTATTCCTCACAGTATTGCACAGTAAATGCTTACTAAATTCCATGTAAGACTCCTGAGGTGTACACTTCTAATCAAACAGCACATTATCAGAAAACTATGTGCCTTTATTCCAAACTAAAAAGTTATCACTAAAATACTGCTTAACCAATTATTTATAGAAAATATTAAAAATTCTGCATTACATTCGAACTTGCACTTCATCCTAATGCACTTTTTGACTGAACACACGGCCATAGATTTTTTTTTTCCATCACCCATTCATTTTTCTTGCGAAGGTGGTGGGTGTTCTGTTTCAGGAAACTTGGGTGGAGGAAGTCGAGAAGGGAGAAGGCCACTTGCAATGTCTGAAAGCGGTCTATGTGGAAGAAACATAGGCCGAGATGGTGGGAAATTACTTGGATAGACTCCTGGTTGTACTGGATCTCTCACTAAAATAAAGTACAGAACAAGTTATTTTCTTTGAATTACAGGTATTATTTTTTGACCATACAACTGGCAGCAGCATTTGTATGGGTATTTGCTTTTAAAAACTATTGTACAAGTGAAAGTTGATCTTGGGTAATACCTAATTTCTATTTGCTATAAGTTTCGATGGACTCAATATCTATCTCGTTGCTTCTGAGCAGCAACCCTAACTGCCTCCTCCTATTCTTTCTCCAATTTTTCCACCCAGCGCGCCTGCTGGGGACTAATCTTGACCCTGTGGATCAGTTATCTCCGCCTCTCTTGACAGCAACCTGAATGAAGGGTATTGACACCACCTCCCCTCCACCACTTGCCCTGCCCAGATCATCATAGTGGTAGTGTTGCTCTTATCACTCCTCTGCCACTTCTCCTTTGAACATCTCACCAAGATTGAGACTATCTGATCAGCTGTCTCTTGCCATTTCCCCCCTTCTCCTAGCCCAAACTTCCTCCAAGGTTTCTCCCTGCCCTAGCACTGAACTCACATCTTTCTCCAGTTTCTCTCCAAGCTTATCTTGTCCATGAAACCCACTTCCTGCTCCCTTGACCCTATTCCCACTAAACTGCTGCCTACCCAACTTCCTGTTCTGGCTCCCATGCTAACCAATACTGTCATCCCGTTCATCAAATCTGCCATCATCACCCCTCCTTTTTAAAAAAAAAAACAACCCATGACTTCAGTCCTTGCAAAACTACTGCCCCATCTTCAACCTCCGTTTCCTCTAGAGTCCTTGAACATCCGTGCCATCTTTCCTGGAACTCCATGTTTGAATCCCTTCCTTTAGGTTTCTGCCCCTGCCACAATACCGAAACAGCACTTATCAGTCACACATGACAATCCTATGTGACTGCGTTCCTCGTCCATTGACCTGTCTGCAGCTGTTGACCACACCATCCTTTCCACCGTCGTCGAACTGAGTGGCACTGCACTCGCAGCATTTCATTCTTATCTAATTGTAGCCAGAGGATCACCTGCAATGACTACTCTTCCCGCTCCTGCATCGTTACATCTGGGTGTTTCCCAAGGGTTTATCCTTGACCCCCCTCCTATTTCTCATCTACATGCTGCCCCTTGGCGACATCATCCGAAAACACAGCGTCAATTTCCCTATGTATGGCGATGACACCCACTATCTCGACCCCTCCACTGTCTTTAAATTGTCAGATTCCTTGTGCGACATATAATAATGGATGAACAGAAATTTCCTCCAACTAAATATTGGGAAGACCAAAACCATTGTCTTTGGTCTCCGCCACAAACTCCACCCACCTACCCACCGATTCCATCTCTCTCCTTGGCAATTATCTGAAGCGGAAGCAGACTGTTCACAATTTTGGTGTCCTATTTTACACAAGAATTAGGAACAGGAGTAGGCCATCTAGCCCCTCGAGCCTGCTCTGCCATTCAATAAGATCATGGCTGATCTGGCTGTGGACTCAGCTCCACTTGCCCGCCGGCTGCCCGTAACCCTTAATTCCCTTATTGGTTAAAAATCTATCAATCTGTGACTTGAATACATTCAATGAGCTAGCCTCAACTGCTTCCTTGGGCAGAGAATTGACCTCGCAATGAACTTCCAACACATATCTGCGCCATCAGTGAGACCGCCTATTTCCACCTCGAACATTGCCCGACGCTGTCCCTGCCTCAGCTCATCTAGTACTGAAACCCTCATCCAAGCCTTTGTTACCTCAAGACTACTATTCCAACGCATTCCTGGCCGGCCTCCTGCGTTCTACCCTCTGTAAACTTGAGATCATCCAAAACTCTGCTGCCCACGTCCTAACTCACACCAAGTCCTATTCACCCATCACCCGTGCTCGCTGACCTACATTGGCTCCCAATTAAGCAATGCATCGATTTTAAAATTCCCAACCGTATTTTCAAATCCCTCCATAGCCTTGCCCCTCCCTATCTCTAATCTCCTCTAGCCCCACAACCCTCCGAAATATCTGTACTCCACTAATTCTAGCCTCTTGAGCATCCCTGATTTTAATCGCTCCACCATTGGTGGCCGTGCCTTTAGCTACCAAGGCCCTAAGCTCTGGAATTCCCTCCCTAAAACTCTCCACCTCTCTACCTCTTTCCTCCTTCAAGACGTTCCTTAAAACCTAGCTCTAGACCAAGCTCTGCTCTAATATCTCCTTGTGGCTCAGTGTCAAATTTTGTTACGTAACGCTTCTGTAAATAGCCTTGGGATGTTTTATTATGTTAAAGGCGCTATATAAATACAAGTAGTTTTGTTTGATGTGCTCTTTCCAGGGATATCATTTTCTTGGATTAAAAAAGGCTCTTTGGTTCTCCAATCTCATTAGAAATCACAGTCATTTAATTCAACTGGCATACACATTCAATGTACCGATGAAAGCAATACTGAAAGTACATTCCACCATGTTTTCCATATTCTCCGTTCCTACAATATTATTCACATCATATCTACCGATTCCATTAGATGTCCCACATTTATGATCAACATCAGATGATATAACATCTGAAAGTGGAAGAATTTGATCCACGAACATCAGTAACAGCATGTTTTTGATGGAAAGAATTAATTAAAACATAATAGGTGCTTCTTGATCCCAATAATAGAAATACTGCAGATATTGAAACAATGTTCACAGCCCTCAATCCATATGTAGATACTTCTGAAGGACTATTGCTTCACCTGATTACCATTCACCAACCTTTTACTAGAGTGTTGAGTCACTATTCACTCTCAAAATCTTTCATGATTTTGAAATTGCTATTAACAACTTACACTTATATAGCACCTTTAACATAGGGAAATGTCCCAAGGTGCTTCACAGAAATGCAATAAGACAACATTTTACACTGAGCCAAAGGAGGAGTTATGGACAGGTGACTAGAATCTTGGTTAAATATGCAAATTTTAAGGGAGGGTCCTAAAAGAGAGGTGGAGAAGTTCAGGGAGCTTAAGGCCTAGACAGCTGAAGGCACGACCGCCAATGGTGGGAGAAGGGAGTGGGGGATGTGCAAGAGTCCTGAGTTGGAGAAACACAGAGTTCTTGGAGGGTTGAAGGAGGTTACAGTGATAGGGAGGGGTTAAGGCCAAGAGGGTTTTGAATACAAGGGTGAGAATTTTAAAATGGAGGTGTTGGTGGATCGGGAGCCAGTGTAGGTCAACGAGCACAGGGTTGTTGGGTGAACAGGACTTGGGCAGGTTAGTGACAAAAGTGCAATTTTTGAGCATTTCCTCAAAACACTAAGTTCTTAGTGCTGGTATCTTGCTAGCAAATCTTTGCTGAACCCTTTCCAGGGCTCTAATATATTTCTTATAATGGGGTGTCCAAAACTGAATTTAATATTCCATTCTGTGGTCTACAATGTTTTGTATTCATTCAGCATAATTTCCTTGTTTTTATATTGATGTAAAATCTAAATAAAAACTATTGTAATAAATTGTGAAATGCACACTGAGCAATTCAGTTACAGTATAGGCACATTCCCACCAATGTCCTGTTAAAGTAAGCCCCCAGTAATTTGTCTTCATTTGCAGTTTCCAGGTGGAACGATGATAAGCAAGTCACAAATGGCAACATTCTAGCATGACCCTCCCTGCTTGGACTGAATAAAATGCTTTTCCTCAAAAGTATGCATTATTTTAGTTGTTGCTAGCTTCACACACTCTTCGGTAGCTTTGCTGTCTTAAAACACCCATCATACTTGTGTATTTTAGAAGTTCACTTTTTTCCGTGGGAAATATGTGAATATCTGCATTTGGATTTAGATTCTGTTATAGTGGTTAATGTGCATTGGGAGGAGTGAAAGTGGAAGTGATCGAGTTGATGCAGAGGTTTAGACAGTGGCCTTATTGGTACCTGGGTTTACCTCCAGCCCAGAAGAATAGGATGAAAGTCTCCATTGTTGGTTATACAAGTCCTACATGAGATTAATTTGACACATTCAGTCTAGTTGTTGATGGGCATAGGCTCACAACATAAAATTGCCTCTAATTTGGCAATCTCACTTAGAGAGATCAAAGGAATGTGGAAATTTAGGATGAAGTTAAGATACATTATTGTGGCAGAGAAGGAGCTAATTCCAACTGTGCTATACCTGACCTGTAAGTGCTCAATGTTGACACTGCCCAAAATGGAAAGTGTTTCACCCCTAGCGTTTATATTGGGTTGAATCAGACCTAGTGATTAATTTCAAGTTTTCCCCTTTCCAAAGCAAAACCTCCCTATTCCCATGCTAAATCCATGAATTAATTAGATCTGCTCTCTGGGTTCCTTAAGAATATGTTCTGGAAAAAAATGAACACAAAAAAGGCATTAAAAGACACTGTTCCGAACAATAATAAACATTTTCAGCACAGGATGGATGCCATCCATATACATCAAGACAAAAAAAATACTTGTTCAAAAATCCATAACATTTTGAGGAAGAACTGCTTGGATTTTGGAAAGATGTAGGATATTAAACCACTGGGAGATGGGCCCAATGCGGTACAAGGCAAGAAAGAAGAGTCAAACTATTATATGCCACAACAGATAACACCCAACTAGATTTTTTGGGCAAAGCTGATTTCAGCATCAAAAGCTTTAGACCAGAATTGTCTATAGTGATGTGCCTAAAGATGAACACATTAATAGTCCAGATTAACAAGCAAGGATGAATTCTCTATTATATGACAGTCCAGATCGGGTCCTGATGTCAGAATTATTAATCGACACTCAGCCAGGATAGATAAAGTGAATTCAATTATGATTCTTACACAACAAATTTAACCTGATCACATCTTAAACAGGGTCCCATGGTTTTAGTTCTAGTAAATGGGATTACAATATAAGCTTTCAACAACTTGTGCCTTTCATGAAAAAGTAAGCTTCTGTACACAATTCTCAATTTTTGCTGGATTGCCTTCAGCCTGTCCCCAGAATCCTTGCAGACTCTCCAATCCACAGCCAGATCTTATTGCCAGCTTTAAGCAGGCACTCCTCCAATAGGGCGTCCAATGAGTGGATTTAGAGGAAGTTAAGGTGGAATACCAGGACCATGCATGCGCTTCTAATTTAAGTGTGAACACTGGGCTTGTGCATACTACAGGCGCAGACCCAATTATGCATTGTAGAAAAGGCCGAATAAATCCTGGGGCAGCGCAATGGGGGTGATCTCCACCTCATTTTTCTCTTCTTGAGGCTGGTGAACACAGATTTCCCTAGGTGCAGGGCAGATAAAATATTATCCTCATATCCCTTGGATATAATGGTGTGTGGGCTACCAATCAAATCTCACCTTCAGAGGATGGTTGCTTCCATTTGAAGAATTAACACGATTGTGTGACAAGATTTCATCTGCTTTTCTACATGATTTTTCATAGTCTGAACCTAATGCATATAAACAATTTCACTGTATACTGCCACAATACATAAATAGGTTGTATACTTACTTCCAATGGGAGGGTGAGGTGGTAAACCAAAAGCTCTTAGAGGGAAACGTTCTGGAGGACCATAGATTCCACCAAGTGGATGAAGTGGAAATCCCCTCTGCAGAAAATGACCTCTTGGATTAACAGGTAAAGAGGGTATTTGCTTAGGAAAGACAGGTGCAAAACCAGGTCTAATTCCAAATTCAGCTTCAGCAGCAAAGGATTGGTTAGATATATTTAATGTGTCCTGTAAGAAATATCACGCATTATTTAATCTCCAATAATAAATCTCACACTTAAAAAAGAAAACTAGATGAGCAGTGTAATCAAGTAAAAACACAAAGCTTTCCAATAATTATAAAGCTCATTGGAACTAGTGATTTTGTAAGTTGAATAGATGGTTTGAGCACTAATGTTTTTTAAAGGTAAGAAGCAATGTGGACATAAGAGTGTAAACACTAGAAGAGCATTAATAACGATGGAAGTATACTTACATGGTCTTGGGTCTGACTCTCTGGAGCAGAATTTGAAATTTGCATGCTATTTTCCATTGTTTGGCGTCCATCTATACAAATCAAAGTTGTAATGAGTCAATATAAATTATACTTTTGTCATTTGTCAAAGATAAGTTATATGGGGCTGGAAATTCATCAGCCTCCCGCCTTGTTTTTCGGCGGTATTTCGTCGTTTTGGGCGGAAAACAGTACGGCGGCAAATTCATTGAAGTCTTCTGCCGGCGGTTTTGAAATACTGCTGAGGAGCTTCCGCCCGAGTTTGGTCACAGCGGTGACCCGTAGATGGGAATTTTTAAAAAAATGCTGAGGAAAAACCTGTTGGAGCAACCCTTGGAATGGCGGTAGGTATGAAACCCTGCAAAAAGTTTCTATTTTTAAATTCTTTTGTGGGTCTTGTGAATGTTTTGCGACTTTCTATTTTTTGTTTCTTGGAAAAATATTTTGTGTGTTTTTCCCCCTCCCTTGGCCCAACTTGCAGCGGTAATCGGTTTCTTCCGCGAATCCTCGTGCAACGCCGATTTTTCCCACCGGGCGGATTTCCCCCCATTTGTTCATGAATTTTCCGCCTCGGAATCATAGCGTTTTTTTTGGCAGCAAACTGGTGCTAGTGGTTTTTGATGAATTTCCAGCCCACGATATCTCCATTAATTTTCTATTCTTAATTCTGTCTTATATTTTCCTTTAGTAATGTATGCAATTGTAAACATAAGAAATAGGAACAGGAGTAGGCCATACGGCCCCTCGAGCCTGCTCCGTCATTCAATAAGATCATGGCTGATCTGATCATGGACTCAGCTCCACTTCCCCACCCGCTCCCCATAACCCCTTATCCCCTTATCGTTTAAGAAACTGTCTATTTTTGTTTTAAATTTATTCAATGTCCCAGCTTCCACAGCTCTCTGAGGCAGCAAATTCCACAGATTTACAACCCTTTGAGAAAAGAAATCCCTCCTCATCTCTGTTTTAAATGGGCAGCCCCTTATTCCAAGATTATGCCCTCTAGTTCTAGTCTCTCCCCAGTGGAAACATCCTCTCTGCATCCACCTTGTCAAGCCCCCCTGATAATCTTATACTTTTCGGATAAGATCACCTCTCATACTTCTGAATTCCAATGAATAGAGGCCCAACCTACTCAACCTTTCCTCATAATTCAATCCCCTCATCCCCGGAATCAACCTAGTGAACCTTCTCTGAACTGCCTCCAAAGCAAGTATATCCTTTCGTAAATATGGAAAGCAAAACTGCATGCAGTATTCCAAGTATGGCCTCACCAATACCTTGTATAGCTGTAGCAAGACTTCCCTGCTTTTATACTCCATCCCCTTTGCAATAAAGGCCAAGATACCATTGGCCTTCCTGATCATTTGCTGTACCTGCATACTATCCTTTTGTGTTTCATGCACAAGTACCCCCAGGTCCCGCTGTACTGCGGCACTTTGCAATCTTTCTCCATTTAAATAATAACTTGCTCTTTGATTTTTTCTGCCAAAGTGCATGACCTCACACTTTCCAACATTATACTCCATCTGCCAAATTTTTGCCCACTCATTTAGCCTGTCTATGTCCTTTTGCAGATTTTTTTGTGTCCTCCTCACACAAATACCACTTAATAGAAAGATACACATATATGGAGAGTTAGAAAGTACATTTAGTACTCTAGAATACTCAATGTAGCTGTACCATAATTTATAAACAACAACCATCTCTGCTAAAACAAGGTGAGGAAAGACTGAAGCAATGAGGCCAAGTTACAGCATGTGATTTATTGAAAGAAATTAACCTTTTATTTAACTTTAAGAAACGGATAGCACCTATTAAGGAGTGAACCAACTATATTTGCCAAAAAAGTTTTGGAAACAATCTTAAAAAGCAGCCTACAAATGCAATGTGTTTATTCTCTTCCCACAACAGAAAAAGTATACATGAAAAATTGAATTAAGAAATTGAACTCGTGAACAAATCCTAAAATCAGATAAAAGTATCTTGCATGATAAAAATGTAACTAGTTTGTTTTGAACAGCTACAACCTGCTTTTTTATAAAAGTTAAATGTTACATTTTCTTTCATTGATGTTTAGACTTTGTATTTTTCAGTCTATTTGTTCCAGTACTTTTGCTTTCATTAGAAAATCAAAAGTTACCAGTGGTTTTTAAGTTAAATTGCACCAGTAATTTTGTGGGTGACTTTTTGTCCACTATGAACCATCACCAATGATACATTCATTAAAGTAATCGTTTAGGTCTACTTGAATTTTTAATTTTAAAATTGCTTTAGTGGCTTTTATGGATTGAGATTAGTCAAAATCTATAAACTGCCAATCATAATTATAATTTATTTCTACAAACTTCACAAGTATATCAGCAACTTGCTTCATTTCTCCACTTTCATTTTTGTTATACTAAAATGATGGCTGCAGCATTACACTGTACCTGTTCTAGCTAAAAAATAAGTGTGTGGTCCAGATAATCTTCCTGAAGATGGATGGTAATCTCTGTCTGATGCCTGATGATAGGGAGTAATAGGGTTTCCTATTGTACATTTAGAACACACCAACAGCATTGTGAAATTGCATGCAGTAATACAAAGCATATACTGATTTCCTCCAAAATCTTATCCTTTAAATACTTTTAGAGAATTAAGATTTATTAAGCTACGTCATCAAGTAATCCCAGTCTTCTAACTTAAATTTCCCCACACTATTGTCTTTTGTAGTAATCCTTATTGTACCTGGTGATGCCCCCAACAGCTTCCGTTCCCTTTCCCACACAGGGGACAGCGAACCACTATCAGACTGCGGACCTTGGTGGTCAGACATTCGGTCAGAGGCTGAATCTGCATTTTCATTAGGGGCGTGGTCTGGATGGACTGATGGACCTTTTGCTATAGACAAAATTACACACAAAAATGAATTATAATATATTTTGGGTATTGTGGCCAATAATTCTTAACAAATAATCACTGTACATACCACAGAATTACATTTTGTGGAATTGTTCACAACCTAGAGCAATTTCTTTACAACTTTTCTTGCTCATGAGAGTATTTTTACATTGACATTACTGTTCAGAAAGTTAATAAAAACAAATCACAACCTGACTTCTTAGTGCTCTGTAATTTTAATCTATACTATTACGATAGATACGTTACTTTTAAAGTCTGGTCTTCCAGGAAACAAAGGTGAAAACCTTAAGGGTCCATTTAGTAATGAAGGCGACAGAAAACCCATAGGTTCAGAGCCAGGTCGACCAACTGGAGAAGGACCATATGGAGAACTTCTTCCTGCAATATGATACACAAATCACAAAACAGCTCTAATTTATGTACATGAAATCAAAAAGTTTATTTTTTTTAAATTAAAGCCTGCACAAATCAATAACTAATAGGCTAATTTTCACCAAACTAAAGTCCCAATAATACACATCTAAAGGAAATTTATATATAAATTGCGTCGCTCAAAAGGTTTAACCTAAACTATGTGATTAGATGCATGTGAATTTTATTGTGATACAAGATGTCCTGAAAACACTGAAAAAGATTGCAGTACCTCTGTATGGTGGGACAAATGTTGAAGGACTTAGTAATGCTGGCCTTCCAGCTATATCATTTATAAGTGGATCCTTCAATGCAATATCCATTTTGAATTCCGCTTCGGTTATCCTGTAAAATTAATACATATTTTCACACCTAAAACTAGCACAGGAATTGGTTTCTATCTTATTGGAAAGTCGATGCTTGTCTATTTACAGTCAGTTGTCAGAAATTTACTGTAACTGTCAGGAGGATTGTGGGAATAAATGCAGACCCCAATGAAAGATGGGCAGAAACACAGGCTGCCATCGTGAAGAAGGGATTTAAATTCTTCAGTAATTATAGGGAAATGTTTTTAACTGTACCGTCAAGTAATCCTAAACATTACATCTGTCGACTTACTAGACATCCCTTGTTTTATAGTTTCGAATTGTTGGATAGATGCAATCTGTAAATAGGTGGGGTTTTTTTTAAATAGAACTTCCTCTCTGGAAGAATATGCAAAAAGGATTTACAAAGATGATACTAGAACTGAGGTTAGAATGATCAGGAAAGATTGAATAGTCTGGGGCTCTTTTCTCTAGAAAAGAGAAACCTGAGTGGTGACCTGAATAGAGGTCATTAAAATTATGAAAGGTTTTGATAGGGTAGATGTAGGGAAGATGTCTCCACTTGTGGAGAGTTAGGGTTAAATATAAGCTAGTAACTAATAAATCCAGTAAATCCCATAGGAAATTCAGAAGAAACATCTTTACCCAGAGAGCAGTTAGAGTACCACATGGAGTCGTTGAGACGAATAGCATAAATGTATTTAAAGGGAAGCTAGATGAGGGAGAAAGAAATAGAAGGAATAGATATGCTGATGGGTGAGAAGAAATAAAGTGGAAGGAGGCTTGTGTGTAGCTTAAACATCGGCATAGACCAGTTGGGGTGTATGGCCTGTTTCTGTGTTGTAAATTCTATATACTGCTCACAAACTATTTTCTTTACTGGAGTGGAATTTCATGTCCTGTGTCAGGGAGTATTGCACCCAATGTTTGCTCCGAAGTGTCTGCTGTGGCAACCTGGGAGCAAACATTTTGTACAGAACAGGTTTTTCGCAACATTTTATTTAAGGGCTTTCTCAAGTGGATAGTTAACAATAAGAAGTACAATACAACCAGAAGCAATCAGTGTTCCCTTTCGTTTATTTTATGCCATGTGGTCTCTTTAACTGGCTGCATGGCCCACTCAAAATTCAGCCAAAGAACTTACTCCTAGTATATCTGGGAATGTCAAAGCACTCATAGCTCTTTTTGAAATTGGGACCTTCAAAAAAAGTTAGACAAACATTGTTTACTATACACAACTGGAATAAGGAGCTCACTTTGGATCATAGTGAAATACTTGGGAACAGATAGAAACTTACTTTTGCCGAAGGTGAATGTTCTCTCTTTTAATATTGCCAAGTTCTCGATCAGCTTCACGAGCCGACAGCTACAAATAAAAATATATTTTTTTAAAACTTGCAAATATGGACTGTAAATATTAGCCTCTGAGGATTACGGTAGCAATTCTGTATCAAAATAAATGAATCCATGGCCTGATTCCGCTTTATACTATTTCTCATTAAATATGTAAAATTATTGTGGGAAATTTATGTGAATACTTTTCAGTGCTCAACAGGCAGTTGAATATTTTAATACGAGTAAATTGCTCGAATGATCAATTGATGAATTTAAGCTTTTTAAAAAATATATACACAAGCTGGTGGCAGAGCAGAAGACTTCAGAGCCACCTACTAGACAGAGCTAGCAACTATATTGTGACAGTTGAGATAGCAAAATTGTGGGAAATATTGACAGTTATTTACAATAGTTATGTTGGCAGAAAAGTGGGAGTAAAAAACATGACAGTAGGAGAGCAAAAGAAAGAACTTGTATTTATATATGTGTCTTTCATAACCTCAGGACGTCCCAAAGCGCTTCACAACTGATTAAGTACTTTTTAAGCGTAGTCATTGTTACAATGTTGGAAGTAAAGTTTGTGGACAGAAAGTGCATGCCATCACAGTGCAATTGAACCCTGTATAGGATAAACTGATACATCTGAAATTCTAAACAAATGCTACTGCATTTACATTTGAAACTCACCCAATTATCATGTGCTTTTTTCTCATGCGATACAATCTGTAAATGTAAATATAAGAGAAAATTACTGAATTTAAGTCTGTGTAAACAAAACATTAAGCCCAATTTTCAAATAATCCAGTATCTAATAGTGTAATTGTGTCCATTGACAATATTATTAGATCTTGTTCCCCAATCTTCAATTTAACAATCAATGTGTTGAATATTATTTTTGCTTATTTTCAATATGGCAAAACAATGTGTATGTACAAAACTTGCATTTATATAGCATCTTAAATGTAGAAAAATGTCCCACGGCATTTCACGAAGCATAATCAGACCAAACTCAATACCGAGCCAAGGAATGAAATATTAGGAAGGGGTGGGTTTTAATGGAGGTTAGGTGAAAAGACAAAGAGATTTAGGGAGGAAATTCTCGAGCATAGGGCCTAGACAGCTGAAGGCATGGCCACCAATGGGGGAGTGGGTGAAGGGAGTAAGGGATGCACGGGAGGCCAGAGTTGGAGGAACACAGAATTCTTGGAAGGCTGTAGTGCTGGAGAAAGTTAGAGAGATAGGAAGGTGCGAGGCCACAAAGGGATTTAAACACAAGGATGAAAATTTTGACATTGGGGACCAGAAGCCAATGTAAGTCAGTGAGCACAGGGGTGACGGGTGAGTAAGACTTGGTGTGGGATAGGATGCAGGCAGCAGAGTTTTTGGATGAGCTGACGTTTATGGAGAATGGAGGATGAACTGGAATAGTTGAGTCTGGAGATAACCAAGGAGTGGTTGGGGGTTTTAGCAGTAGACGATCTTAGTGATGGTATATAGGTAGTACCAGGAAGATAAAAAGCAGAAAACCAGATTATTGAATCTGATAAGAATTGAGCAAACAAGAATTATTTTCTTTTACGTACTTGATTTTTATACGACTGTATAGTTTTAACTAATTCTTCTTCAAGATCTTTAGCACGTTGCCTGCAAACAAAGCAAAACAGTAATGGTATTTGAATTCAAAATTTATGATATATTACTTAAGAAACTGAAAACTACAGTTACCTATAGAGACCGAGCTCTTCAGTCGCTTGATTAATCTTTTCATCAACTTCAGAAAGCTTCTCTTCCTTCTGCAGACGCTGATGCTCTTCCAGAGTTAGATTTCTATGGACAATGCAACCACATACATAGAAATTATTCACAGACTTACAACTTTTGTTCTCAGACTAACTGGATATAAAGTCCTTAACAAGGCCTCACAAGGTGATGGGTTAGTGCTATCAGTAGGTGTGTTAATATCTTGTAACCAGTTGATTCAGGAATTTTCAACAGAGATTTTCAGCAGTTTCTGAGGGGGGGTAGGGTGGAAGGATTATGTTCAGTATAAGGAAATAGTCCCTCCTTAACATCAACTCTAACTAGACAACACCAGGGATAATAAGTGGCTGATCAATAACAAACTTTTCATATTAAATCTGGCTTCCTAAATCATAACAATAAGCTAGAAATCATTTATCACAATTGGACATTTGTGCTTTTTTGAATACAAAATTCAAATATATATGGTTGAAGAATAACTCAGATCATTCCCATCTCTCGGGTTTGCCACTTGCCTCCCTTGAGAACATTTTGGCCAATATGCTTGCAAGGGCAATGCAATTTTTCCTCATATTTTTCCCTCTCTCATCAGGAAAGCCACTAGCCTTCACCTTGTTCCTCCTCCAGTAGAGAGGCTGAGTTCTGGACTAAGTGTAAGCATCAAATTCAGCACTATTACTAAAAACAGACCCTAAAAATTGTTCTGAGACTAACTGATTCCCAATTATAATTGTACTTCCTACAAGATTCTGTTCCATCCAAATGCTACCTCAACCCAAGCTTCGTACCTTTGAAGCTCCATTTCTTTCTCGTGGTACAATTCTGTCATGATCTTTAACTTCTGCTGAATGGTCTTGTATTCAGTCTCAAATTGAGTCATCTCATAATGTACTGAAGTTTGTTCTAATTGAAGTTTTTCAATTCGCTCTGCCAAATGGAAAAAAAAGTTAATGAATACATTGCAAGTTGTATTTTATTTTAGAGCCTTCATAATACAAGATGGGCATGAAATATAATTTTTAGCACAGTTGTGAATATTATATAAATATCGTGGAGTAAATCAAGGCATCAACACAAAGACACATGGTGTAAAATAACACACAATGCGCCAGTGTAAGTATATTGGGCTCAAGTTTCCACCAACCCTTAGAATTGCGCACCTCCGTGAGGTCCGTCGACATTTTAGAACAGAAACACGCCTATTATTTACCTTCGTATTTCCACGCAGCCCGATCGATCCAGGCCCTTGGCGCAGCGCAGCAGAACGCATGGGGGGCGGAGCCAGGTCCCAGCGCTAGAGTGTGCGCGCATGTGCAGTAGCTCCTCGCCCCCAGATTGTGTGCGCGCGCTGCAGGCTGTGTGGGAGGGGCCCGAAGCACGCCGCCCCTAGCCCTGGCCAAATGGGCTCCCCCAATGCCGCATTCATGTGAGCAGGCCCCCAATGGCCCTAGCAGCATTGTGTGGGCACACACTTTGATTTAAAGTATCTTGAATATTTTATGACAAGATTGGGATCTTTACAGCATAACTTGCCGAAGGCATTATTGTCAACCAGCAAGTCAAAGGAAGGAAATGCTCGGCAACAGGGTTAATGTGCGTGTGGGGCACATGAAGCATTCAGAGGGCAGGGATGGCTTCATGCAGCATGTGAAAGCGAAGGAACAGGCCAAGAGGGGGCGAGGCAGATAGGGACCTGGCTCGAGCTGATTTACCAAGCTGGCTGAAGCCAGAAAAGCAAACTTTGAACGAACCAAGGCAAACAACCAACAGCTGCTGGCACCAATCCAATATCGGTTCGTGGTGTTATATTGTTGACCAAATCGAATACATTTCGTACGTGTGTGTGTCTCTATCTCAAGAAATCACCTCTCCCCCCGCCGCCTCTCTTCCACCCCCATCACCACCTTCCCCCTCTCCGACCTCCCCACCCCTCACTGTCAGAAGCACAGAGAGACACTGACAGAAACAGAGAGAGAGACACTGACAAACACAGAGACTGACAGAAACAGAGAGAGAGAGACATGGACAGAAACACAGAGAGAGGCTGACAGAAACACCTTCCCGTCACATAAAGGTAGGACTTCTATTTTCTATTTGTTATTGATTGGTTGCTTATTACTTTGGTCTTGGTGCTTTAGGTGCAGGGTTCCTTCTATTTTTTATTTGTTAATTAATTGCTTATTACTTTTTGTGCTTTGTTTAGTGCTTTGTAAGTCTTGGTGCTTTCCTTGTATTTTTTATTTGTTACTGAATGCTTATTTTTGTGCTTTGTTTAGTGCTTGGTGCTTTAAATGTATTGCTTTGTTTAGTGCTTAGTGCTTTAAATGTACTTATGCTTCTTTAATGTTGTTGCAAAGGTGTTTAGTGCTTTGGAAAATCCTCTAACTTCCCTTCCCCCCCCCCATCTCTGGCTACCTGCGCCTGATTTCTAAAGTGTCCGCAAGGTTTTTCTAAGCGTACAAAAGTGGACACATACGCTGGCCTAAGTTAGTTTGGAGTAAATATTGGCTGTCTAAACTTGCTTAAATGGACAAACCAGGCGTAAGTGGCTGGTAACGCCCCCTTTTGAAAAAAAAACATAACTAAAAAGAAACTGAACTAACTCACTGAAACTGGAGCAAACTAAATGTGGAGAATTGCGATTTTTAAGATACTCCAAAAAAAACTAGTTGCTCCAAAAAAATAGGAGCAACTCCTGTCAAAACTTGGGCCCATTGAAACCAGAAATTTGTATTAAGGAGACTGTCTCAGAAGGAGTGACAGGAAGGGGCCAGTATATCAATGCTGCATGATATTCAAATGAGACTGGCTGTTCACATACAATAAATGGGGCAACAAGTACAAAATAAATAAATGCTTACTTTAGCAGAAGAACCAGAGAACCATAGAACTTTACAGCACTGAAGGAGGCTATTCACTGGCTCTTTGCTAGAACAATTCAAAAATAATCCCACTATCCTACTTTCTCTCCATGCTTCAAATATTTAACCACTTCCTGGGCCTCATGCTGGTAAATCTTCACTATACACTTTCTCTTGCTTTAATGTTCCTCCTATAATAAGGCACCCCAAACTGCACACAATGGTCTTACTGCAGTGTATCTGTTGTCTTGTGAAAATGTATCATTACTTCTTTGCTCCTGTACATCTATGCCTCCATTTCTAAAACTCAGAATGCTCTTGGCCTTCATAGCTACTTGCACTCACTTTCAAAGCATTATGTATTTTACCCCTAAATATCTCTGTTCATCACACATTTCAGTGTCTTTCCACTCCCATTCCATGTTTTTCCTCCCAAAGTGCACTAACTCACACTTCTCTAAAGTAAATCGCATCTACCACCTGTCAATGGCATCCTGAAGTCTTTTATAGTATGTGAACCCTGTAGGTTTGTGCTGTCAAATTTGTATAAAGAGCTGAAATGACTATTTCAAACCTTTCTCTAATCTGAGCAACACCCATTAACCTTAACCCTTCGGCCAAACAACTTTCTATCCATATTGTTACTCTCATACATTGTTGAATGCCTTCCAAAAATTCCTATACACTACATTTATTGCAGTCCCTTTATCTACCCAATCAATTGATTCTTCAAAGAAGTACTTAAAATTTGTCAAACATGACTTGCTTTAAGAAAACCAGAAAATTCTGGGGAAATAAATCAACAGATCTGTGGAATGGTCCTTTCTCCATAGTTGCTACCCAAGTGTTTTCTAGCATTTTCTGTTTTTATTTCAGATTTCCAGCATCCGCACTACTTTGCTTTAAAAAAAAACAAATCCATGCTGCTTGCCTCGAGTATCCCAAGCATTTCTAAATGTTCACTAATTTGATTTGAATTATGGATTCTAAAAGTTTGTTGGCCACTGACTGATTTTAGATTAGCTGCTCTATAGTTACCTGGTTTAGCCTTCTCTCCTTGTTACATTAGCTACTCTCCAGCCTTGGATGCCTCCATCAGGGCCCAGTAACTTATCCTTGTTGAGTTTTGCAATTTTTTTCAGAACTAATTCCTTTTCTACAATTGTCCAACATCTCACTCTTACATCTGCATTTCTGGTCAGGCTATCGAGGTAGGTTTATTCATCAGTCAATGGGATCTGATGTGGGGAATAATTGAATTTCAGTACTATATATGAGATACCAAAAAGAGAGAAAAGATAAACCTGGAACATTACTGAAAAGTAAACCTTGGCAGTAGAGGATAAACACAAACTGGTGGAAGGGAAGTAAAAAATAGCTTCAGAAAATTCTTCATACAAGGAGAAATGGACTGTCGATTAGAGAGTGAAGACGAAAGCAAAGCAGTTTAAGAGAGTTAGATTTTCTGGTCCAGGGACTGTTGTTGAGATGGATGAGCTAATGACCTTTCTCATCCACTGATCTTCCTGATCATTTACAACTAGGAAGATCACAGTGACAGCACTGAATGGCACTACATGGCTAGGAAAGATAATTAAACAGAAAGATCAGTTAGTTGTACATCCTAAATCAAGAGAATCCACATACGGAACCACTGAGGAGAGCAAAAATGAATGCACTAAATTTAGGAATTGTGATTATGTACTAATGCAACAGTTCCAAGAAGATGCCTCGCTTCTTTACAATAACTGATTCATGGCATAGCAATATGCTCCACTGAATACAGGAATGCTGCAACTTCTTTGCAATTACCTATCAGCTCTTGCTTTGCTTTGATTTCATCGGACAACTTGCTGTGAATCTGATTTCTTTCTTCTTCTACTGACTTCAAGCCAGCATTTAACTAATAAAAAAAAGATTTTAAAGAATTTAAAAACGAGATTCAAAAACATCACATCAGCTTTTTGTATTACAATGGATTTTTAAAAGGATTTTTAAGAGAAGTTACTAATTTCATGTTAATAGATATTATTACTCATTAAAATGGAGAGAATTATCATTCTCATAGGCACAATGGGCTGAATAGTTTCCTTTTGTGCTGTATCTTTCTAGGAATTAAACTGCCACCACTTGGTAGTGCGGCAATGCATGTAATGCCATCATAAAATAGAACATAAGTTGGAAACAGGAGTAAGCCATTCAGCCCCTCATGTATTGATCATGGCTGATCTGTATCCCAACTCCATTTACACACCTTGGTTCCATATCCTATAATACCCTTACCAACAAAAATCTTATCAATCTCAGTTTTGACATTTTAAATTGATCTAGCCTCAACAACTTTTTTGAGGGGTTGGGTGGGGATAGGGAGAGGTCCAGATTTCCATTACCTTTTGTGTGAAGATGTGCTTCCAGATATCACCCCTGAATGGCCTAGCTCGCTTAATCATCTTTCCTAGCCATGTGGTGTTCTGCACCACTCTTCCAGCCCACCCCCACCCAACACCAGAGGAAATAGTTTCTATCTACCCTATCAAATCCTTTAATCATCTTAAACACCGCAATTAGATCATCCCTTAATCTTCTACACTCAAGGGAATACAAGCCTAGTCTATGCAACCTGTTATTAAATGGAATAGTTTCAGAACAGATCTGGCAGCTCAAATGAAGTGCTGTGGACCATCAGCAGCAGCAGAATCGTATTCCACCACAATATGTAACCTCATGGCCCAGTATTTCCCTCACTCTACCATTACCATCAAGCCAGGTGGCCAACCCTGGTTCAAATGAGGAGTATAGAAGAGTATGCCAGAGCAGCACCAGGTGTACCAGAAACTGAGGTGCAAATCTGGTGATGCTACAACATCAGACTACATGCATGCTAAACAGCAGAAGGAGATGTTATAGACAGAGCTATGCTATCCCACAACCAACAGATCAGATCAAAGCTCTGCAGCCCTACCACATCCAGCTGTGAATGGTGGTGGACAATTAAGCAACTAACGGGAGGAGGAGGCTCGATAAACAACATCATCATAGAAACATAGAAAATAGGTGCAGGAGTAGGCCATTCGGCCCTTCGAGCCTGCATCACCATTCAATAAGATCATGGCTGATCATTCACCTCAGTACCCCTTTCCTGCTTTCTCTCCATACCCTTGATTCCTTTAGCCGTAAGGACCATATCTTAACTCCCTCTTGAATATATCTAACGAACTGGCCTCAACAACTTTCTGTTGGAGAGAATTCCACACGTTAACAACTCTGAGTGAAGAAGTTTCTCCTCAGCTCGGTTCTAAATGGCTTAACCCTCGTCCTTATACTGTGACCCCTGGTTCTGGACTTCCCCAACATCGGGAACATTCTTCCTGCATCTAACCTGTCCAGTCCCGTCAGAATTTTATATGTTTCTATGAGATCCCCGCTCATTCTTCAAAACTCCAGTGAATACAGGCCCAGTCGATCCAGTCTCTCCTCATATGTAGGCAGTGGAGTCATGTATGTGAGTGCAAAAGACAAGGCTGAAGCATTTGCAAAGATCTTGAATCAGAAATGCTGAATGGATAATTCATCTCAACCTCCTACTGAGGTCCCCACCATCACAGAGGCCAGTCTTCAGCCAATTCGATTCACTCCATGTGATATCAAGAAATGGCTGAGAACACTGGACACAGCAAAGGCTATGGGCCCCAATAACATCGCAGTTGCAGTGCTGAAGACTTGTTCTCCAGAACTAGCCGTCCCTCTAGCCAAGCTGTTCCAGTACAGCTACAACACTGGCGCATACCCGACAACAGAGAATTGCCCAGGTAAGTCCTGTCCAGAAAAAGCAGGACAAATCTAATCCAGCCAATTACCGCCCTATCAGCCTACTCTCAAACATCAGCAAAGTGATGTAAGGTGTCGTCAACAGTACTATCAAGTCGCACTTACTAATAACTGTTCACCAATGCTCAATTTGGGTTCCACCAGGACCACTCGGTTCCATACCTCATTTCAACCTTGGTCCAAACATGGACAAAGGAGCTAAATTCCAGAGGTGAGGCCCTTGACATCATAGAATCATAGAAATTTACAGCATGGACGGAGGCTATTTCGGCCCATCGTGTCCGCGCCGGCCAACAAGAGCTATCCAGCCTAATCCCACTTTCCAGCTCTTGGTCCGTAGCCCTGTAGGTTACGGCACTTCAAGTGCACGTCCAGGTACTTTTTAAACGTGGTGAGGGTTTCTGCCTCAACCACCTTTTCAGGCAGTGAGTTCCAGACCTCCACCACCCTCTGGATGAAAAAAAATCCCCTCAAATCTTCTACCAATTACTTTAAATCTATGCCCTCTGGTTGTTGACCCCTCTGCTAAAGGAAATAGATAGATCCCATTAACTCTATCTAAGCCCCTCATAATTTTATACACCTCAATAAGGTCTCCCTTCAGCCTCCTCTGTTCCAAAGAAATCAAACACAGCCTAACCAATCTTTCCCCATAGTTAATATTCTCCAGTCCAGGCAACATCCTCGTAAATCTCTTCTATACCTTCTTTAGTGCAATCACATCTTTCCTGTAATGTCACCAGAACTGCACACAGTACTCTAGCTGTGGCATAATTAGTATTTTATACAGTTTATACAACCTACCTGCTCTTCTAACATATGCATCAGCTAATAAAGGCAAGTATTCCGTATGCCTTCTTAACCACCCTATCTACCTGGCCTACTGCAGGACATTCTGAAATGGGAGGGAGAACAGCCAGTTGTCGTGGTGCACATTGGTACCAACGACATAGGTAAAAAAAGGGATGAGGTCCTACGAAACGAATTTAAGGAGCTAGGAGCTAAATTAAAAAGTAGGACCTCAAAAGTAGTAATCTCGGGATTGCTACCAGTGCCACGTGATAGTCAGAGTAGGAATCGCAGGATAGCGCAGATGAATACGTGGCTTGAGCAGTGGTGCAGCAGGGAGGGATTCAAATTCCTGGGGCATTGGGACCGGTTCTGGGGGAGGTGGGACCAGTACAAACCGGACGGTCTGCACCTGGGCAGGACTGGAACCAATGTCCTAGGGGGAGTGTTTGCTAGTGCTGTTGGGGAGGATTTAAACTAATATGGCAGGGGGATGGGAACCAATGCAGGGAGACAGAGGGAAACAAAAAGGAGACAAAAGCAAAAGACAGAAAGGAGATGAGGAAAAGTGGAGGGCAGAGAAACCCAAGGCAAAGAACAAAAAGGGCCACTGTACAGCAAAATTCTAAAAGGACAAAGGGTGTTAATAAAACAAGCCTGAAGGCTTTGTGTCTTAATGCAAGGAGTATCCGCAATAAGGTGGATGAATTAATTGTGCAAATAGATGTTAACAAATATGATGTGATTGGGATTACGGAGACGTGGCTCCAGGATGATCAGGGCTGGGAACTCAACATTCAGGGGTATTCAACATTCAGGAAGGATAGAATAAAAGGAAAAGGAGGTGGGGTAGCATTGCTGGTTAAAGAGGAGATTAATGCAATAGTTAGGAAAGACATTAGCTTGGATGATGTGGAATCTATATGGGTAGAGCTGCAGAACACCAAAGGGCAAAAAACGTTAGTAGGAGTTGTGTACAGACCTCCAAACAGTAATAGGGATGTTGGGGAGGGCATCAAACAGGAAATTAGGGGTGCATGCAATAAAGGTGTAGCAGTTATAATGGGTGACTTTAATATGCACATAGATTGGGCTAGCCAAACTGGAAGCAATACGGTGGAGGAGGATTTCCTGGAGTGCATAAGGGATGGTTTTCTAGACCAATATGTTGAGGAACCAACTAGGGGGGAGGCCATCTTAGACTGGGTGTTGTGTAATGAGAGAGGATTAATTAGCAATCTCATTGTGCGAGGCCCCTTGGGGAAGAGTGACCATAATATGGTGGAATTCTGCATTAGGATGGAGAATGAAACAGTAATTTCAGAGACCATGGTCCAGAACTTAAAGAAGGGTAACTTTGAAGGTATGAGGCGTGAATTGGCTAGGATAGATTGGCGAATGATACTTAGGGGGTTGACTGTGGATGGGCAATGGCAGACATTTAGAGACCGCATGGATGAAGTACAACAATTGTACATTCCTGTCTGGCGTAAAAATAAAAAGGGGAAGGTGGCTCAACCGTGGCTATCTAGGGAAATCAGGGATAGTATTAAAGCCAAGGAAGTGGCATACAAATTGGCCAGAAATAGCAGCGAACCTGGGGACTGGGAGAAATTTAGAACTCAGCAGAGGAGGACAAAGGGTTTGATTAGGACAGGGAAAATGGAGTACGAGAAGAAGCTTGCAGGGAACATTAAGGCGGATTGCAAAAGTTTCTATAGGTATGTAAAGAGAAAAAGGTTGGTGAAGACAAACGTAGGTCCCCTGCAGTCAGAATCAGGGGAAGTCATAACGGGGAACAAAGAAATGGCGGACCAATTGAACAAGTACTTTGGTTCGGTATTCACTAAGGAGGATACAAACAACCTTCCGGATATAAAAGGGGTCAGAGGGTCTAGTAAGGAAGAGGAACTGAGGGAAATCTTTATTAGTCGGGAAATTGTGTTGGGGAAATTGATGGGATTGAAGGCCGATAAATCCCCAGGGCCTGATGGACTGCATCCCAGAGTACTTAAGGAGGTGGCCTTGGAAATAGCGGATGCATTGACAGTCATTTTCCAACATTCCATTGACTCTGGATCAGTTCCTATGGAGTGGAGGGTAGCCAATGTAACCCCACTTTTTAAAAAAGGAGGGAGAGAGAAAACAGGGAATTATAGACCGGTCTGCCTGACCTCAGTAGTGGGTAAAATGATGGAATCAATTATTAAGGATGTCATAGCAGTGCATCTGGAAAATGGTGACATGATAGGTCCAAGTCAGCATGGATTTGTGAAAGGGAAATCATGCTTGACAAATCTTCTGGAATTTTTTGAGGATGTTTCCAGTAAAGTGGACAAAGGAGAACCAGTTGATGTGGTATATTTGGACTTTCAGAAGGCTTTCGACAAGGTCCCACACAAGAGATTAATGTGCAAAGTTAAAGCACATGGGATTGGGGGTAGTGTGCTGACGTGGATTGAGAACTGGTTGTCAGACAGGAAGCAAAGAGTAGGAGTAAACGGGTACTTTTCAGAATGGCAGGCAGTGACTAGTGGAGTGCCGCAAGGTTCTGTGCTGGGGCCCCAGCTGTTTACATTGTACATTAATGATTTAGACGAGGGGATTAAATGCAGTATCTCCAAATTTGCGGATGATACTAAGTTGGGTGGCAGTGTGAGCTGCGAGGAGGATGCTATTAGGCTGCAGAGTGACTTGGATAGGTTAGGTGAGTGGGCAAATGCATGGCAGATGAAGTATAATGTGGATAAATGTGAGGTTATCCACTTTGGTGGTAAAAACAGAGAGACAGACTATTATCTGAATGGTGACAGATTAGGAAAAGGGAAGGTGCAACGAGACCTGGGTGTCATGGTACATCAGTCATTGAAGGTTGGCATGCAGGTACAGCAGGCGGTTAAGAAAGCAAATGGCATGTTGGCCTTCATAGCGAGGGGATTTGAATACAGGGGCAGGGAGGTGTTGCTACAGTTGTACAGGGCCTTGGTGAGGCCACACCTGGAGTATTGTGTACAGTTTTGGTCTCCTAACTTGAGGAAGGACATTCTTGCTATTGAGGGAGTGCAGCGAAGGTTCACCAGACTGATTCCCGGGATGGCGGGACTGACCTATCAAGAAAGATTGGATCAACTGGGCTTGTATTCACTGGAGTTCAGAAGAATGAGAGGGGACCTCATAGAAACGTTTAAAATTCTGACGGGTTTAGACAGGTTAGATGCAGAAAGAATGTTCCCAATGTTGGGGAAGTCCAGAACCAGGGGTCACAGTCTGAGGATAAGGGGTAAGCCATTTAGGACCGAGATGAGGAGAAACTTCTTCACCCAGAGAGTGGTGAACCTGTGGAATTCTCTACCACAGAAAGTAGTTGAGGCCAATTCACTAAATATATTCAAAAGGGAGTTAGATGAAGTCCTTACTACTCGGGGGATCAAGGGTTATGGCGAGAAAGCAGGAAGGGGGTACTGAAGTTTCATGTTCAGCCATGAACTCATTGAATGGCGGTGCAGGCTAGAAGGGCTGAATGGCCTGCTCCTGCACCTATTTTCTATGTTTCTATGTTTCTACCTTCAGGGATCTATGGACCTGCACTCCAAGGTCACTTTGTTCCTCTACACTTCTCAATGTCCTACCATTTAATGTGTATTCCCTTGCCTTGTTAGCCCTCCCCGAATGCATTACCTCACACATCTCCAGATTGAATTACATTTGCCACTGTTCTGCCCACCTGACCAGTTAATTGATATCTTCCTGCAGTCTACAGCTTTCTTCTTCATTATCAACCACACAGCCGATTTTAGTATCGTCTGCAAACTTCTTAATCATACTCCTACATTCAAGTTTAAATCATTGACATATACCACATAAAGCAAGGGACCTAGTACTGAGCCCTGCAGAACCCCATTGGAAACAGTCTTCCAGTCACAAAAACACCCATCAACCATTACTTTTGGCTTCCTGTTTTGCCCTGGATCCCATGGGCTTTTACTTTCGTGACCAGTCTGCCATGTGGGACCTTATCAAAAACCTTGATAAATCCATATACACTACATCAAATGCATTACCCTCATCGACCCTCCATGATACCTGCTCAAAAAATTCAATCAAGTTAGTCAGCTGTGACCTTCCCTTAACAAATCCATGCTGATTAAACCGTGTCTTTCTAAATGAAGATTTATCCTATCCCTCAGAATTTGTTCCAATAATTTTCCCACCACCGAGGTTAGGCTGACTGGCCTGTAATTACTCAGTCTATCCCTTTCTACCTTTTTAAACAAAGGTACCACATTAGCAGTCCTCCAGTACCACACCTGTAGGCTGAGAGGATTGGAAAATGGTCAGAGGCACTGCTATTTCCTCTTTTGCTTCTCTTAACAGCCTGGGATACATTTCATCCAGGCCTGGGGATTTATCCACTTTCAAAGCTGCTAAACCCCTTAATACTTCCTCTCTCACTATGTTTATTTCATCTAAAATTTCACAATCCTCCTCCCTGATTGCAATGTCTGCATCGCCCTTCTCTTTTGTGAAAACAGACGCAAAGTATTCATTATGAACCATTACCACGTCTTCCGCCTCCACACACAGATTACCTTTATGGTCTCTAATAGGTCTTAATCTTTCTTTAGTTATTCTCTTGCTCTTAAAGTAATTATAAACATCTATGGGTTTTCCTTGTCAAAATTTTTTCTCTCTTTGCTTTCCTAATTTCGTTTTTAATTTCATCCTTGCACTTTCTATACGCCTCTAGAGTTTCCGCAGTATTTGGCCCTTGGTATCTGTCATAAGCCCTTTTTTTCTTTATCCTACCCTGTATGTTCCTTGACATCCAGGCGGCTCTAGATTTGTTAGTTCCACCTTTTTTTTTAAGGGAACATACTTGCTCTGAACCCTTCGGATCTCCTGGATCAACTGGGCTTGTATTCACTGGAGTTCAGAAGAATGAGAGGGGACCTCATAGAAACGTTTAGAATTCTGACGGGTTTAGACAGGTTGGATGCAGGAAGAATGTTCCCAATGTTGGGGAAGTCCAGAACCAGGGGTCACAGTCTAAGGATAAGGGGTAAGCCATTTAGGACCGAGATGAGGAGAAACTTCTTCACCCAGAGAGTGGTGAACCTGTGGAATTCTCTATCACAGAAAGTAGTTGAGGCCAATTCACTAAATATATTCAAAAGGGAGTTAGATGAAGTCCTTACTACTAGGGGGATCAAGGGGTATGGCGAGAAAGCAGGAAGGGGGTACTGAATTTGCATGTTCAGCCATTAACTCATTGAATGGCGGTGCAGGCTAGAAGGGCCGAATGGCCTACTCCTGCACCTATTTTCTATGTTTCTATGTTTCCTCCTTGAATGCCTCCCGCTGCTCTGACATTGAATTACCTTCAAGTATCTGTTTCCAGTCCACTACGGCTAAATCACCTCTCAGCTTATCAAAATTGGCTTTTTCTTAATTGAGAACTTTTATTCCTGGTCTATCTTTGTCCTTTTCCATAACTACCCTAAATCTAACTGAATTATGATCACTAGCACCAAAATGCTCTCCCACTGATACCCCTTCCACCTGCCCAGCTTCATTCCCTAAAACTATTGCCTGAACCGCCCCCTCCCTTGTTGGACTTGTTACATACTGGCTAAAAAAGTTCTCCTAAATGCATTTTAGGAATTCCACAACCTCTATACCTTTCACACTAATTTTATCCCAGTTAATATTAAGGTAGTTGAAATCCACTACTATTACTGCCCTATAGTTTTAGCACCTCAGAAATTTGCCTGCATATTTGCTCTTCTATCTCCCTCTGACTGTTTGGGGGTCTATAGTACACTCCCAGCAGTGTGATTGCCCCTTTTTTGTTCTTCAATTCCACCCATATGGCCTCATTTGATGATCCTTCCACATATCATCCCTCCTCACAGCTGTAATTGTTTCTTTAATCAATATTGCGACACCCCTCTTTTTTTTTTAACCCCCTAGGAATGTTGAGCTGCCAAACTTGCCCTTCTTTCAGCCATGTCTCAGTAATAGCTGTAATATCAAACTCCCAAGTGTCTATCTGTGCTCTCAGCTTATCTGCCTTATTGCCTATACTCCTTGTATTGACGTATATACCATTTAGCACTGCCAAACTTCCTTGTTGTCTATTCTCTAGCCCTTGTTTCCTGTCTTCCAAATTCACTTTCTACTTTTTTGCTTTCTAATTCCAGCTTTGTTTCTCTCCCTACTTAGTCTCAGGTTCCCAGCCCTCTGCCAAGCTAGTTTAAACCTTCCCCAACAGCACTAACAAGGCAGCATTTGACTGAGTGTAGCTCCAAAGAGCCCGAGTATAATTGTAATCAATGGGGATTAGGGGAAAGCTCTCCACTGGCTGGAGTCATACATAGTACAACGGAAGATGGTTATGGTTGTTGGAGGCCAATCATCTCAGCCCCAAAATATTACTGCAAAAGTTCCTCAGGGCAGTGTCCTAGGCCTAACCATCTTCAGCTGCTTCATCAATGAGATTTCCTCTACCGTTATGGGAGAAGTTGGAATTTTCGCTGATGACAGCACAGTGTTCAATGCCATTCGCAACTCCTCAGATAATGAAGCAGTTCACAACGGCACGCAGCAAGACCTGGACAATATCCAGGCTTAGGTTGATAAGTGGCAAGTAACATTTGAACCACACAAGTGCAAGACAATGACCATCTCCAACAAGAGAGAGGCTAACCACCTCCCCATGACATTCAATGGCATTACCATCATCAAATCCTCCACCATCAACATCCAGGGGGGGTCACCATTCACCAGAAACTTAACTGTACCAGCCACATAAATACTGTGGCTACAAGAGCAAATCAGTGGCTGGGTATTTTGCAGCAAGTGTTTCACCTCCTGGCTCCCCAACGCCTTTCCAACATCTACAAGGCACAAGTCAGGAATGTGATGGAATACTCTCCACTTGCCTGGATGAGTACAGCTACAACAATATTCAAGAAGCTCGAAACCATCCAGGACAAAGCAGTCTACTTGATTGACACCCCACCCAACACCGTAAACATTTATTCACTCCACCACCGGCGCAACGTGGCTGCAGTGTGTACTATCTATAAGATGTCCTGCAGCAACTCGACAAGGCTTCTTCGATAGCACTTCCCAAACTCGCAACCTCTACCACCTAGAAGGGCAACAGGCGCGTGGGAATACCATCACCTCCAAGTCACACACCATCCTGACCTGGAATTATATTGCCATTTGTTCATAGTCACTGGGTCAAAATCCTGCCTACCTAACAGCACTATGCTTCACCACATGGACTGCAGCGGTTCAAGAAAGCAGCTCACCACCAATGTTCCCTCTATTTTTTTTTTTGCGCGCAGTTCCTTTAACTGGCTGCACGACCCATTCAAATTTTCGTGCATGCGCGCTTTCTTTCATGTAAAAGCCGGTGAGCGGCCTGCGCGGGAACTCCAGACCCCTGTGTGGCCGCACAGCTTAGCCAGAACATTGCTCACCACCATCTTCTCAAGAGCAATTAGGGATGGGCAATAAATGCTATTTTTGCCAGCAATGGCCACATCCCGTGAATGTATAAATAAAAAGCAAAACAAAAAAAAACCTTTATCTCCGGTATCATTTTGGTGAATCTGTTCTGCACCCACTCCAAGGCCAATATATTCTTTGAGGTGTGGTGCCCAGAACTGAACACTGTACTCCAGATGCAGTCAAACCAGAGTTTTATACAACTGTAGCATAACCGCAGTACCCTTGAGATAAAGGCCAACATTCCATTAGCCGTTTCAATTTTTTTAATACTTTTCCACTAACTTTTAGTGATCTCTGTAAATGCCCCCTAAATCTCTCTGTCCCTCCACAGTTCCTAGCTTCTGATCATTTAGAAAAGATTTTGATCTGTCTTTCTTAGGTCCAAAATACATGACCTCACATTGAACTCCATCTGTCAGTTTTGCTCCTTTGGCTCGGCTTTCCTTTTTTGTTTGATTGTCTCTCTGAAGCACCTGGGGCATTCTTCTATGTTAAAAGTGCTTGATAAATAAAATGGGAAGAAAGAATCAGCCCTGCCATGCTGGGGATTATTTTTTATTTTGTTGCTAAAAAAAAAAATGGACGCAGCAGTGCGGCAGCACCCCAGCGTATTTGTATAAGCTGCAGTATACTGAAGAACCAGCAACGTAGTTGGCACCACCTGTTATTCAGTTTTCCCCTTGCATCACCTTCTCTCCAGCCGAGTGAACAACAAGGCATTAGAATAAGCTTGTATTTTGCCAATCATAACAGGCTTGTCACGTACGGCAATGCAAGTACCATTAAGTGGAGCTTCAAAAGGATAGAATTCTGCCCAGAAAACTCCGAAAGCAGGTAATATAACATTGAGATTATACTAGTAAACTGTGCCATGTAACTTACCTTAGCAACATAAATCAATTTTTCAATTTTTTGCTTCTGCCGTTCTTCTGACATTTCTGATATATGTATAAAAAAAATACTTTTTAGACAAAGAGGCAGGCTTCCTAAGACTCTGAAACTTAGGATACATAATAAGAGACATGAAGTTCAACACTGTTGTCACAATACAAGAACACACATACAAAGCATATGTGTGACAAATTATTAACAGCTACTTCACCAGAATTACTTTTTCCATGTCCTTCTAATGAGAACTCAGACAGTGTTCAAATAATACAAAAGGTGTGACCTCACCCTACAGAAATAATCTATATAGGAACCTACGCAGGAAGGAATTTGATAGCTTCAGGAAGTTATTCGAGGCATCACTGGTATTAAAATAAACTTATTAATTGATGCTGTAAGCCAATAATGCTGCCAGGAGAAATAAAACTATTGTACAAGTATTAATTCATGCTTTGAGACAGGGCTACCTTCAGTATATCTGGATGGGCTAGGGTTTAGTACTGGAGGGTCTTCTGAACAGACAAAACAATATTACAGATATCATTCATAACCCAAGAACAGCCAGCCTTTAACAATTTAAAGAAATTCTCTAGAATAAAAGCATATTATGTACTGCGACCATAAGAAGGTATATCAGCTTGGTAGCAACTCTGTGCAATCCTGCTGGTGCTCCATCATTTTGTAGCTGCAGAACTCACTGCAGAATTTCTCCGCTTCCCTTTTTTTTCACCTTCAGGTTTTCTCCATTATAACTGTATTGGATTGAATACCTAGTTATCTAAATCTCACATTAATTTTCTAATCCCCATTAATTTATGTCCCGTTGATTTCCATACATTTACACTTTGCACCTCTCCACACCTTGAAGACTTAATCTGCTCAATTAACCAATCCTAATGATCTTGGCTCTTTAACCAGCAGAAGTTCGGAAAGGAGACTCTCAGTCTCTGATGGGTTGCTCAACTTCTGTTTTAAATGTGCCAGTATTTATAAATTGTATCTCCTAGTACGGTACACACAACCTCAGCATTATATTTTCCTGTTTAAAATTACAACTATATGTCTAGTAGTTTGTTTAATGTGCTAATGAGTCAAAAACACACTGTTGATTGCTACACCAACTAGGTACTGCATCTGTCAACAAGTACTGGGTTCACCAGCACTTTTAACATACTGGAAAATGCAATGCTGTAATCTGAAATTGGAAACGTTCAGTTTGATAGAACTTTTAATACTTGGGGCTAGTATTTGCAAACAATCCGCCAGCGCCCGATTGCCACCTAAAAGACCGTCAAGATTCCCATCGCCGGGGAAAAATTGCCCCCCAAAAGAAAAAAATCCACCCAGCGAAAAAAATGGGCGATAATGAATAAATTTATTAAAATTTACACTGAGGCTGCGGGTTGGGCCTGGGAGGAGAAAAAACACAAAAAATATTTTTTCAAAAAACATAAAATAAAAAAAATATCATAAAAGCATTCTCGGGACCCTTTTCACTTAAATTACTGCAAGAGAATTTAAAAATAATTAGTAAAAAACCAATTACTTACCTTTTTCTTGCAAGGCTACTCACCTACTGCCCAGCTCCACTGATTCTCAAGGGCGTTTAAAAAAAAATACTTACCTACGGGTCACCGCTGAGCCAAAAATCGCGCCAAGGCGATCTGTGGACGGTGTACGGCGGCGGTCCGCTCCCCAGCAGTACTTCGAAACCGCCGGCGGAACTCAGCTGAGGAATTTCTCGGCGACCCGGTTCTTGCCCAAGATGGCTAATATCGCCGAGAAGCAGGGCGGTGAAACAGTGCAAATTCTAACCCTTGGGCTTTATTCACATATTAGAAGATACAATTATGTAAACACGGGCACTTTAAAACAAAAGAACACTAGTTTAGCTACCTGACAGTTGCCAGCTAGCTGTCTCACCTGGCTAGGTGAAAAGTTCAGGTAGTTAGGTAGTAAATATAACTTGAAACAGCTTAGCAGTGCATGGCAAATCAGCTGTTTTGAATATTTAATATGTAAACTTTTCTAAACAAAAAGCACACTTTTGCGTAATACATTTTAAAACATACTTATATTGAGATGTCCTTCATTCCTGGACAGACTTGTCACAGAATCTACATTATTGTATTGACCTTGAATTCTAGAGGCTATACCTCAGAGTCAAAAGGTTGAAGATGATAATCTAGTCTGACAGTATTCAAGGAATCTTTTATTCTCAGCAATGCCATCCTTTCATGACATGTTAAACTGAGGTTCTATCTGCATTTTGGTGGATCAAGTGGACATTAAAGAGTAGGAAGTTCTGTGGCCAACACTCCTACAACCAATACCATCAAAATGTCCATGTAATACAATATGTTATTGGATGTAGTCTGTAAACCTGATTCTGGCTGATCCAAAAGCAATTATGATTACTCACAGCCCATTTACTTGCTGTGGTGCAACAATCTGGCTCTCTGCTCAAAGGTTGGATATTCGTGCCATAAATTATTTACATACTGCCTCTGCCCAGACTTATGCTGAATAAGACGGAGCTAATCAGATGAGGTCTGATTGAAGAGGAAGACTTAGCTAATCAGATAAGGTCTGATTGAAGAGGTAAAGGCTGGATTTTCGAGGGGTTTGCGACCGGGTTTTCGCCGCGTTTTGACCCTCCGCGGTGAAAACCCGGTCGAGATCCTCGGTTCCTTGTTTGCGGCGGCGATAGGACATACCGCCGGGGAGGGCTGCGTTGGACGTATAACGATTGTGTTACCGTCCGAGTTTCGGCAGTTTCCCGACCCGTACGCCGCGCCCAGAACAAGTGGAGCCCTGCCAGCAGTGGTAAGTTAGAAAACCTGCAAAAAAAAGTTAAAGTTTTATTTTTTAATTTTTTTGTAGCGATTAGTTAGTTAAGGGTCTTGATAATGTTTTTGGAATGTTTTTTTGAATTTTTTTCCCCCTCCCAAGGCTTCTCTCGCAGCGCAAATGACCCCGCACTAAAGTTGGCAAAACTCGCGTTTTGCACCGCGAATAATCGTGGAACGTCTCCCTTTGCAACACGCCCCTGGCGCAGACCCCAAAGGCTGAAAGTTCGGCCTAAAATCGATAGCGCAGCGAAAACGGTAATTTTCATGTATCGCTTCCGTTTTCACCCCAAAACCCGAAAATCCAGCCCAATGTTCAGAAACAAAATAAATATATTTGTTTTAATATTAAGTCACCGATTCACTACCTGACTGCCCCCCATTTTCAGTTTTAATATCCATTTTGTCCCAGGTATTACCTTCTGCAGGATTATCCTCTTCAGCTGGATTCCACAATTTCATCTTTAAAAGGCAATCCGTCAGAGACTGGAAGTAAAGAAATTTAAAACTGAATATCTCTGAGTATTGATACACGTGCACTATTACTTTATTTCATAGGTACACAGTCTTACCTTCATCTCATTTACTTTACTTGCAAGAACTTTCCGCATATCCTTCTGAGATTTCGCACCTAATTTAATATGCTCAGTAAGCTCATTGTATCGTTCACCCCACACTTCCGATTCCTGCCACAGCTACGGAACAGTAAGGTCAAAATTAGGAGGAAGGATTGTAAAAGCATTATAGCCTTTTTATAAAACAGTATCATTCTTAGACACTCTTCCACATATTATCAGTACATTCAAAACATTTTATCTCGTGAAGAAATGTCCATGTAGTTATGAAATACAACACACGATTAGATTACCAGCTTGGTCCACCAGTCCAGAACTTCTCACACAACAAACTCTTTGAGGTCAGCTGAGGAAGCATGAAGCACTATGCGTAAAAAATATGATAGTGACTCATCTTGCAGGATAGATGGAGTCTCGGGTGGCAAAATGGGACTAAGAAGAAAAAAATATACAGCAGCATACTGTTGTTAAAGAAAGCTGAAAATAAAATTTAGTGATTTTGGTCATTCAAAGAAAGTATGCAGTGGACTGGTAGGCCACGGGTTACAACCATAATTGTACAAATTGAATTCCCAATCTTAGTCATGACATTTAGAGGAATTGTAGATTGGAAGCTAGGCACTATCCCATAGAGAGAGGGAGAAAAAAATCAGTAGTGAAGTCACCCTCAACATCTCCTAGCCACTAGGTACTGCACAATGTAGACAGCAGTCTGGGGAAAGGTTGGATTGGCTGCCATTTTGCATGGATTGTAGTTTATGGTACAAGATGGCCTAGAAAAAGACTGAAAATAAAAGACAATAAACGGAAAAAAAATAATATGAACACAAAGATTTTGATCAAGTTAAAATGAACTATATTTTAATTATACTTAATCTCATCTCCGGTGCCATTACATTATCACTTGCCAGAGCTCATTGCCACTCTGCATACTTACAATATCAGCAGGCATCTTTCAGAAAACAAAGATCAAATTGTCAATAGATTTTATACTGTGTAGGAGTTGATATAAAAGGTTTGGTGAGAAATATTTCAGTCACACCTGTTCTTTGCTTTGTTTTAGATGATAATTCTCCTCTTTTGCAGCTTGGAAGGATTTCTGATGTCTTGCATCATTAATCTGAATTCCTTTTAATTCATTTTTAGCCTTAAAATACAAACAAACATTGAGTTTTTTTGTCACACTGTAAACAAAACGGCAGTGTGTTTAATCACAAGTTGCACCCGTTACCTCCTCTATTTGGACTTTGAGATTCTGTGCTTCATCTTCCAGCGCACTTAAATTTGCTTGAATTTCTGTAATCTGCAAGGAGTAAAACTGCAATTAAACCTGCAATGACCTATATCTTTATTTTTCTTTACATATTTGACAACTTTTTGTACAGCTGTAAGCTAAACATAAAGGGGCAAAGTGTGTTAAAAAGACAAGCCTGAAGGCTCTGTGCCTTAATGCGAGGAGTATTCAGAATAAGGTGGACGAATTAACTGCGCAGATAGCAGTTAATGGATGTAAAATAATTGGCATCACGGAGACATGGCTCCAGGGTGACCAAGGCTGGGAACTCAACATCCAGGGGTATTCAACATTTAGGAAGGATAGGCAGAGAGGAAAAGGAAGCGGGGTGGCGTTACTGGTTAAATAGGAAATTAATGCAATAGTAAGGAAGGACATTGGTTTGGATGATGTGGAATCGGTAGGGTGGAGCTACGGAATACCAAAGGGCAGAAAACACTGGTGGGAGTTGTGTACAGACCACCAAACAGTAGTAGTGAGGTTGGGGACAGCATCAAACAAGAAATAAGGGATGTGTACAATAAAGGTACAGCAGTTATCATGGGCGACTTTAATTTACATATAGATTGGGCTAACCAAACTGGTAGCAATGCAGTGGAGGAGGATTTCCTGGAGTGTATTAGGGATGGTTTTCCTGACCAATATGCCGAGGAACCAACTAAAGAGCTGACCATCCTAGACTGGGTGATGTGTAATGAGAAGGGACTAATTAGCAATCTTGTTGTCCGGGGCCCCTTGTGGAAGAGTGACCATAATATGGTAGAATTCTTTATTAAGATGGAAAGTGACACAGTTAATTTAGAAACTAGGGTCCTGAACTTAAGGAAAGCTAACTTCGACGGCATGAGGCGTGAATTGGCTAGACTAGACTGGCAAATGATACTTAAAGGGTTGACGGTGGATAGGCAATGGCAAACATTTATAGATCACATGGATGAACTTCAACAATTGTACATCCCTGTCTGGAGTAAAAATAAAACAGGGAAAGTGGCTCAACTGTGGCTAACAAGGGAAATTAAGGATAGTGTTAGATCCAAGGAAGAGGCATATAAATTGGCCAAAAAAAGCAGCAAACCTGAGGACTGGGAGAAATTTAGAATTCAGCAGAGGAGGACAAAGGATTTGATTAGGATGGGGCAAATAGAGTACGAGAGGAAGCTTGCCGGGAACATAAAAACTGACCTCAAAAGCTTCTATAGATATATGAAGAGAAAATGATTAGTGAAGACAAACATAGGTCCCTTGCAGTTGGACTCAGGTGAATTTATAATGGGGAACAAAGAAATGGCAGACCAATTGAACAAATACTTTGGTTCTGTCTTCACGAAGGAAGACATAAATAACCTTCCGGATGTACTAGGGGACTGAGGGTCTAGAGAGAAGGAGGAACTGAAGGATATCCTTATTAGGCGGGAAATTGTGTTGGGGAAATTGATGGGATTGAAGGTCAATAAAATCCCGGGGCCTGATTATCTGCATCCCAGAGAACTTAAAGAAGTGGCCCTAGAAATAGTGGATGCATTGGTGATCATTTTCCAACAGTCTATCAACTCGGGAGTTCCTATGGACTGGAGGGTAGCTAATGTAACACCACTTTTTAAAAAAGGAGGGAGAGAGAAAACGGGTAATTATAGACCAGTTAGCCTGACATCGGTAGTGGGGAAAATGTTGGAATCAATTACTAAGGATGAAATAGCAGCGCATTTGGAAAGCAGTGACAGGATCGGTCCAAGTCAGCATGGATTTATGAAGGGGAAATCATCTGGAATTTTTTGAGAGTGTAACTAGTAGAGTGGACAAGGGAGAACCAGTGGATGTGGTGTATTTGGACTTTCAAAAGGCCTTTGACAAGGTCCCACATAAGAGATTGGTGTGCAAAATCAAAGCACATTGTATTGGGGGTAATGTACTGGCGTGGATAAAGAATTGGTTGGCAGACAGGAAGCAGAGTCGGGATAAACGGGTCCTTTTCGGAGTGGGAGGCAGTGAATGGTGGAGTGCCGCAGGGCTCAGTGCTGGGACCCCAGCACTTTACAATATACATTAATGATTTGGATGAAGGAATTGAATGTAATATCTCCAAGTTTGCAGATGACACTAAACTGGGTGGCGGTGTGAGCTGTGAGGAGGATGCTAAGAGGCTGCAGGGTGATTTGGACAGGTTAGGTGAGTGGGCAAATGCATGGCAGATGCAGTATAATGTGGATAAATGTGAGGTTATCCACTTTGGAGGCAATAACACGAAGGCAGAATATTATCTGAATGGCGTCAGATTAGGAAAAGGGGAGGTGACAATCAGTCATTGAAAGTTGACATGCAGGTACAGCAGGCGGTGAAAAAGGTAAATGGCATGTTGGCCTTCATAGCTAGGGGATTTGAGTATAGGAGCAGGGAGGTCTTACTGCAATTGTACAGGGCCTTCCTCACCTGGAATATTGTGTTCAGTTTTGGTCTCCTAATCTGAGGAAGGACGTTCTTGCTATTGAGGGAGTTCAGCGAAGGTTCACCAGACTGATTCCAGGGATGGCTAGACTGACGTATGAGGAGAGACTGGATCAACTGGGCCTTTATACACTGGAGTTTAGAAGGATGAGAAGGGATCTCATAGAAACGTATAAGATTCTGACGGGACGGGACAGGTTAGATGCGGGAAGAATGTTCCCGATGTTGGGGAAGTCCAGAACCAGGGGACATGGTCTTAGGATAAGGGGTAGGCCACTTAGGACTGAGATGAGGAGAATCTTCTTCACTCAGAGAGTTGTTAACCTGTGGAATTCCCTGCCACAGAGAGTTGTTGATGCCAGTTCATTGATATATTCAAGAGGGAGTTGGATATGGCCCTTATGGCTATGGGGATCAAGGGGTGTGGAGAGAAAGTAGGAAAGGGGTACTGAGGTGAATGATCAGCCATGATCTTATTGAATGGTGGTGCAGGCTCGAAGGGCCGAATGGCCTACTCCTGCACCTATTTTCTATGTTTCTATAATTAATAGTAGATTAAAACAAAAGTTGAATTGTGCAGTTATTACATACCAGATTAGAGTGTTGTGATCTTGTTTGTTTTTCTCCCTCTAAATCCTGTGTGAACTGATCAATGGCTTGTCGAAGAGTGCCATTTGACTTATCTAACTTGGCATATGTGTCCTAAAAAAAAGTTGTATATTATGAAACTGGTCTTAAACACCACCTCACCTGTACAGAATAGCCCATCAAAATAACACACTTAAAACCTTATTAGACCGCTTTATGTCACCATCTGAAAACAAGAATAAAGGCTTTTTATTTGGAACTAGAAATATAAAAAGATCCTAGTCAGATTAATCCCCTTAGTGCAGCAATCAGATTTCGATCTTCCTTCTTCCTTAACAAAAATAGCCAGCATATAAAGCTGGGCCTCTTCTATCTATACAAGCAGTAGGAAAATCATTCAAAACCTCTATATTAAAAATCTACAAAACATGATGTTTGTGTTCCTAATCTAATATTTTATATCACAAACTGATCACAGACTATTCACTTTGCATCTTTGTCTTTGATTATTGATGGTATGTGCTGAAATATATGATTCTAAGGGAAGGAAATCAGTTGATAATAACTGGTTAAGTAATGAAATGAAAAATACAAAGGAAAACCTCAATTTAAAAAAAACTAAGAGGGTGTGAAAATGCTAAATATGCAAAATAATTTAGTAGGTGTACTCCAAATTATGAAGACTATTCAGAATTTTTGGTTTCGAATATCATGGTGGCTGGCAGGTCGCAAACTGTCCTGTGTAAATCCTTCAATGATGCTGAAGGAAGATGGCAACTGTATCACTGATGAGTTAACTCTGACTTTGGTGACAGTTTGCTGGAAGGCATTAAGTGGAAGGTTGCATATGAGACAACGTATCATGTTTCATGTTTCAGTGCCTCCATGCCTGGGTTAGAGGGGCTAGCCTTGGATTAACTGGTTACCGTTTGATGGTTAATTACATGTAAATCTTTCTCCTTTTCTAATGGTCACTCATTTATTGTGTAAACCTTTCATACTTCTTATACCTTACATTCACACTAAGTTCCATTTGTATATTTACTTTAGTTTATCCATATTCTTTAAATTCTATCAATTGTCCTTTAACTGGTCAACTGGCCTAAATCTGTAGTATCAGCAAATCTATATTTGCATTCAGTCTGATTTGAACATGTCAATTTTCTTCTTCTTCATAAGTTAAGTCTTTTTTAATTATTAAATAAAGAAAGTAGATAATGACCAATCATATTTCCCAAACCCTATTTTGCCAAAAAAAATGTGCCCGGCACATTGCAGCAAAAACATATTGCAACAAAAAACAATCTCCAGGATTCAGTTCGCAATGATACTTTCTGTCCAGCCTAGACAAAGGAAAGAATTCAACAACCATGTTGCTTTAAATGTTGCAAATTCTCAGATGAGTGAATTATCATATAGTCCTAAATGTCAGGATGATTGCCTGCACAAATCTGCAATCCATTTACGGAACACCAATGCAGATGTCACCAATGCAATGCCTGGGCTTCCACAAACTCCAGATGTGCTTTAAAAGGAGCTTGAGCCCTGCTCCCAACCAGTTTGTATTTTTACTCCACCTCTACTTTCTCCCTCACACAACCGTCCCCTCTGCTTCTACATCTGCTCCCTCCCTTACAGGCCCACCCAGAGTACTCTTGCCAGACTCCTCTTGTCCTATTCCAGACACTCTAACACCCTAGGTCACAGGCAACAGTCAGCTTTAAAAAAACGTAAGTGTGGTGTAGCCCTGCCAGATACACAATCCCACTTCTTCGAAGCTGCAAGAGATCTGCTAGTTTTATAAATATATTAATCCTCCCATCATTGTTCCTGTAAAATGTAAACAGAAAGGAACGCAGAACCGATCCCTACAGAACTCCACTTGTCAGCAATTTTTTGGGTCACAGTACGAAACACTATTTCAAATCATCATCCCTCATCTTCACTTCTGGCAATCTTAACCAAATATTTTTCCCAAAACTCTATTTCATAGTATTCTTACCTGAAGATGCAAAGTCCTTGTTTCTGTCGATTCTTTTAAATCAGCAACATTCTTTACAGAAGTTTCAAATTCTTTGTACTAAAAATATGAGGACAAGTGTGCTAAATTATGGGTAAATAGATAGACCTTAATTTATTTTTATATCTATGGAAACATTCTGAGACAGCTCAAATCATTGCTGACTACTAAATTATGATAAACTAATTGAGTTAAAAATCCCATAGCGCTCCAATTATATGCAGCATTAAAAGGAAATGTTTAAACTGACTGGTAATACTATTTCTAAATATTATCTTTACAATAACAATCCTTATATCTGTTTTCATCCATATTGTGACCGTAGCCTATGTTATCAGAGTTGATCCAACTATGCTATAAGTACTGGAGGTACAATCATTAAAGCGCTATTAGACTTTCCATAAGGAAGCGTGTGTATAGATCACAACAAATATTATTAGATAAACTATAATAAGACAATTCATCTCTCACAAAAACTTACTAATTAGGCTTGTACTCAGCCTTTCTGGTTAGAAGATATTTCCACTGTTGCAGAGCAGCACAACAGCTCAGGGTGTAGAGTCACATGGATACTTGAAATGCCAACATAATAGGATAACAGATGGGACTTTGGTCTACAATGTTGCGCAACTGTCACTGAAAATACCTAACACAGCATCATCGCCTACAATCATAACAGGTATTGCACAGAATTCAATGACTCACCTAGCGATTTTAACATGTGCCTAACAGCACTCCCATGGCATTGCTCAATGCTTTTATAATTATGCTTCAAAATTAAACTTTTTAAAAAAAATGAAAAACAAATTAGGATGAGGAAAAATTATCTTGTCTCTCTCTGTCTGCCTTATGAGCAGTATAACTGACTCCTTTGCTTAATTAACACCTTGTGAGCTTCCAGATTTCTGATTCTGTACCAAACTGTTCATTATCTATACTGCTTGTTTCTGCAAATAACTATTTGTGAATAAAGCCGTTTAATCACCTAGCTACAAAAAGTGTCTGGTGTGGCTGACATTATTTATCTTCTGAAATGGCGTGAGACTAAACGAAATCCTGCGGAGTAGAAAATTTAAGGAAGAAGTGTTTCGCTCGTGATGTGTTATTTCCCGTATACCAAACATCCAAGGTTAAGCTTCAGATCATAGGGGTTCAATGGGCTTCCCTATGGAAGGTGCTTTTTGCACTGAGAACAAGTGTTGCGAGCAAGCCAAATCAAAAAATTGCTGCTTGCATTAAGATAATTTCTGATGGTACACTGTATTATGCAATAATAACAATTCAGCATGTGGTAACAAATAACAGGAAAAATGAAACAGCAGAAATTGCTGCACATACCTTTTGTGTGTAATCACTAAGTGTTTCAAGAACTTTGCACTTCTCCACAAGCAGTTGAGAAACTGTTTCTGCAAGTTGTTTCTCTCTTCCTAAGAAAATAACAATTCAAAATATAGAATCCTGGTTGACTTATCATATTGCAGTGCAAATTACCTGCCTAAGAATGTTACACATACCTGTACAAAAGTTAAGTGACTTACCCAAGTATCTTCTGCTTTTGATCTAAAAAGGAAGCAAACAGTAGCAGTTAATGTGTAGTTCAATGTAAGCATTAAATGAATGCCGTACTCTTTTATTCTAATGCATCAAAGACCGTCTTTTTGATGCATTGATTTTGTATTTAAGTCTCCCGCTATTGTGAAATAAGTAACTGCAACAAACAAACACACTTACTGCTTGGCAGGTCCTGTGCATAAACAGCAATGTGGTGACAATCCCCACCAGAGCTGGAATCAGGAACAACTCAGTGTAAGCACTGCGCAGGTTCAAAGTAGCTCCCGGATCTTCAGACAACATATCCATCACCTTCTGGAAGAACTGAGAAAAAAAATAATGGTATCACTCACAGTGGGGACAAGATTACATGCAGTAACAGCAGTAGTAATACTCAGAATGTGGGTAATATTACCAACAATAACAGTAGTTGTAATAGTCAAACCAAGGGTAATGTAAACAAAAGTAATAGCAGCGATGGGACCCAGAGTACAGGCAACATTACCAACAGTTACAACTGAGTAATATCTAAAGCGGGGCAATACTTCAAACATTGATAGAGGAGGAATATTACCAACAATACATGCACTTTGGCAGAAAAAAATCAAAGAGCAAGTTATTATTTAAATGGAGAAGGATTGCAAAGTGCCACAGTACAGCGGGACCTGGGGGTACTTGTGCATGAAACACAAAAGGATAGTATGCAGGTACAGCAAGTGACCAGGAAGGCAAATGGCATCTTATCTTTTATTGCAAAGGGGATGGAGTATAGAAACATAGAAAATAGGTGCAGGAGTAGGCCATTCGGCCCTTCGAGCCTGCACCGCCATTCACTAAGATCATGGCTGATCATTCCCTCAGTACCCCCTTCCTGCTTTCTCTCCATAACCCTTGATCCCCTTAGCCGTAAGGGCCATATCTAACTTATTCTTGAATATATCCAATGAACTGGCATCAACAACTCTCTGCGGCAGGGAATGCCACAGGTTAACAACTCTCTGAGTGAACAAGTTTCTCCTCATCTCAGTCCTAAATGGCCTACCCCTTATCCTAAGACTATGTCCCATGGTTCTGGACTTCCCCAACATCGGGAACATTCTTCCCGCATCTAACCTGTCCCATCCCGTCAGAATCTTATATGTTTCTATGAGATCCCCTCTCATCCTTCTAAACTCCAGTGAATAATGGCCCAGTTGATCCAGTCTCTCCTCATATGATAGTCCAGCCATCCCTGGAATCAGTCTGGTGAACCTTTGCTGCACTCCCTCAATAGCAAGAACGTCTTTCCTCAGATTAGGAGACCAAAACTGAACACAATATTCCAGGTGAGGCCTCACTAAGGCCCTGTACAACTGCAATAAGACCTCCCTGCTCCTATACTCAAATCCCCTAGCTATGAAGGCCAACATACCATTTGCCTGCTGTACCTGCATGCCAACTTTCAATGACTGATGAACCATGACACCCAAGTCTCGTTGCACCTCCCCTTTTCCTAATCTGCCGCCATCCAGATAATATTCTGCCTTCGTGTTTTTGCCCCCAAAATGGATAACCTCACATTTATCCACATTATACTGCATCTGCCATGCATCTGACCACTCACCTAAGCTATCCAAGTCACCCTGCAGACTCTTAGCGTTCTCCTCACAGCTCACACCGCCACCCAGTTTAGTGTCATCTGCAAACTTGGAGATATTACACTCAATTCCTTCATCTAAATCGCTAATGTATATTGTAAAGAGCTGGGGTCCCAGCACTGAGCCCTGCGGCACTCCACTAGTCACTGCCTGCCATTCTGAAAAGGATCAGTTTATCCCGACTCTCTGCTTCCTGCCTGCCAACCAGTTCTCTATTCACTTCAGTATATTACCCCCAATACCATGCGCTTTGATTTTGCACACCAATCTCTTGTGCGGGACCTTGTAAAAGCAGGAAAGTCTTACTACATAAGGTATTGGTGAGGTCACACCTGGAATACTGTGTGCAGTTTTGATTTCCATATTTACGAAAGGATATACTTGCTTTGGAGGCAGTTCAGAGAAGGTTCACTAGGTTGATTCTGGGGATGAGGGGGTTGACTTATGAGGAAAGGTTGAGTAGGTTGGGCCTCTACTCATTGGAATTCAGAAGAATGAGAGGTGATCTTATTGAAACGCATAAGATTATGACGGGGCTTGATAAGGTGGATGCAGAGAGGATGTTTCCACTGATGGGGGATGACTAGAACTAGAGGGCATGATTTTAGAATAAGGGGCCGCCCATTTAAAACAGAGATGAGGAGAAATTTCTTCTCTCAGAGGGTTGTAAATCCGTGGAATTCACTGCCTCAGTGAGCTGTGGAAGCTGGGACATTGAATAAATTTAAGAAATAGAGTTTCTTAAATGATAAAGGGACAAGGGGTTATGGGGAGTGGGCGGGGAAGTGGAGCCGAGTCCATGATCTTATTGAATGGCGGAGCAGGCTCGAGGGGCTGTATGGCCTACTCCTGCTCCTATTTCTTATGTTCTTATTACCAGTGGGTATCCCCAGGAGCAGTAATAATATGAACAGCACTAGTGGAGGTGATGGTAACAACAATACCAATGAGGTTAATGTAATCAAAGGTACCAGTGGAGGAGATATTACCAGCAGGGTTAATAATGCCAACAGTACTAGAGGGCTTGATATTACCAAAAAAACTTGGGGGTGCGGTAATATTACCAAAGATTAAAGGTAATTACTCAGACTGGCAAAAGGAGGGAAGTGGTGTTCCACAGTGTTTGGTGCTGGGACCACTATTATTCATAAATGATTTGGACTTGGGAAGTACAATTTCAAAATTTACGGACAATACCAAATTGGGGAATGTGGGTAATACAGAGGACTGCGACAAAATACAGGAAGACATTGGCCCTGAACATGCGGTCGGCTGCATAGCTAAGGAGTACGCCACCAACAACCGAATGAGATCCGCACTTACCTCGTGCGATCCCTCCTTCGAAGAGTTGCTTTATAATGGTGCGGAGTTGTGCGCAGTGTGGTGGCCCATGGATCCCGGGGCGCACCGCTATACGTGTGCGAACCTGGTATCACGCGGGGCGGTACTCCTTTCACTTCCTGACTCTTAGCCAATCGGAAAACAGAGGAGATTGTTGATCTGAGGTGGTGGTGTGAGAAAGAGGGGCTCTTTTTCATGGGACACTAGAACCAGTTCTGGGACAGGAAGGAGCTATACCGATGGGATGGGTTCCACCTGAACCGGGATGGGACCTGTGTCCTCGCGGAAAGGGTAAATAGGGAGGTGGCAAAGGCTTTCAATTAGCAAGATGGGGGAGGGATCTACAAGAAACGTAACCACCCTAAATATAAACAGAACAGGAAAATAGAACATAAGAAAGAATAAAGTAAGGGAGAACATTGATGGCAAGGGAATAAATAGAGTTACAGAACAGACATCTATAACATGGTCAAACAGAAAGTGAGAGGAAATCCTTTAAAAAATATGAGTTAAACTGTCTGTACAGCAATGCACACAGTGTCCGTAATAAACAGGGTAGCTGGAGGCAATCATGCGTTGAGGAACTAGACATAGTAGGGATTACGGAGAGATGCTACAGGACTGGGAATTAAATATTGCAGGGTATAACATATTTAGAAAAGATAGAGAGGGGAAAAAGGGGAGGTGGAGTAGCTGTATTTATTAGGGATAATATAATGGCAGTAGAAAAAAATAAATTATTTTATAGGCACATCAATAAAAAAGGAAGGTTGGGGTGGGAATAGGGCCATTAAGAAATAGATGGAATAATATCATAGGTAATAATAGAGAGATAGCAGAAATATTAAATAATTATTTTGCTTCAGTATTTACCAGGGAGATAGAACAGGTGAACATGACATTGGATGATGAGATTAGTAATGAGGTAAGTACATTTAAAATAAAAAGAGGGGATATATTAAATAAACTAATCAAACTCAAAGAGGATAAAACCTTTGGTCCAGATGGATTGCATCCACGCATTTTAAAAGAACCTAGGGAAGGGTTTAATTAAGAGGGGGAAAATAGAGTACGAAAGGAAGCTTGCAGGGAACATAAAAACTGACTGCAAAAGCTTCTATAAATATGTGAAGAGAAAAAAATTAGTTAAGACAAGCGTAGGTCCCTTGCTGTCGGATTCAGGTGAATTTATAATGGGGAACAAAGAAATGGCAGACCAATTGAACAAATACTTTGGTTCTGTCTTCACGAAGGAAGACACAAATAACCTTCCGAATGTACTAGGGGACAGTAGGTCTAGTGAGAAGGAGGGACTGAAGGATATCCTTATCAGGCGGGAAATTGTGTTCGGGAAATTGATGGGATTGAAGGCCCAGGGCCTGATAGTCTGCATCCCAGAGTACTTAAGGAAGTGGCCCTAGAAATAGTGGATGCATTGGTGAAAATTTTCCAACAGTCTATTTACTCTGGATCAGTCCCTATGGACTGGAGGGTAGCTAATGTAACACCACTTTTTAAAAAAGGAGGGAGAGAGAAAACGGGTAATTATAGACCGGTTAGCCTGACATCAGTAGTGGGGAAAATGTTGGAATCAATTATTAAAGATGAAATAGCAGCGCATTTGGAAAGCAGTGACAGGATCGGTCCAAGTCAGCATGGATTTATGAAAGGGAAATCATGCTTGATGAATCTTCTGGAATTTTTTGAGGATGTAACTAGCAGAGTGGACAAGGGAGAACCAGTGGATATGGTGTATTTGGACTTTCAAAAGGCTTTTGACAAGGTCCTGCACAAGAGATTGGTGTTCAAAATCAAAGTGCATGGTATTGGGGGTAATGTACTGAAGTGGATAGAGAACTGGTTGGCAGACAGGAAGCAGAGAGTCGGGATAAACGGGTCCGTTTCAGAATGGCAGGCAGTGACTAGTGGAGTGCCGCAGGACTCAGTGCTGGGACCTCAGCTCTTTACAATATACATTAATGATTTGGATGAAGGAATTGAGTGTAATATCTCCAAGTTTGCAGATGACACTAAACTAGGTGGCGGTGTGAGCTGTGAGGGGTATGGTGTATGTAGCACACAAATCACTGACTCCACACGGTCTGGTGTAAGTCTAACTGCTGTGACCTTCGTCCTTTATTGTTCAGCTCCAGCGTGCCTCCCAGGTGTGGTGGTCAACCTTATATAAACCTTGTTACAGGTACTACCAGGGTTTCCCACCGCAGCGGCCTCTGTGGTGTGGCATAGTACTTACATTACATTTAAGGTACTGGGACGATACACACATCATTACATAACATCACCTTCCCCCACCCACCTGGACGCAGGACAACGATACACATATCATTACATAACATCACACTTGTCCAACGGAAGGCAGGTGGGCATAGACAGTGCGTTAGTATGATACATATTATCTGGTACATTAACTGGTTATTGACTGGTAGCGGAACCTTGATTTCCTTGTTAGCCGTTATCATTAATTGTACTTCATCCATTATTTTACACAAATACAGTGGCCATTCAGCATAAAAAAAGTAATTCTTATTATAAATTCACTATCTCACATTAACATAGCTCATTTTAGACTCGCTCTGCCAAACAGAAGTCCTTTGTGGGGACCACCTCTTTGTAAGTCCCTTTTAAGACTCCCGGGTGCATTTCCTTTTTAAGGCACCATCTTTGATGGAGGAGGATTCCACGAGGCTTCTCCTTGGGCGCCGCCATCTTTGATGCTCTGCTGCTCCAACACGATGCCGCTGCCATTTTCTTCTCCGCCGCTCCGGATGCCCTCCGCCGTCGCAGCCTCCGCTCCCTTCCGCTGCCACCTGACTTGCCGCCTCTCCTGTGGCCGCACTTGCCGCGTCCCCCGCGGCCTCCGTTGCCCCCGACCTCCAGCTGCTGCCGCCGCCTGCTGCTAACAGCTCCTCGGCGGGGCTCTTCCGAACCGCCGGCCACTCCCCCCCCACTAGGCCCCTCTGTGCAGAGCTGCTTGCCTGTGGGGGCTGAGGCTGCAGGGTCTCTGTGTGAGATCCGGGCCTGGGACTTGCCTGTGGTGGCTGAGGCTGCAGGATCTCTGTGTGAGGTCCAGGCCTGGGACTTGCCTGTGGGGGTTAAGGTGCAGGGTCTCTGTGTGAGGTCCGGGCCTGGGGCTTGCCTGTGGGGGGATTGAGGCTGCAGCTCCAGCTCGGTCAGCGCTGCTCTCTGGGGACCCGGGGCACGGCAGCACCCCGGGGAGCAGCAGCCTGTGGAGTGATGAAGTCTTCCCAGCTCCCACGGACCGTCCCCATCCACCTCCGGCCGAGGAGTGTCGACCCATCGCCTGCAACGACCCACCGAGGTAAAGCGTGCGTCTCGTCCCCTTGGGATACCTGCACCATCGCTCTGCCAAGAACAGATATCAGTTCCCTGGTGTAGGTATGCAGCTTCGCCGTGACCGGGACTAGCTTGGGTCGTGCAGCTGGGTTTATCCACAGTTTATCAAAAGTTCTCCGACTCATCAACGACGGACCCGAGCCCGTGTCCACTTCCATACTTACTGGGACTCCGTTGATTTTTACTTCACTTATCACTGGGGGCGAATCGTCGGTGCACGTATACAGTCCCAACACCTCATCTTCTTCTACCTGCTCCCCGCTGAACAGTGGATCATCCCCCCCATCTCCTCAGCCACACGGTGAGTCCGATTTCTTTCACACATACGCTGAAGGTGGCCTTTAACGTGGCAGGTATTGCACGTGTACTCCGCAAACCTGCAGCGGTGAGCTCCATGGCTTCCTCCACAGCGCCAGCATGGTGCTGCTTGATTGGCCCCCCTCAGCGGACTCTGAGCTCCAGGATCCCGAGGTCCATGCTCTCTGCCCCGGGCAGAGCCACGTTCTGCAGTTTTGTCCGTGGTGGGCGCTTTCCTGTGGACAGTGCCTGCCGGGTTCGAGACTGTGTGGATTATTTGCTTGGTGCTGCAAGTCGAGGTCATATATGCTCGGCTGATGGTGATGGCCTTTGTCAGAGTGACTGTGGGTTCCGTGGCCAGCAGCTTGTGAAGGAGGCCCTCGTGGCCAATCCCCAAGACGAAAACGTCCCGCAAAGCCTCGTCAAGGTGTGCGCCAAAATCACACAGCGCCGCGAGTCTCCTGAGGTCCGCAGCATATTTGGTGACATCCTGGTCCTCGGGTCTGCAGTGATAATAGAATTTGTATCTGGCCGTGAGGATGCTCTCCTTCGGTTTCAACTGGTCACGAATAAGTTCAGTCAGCTCCTCGTATGACTTGTCCCTGGCGCTCCCAGGTGCCAGCAAATCCCTGACGAGACAGTATTTAAGGTACTGGGACGATACACACATCATTACATAACAAGGGGGACGCTAAGAGGCTGCAGGGTGACTTGGACAGGTTAGATGAGTGGGCAAATGCATGGCAGATGCAGTATAATGTGGATAAATGTGAGGTTATCCATTTTGGGGGCAAAAACACGAAAGCAGAATATTATCTGGATGGCGGCAGATTAGGAAAAAGGGAGGTGCAACGAGACCTGGGTGTCATGGTTCATCAGTCACTGAAAGTGGGCATGCAGGTACAGCAGGCGGTGAAGAAGGCAAATGGTATGTTGGCCTTCATAGCTAGGGGATTTGAGTATAGGAGCAGGGAGGTCTTACTGCAGTTGTACAGGGCCTTAGTGAGGCCTCACCTGGAATATTGTGTTCAGTTTTGGTCTCCTAATCTGAGGAAAGACGTTCTTGCTATTGAGGGAGTGCAGCAAAGGTTCACCAGACTGATTCCAGGGATGGCTGGACTGTCATATGAGGAGAGACTGGATCAACTGGGCCATTATTCACTGGAGTTTAGAAGGATGAGAGGGGATCTCATAGAAACATATAAGATTCTGACGGGACTGGACAGGTTAGATGTGGGAAGAATGTTCCCGGTGTTGGGGAAGTCCAGAACCATGGGACATAGTCTTAGGATAAGGGGTAGGCCATTTAGGACTGAGATGAGGAGAAACTTCTTCACTCAGAGTTGTTAAACGATGGAATTTCCTGCCGCAGAGAGTTGTTGATGCCAGTTCATTGGATATATTCAAGAGGGAGTTCAAGGGGATCAAGGGGTTTGGAGAGAAAGCAGGAAAGGGGTACTGAGGGAATGATCAGCCTTGATCTTATTGAATGGCGGTGCAGGCTTGAAGGGCCGAATGGCCTACTCCTGCACCTATTTTCTATGTTTCTATAGCAGAGGCTTTACTACACATTAGTGCCAGAGGACTGGCAGATAAATAATGTAATACCTATATTTAAGAAGGAGGATAGAACATGTCCAGGGAATTATAGACCAGTCAGCTTAACATTGGTGGTAGCAAAAATAATGGGTCTCTATTAAAGGAGAAAATAGAACATCTAGAAACCAAAAATATAATGAAAAGTCAACATGGATTTCAAAAGGGAAGCCTTGCTTGACCAACCTCATTGAATTTTTTGAAGAGGTAACAGAGAGAGTAGACAATGGTAATACAGTAGATGTAATTTATCTAGATTTTCAAACGGCCTTCAATAAGGTACCCTATAATAGACTGAAGAACAAGGTCAGAGAATGAAGAGTCAGGGGACAAGCAGAAGAATGGATTGCTAGCTGGCTTCAAGACAGAAAGCAAAGAGTAGGGGTAAATATAGCTATTCAGAGTGGCAGAAGGTGGATAGTAATGTTCCACAAGGATCAGTGCTGGGACCAGTGTTGTTCACAATTTATATTCACGATTTAGACCTTGGAATTAAAAACACAATTTCTAAATTTGCAGATGACATAAAATGGGGGAGCGATAGTCAATACTGAGGAGGACAATACTGAGGAGGACTGCAACAAATTGCAGGAGGACATTAATAAACTTGCAGAATGGGCATATAATTGGTAGATGAAGTTCAACACAGATAAATGTGAGGTATCACAATTTGGTAGGAAGAATAGGGAGGCTACTTATTACTTGGAGGGTGCGAGTCTGGGTGTGGTAGAGGAACAAAGTGATCATGGAGTGCAAATACACAAATCACTAAAAGTTGTGACACAGGTTAACAAGGTCATAAAAAAACCAAACCAAGCACTAGGCTTTATTTCTACAGGTATAGAATTGAAAAGTAGGAAAGTTATGCTAAACCTGTATCGAACCTTGGTGAGACCACACTTTGAGTACTGCGTACAGTTCTGGTCACCATATTATAAAAAGGATATACAGGCACTGGAGAGGGTGCGGAGAAGATTTACAAGGATGATACCAGAAATGCGAGGGTATACATCTCAGGAAGGGATGAACAGGCTAGGTCTCTTTTCTCTTGAAAAAAGGCTGAGGGGTGACTTAATAGAGGTCTTTAAAATTATGAAAGGTTTTGATAGAGTGGATACAGAGAGGGGTGGCGCAGGGATCAGTGCTGGGACCCTAACTATTTACAATCTATATTAACGACTTAGAAGAAGAGACTGAGTGTAACATAGCCAAGTTTGCTGACGATGCAAAGATGGGAGGAGAAGTAATGTGTGAGGACACAAAAAACATGCAAAAGGACATAGACAGGCTAAGTGAGTGGGAAAAAATTTGGCAGATGGAGTGTAATGTTGGAAAGTGTGAGGTTATGCACTTTGGCAGAAAAAAAATCAAGAGCAAGTTATTATTTAAATGGAGAAAGATTGCAAAGTGCTGCTGTACAGCGGGACCTGGGGGTACTTGTGCATGAAACACAAAAGGATAGTATGCAGGTACAACAAGTGATCAGGAAAGCCAATGGAATCTTGGTCTTTATTGCAAAGGGGATGGAGTATAAAGGCAGGATAGTCTTACTACAGTTATACAGGGTATTGGTGAGACCACACCTGGAATACTGCGTGCAGTTTTGGTTTCCATATTTACGAAAGGATATTCTTGCTTTGGAGGCAGTTCAGAGAAGGTTCACTAGGTTGATTCCGGAGATGAGGGGGGTTGACTAATGAGGAAAGATTGAATAGGTTGGGCCTCTACTCATTGGAATTCAGAAGAATGAGAGGTGATCTTATCAAAACGTGTAAGATTATGAGGGGGCTTGACAAAGTAGATGCAGAGAGGATGTTTCCACTGATAGGGGAGACTAGAACTAGAGGGCATGATCTTAGAATAAGGGGCCGCCCATTTAAAACTGAGATGAGGTGGAATTTCTTCTCCAGGAGGGTTGTAAATCTGTGGAATTCGCTGCCTCAGAGGGCTGTGGAGCTGGGTCATTGAATAAATTTAAGACAGAAATAGACAAGTTTCTTAACCGATAAGGGAATAAGGGGTTATGGGGAGCGGGTGGGGAAGTGGACCGGAGTCCATGATCGGATCAGCCATGATCGCATTAAATGGCGGAGCAGGCTCAAGGGGCCGTATGGCCTACTCCTTATCCTATTTCTTACGTCCTTATGAAAGTTTCCACTTGTGGGACAGGGCATAATTAAAGGCCATCAATATAAGATAGTCACTAAGAAATCAAATAAGGAATTCAGAAGAAACTTCGTTACCCAAAGAGTGGCGAGAATATGGAACTCACTTCCACAGGGAGTGGTTGAAGCGAATAGAATAGATGCATTTAAGGGGAGGCTAGACAAGCATATGAGGGAGAAGGGAATAGAGGGCTAGACTTTCCACGAGGTGGCTAAAGCCCCAAAAAATGGGCCTTATTCCAGCGATTTGTGATGTATCGCCCATGCTGATCGCCGGCATAAGGCCCATTTTGTTTTTGCAATATTTCACTCGGCCTTACCCCAGCGATGTCAAATGGGCGATCTGATTTCTCAGTGATCTCACAAAAAAAGAGGAAGTGAAACGGAAATCCAAACAAAAAGCTTCCCTTGCAACGATATTGTGCGCAAGTGTGGGAAGTTTTTTATTTGGATCGATTTTTTTTGCCGCGTTTGGAGAGTTCATGGGTCATCGCACATGCTCAGAAGGAAAGGGAGGGTCAGTGAGTGCGGGAGAGAGAGAGGAGAGAGGAGATCGTCGGCAGATTATCAGTTATCATTACAGACGTTTCAGCAATGGCCATGTCCATTCAAAATCAAAATGAAAGCGAAATTGAAAGAAGGGCCAAAGCCTTCAGTGAAGAGGCTAACAAGGCACTTGTCCATGTTGTATCGCCAAGGTGGGAGGACTTGACATGGGGTGGCCTTGGGAAACCTCCACCCCGTGCTTACAGACGGATCTGGCAGGAGATTGCCGATGTGGTCACGTCAGCATCCCATGAGGTGCGGACGTCTGACCAGTGCCGCAAGAGGTGGAACAGCCTCCTGGCAGCTGCCAGAGTAAGTTTGATTCTACTATGTTTTTAAAACATAGATAAAACTCATGTTTATAAATTATGTATTATTTACTTGATGTTTATTAATTGCAAACAAATTCCTCAATTTTAATTATTTATAATGTGAAGTTTAAAAACTACATTAAACGAAAAAAAAATTACATTACCAATCACATTTATTCACCCTAATACTAAGTTGCATGTTATAGTATTAAAAATTATTCATATGCAGCCACCATAGTAAGTTGCATTATAATATTTAAAAGATATTTAAAAGTCATATTTAAAATCATACGTACATACGTATTGTATACTTAGAATAATATTAAAAATTATTCATATGCAATACGAGGTTATGTAATAATGGAACATTTAAATCAGTCTCAATGTTTATTGTCAGGAAAGGTAGCTTATGCCATGCAATGTTAAATTATCATTTACAAAAAAAGATAAGTTTAAACCGCGCGGAGCAAAGGAGGACGGGTGGCGGCCCCCGTGGCAGCACACACTCTCAATCCATACGAGGAGCTTGCGGTGGCCTTGGTGGGTCCTGAAAGCCATGCAGTCACAACCTGTGGCATGGCCGAGCCCACCCTTGAGCCTGGTGAGTAATGCGGAATGTGCAAAGTATCAAACATTACTAATAACATACGCGAAATATCGTAGTTATGCATTTGTTATGCAATTATAATTCATTAGTTCAGATGTAGCCTGATCTATGAGTGAGGCTATGTTAACACTGATGAACTCCTGTGCATTTGTGGTTTTGCAAAGTATTGCAATGTTTTGCATTATATTGAAATTATTGATATTGAAATATTGAAATATATTGATATGTATTGTTATGAGTTGTTTAGAAATTTCATTCATCTTTCTAAGGTGAAGTGTCTGTTGAGCACTGCTCAGTGCCACTCACAGATCCCTCTTCTAACAGCTCACAGGAGGGTGAGACGGCGGAGAACGAGCAGGAGGAGGATGATGATTTTTTTTTGGGGGGTGGGAGGGGAACAACCTGCGGCCATGGAAGAAGCACTGGGACCAAGCGGTGTACAGGTGACGACGCCAAGGCACGTCATATTGCAAACGCTGACCCCAAGGAGGTCTGGTCAGCGTGGCGCGCAATCGCCTACCATGGAGGGCCAGACAGAGAGCTTGATTTCCCTGTGCAGGGAGACGGTCGCGATTGGTCGTGACCTTATCCAGGGATTCGCGGGATTCTCTGCGAACTGGAGCCAGTTCTCTGCGAACTGGAGCCAGTCTCCAGCATCCTGGAGCGAGTTCTGCACGAACTTCTCGAACTGGTCTTCTGAGCAGTCACAGACTGCAAGGGAGACCTTGGAGGCTATTCGGCAGCAGACAGCCGCATCCAATGCCCTACGGCATGCGTTGCTGGCTGAACACGGCGCTGCACCCCAAGGTGTCGTGTTTGCTCGCAGCGAGACCCCGAGCACGCAAGCGAGTACGGAGGGCACAATTCCTCATGACTTGGAAGTGGAGCCTCAGGCTTCCGCTTCCGCTCCGTCATCTCCACTACGGCAGGAAGTCTTGCCGTCCCACTCTGCACAATGTGCTGGTGTCGGTCTGCGTAGATCAAAACGGGCAGGTGGGGTGTGAACACGGGGTGGGACTGGACGTGGAGGGAAATGTGGCCACAGGTAGGGAGGGTGGCATTTTTTCACAGTTTGTTCACTTGTTCAATTGTTCTTGTTCCTGTTTTGTTAGTTGTTATTGGTTAATTGTTAATTGTTAAGATTTTGTATTTGAGGGAAGGGTGGGTTGGTTCGGGATAGTTTTTCAATTTCTATTTGCGTTTTTGTTAATAAAAAAAATGTCTTTAATTCAATAAATTGTGTGTGTCTTCTCTCTTAGTTATCAACTATACAGATGTTATTCCATATCTGAGCATTCTATTAATATACGAGTACTTTAGTAACACCTTCTAATAAATATTATATAAAACCTATTCACTAAAAATCTATATAAAACCTATTCACTAAAAGCAACGTAATAATACCTATATGAAAAATTACAGCTCTCATCCTCATTAAATTCTATTATATAAAACCTAATTATATAAAGCCAAACGTAATGATAACTATATGTTAACTATGTTATCTCTCAGCAAATTATACTATATAAAACCTATTTAATAAAAATAACGTAATACCTATTTATATTCCTTGTCTCAATATTCTGAGTACAACTAGCTCTCTAATTAAATCACAACTAATCCTCTACCCTTCCATTGAAGTCAAAATGGCGTCCGTAGTGCCCATTTTCCTTCTCTTAGGTCTAGAAAAGCAACTATTTCTCAGCACTGTTTTGGGCCTTACATCGGCCCAGCGAAGTGCATGCTAAGTGCTGAAACTTGGGATGGGCCTTGTGTGGGCTATAATTTCGGCGATCTTCTCGGCGATCAAAGTGGAAACTTAGGCACCTGTTTTTCGGGCGATATTTTGCTCAAAATTGGCGAGAGAGGTCCGTTTTGGGCCATATATAGACCATAACTGGACGATGTGAAGTGGAAAATCTAGCCTCTGGGGTTATGCTGATAGATTTAGATGAAGAAAGACGGGAGGAGGCTCGAATGGAGCATAAACGCCAGCAGGGACTGGTTGGGCCAAATGGCCTGTTTCTGTACTGTATATTCTATGATCTGCCCACAACTAGTTTGGCAGCCAGAAATGCTTTTTTTAAAAAAAAATTACGATCTTTGCAATAATATTTAAAACACAAACCAAGATTATAATACATAAACCTATAATTACAGTCTTATAGTTGTATCGAATTTGTTTCTCCTCTCTTAGACTAACTAACTGTTGATTAATTTAAATAATCAAAAATCGAGGTTAAATGTCTCTTAACATGAGGAAATCATGAAAATGAATTAAATCCTATCTAAATAGAAGTTGTCAAATTATTAAACTGAAAATACAAAAGCCTTTTGGGCAGCAAAGACATTGACACAAAACGGCCTTGTTTTGAAACTCGAACAAATTTAAGTTTCTTTCAAAGTTTGTATCCACTCAGACACGAACCAGTGCCTCACTGTAGCATAAATTAATACCATTTTCTCATTTCCCATTCCCCTTACACTGTAAAACAGGCTCCTGTGGCTGTTTGCACCAGATGTAAACATTTTCAGGGTAATTAATGCACCATAGGTTAGCAATCAGCACGACTTTGTGCCAGCACCTGGATTTGAATGGGTAGGTGAAACGAGCAGCGAAGTCGATGCACAGTCGGAACTTGACAGATAGCAAGCTCGGGATTTAGCGCAAAATCCCGAACTTGCGGTTAATTTCAAAGACGTATTGCGGCGTACTCAGAGAACTCAATCATACCTACCGCGAATTCAGGGTAATTAATAAACTTGCAGAATGGGCGCATAATGAGGAAATGATCTTCAATATAGATAATTGTGAGTTGGTACATTTTGGTAGGAAGAATAAGGAGGCCACATACTTTATTGGAAGATAAGTGTCTAAATGCGATAGAGGAACAGAAGGATCTGGGGGTACAGATACACAAATCATTAAGAGACACAATAAGGCCATAAAAAAGAAAACAAAGCTCCAGTGTTCATTTCTAGAGGGACAGAATTGAAAATCAGAAAAATTAAGTGGAAGTTATATAGAACCTTTGTTAGACTACACTTGGAGTACTGCAACATCAGTATTTGGGGCGGTGGGCGACATCAGTAAGGTTGGGGGGGGGGGGGATGACATCAGTACGCGGGGGGGAGTGACAACAGTAGGGGGGGAGGGGTGACATCAGTACGGGGGAGGGGGACATCAGTACGTTGGGGGGGGGTGTGACATCGTACGGGGGGGGTGACATTAGTACGGGAGGGGGGTGACGTAAGTACGGGGGGGTGACGTAAGTACGCGGGGGGGGGGGAGAGAAGGGTGACATCAGTACGGGGGGGGGTGATATCAGTACGCAGGGGGGGGTGGAGAAGGGTGACACCAATACGGGGGGGGTTGACATCAGTACGGGGGGTGGGGTGACATCAGTACGGGGGGGGTGACATCAGTACGGGGGGGGTGACATCAGTACGGGGGGGGTGACATCAGTACGGGGGGGGGGGGGAGAGACATCAGTACGGTGGGGAGACATCAGTACGGGGGGGGGGGGGAGAAATCAGTACGGGGGGGTGACATCAGTACGGGGGGGGGAGACATCAGTACGGGGGGGGGAGACATCAGTACGGGGGGGGGGAGATATCAGTACGGGGGGGGGGGAGACATCAGTACGGGGGGGAGACATCAGTACGGGGGGGAGACATCAGTACGGGAGGGGGTGACATTAGTACGGGGGTGGTGACATCAGTACTGGAGGGGGTGACATCAGTAAGGGAGGGGGTGACATCAGTACGGGGGGGTAACATCAGTACGGGGGGGGGGGGTGACATCAGTACGGGGGTGGTGACATCAGTACGGGGGTGGTGACATCAGTACGGGAGACACCAGTACGGGAGGGAGGGGGAGACATCAGTACGGGGGGGGGGGGGGGGGGTGACATCAGTACGGGGGGGGGTGACATCAGTACGGGGGGGGTGACATCAGGACGGGGGGGGTGACATCAGGACGGGGGGGGGGGGTGACATCAGTACGGGGGTGGTGACATCAGTACGGGGGTGGTGACATCAGTACGGGAGACACCAGTACGGGAGGGAGGGGGAGACATCAGTACGGGGGGGGGGTGACATCAGTACGGGGGGGGTGACATCAGTACGGGGGGGGTGACATCTGTATGGGAGCGGGTGACATCAGTATGGGAGCGGGTGACATCAGTACGGGGGGGGGGGTGACATCAGTACGGGGGGGGGGGTGACATCAGTACGGGGGGGGGGGGTGACATCAGTACGGGGGGGGGAGAGACATCAGTACAGGGGGGGTGACATCAGTACGGGGGGGGAGACATCAGTACGGGAGGGGGTGACATTAGTACGGGGGTGGTGACATCAGTACTGGAGGGGGTGACATCAGTAAGGGAGGGGGTGACATCAGTACGGGGGGGGGGGGGAGACATCAGTACGGGGGGGGGGGGAAGACATCAGTACGGGGGGGAGACATCAGTACGGGGGGGGGGAGACATCAGTACGGGGGGGGAGACATCAGTACGGGGGGGGAGACATCAGTACGGGGGGGGGGGGGAGACATCAGTATGGGGGGGGTGACATCAGTACGGGGGGGGGGGGTGACATCAGTACGGGGGGGGGGGTAACATCAGTACGGCTGGGGGGGGTAACATCAGTACGGGGGGGGGGTAACATCAGTACGGCTGGGGGTGGTGACATCAGTACGGGGGGGGGTAACATCAGTACGGGGGGGGTAACATCAGTACGGCTGGGGGGGGGTTGACATCAGTACGGGGGGGGGGGTGGTGACATCAGTACGGGGGGGGTAACATCAGTACGGCTGGGGGGGGTTGACATCAGTACGGGGGGGGAGGTGACATCAGTACGGGGGGGGGGGTAACATCAGTACGGCTGGGGGGGGGGGGTAACATCAGTACGGCTGGGGGGGGGTAACATCAGTACGGGGGGGTGGTGGTGACATCAGTACGGGGGGGGGGGTGACATTAGTACGCGAGGGGGGGGGGGGAGGGGGATGAGATCAGTACGGGGAGGGGGAACATCAGTACGGGAGGGGGTGACATCAGTACGCGGGGGGGGGAGGGGATAACATCAGTACGGGGGGGACCTACCTGTCGCGGCGGGGTCAGTGGTATGACGATAAATGCCGGGCGAGCACCAACCGGACCGGGTTTAGTTTGTTCAGAGCAGCTCACGGTTCCTCCGCAATTCGCAGCGTATCGCGGTCGGGGGCCGGAACCTGTCCCTCTATCTGTCAGCTCAATCGGGACTCGGAGCCACCGAGCACACAGATCCACCCGCCATCTTTAAATCACAGGCTTTGCTTTTAATATTTCCGAGTCAAAGGGCAGCAGCCCCAGTCGTTCCTGGAGGGAGGAGGGGGCTGTGACACTGGAGGAGATGTGTGGGGGGGTAGGGGGCTGTGACACATGGGATGGGGGGCTGGGACACTGGGGGAGATGTGTGGGGGGGTAGGGGGCTGTGACACATGGGATGGGGGGCTGGGACACTGGGGGAGATGTGTGTGGGGGGGTAGGGGGCTGTGACACATGGGATGGGGGGCTGGGACACTGGGGGAGATGTGTGGGGGGGTAGGGGGCTGTGACACATGGGATGGGGGGCTGGGACACTGGGGGAGATGTGTGTGGGGGGGTAGGGGGCTGTGACACAGGGGATGGGGGGCTGGGACACTGGGGGAGATGTGTGGTGGAGGGGGCTGTGACACTGGGTGAGATGTGTGGGGGAGGGGGCTGTGACACTGGGGAGATGTGGGGGGAGGGAGCTGTGACATTTGGGGAGATGGGGGGAGGGGGTTGTGACACTGGGGGAGATGTCAGGGCTGGGGGGCTGTGACAGTGGGCTGTGACACTGGTGGAGGTCGCTGTGACACTGGGGGAGATGTGGGGGCAGGGGGCTGTGACAGTGGGGTAATGTCGGCTGGTTGGCTGTGACAGTGGGGGAAGGGGGCTGTGACGATGAGGGAGATGTGGGGAGGTGACGCTGTGACACTGGGGGATATGTCAAGGGGGGCTGTGACGCTGTTGGAGATGTCAGTGGCAGCAGGATTAAGGATTGTCAAGTCTCCAAAGTGCCACAGAATTATGATTTTAAACAAAACATGAAGTACATTTTTTCCATAAAAGCTGGTGTTTTTTGTGCACAGGAAGTTGTCAACCAGCAATGATGACCAGATAATCTTGCACCACCCTAGGTTATGTGCTTAAGTCTCTAGAATGGGGTTTGAACCAATTATCTTCTGACTAAGAACATACATAAGAAATAGGAGCAGGAGTAGGCCATTTGGTCCCTCGAGTCTGCCCCGTAATTCAATAAGATCATGGCTGATCTGATTTTGGCCTCAGCTCCACTTCCCTGCTCACTCACCATAACCGTTGACTCCCTTAGCTTTCAAAAATCTGTCTATCCCCACCATAACTATATTCAAGGACCCAGCCTCTGTAAGTCGACAAAGTCAACTCTGGACTATTGTGTTTATATCCCTGTTGGCTGGACACCCTGAGAAAGACTTTTGAAATATTGTGACACAAAGTGACTGGTCTGGATTAGGAAGAAACCTGTTGCTGGGAGAAACACGTGGGGGCAGATCTCTCCCACAGAAACTGGTGAGAGTCGGAGGAGCGGGCAGTTTAAAGAGAGCGGGGGCCGGAGAGTCGGAGGAGCAGTTTAAAAAGAGCGGGAGCTGGAGAGTCGGAGGAGCAGTTTAAAAAGAGCGGGAGCCGGAGAGTCGGAGGAGCAGTTTAAAAACAGCGGGAGAGTCGGAGGAGCGGAGGAGGTCGGAGCAAAGCAGGTCTGGAGCAGCGAGACCCATAAAAGGGGGCCCAGCAGTCGGAGAAGGCCAACTGGTGCAGGGGCAGAAGGTAAACAAAGAAGTAAAAAGAAATCGAAGTGTGACGTCACAGCCAAGAGGGTAAGTGATTGGCTGGTGGATTGGTGAGCATTTAATCTTTTTCTTTTTCTTTTCTGATCAGCAAGAAACCTTTGGCATTGTTATCAATTAGCTTAATTTAAGGGTTAAGACATGGCAGGAGGGCCCAGACCCATGTCATGCTCCTTTTGTGCTATGTGGGAAGTCAGGGACGCTTCCAGTGTCCCTGACAACTACATGTGCAGGAAATGTATCCAGCTGCAGCTCCTGACAGACCGCATTGCGGCACTGAAGCTGCGCATGGATTCACTCTGGAGCATCGCGATGCTGAGGATGTCGTGACTAGCACGTTTAGTGAGTTGGTCACACCGCAGGTAAAGCTTACACAGCCAGATAGGGAATGGGTGACCATTAGGCAGAGCAGTGGAAGGAAGGTAGTGCAGGGGTCCCCTGCGGCCATCTCCCTCCAAAACAGATACACTACCTTGGGTACTGTTGGGGGAGATGGCTCATTAGGGGAAGGCAGCAGCAGCCAAATCCATGGAACCAGGGGTGGCTCTGCTGCACAGGAGGGCAGGAAAAAGAGTGGGAGAGCTACAGTGATAGGGGATTCTATTGTAAGGGGAATAGATAGGTGTTTCTACGGCTGCAAACGAGACTCCAGGATGGTATTTTGCCTTTCTGGTGCAAGGGTCAAGGATGTCTTGGAGCGGCTGCAGCGCATTCTGGAGGGGGAGGGTGAACAGCCAGTTGTGGTGCATATAGGTTCCAACAATATAAGTAAAAAAACCTGATGAGGTCTTACAAGCTGAATTTATGGAGCTAGGAGTTAAATTAAAAAGTAGGACCTCAAAGGTAGTAATCTCAGGATTGCTACCAGTGCCACATGCTGGTCAGAGTAGGAATTGCAGGATAGCTCAGATGAATACGTGGCTTGAGGAATGGTGCAAGGGGGAGGGGAATTCCTGGGACATTGGAACTGGTTCTGGGGGGGGGGGGGGGGGTGGGACCAATACAAACCGGACGGTCTGCACCTTGGCAGGATCGAGACCGATGTCCTAGGGAGAGTGTTTACTAGTGCTGTTGGGGAGGGTTGAAACCTAAAAGGCAGGGTGATGGGAATCTATGCAGGGAGGCAGAGGGAAGTAAAAAGGGGGCAGAAGCAAAAGGTAGGAAGGAGAAAAGCAAGAGTGGAGGGCAGAGAAATCAAGGGCAAAAATCAAAAAGGGCCACATTACAACATAATTCGAAAAGGACAAAGAGTGTTACAAAAACAAGCCTGAAGGCTCTGAATCTCAATGCGAGGAGCATTCGTAAAAAGGTGGATGAATTGACTGCGCAGATAGCTGTTAACGGATATGATGTAATTGGGAATACCGAGACATGGCTCCAGGGTAACCAAGGCTGGGAACTCAACATCCAGGGGTATTCAATATTCAGGAAGGACAGACAGGAAGGAAAAGGAGGTGGAGGTAGCGTTACTTGTTAAAGAGATTAACGCAATCGTAAGGAAGGACATTAGTGTGGATGATGTGGAATCTATATGGATAGAGCTGCGAAACACCAAAGGGCAGAAAACATTAGTGGAAGTTGTGTACAGACCACTAGACAGTAGTAGGGAGGTTAGGGTTGGCATCAAACAGGAAATTAGGGACGCGTGCAATAAGGGTCCAGCAGTTATCATGGGTGACTTTAATCTGCATATTGAGTGGGCTAACCAAACTGGTAGGAATACTGTGGAGGATGATTTCCTGGAGTGTATAAGGGATAGTTTTCTAGACCAATATGTCGAGGAACCAACTAGAGAGCAGGCCATCCTAGAGTGGGTCTTGTGTAACGAGAGAGGATTAATTAGCAATCTGGTCGTGCGGGGAAGAGTGATCATAATATGGTAGAATTCTTCATTAAGATGGAGAGTGACACGGTTAATTCAGAGATTAGGGTCCTGAACTTAAAGAAAGGAAACTTCGACAGTATGAGACTAGGATAGACTGGCGAATGATACTTAAAGGGTTGACGGTGGATAGGCAATGGCAGACATTTAAATATCACATGGGTAAACTACAACAATTGTACATCCCTGTGTGGCGTAAGAATAAAAAAGGGAAGGTGGCTCAACCGTGGCTAACAAGGGAAATTAGTGTTAAATCCAAGGAAGAGGTATATAAATTGGCCAGAAAAAGCAGCAAACCTGAGGACTGGGAGAAATTTAGAATTCAGCAGAGGAGGACTAAGGGTTAAATTAGGAGGGGGAAAATAGAGTATGAGAGTAAGCTTGTAGGAAACATAAAAACTGACTGCAAAAGCTTCTATAGATATGTGAAGAGAAAAAGATTAGTGAAGACTAATGTAGGTCAGAATTCATAATGGGGAACAAGGAAATGGCAGACCGATTGAACAAATACTTTGGTTCTGTCTTCACTAAGGAAGACATGAATAACCTCCCGAAAATACTAGGGGACCGTGGGTCTAGCGAGAAGGGGGAACTGAGGGAAATCCTTATTAGTCAGGAAATGGTGTTAGGGAAATTGAAGGGACTGAAGGCCGATAAATCCCCAGGGCCTGATAGTCTGCATCCCAGAGTACTTAAGGAAGTGGCCCCAGGAATAGTAGATGCATTTCCAACATTCCATGGACTCTGGTTCACTGTAACCCCACTTTTTAAAAAAGGGAGAGAGAAAACAGGGAATTATAGACCAGTTAACCTGACATCGGTGGTGAGGAAAAATGCTGGAATCAATTATTAAAGATGTAATAGCATCGCATTTGGAAAGCAGTGATAGGATCGGTCCAAGTCATGGATTTATGAAAGGGAAATCATGCTTGACAAATCTTCTAGAGTTTTTTGAGAATGTAACGAGTAGAGTGGATAAGGGAGAACCAGTGGATGTGGTGTATTTGGACTTTCAAAAGGCTTTTGACAAGGTCCCACACAAGAGATTAGTGTGCAAAATTAAGGCACATGATATTGGGGGTAATGTATTGACATGGAAGGTTGAATTGGTTGGCAGGTAGGAAGCAAAGAGTGGGAATAAACGGGTCCTTTTCAGAATGGCAGGCAGTGACTAGTGGGGTGCCACAGGGTTCAGTGCTGGGACCCCAGCTATTTACAATATACATTAATGATTTAGACGAAGGAATTTAATGTAATATCTCCAAATTTGCAGATGATACTAAGCTGGGTGGCAGTGCGAGCTGCGAGGAGGTGCTAGGAGGCTGCAGGGGGACTTGGACAAGTTAGCTGAATGGGCAAATGCATGGCAGATGCAGTATAATGTGGATAAGTGTGAGGTTATCCACTTTGGTGGCAAAAACAGGTAGGCAGATTATTATCTGAATGGTGACAGATTAGGAAAAGGGGAGGTGCAACGAGACCTGGGTGTAATGGTACATCAGTCATTGAAGGTAGGCATACAGGTACAGCAGGCAGTAAAGAAAGCAAATGGCATGCTGGCCTTCATAGCGAGGGGATTTGAGTATAGGAGCAGGGAGGACTTACTGCAGTGGTACATGGCCTTGGTGAAACCACACTTTGAGTATTGAATGCAGTTTTGGTCTCCTAATCTGAGGAAGGACATTCTTGCTATTGAAGGAGTGCAGCGAAGGTTCATCAGACTGATTCCTGAGATGGCAGGACTGACATATGAAGAAAGACTGGATCGACTAGGCTTATATTCACTGGAATTTAGAAGAATGAGAGGGGATCTCATAGAAACATGAAATTCTGACGGGATTGGACAGGTTAGATGCAGGAAGAATGTTCCCGATGTTGGGGAAGTCCAGAACTAGGGGTCATATTCTGAGGATAAGGGGTAAGCCGTTTAGGACCAAGATGAGGAGAACCTGTGGAATTCTCTACCACAGAAAGTTGTTGAGGCCAGGTCGTTAGATATATTCAAAAGGGAGTTAGATGTGGTCCTTATGGCTAAAGAGATCAAGATGAAGGGTATGGAGAGAAAGCAGGAAAGGGGTACTGAAGTTGCATGATCAGCCATGATCATGTTGAAGGGTGGTGCAGGCTCGAAGGGCTGAATGGCCTACTCCCACCTACTTTCTATGTTTGTATGAGAGTAGCTGGGTCTGCACTGGCCTGTCAGCGGTCAGTGACGTCAGAGCTGGGTGCTCTTAGGAAGGCCAAAGGACTCTTTTGTGTGTGGAGCCAGGCTATCTAGGGAAGAGAACAAGATGCTAGGGCAAGACCGACACCTGCATTGTCTCCACAACGGTCCAGCAGTCAGGATTGATGGGCCATTTAACACTCACTTGGAAAGCCTTCGGACATCGATCAGCTGGTTTTGTTCAAACCCCAGCACATCTCAGACAGCGCAAAATAAGACCTGAAGAAGCCAAAAAGGTTCCCCAGAGGCAACAGAACCATCCAAACCCGGCCAGAATTGTGGATTACAGGAGTATAACTGTCGAGCGTTTTGGAAGCTCGATCTTCGTTCTATCGCATCGTACGTGAAGGCTCATTTGCCTACCCCCTGAGGATAAGGACCGAGAGCGAAGCCTCGTTTCTCCAACCCGACGGACTTCAACTTCAACCTGGATCTCGCATGCTTCAGCCAAGCACGGTGACGTGGAGTCGAACCGCTGAGGAAGGACCAGCGTGCAAGGAAGGGCGGATTGGGTGAGAACTCAAAAGTTGCATGCTTACCAACCATTCCACGAAAGTGTGTGAGGGGGTGTCAGTGTGCCCTAACCAAACCAGAGGGGGGTTTAGAGTTAGGTGGATCCCAGGAAGGTTTAGCCCATAGGAAGGGTTGGTCTGTTGTAAGGCTAATAAGGGAAGTGCACTGTTTTACTGGGTATTACTGCACTGTGTTCTACTTCACAAGCATCTGGCGAGTGGAGTGGAGGTGTTGATCTGTTGTAATAAACCTTGTGTGATTTTGAACTTGAAACGTTGGTCCTTGTCTCACTATAAGACAATCCGTTGTAACTCTTTTCACCCGAACACAAGGACAGGGTTACTGTGCTTGCTATAAGTGGGTGTTAAATCATAAACAGCAGATTGGATAACTGTGAGAGACCTATTGGCACCGGTCACTGCCAAGTAAAAACCCTTATGTATTTGGACCCTACGGCGAGGCCTCGAAAACCTCGGGAAATAACCGTAGACTGACCACTTACACTTCCACAGCTCTCTGGGGTAGAGAATTCCAAAGATTCGCAACCTTCAGAGAAGAATTTCCTCCTCATTTCCGTTTTAAATGGGCGACTCTTATTCTGAAACTATGCCCCCAGTTCTAGATTCCCCCACGAGGGGAAACATACTCTCTGTATCTACCCTATCAAGCCCCCTCAGAATCTTATATGTTTCAATAAGATCTCTCATTCTTCTAAACTCCAATGAGTATTAGCCCAACCTGCTAAACCTTTTGTCAAAAGACAACCCTTTCATCTCAAGAATCCACCTAGTGAGCATTCTTTGAAGTGCCTCCAATGCAAGTATATCCCTCCTTAAATAAGGAGACCAAAACTGTATGCAGTACTCCAGGTGTGGTCTCACCAAAGCCCTGTACAGTTGGTGCAGGACTTCCCTACTTTTATACTCCATCTCCCTTGCAATAAAGACCAACATTCCATTTGTCTTCCTAATTACTTGCTGTACCTGCATGCTAATTTTTGTGCTTCATGTACAAGGGCCCCCAGATTCCTCGGTACTGCAGCATTTTGTAATCTCTCCCCATTTAAATAATAATTTGCTTTTTTATTTTTCCTACCAAAGTGGATAACCTCACATTTTCCCACGTTATACTCCATCTGCCAAAACTTTGCCCACTCATTTAGCCTATCTATGGGCCCAAGTTTCGGGTGGAGTTGCTGCTATTTTTTTGGAGCAACTAGTTTAGTTTGGAGTATCTTGAAAATCGCAATTCTTGGCATTTAGTTTGCTCCAGTTCTAGTGAGTTAGTTTAGTGTCATTTTAGTACAGTTTCTTTTTTCAAAAGGGGGCGTTACCAGCTACTTACGTCTGTTTTGCAAGTTTAGGCACCGAAAAGTTACTCCAAACTAAGTTAGAAAGGAGTAAGTGTCGACTTTTGTACGCTCAGAAAACCTTGCCTACACTTTAGAATTAGGCGCAGGTAAGCCAGAGATAGTGGGGGGGGGGGGGGGGGGGGGAGAAGGGAAATTAAAGAGAAGTTAGGGGATTTTCCAAAGCATTAAACATTTCACTTTTAAAAATAAAGAACCATCATCAATAAGAAATGATAAATAAATCAATAAATAAAAAATCATTCAATAAATCAATAAATAAAAAGTTCCTACCTCACCTACCCGTCCGGGAGCACCGGTAGCCCGGCCAGGGCTAGGGGCTGGTGCTGCAGGCTGGAAATTGACAATCTGCAGGAGCATATTCGGCCAAGGCTGGGGATTGCGTGCTTCGGGCCCCTCCCACACAACCAGCAGCACACGCACACAGAATCTGGGGGCCAGGAGCTACTGCGCACGCGTGCAGCTACCAGCACTCCTTTTGGCCCAGGGCTGTAGCTCCGCCGCTCCTGCTGTTGTGCTGCGTCGCACTGACTGCTGAACAGGCTTGCTGCACTTGGAGAATCGCAAGGTAAGTTTTTGGCGCGCTTTTCATTCCACAAAATAGGCGGACCTCTCGGAGGTGCGCCGTTCTAGCGGATATTGGAAACTTGGGCCCTATATCCCTTTGCAGATTCTTTGCGTCCTCCTCACAACTTGCTTTCTCACTTATCTTTGTATCATCAGCAAATTTGGTTTCATTACACTCAGTCCCTTCATCCAAATCATTAATATAGATTGTCAATAGTTGAGGGCCCAGCACTGATCCCTGTGGTACCCCACTTGTTACAGTTTACCAACCTGAAAATTACCCATGTATCCCAACTCTCTGTTTTCGGTTAGTTAGCCAATCCTCTAACCACACTAATATATTACCCCCAACCCCGTGAGTTCTTGTGCAGTAACCTATTATGTGGCACCATATCAAATACCTTCTGGAAATCCAAATACACGACATCTACTGGTTCTCCCTTATCCATCCTGCTCGTTACATCCTCAAAGAACTCCAGCAAATTTGTCAAACATGATTTCCCTTTCACAAATCCATGCTGACTCTGCTTGACTGCATTATGATTTTCTAAATGTCCTGCTACTACTTCCTTAATAATGGACTCCAGCATTTTCTCAATGACAGATGTTAGGCTAACTGGTCTATAGTTCCTGCTTTTTGTCTCCCTCCTTTCTTAAATAGGGGCATTATATTTGCGGTTTTCCAATCTGCTGGGACCTCTCCAGAATCCACGGAATTTTGGTAGATTACAATCAATGCATCCACTATCTCTGCAGCCACTTTTAAGACCCGAGGATGCAGGCCATCAGATCCAGGGGACTTGTCCACCTTTAGTCCCCTTAGTTTGCCTAGTACTTTTTCTCTAGCGATAGTGATGTTTTAAGCTCCCCCCTCCCAATAGTCCCTTGATTATCAATGATTGGGATGCTTTTAGTCTCTTCTACCATGAAGACCGCTCCAAAATATTTGTTCAAACGCTCTGTCATTTCTCTGTTTCCCATTATTAATTCCCCAGTCTCATCCTCTAAAGGACCAATGTTTACTTTAGCTACTCTCTTCCTTTTTATATACATGTCGAAGCTCTTACTGTCTGTTTTGTTATTTCTTGCTAGGTTACTCTCAAAAATTATCTTCTCTCTATCATTTTTTTAGTCGTCCTTTGCTTGTTTCTAAAAATTTCCCAATTCTCTGACCTTCCACTATTCTTCGCAACATTGTATGCTTTTGTTTTCAATTTGATACCATCCTTTACATTCTTAGTTAGCCACGGATGGTTCATCCTTCTCTTAGAGCCTTTCTTTCTCACTGAAATATATCTTTGCTGAGAGTTATGAAATATCCCCTTAAATGTTTGCCACTGCTTATCAACCATCTTACTCGTTAATGTCTTTTCCCAGTCCATTTTACATAAGAACATAAAGAAATAGGAGCAGGAGTAGGCCAGTTGGCCCCTTGAGCCTGCTCCGCCATTCAATAAGATCATGGCTGATCTGATCCTAGCCTCAACTCCACTTCTCCGCCCGCTCCCCATAACTCTCGAGTCCCTTATCTCCACCTTAAATATATTCAAAGACCCAACCTCCACAACTCTCTCGGGTAGAGAATTCCAAAGATTCACGACGCTCTGAGAGAAGAAATTCCTCCTCATTTTTGTTTTAAATGGGGAACCCCTTATTCTGAAACTATGCTCCCTAGTTCTAGATTCTCCCATGAGGGGAAACATCCTCTCTGCATCTACCCTGTCAAGCCCCCTCAGAATCTTATTTTTCAATAAGATCACCTCTCATTCTTCTAAACTCCAAGGAGTATAGGCCCAACCTTTCTTCATACGACAACCACTTCATTTCAGGAATCAACCTCATGAACCTTCTCTAAACTGCCTCCAATGCAAGTATATCCTTCCTTAAATAAGGAGACCAAAACTGTACGCAGTACTCCAGGTGTGGTCTTACCAATGCCCTGTACAGTTGGTGCAGGACTTCCCTACTTTTATACTCCACCCCCCTTGCAATAAAGGCCAGCATTCCATTTGCCTTCTTGATTACTTGCTGTACGTGCATGCTAAGTTTTGCATTTCATGCACAAGAACCCCCAGATCCCTCTGTACTGCAGCATTTTGCAATCTCTTCCCTTTCAAATAATAATTTGCTTTTTTATTTTTCCTATCAAAGTGGATAACCTCACATTTTCCCACATTATAGTACATCTGCCAAATTTTTTCCCACTCACTGAGCCTATCTATATCCCTTTGTAGATTCTTTGCATCCTCCTCACAACTTGCTTTTCCACCTATCTTTGTGTCATCAGCAAATTTGGCTACGTTACACTCAGTCCCTTCATCCAAGTCATTAATATAAATTGTAAATAGTTGAGGCCCCAGCATTGATCCCTGTGGCACTCCACAAGTTACAGTTTGCCAGCTTGAAAATGACCCATTTATCCCTACTCTCTGTTTTCAGTTAGTTAGCCAATCATCTATCCACGCTAATATATTACCCCAACCCCGTGAGCTCTTATCTTGTGCAGTAACGTTTTGTGTGGCCCCTTATTTTAGCCAACTCTGCTTACATTTTTGTAATTGCCTTTATTTAAGTTCAGGACACGAGTTTGAGACCTAGCTTTCTCATTCTCAAACTGAATTTAAAATTCTATCATGCTGTGATCACTCTTCCTAAGAGGATCCTTTACTATAATATCATTAATTAATTCAGACTCATTACACATTACCAGATCTAAAATGGTCTGCTCCCCTGGTTGGTTCTACAACGTATTGTTCTAAGAAACCATCTTGAATAAACTCTATGAACTCTTCCTCAAGGCTACCTTTGCCAATTTGAATAATCCAATCAATATGAAGATTAAAATCGCCCATGATTATTGCTGTACCTTTCTTACAAGCCTCCATTATTTCTTGATTTATACTCTGTCCTATATTGTGGCTATTGTTCGGGGGCCTATACACAACTCCCACCAGTGACTTCTTTCCCTTATTATTTCTTATCTCCACTCAAACTGATTCTGAGCCAATATCATTTCTCACCACTGCACTGATCTCATCCTTTATTAACAGAGCTACCCCACCTCCTTTTTCTTTCTGCCTATCCTTCTGAAATGGCAAATACCCCTTAATATTCAGTTCCCAGCCTTGGTCACCTTGCAACCACGTCTCAGTAATGGCTATCAGATCATACTCATTTATTTCTATTTGTGCTGTCAGCTCATCTATCTTATTACGAATGCTGCATGCATTCAGATAAAGAGCTTTTAATTTTGTCTTTTTACCATTTTTCCCTACTGTGACCCCACTTTCTGATGCACTCTTATGTCTATATGCTTTATCCCTTCCTGTCACACTCTGGTTATCATTACCCCTATCGCTACCCTGCACTATTGCCTTCTCCTTTCTCTTTGACTTTTTAAATTGCCGCTCACCGGATCCCGCCCCTATTATTTAGTTTAAAGCCCTACCTACAGCCCTGGTTATTCGATTCGCCAGGACACTGGTCCCAGCATGGTTCAAGTGAAGTCCGTCCCAAAGGAACAGCTCCTTCTTATCCCTGTACTGGTGCCACTGCCCCATGAATCAAAAACCATTTCTCCAACACATAGAAACATAGAAAATAGGTGCAGGAGTAGGCCATTTGGCCCTTCGAGCCTGCACCGCCATTCAATAAGATCATGGCTGATCATTCCTTCAGTACCCCTTTCCTGCTTTCTCTCCATACCCTTTGATCCCCTTAACCGTAAGGGCCATATCTAACTCCCTCTTGAATATATCCAATGAACTGGCATCAACAACTCTCTGCGGCAGGAAATTCCACAGGTTAACAACTCTCTGAGTGAACAAGTTTCTCCTCATCTCAGTCCTAAATGGCCTACCCCTTATCCTAAGACTATGTCCCCTGGTTCTGGACTTCCCCAACATCGGGAACATTCTTCCTGCACCTAACCTGTCCAGTCCCGTCAGAAGCTTATATGTTTCTATGAGATCCCCTCTCATCCTTCTAAACTCCAGTGAATAAAGGCCCAATTGATCCAGTCTCTCCTTATAAGACAGCCCAACCATCCCTGGAATCAGTCTGGTGAACCTTCGCTGCACTCCCTCAATAGCAAGAACGTCCTTCCTCAGATTAGGAGACCAAAACTGAACACAATATTCCAGGTGAGGCCTCACTAAGGCCCTGTACAACTGCATTAAGACCTCCCTGCTCCTATATTCAAATCCCCTAGCTATGATGGCCAACATACCATTTGCCTTCTTTACTGCCTGCTGTACCTGCGTGCCCACTTTCAGTGACTGATGAACCATGACACCCAGGTCTCGTTGCACCTCCCCTTTTCCTAATCTGCTGCCATTCAGATAATATTCTGCCTTCGTATTTTTGCCCCCAAAATGGATAACCTCACATTTATCCACATTATACTGCATCTGCCATGCATTTGCCCACTCACCTAACCTGTCCAAGTCACCCTGCAGCCTCTTAGCGTCCTCCTCACAGCTGACACCGCCACCCAGTTTAGTGTCATCTGCAAACTTGGAGATATTACACTTTATTCCTTCATCCGATCCTGTCACTGCTTTCCAAATGCGCAGCTATTTCATTCTTAATGATTGATTCCAACATTTTCCCCACTACTGATGTCAGGCTAATCGGTCTATAATTACCCGTTTTCTCTCTCCCTCCTTTTTTAAAAAGTGGTGTCACGTTAGCTACCCTCCAGTCCATAGGAACTGATCCAGAGTCGATAGACCGTTGGAAAATGATTACCAATGCATTCACTATTTCTAGGGCCACTTCCTTAAGTACTCTGGGATGCAGACTATCAGGCCCCGGGGATTTATCGGCCTTTAATTCCATCAATTTCCCTAACACAATTTCCTGCCTAATAAGGATATCTTTCAGTTCCTCCTTCTCACTAGACCCACTGTCCCCTAGTACATTCGGAAGGTTATTTGTATCTTCCTTTGTGAAGACAGAACCGAAGTATTGGTTCAATTGGTTTGCCATTTCTTTGTTCCCCATTATAAATTCACCTGAATCCATCTGCAAGGGACCCAAGTTTGTCTTCATTAATCTTTTTCTCTTCATAGAAGCTTTTGCAGTCAGATTTTATGTTCCCTGCAAGCTACCTCTTGTACTCTATTTTCCCCCTCTTAATTAAACCCTTAGTCCTCCTCTGTTGAATTCTAAATTTCTCCCAGTCCTCAGGTTTGTTGCTTTTTCTAGCCAATTTTTATGCCTCTTCCTTGGCTTTAACACTATCCTTAATTTTCCTTGTTATCCACGGTTGAGCCACCTTCCCAGTTTTATTTTTTACTCCAGACAGGGATGTACAATTGCTGAAGTTCATCCATGTGATCTTTAAATGTTTGCCATTGCTTATCCACCGTCAACCTTTTAAGTATCCTCTGCCAGTCTATTCTAGCCAATTCATGCCTCATACCGTCGAAGTTATCTTTCCTTAAGTTCAGGACCCGAGTTTCCGAATTAACTTTGTCACTCTCCATCTTAATAAGGAATAACATCAGTCTTTGAACCATGCGTTCATCTCTCTAATCCTATTTACCCTATGCAAATTTGCTCGTGGCCCAAGTAGTAATCCAAAGATTATTACCTTTGTGGTTCTGCTTTTTAATTTAGTCCCTAGCTGCTCATACTCCCTCAGCAGAGCCTTTTTTTTTGTCTTACCGATCTCGTTGGACGTTTTGGTCCAGGGCGGCTACATCTGCGGTAAGTGTCTGCGGCTCGACGAACTCTGCTCCAAGTTGAGGAGCTGGAGTCCAAGCTGCAGACATTGCAAGACATCAGGGAGGAAGAAAGTTACCTGGACCTTTTGCTCCAGGAGGCAGCCATACCCATTCGATTAAATACTTTAGAATTGACACGTGGTCAGGGACAGGAAGGTGTGACTGCGAATGAGGCAGGATCCAGGAGGTAGCATTGCAGGAGCCTCAGTCCCTGCACTTGTCCAATAGATTTGACGTTCTTGCAACACTTGTGCACAAGTGTGCAGACTGTGGGGTGGACGAGCAGACTGACCAAGGCATCATAGGCAGGCCCTCGGAATCGAGGAAGACTTGCTTCCAGTCCCAAAGTGGGTTCTTTGATGGCTGAACAGTCCGATATGAGAGCCACAGATCCTGTTACAGGTGGGACAGACAGATATCAATGTCCAAACTTCTGAGTTCCTGGGCAACTATCGCGGTGCGGCGTTCCGGTCTGTTGCTGTTGGGATTGTCCATGAGGGTCCTGACGTTCCAGGTTCTGAACTTCATACTGACGAAGTGGAAGATGCCTGTGCGTGAGTTCTTTTAACGTGGGGTGGCTGCTGCACACCGGCGACCACACGGGCTTAGCTGAACAAGGTCTTGGTCCAGTGGCAAGGGGGTCCAAGACAACTGGAGACCAGGCACAGCTCTATAAGCCTAATTGCCTACGGCGAAGTGTTGGCCGCAAACTCGGCGCCGAGTAGCGCCATTGATGGTAGATGGCCCGAGGCTTGGTTGGGGAGCAGGCTTTGGAAAAGTGACTTCCAAAGTTATTTTTAAAGTTAAAAATTGATTAAAATTCCCAATTTTTAAAAAAGTTTCGAAGAATTGTTAAAAAGTCTAAGATGCAAATCAATAATAGATTATAAAAGTTTCCCCAATTTAAAAAGTTTCTAAAAGTTGTTAAAAAGTCAAAGATGTAGATTAATAATTGATATTTAAAAGTATTTCGATTAAGAGTCTAAAATGTAAGTTTTAAAAGTTCTCCCAAATTGTTTAATAAGTTTAAAAGTTGATTAAAAGTTTAAAAATTAATTAAAAGTTGGTTGGGCGTATATAAGACGTTGGGCTGAACACCGCCTTCGGGACTCACGCTCTCAGCTGCAGAGAACAGTATATATCCCCCTATCTATACTGTCCCCTACCACTACCACATTTCTTTTTACTCCCCCAACTGGAATAGGTCCCTGTACCACGGTGCTGTGCTCAGTTTGCTCATCCTCCCTGCAGTCCCTGCTCTCGACCACACAGAGAGTAAGACACCTGTTAGACAATTGCAAGGGGTGCCTCCAGCACTGCATCCTGGGTCCCCATTCTCGCCTCACTCAGTCATACCCTCCTGAACCTGACCACGGACCAAATTTGAATTATTTAACCTAAGGGGTGCGACTGGCTCCTGGAACACAGCGTCTAGGTAACTCTCCCCCTCCCTGATATGTCGCAGTGTTTGAAGCTCGAACTCCAGCTCATCAACTTGGAGCGGAAGTTCCTCGAGCAGCAAACACTTACTGCAGATGTGGTCGCTGTGGATCACACAGGGGTGCACCAGCTCCCACCTGCTGTAACACATCGCCTGCCCTGCCATTGCTAATGTTTTTTATTTAATTAAATTTTCAAGTTTTCAATGTTTAGTTTTTAATCCCGGCTCTTAATTTAAACCAATGCCCCCAAAAAAGAAATACTGACCAACCATTCACTTCCCTGCTTTCCTGTGACGTCACACTTTGATTTCTCTTTACTTCTCTCCCCTCACAGGTCTGTTGGTGTTGCTCCGGTTCCTGCTCTGGTCTGCTCTCGTACTGTTTTTGGGTGTTCTTTTGTACTTCTCGCGAACAAATGTTTCTAACAGTATTCAACAAGAGCCTATGTTTATATAGAAACACACCCCAAAGTTCTTCACATCACTTTTTAAATGGATGGTGAGCCAAAGTAGGATATATTAAGAAGGGGGACTAAAAGCTTGATCATAGAGGTGGGTTTTAAGGAGGAAGAGAGAGAATTCGGGAGGGAATTCCAGAGTATGAGGTTCAAGTGGCTGAAGGCACAGTTCATTAGTGGGGCTAAGGTATGAGGCCAGAGTCAGAGTTCAGGGAGGGTTTTAGGATCGGAGAAAGTTACAGAGATAGGGAAGGGTGAGGCCATGAAGGAGTTTGAACATGTTGTTTTCGTGCTTGATGTGGTCCAGCCAGATCAGGCGATGGATGGCAAAACCAGTTGTGTGCTCAATACTCTCAGATGTGTGCCTCTTGGGCATGAGGAAGCACACGTAAGCCAGAACGGGCGAGGGCTGGGGGCAGAAAATCGACTAGAATCGCAGACAGTGACAGTTTTGATGGGGATAAGGATGTCGAAGATGAAGGTGATGGAGTGGGTGAGAAAAATGGTGGCTGCAGAGCTAAAGTGGCAAATGGAAGGCCAAAGACTAGTTTATTGGAAGTTTGAAAGTGTAGTTGTAAGCAACTAGGGTGAGAGATTTTTTTCCAGAGCGGGTGCAGAAGGAAGTGGGGTTGGAAGTGGGTGTGAGTGATACAAGGAAGTGGTTGGAGATGGTCGTGTCAGATAGAGACCACGGAGTAGAGAGGCCGCGGGAGATGGTAAGGTCGAGGGCAAGGACGTGACTATGGGTAGGAGAGTTTATATGGAGGGAGAGCGGAGAATTCAGAGGAGAGGCAAGGGGAGCCAAGATGGAACTTATAATCATCCTACTTGAGGAGTCACTTGGTGGAGAGGTTGAGGGAGGAAAGAGGGAGGATATCTTAGGGAGAAACTTTGGGGTGGGGACTGTGGGATGGTAGACAATGAGGATTTAAAAAGATAGGTGGAAGAATGGCATAGACTGGGGTACTTGTAGGGTGATAAGATGTCAGAAAGGTAGGAGAAGAGACCAAGATGTGAGTTGGTCATAAGGGCCACACCATCATGTGAAAGGGTAGGTGGTGGAAAGTGTAGCCAGACAGTGAATATTTGGTAAGGGGCAACGTGGCACGACCAGTGAGCCAAATTTCAAAGCCAGTATGTCACTACAATCATCCACAATAAAACAGCGATGTCAATAACATCCTGGCTTTGAAATTTGGCTATTCTGGAGGAAATGCAGAGAGGAGACTCTCCTGGCAGAATCCAAGTAGACAGTAGTGGGTGGAGTGAGCAGGTCAGGAAAGAGGTTGGCAAGGTTAGCACCCAGTGGGCACACTGAACAACGAGGTTAGCATGAAGGAGCATGGACAGTTGGGGTTGCCCGCATAAAGTTGCAGCAACAGGTGCCAAAATGGGATCTTTGCAGAATGTCAAGAGAGCCACAGATTAGTGAGCATGTGCTTACTCAGGGGGAAATCAAACCAGAGACGGTGGCAGGACAGTAGGAAGGCAGAGGAATAGGGGTGGTTGGTGCAGGGATTGGGAGGATAAAGTACCTGAGAGGGGATAAATGAGAGGTGGCATGGCTGGATGAGGAGAGGGGCCAAAAGAAAAAAAAAGGGAGATGGTGGGCTTGAGTCCGGAGTGGCAGCCACAATACGCATGCGAAGGGACACAGAGGGCATTCAGTTTACATAGGCATGGAATAGATTGAGAGAGACTTGTCCTGGCTGTAAACAGAATGGGTGAAACAGTCCAAAGCTAAAGTCTGAGGCCCTGTGAGGGGATGAAGTCAACTTGGATGGAGTCAGCTAGGAAACTGCACAAATAAGTCTAGGTTCAGAGTCAGTAGCTCTGTAATACCTAGCACAAAGGAAGATGGCTGTGGTGGTTGGAGGTCAATCATCCCAGCCCTAGGACATCACTGCAGAAGTTCCTCAGGGCAGTGTCCTAGGCCCAACCATCTTCAGTTGCTTCATCAATGACCTTCCCTCCATCATAAGGTCAGAAGTGGGGATGTTCGCTGATGTGTTCAGTTTCATTCGTAACTCCTCAGAAAATGAAGCAGTCCATACCCGCATGCAGCTAAATCTGGATGACATTCAGGCTTGGGCTGCTAAGTGGCAAGTAACATTTGCGCCACACAACTGCCAGGCAATGACCATTTCCAGCAAGAGAGCGTCTAACCACCGCCCCATGACATTCAATAGCATTACCATTGCCGAATCCCCTAACATCAACATGCTGGGGGTCACCATTGACCAGAAAGTTAATTGGGCCAGCCACATAAATACTGTGGTTATAAGAGCAGGTCAGAGGCTGGGTATTCTGCAGCGAGTGTCTCACCTCCTGATTCCCCAAAGCCATTCCACCATCTACAAGGCTCGTCAGAAATGTGATGGAATACTCTCCACTTGCCTGGATGAGTGCAGCTCCAACGACACTCAAGAAGCTCGACACCATCCAGGACAAAGCAAACCGCTTGATTGGCACCCCATCCATCACCTTAAACATTCATTTCCTCTACCACCGGTGCACCGTGGCTGCAGTGTGTACCATCTACAAGATGCACTGCAACAACTCGCAAAGGCTTCTTCAGAGCTCTTCCTAAACATAAGAATTAGGAACAGGAGTAGGCCATCTAGCCCCTCGAGCCTGCTCTGCCATTCAACAAGATCATGGCTGATCTGGCCGTGGACTCAGCTCCACTTACACGCTTGCTCCCCATAACCCTTAATTCCCTTATTGGTTAAAAATCTATCGATCTGTGATTTGAATACATTCAATGAGCTAGCCTCAACTGCTTCCTTGGGCAGAGAATTCCACAGATTCACAACCCTCTGGGAGAAGAAATTCCTTCTCATCTCGGTTTTAAATTGACTCCCACGTATTTTGAGGCTGTGCCCCCGAGTTCTAGTCTCCCCGATCAGTGGAAACAACCTCTCTGCCTCTATCCTGTCTATCCCTTTCATTATTTTAAATGTTTCTATAAGATCACCCCTCATCCTTCTGAACTCCAACGAATAAAGACCCAGTCTACTCAATCTATCATCATAAGGTACCCCTCTCATCTCCGGAATCAGCCTAGTGAATCGTCTCTGTACCCCCTCCAAAGCTAGTATATCCTTCCTTAAGTAAGGTGACCAAAACTGCATGCAGTACTCCAGGTGCGGCCTCACCAATACCCTATACAGTTGCAGCAGGACCTCCCTGCTTTTGTACTCCATGCCTCTCGCAATGAAGGCCAACATTCCATTCGCCTTCCTGATTACCTCCTGCACCTGCAAACTAACTTTTGGGGATTCATGCACAAGGACCCCCAGGTCCCTCTGCACCACAGCATGTTGTAATTTCTCCCCATTCAAATAATATTCCCTTTTACTGTTTTTTTTTCCAAGTGGATGACCTCACATTTTCCGACATTGTATTCCATCTGCCAAACCTTAGCCCATTCGCTTAACCTATCTAAATCTCTTTGCAGCCTCTCTGTGTCCTCTACACAACCCGCTTTCCCACTAATCTTTGTGTCATCTACAAATTTTGTTACACTACACTCTGTCCCCTCTTCCAGGTCATCTATGTATATTGTAAACAGTTGTGGTCCCTGCACCGATCCCTGTGGCACACCACTAACCACCGATTTCTAACCCGAAAAGGACCCACTTATCCCGACTCTCTGCTTTCTGTTAGCCAACCAATTCTCTATCCATGCTAATACATTTCCTCTGACTCCGCGTAACTTTATCTTCTGCAGTAACCTTATGTGTGGCACCTTATCGAATGCCTTTTGGAAATCTAAATACACCACATCCATTGGTACACCTCTATCCACCATGCTTGTTATATCCTCAAAGAATTCCAGTAAATTAGTTAAACATGATTTCCTCTTCATGAATCCATGTTGCGTCTGCTTGATTGCACTATTCCTATCTAGATGTCCCGCTATTTCTTCCTTAATGATAGCTTCAAGCATTTTCCCCACTACAGATGTTAAACTAACCGGCCTATAGTTTCCTACCTTTTGTCTGCCCCCTTTTTTAAATAAACAGAGGCGTTACATTAGCTGCTTTCCAGTCCGCTGGTACCTCCCCAGAGTCCAGATAATTTTGGTAGATTATGACGAATGCATCTGCTATAACATCCGCCATCTCTATTAATACCCTGGGATGCATTTCATCAGGACCAGGGGACTTGTCTACCTTGAATCCCATTAGCCTGTCCAGCACTACCCCCCTAATGATAGTGATTATCTCAAGGTCCTCCCTTCCCACATTCCCGTGACCAGCAATTTTTGGCATGGTTTTTGTGTCTTCCACTGTGAAGACCGAAGCAAAATAATTGTTTAAGGTCTCAGCCATTTCCTCATTTCCCAATATTAAATCGCCCTTCTCATCTTCTAAGGTACCAACATTTACTTTAGTCACTCTTTTCCGCGGCCTCTACCACCTAGAAGGACAAGGGCAGCAGGCGCATGGGAACATCATCACCTGCAAGTTCCCCTCCAAGTTACGCACCTCCCGACTTGGAAATATATCACCATTCCTTCATCGTCGCTGGGTCAAAATCCTGGAACTCTCTCCACAACAGCACTGTGGGAGTACCTTCACCACAAAGACTGCAGCGGTTCAAGAAGGTGGCTCACCACCACTATCTCAAGGGCAATTAGGGATGGGCAATAAATGTTGGTTTTGCCAGTGATACCCACATCCCGGAACAAAAAAAAAACCTTTGAGATCTCTGCACTCCTCCAATTCTGGCCTATCGCCCATCTCCAATTTTAATCACTTTGCTATTGGCAGCCATGCCTTCAGTTGCCTACCTCTCTTTCAACCATAGCAAAACATCCCAGGGTGCTTCACAGGAGCATTATCAAATAAAATTTGACACCGAATCACATAAGGAGATATTAGCACAGGCTTGGTCATGGAGTTAGGTTTTAAGGAACGTATTAAAGGAGGTGTGAGAGGTAGAATGGCGGAATAGTTTAGGGAGGGAATTCCAGAGTTTGTGGCGTAGGCAGTTGAATGGAGCGATTAAAATAGGACCAAAATTGGATGAGTGTAGAGATCTCGGGAAGGTTGTAGGGCCGGAGGAGGTTAAAATCAATGCGTTGTTGGACTGGGAGCCACTGTAGGTCAATATAGGTGATGGATGAATGGGACTTGGTTCAAGTTAGGATATGAGCAACAGAGTTTTAGATGAGCTCAGGCTTATGGAGGGTGGAAGATGCGAGGCTGGTCAGGAGAGCATTGTGAAATAGTCAAGTCTAGAGGTAACAAAGGAATGGATGAGTGTTTCAGCAGCAGATAAGCTGATGCACAGGCAGAGACAGGCAATGCTTTTCTTCTTCTACTGAGGTGGAAGCGATCTTGGTGATGGGGCAGATATGGGGTCGTAAGCTCATCAGTGGGTCACGTAGAGCAATGTTCAATCACAAGGAACATGAAATGAGTGCATGTTTGGATGTCATGAGGACAGATTAGACTCGAATGAAGGTCTGAGGAGTCTGTTGACAGTGTCAAGACTCAGATGTGATAAATACCACCTGAATGAGTTGTTGAGTCAATGGCACCCATTGAACTATACTTGGGAATAACTCACAATAGACAGGGAAGGAGATGCATGGAGAGAATATCAGAAGGAAAGCAGGAGAAGAAACATTTATAAATGTTATTAGATAACATTCAAGAAATTTAAATATGTTCATGTGACAAATGATGTGCAATAGAGGAATTGAAAGAGTTGCTGTAACTTTTTCTACTTTACAATATAAAGTGTTACTTACATTTTTGATGAAATGACCAACTAGTATCCTGATAGTTTGTAAATCAAGGTCAAAGCTATTGCCTAGTTTGTGGACAGCTGTTTTCGTAATACTTGTCTCATATTCTGTTAAGAACAAAATTTTAAAATTAAAGCAAAAAACTCAAACTGTCTTTAGACTTTACTTAAATCCATGCACATCAACAAATTTCATCCTTTATACTTACCATTATTATTTTCAGTTCCAACTCCGACTCTTGAATTTACAGTTACTGATGATTTGCTAACCTCATCAAAATCTTTATTTAATGCTGAAAAGGATACCGCTTTCTCTTCTGTCTTGTGATAATTAGTTTTCTCGCTCTTTATATCTTGTGGATCCTTCCGTAATTGACTTCCGAATTTACTTTCCATCACAGCTTTAACAGTTGCTTTGTCTGAACCAGGTATTTTATCTGACTGGTTTAAGATAAACATTTCCAGCATTTGTCTCTCTGTTACTTCTGAAATAATGTCTTTAGTCCCCTTCTGCTCCTGCACATCTTTGATTATTTGACCATTCTTATCAAGAATTTCTGAACTTTGCTCATTATTTGTAAGGCCAGCCTCTAAAGCGTCTCCTGAACTGAAAACATCTGCAAAATAAAGAATTAAAATGTTTGTTGTCTCCAATTATCTGCAGTGATTTTGAGGACCTGAAAATTGATGGCAAAAATTCAGCGGAGAAAGTATTAACACAGTCAGTCCTGTAGTGCATAACACATTCTGATATTGATGAGATGAATTAGAGATAAACATTGTCTTTGGATAGAAATTTTTGAAGTGAACAGCAAAGAAAATTACATAATTCTAACAGATTCATTGTAACATCAATACCAAGATTTGTAGGGTATCCATGAATCAAAATATCCAGTGCTTTTTATGCCTTGAGTTTAAAATCAGCCAGCTTGTCAACCTGAAACATTTAACCTGACTTTTCTCTTGAGATGCTGAAATACTTGTTTCCTTCATTTTATGTTTTTATTTTAATTTTCTTTTGTGCAGTTTCATTTGTTGCCACAGGCTTTATAGAAAGTTCAGATATACAGAATATATGTAACCATATAGGTACATAGAAACAGGAGTAGGCCATTCAGTCTGTTCCGTTATTCAATTAGATCATGGCTGACATTAAGTGTAGATTTTACAAATTTGTGCTCTTGGCATGGAGCTTTGTGCAGCAGGACTGCATATTGGGAATTAGGACACGAAAGTCAGCGGACCCTACAGGATTTTCCATTAAACGTATAATGGATGGAAAAACCAGTAGGGCATGCTGCCCTCATGCCTGAATTTCCAGTAAGTGATGCTGGTGAATAAAGTTTGGTGCCACTTGGAGCATGAATACATAAAACTTATCTTTTATATTCTGTATAGTCTAAGCTTGCTGTAAAGCTGGCAGTAACTAATTAAAATTCTGCTTGGTCCATCGACCACTGCAGCTGAACTCCTGATATGCATTCTGTGCACAGAGCTCAGCATGGTGCATGAAACCATAAAATATACCCTTAAAAATCTACTGCTACGTTGATTCACAAAGACTTAAAGTTTATGCCAGTAGAACACTTCTATTTTCTTCCAAAGACTACATACCCTCTACTTTCTCTGAATTTTCTCCCCTATGGTCTCTAAGCCACCTCTTGGTTGAGAGAACCAGAGCAATCTACTCCTAGATTTCCACCAATGTCACACCAAACTGGCATCAGAATGGCCGCGGCAATGCCGTTTCTGATTTTCCCTCCATCCAATGGGGAAGCATTTGTCCTCCATTTGACCTCTGCAGAATCATGAGCGACACTGGATACTCATCCAACTTTGGAATCAGACCTTTGTCTCACCACTGCATTTCACTGCTCCAGTGCACTATACCACCATGCCAGACCAGCACCTTCTATTGTATTTAGTGTTATTTAAATTTGAATTTCCTGAATAATTTAAATACCAAATATTTTCAGATTAGCTTGGATCACGTTAAGTCATTAGCTTCCCCGACAGCTAAGCAGAGAAGTGCATGGTCTGGTTGTGTTACTGAGCCAAACAGATGGAAGTCCCAGATCCAATTGCTAATCTGTGCTGAGTTAGCAGATCTTTGCTGAGCTGGTGGTGAAGGCACTTTCTTCAAGTCTCTGCAGTTGGGCGGGGAAAAGTTATCCAGGTTTTCTATTCTTGATCACTGCTTATGCTGGAAACAGCACATATGTGGTTGATGTGTGAGAACAGGATTAGACTTAGCTGTGATCACCTCCCTGATCAACTAGCCTGCCTTCACTCATAGTTTGGGCTCACACATGAAGAATGGTTAGTACCTGTGGAACCATAAGGGAAGAGGATTAAAGTGAAAAGAAATCACATTAAATCCAAAGCCACTACCTTTGATAGGTATGGTGCTTGAACTCGTGACACCAGTGTGCAACTCAGCTCATGATGGTTGTTGATCTACTGCAGTAAATTAGCAAATGAATTACTCAAGAGAAGATGCAAGAATGCTTGATTTGAAAAATTGAAAAAAAAATCACTGCTGTAGTAGGGGTGGACTTTTGATACTGGGATTAAGGCACATTGTTGGAGCACTGCAAGTGGCTGTGCCATACCTGACCTGGAATTGATGTGGACACTGTGCACAAAGGGTAAAGTGTTCCATTTCACAGTGCTAACATCACACAAGTGGGAGTCACTAAAATATAACTCAAAAAAATAGTGAGTTTTCTTGGTGTTCTTTAAAAAAACACACATGTATGTTGGAACATGTATTACTCCCATTAAGTCAATGCCCAATACCTTTGATAGTGCTTGAACTAGAGACATTTGAGGTGCATTTCATTTTGATGGCTGTTAGAATATCTTGTAGTTTTTGAAATATCTCTGTATCCTCACTATGTTTCCTTTCAATTATTCTATATTCAATGTTTGCATCATTCTCATCACATCTGAAGCCTTTGTTTTGCCAGAAACTCTCTTCAAACGTGGTTACTTTTTGGAGAATGTCATTAAAATCATTACTACTATTCGCATTCTCTAGATGTTCAAGAGTTTCTTCCAGCCACAAGAGCTTGGCTTTTTCAAAGCATCTTTCCAAATACTGCAGTTGGGCCATATTCATGTGCTTTCTCAAGAATTTAAGATTACTATAAAAGTTTGTACTGTCAAATGATGTATCTTTTATTCTGAACTTCTCAAACGTGTTTTTCACTTCATCGAAAAGGGACCCTATTTCCCAGAATGAGGAACTGCCAGTTTGGTGTTCACTGGATTCACTATCTCTTGATGTTGATGTTTCTTTATCAGCAGCATCTCCTGTTTCAGGGTTATTTTCTGTACTTGTAGAGGTAGCTATATCTATATTTTCAGTGGTAGCATCTGGACTAGCCTTAACTTCTGTACTTAACTTGCTTGTGTCTTTGCTTTTATGAGTGGAGGTGACTATCAGCTTTTCAGAATTACTCTGTGCTTCATCTTTCCATAAAGTTCCCGAAACAGGATCAATGGATGACTGTGTTGCTTTTTCACTTATTATGTTATTAGTCTCTCTATAATTGTCATTCATTTTATCTTTTGTTGTTTCTTCAACAATCTGCTGTGGTTTGATATTAGTATCAGTGTCTTCGTCTCCATCAAAATGAACTCCAGAAAGATTCATATTCTCAGATAGCAGTGAATTCACAAGTTCTACCAGAGATTCAGATTCCATAGAGCTATGTATCTTATTTATTTTTTCAGTATTTATGGTGGTGATACTGACTTTGGTTCCAATTGTTTCTTTCTGTGACAAATCGTCTGTGGCATCTAAAACAACAGATTGTTTTTCTGATTCTAAAGTTACCTCTTTATCTCCTTCTAAGCTTTTTTGTTGATAGAAAGAGTTTACTCGAGTCAAGGTTTTGCCATCATATGAAACAGTGAGCTCTTCAGATTGTAAACTTGATAAAGGATCTGGTAAAGTTTGTTCTTTGTCTTGCAGATTGTCCTGCAGTAAGGATTCAAAGTTATCTGTTATAGTAAACAGTTTTGATGTTAAATCTGACATTATACATTGTTTCTGTAAGACATGGTCCTTATCATTCAATTTTTCCTTTGACAGTAGTTTGTCTTTATCTGAACCAGTAAGTTGCTCAAACTGTAGAGATGTCAAAACATTTGCCTGCAGAATTTCTTCATCAACATGCAATTTTTCAGACAAAGCATGTTTACTATGATCTGCGATAGCAAGCCAGTTAGATTCTGAAGTAGAAGTAGCTTGTTGCAAGTCTTGTTCACCATGTTGTTTCAGTGAAAAAGATTTATCAGCATCTGGAGCAGCCTGATTAGATTCTGATTTTAAGGGCAGACATTCTTTGAAAACATGTTCTTCTCCATGCAAGCATTCCCAAAGCTGAGCTTCCCTATGATCTGAAGTAAGCTGCTTGGATTCAGAGTCTAATTGCAAGGTGTTTCTGTCACTGTATAGTTTTTCCTGTGACAGAGCCCTAGTATGATCTGAAGCAGGCTGAAAGGATTGTACTCTCTGGGTTTCATCATGCAGTGGTTTCTGTAATGAAGGATCTTTGGTATTTGTAACTTTGACCCGTTTATCGTCTAAACTTGCTAGATACATTTCCTCTAAAACTTGTTCTTTATCCTTCTCTGATAAAAGATTGTAATGATCTGAAATTTGATGATTTGCTGGTATTAAATGTTGTCCTCGTGTAGTGGCTTCTTTGTTCCACAATTCATTCTGTGAAGAAGGGATAACTTGTCCAGAGGTAGGAAGTTCATCAAACTCAGAATTGAAATTTTGCTGTTCATTATAAGTTTGTGTCTGGGATAAAAGCTTATCATTATCTGAAATGTCAAGCTGTTCAAATTCCATGGTTGATATAACATGTTGCTGTTGTGAGATTTGTTGCCCATGGTGTAATTTTTCCTCGGGTAGATGCTGATGATCTGTAATAGTAATTTGTTGTAAGTCTGATTTTATTACTAGTGGTTCTTGTGAAAACTTTTTTTTATTCTGTAATATATTCACTGGCATAGAATCAGTAGCATTTGAAATAAGCTGTTCAGATTCCAATCTGGATATTAAATGATGTTGTAAAGTTTCTTCTTCAACTTGTAATTTGTCCCATGCTGAAAGTTCTGCAGTATCTGCTACTGTAAGAAATGTAGTTTCTGAACTTGGATCTTTAGCATGTATCAATTCAGAATCCAATGTTAACTGTTGTTCTTCCTCATACAAACTTTCTTGTACTAAAGGTTTATCTTTACTCACACTACTAAATTGTTCCACGGATGAGATTAGATCCTGGTTGTGCAAAACTTCCTGTTCACCATGCAATTTTTCTTCAATATGTATATTTTCATGTGTCACAGATTTCATGTAATCTGAAATAGGTTGCTTAATTTCTGAAGTAAATTTTAAATGTTCTTGCAAATTTTGTTCTTCATGGAGATTTTCCTGAGTCAAAGGTTTATTATGACCTATGAATTTTGAACCTGGCATTAAATTTTGCCCTTGTAAATTTTGGACTTTTAATTCCTGAACACCTTGTAACTTTGATGTAATGCCTTCAAAACGGAAACTGTTTTTTAAACCATTTATAGAAAATACTGGCTGTGCATGTTCACTTTTCACTTCTCTATATTCCTTCTCAGACTGCTGCAAGCTTTCAGACTGGCACTTAACATCATTCTCTGTTGTACAGAGACTCAGTTCCGGTGACTGAATTGTGTCTTCATTTATAAATGGATCAACAATCAATGCATCTCCTTCACTTTTAACCTGATTCATTAAAAGTATGGGAGAACTATCTTCAGACTCGCTATTCATTGTGTTTTCTTTATTATCTTTAATGATGCTTTTCTTTGTTTCTTCGACTGGGTCAGAAGCCAGATGATCTTCACTGGTTTGACCAAACATTAATGAATCACTTAAACCAACGAGATACCATTGTGATTTTGACTCATCATTATCCAGTGTATTTTCTTTGTTATCTTCATCAATGTTTTCTTTAGTTTCTTTTGGCAAGGAAGAAGCTTGCTTTTCATTGGTTTGACCAAAGCCTAATGTCTCACTTAAACCAAAGTGATACCATTGTGATTTTGATCCATCCGTGTCTCTTGTATAATCTTTGTTATCTCCACCAATGTTTTGTGTTTCTTCTGATGACCTAGAAGTCTGATCTCCACTGTTTTCACCAAATCTGAAGGTATCACTTACTGTATTAAAGGAAAACCACCATGTTTTTGACTCATCATTATCCATTGTATTATCTTCCCCAATGTTTTGTGTTTCTTCTGAAATGCCTGAATTCTCAGCTTTATTGATTTGACCAAACCATAATTTGTCACTGAAATCAAACCATGACCGATCACTATCGATTAAATGTTGTTTATCTTTGTCAGTGTCTTTTGATGTTTTTTCTGATCTACTAGATTTTAGCTTTACTTCATCTGGAACTGAATGGGCAGACATTTTGTTTTCCAACTTAGTTACCATAGGTTTACTTGGGTCTGTTGAGTCATCAACAGAATATGACTTTACATTTTCATGCTTAACTTCATCATCGTTGGTGGATAAAACATCTTCTGGTGAATCACTTTTGAAGCTTAACAATTTTGACAAACCCCCAATCCAGCCTGACTTTTCAGAACCAATGTTTTCTTTGTCCTTATAACACAAATCATTATTTCTTTCTTCAATCACTTCAGATATTGCAGTGTCCTCACCATAGTCTAATGCAATTTTTCGACTTTTAAAGGAGTTTAGGTGTATAGACTGGTCAGTAGGTTCCACAACCTTTGTATCCTTAGAACTTTCCAAACCAAACCACCCGCTAATTCTAGATCCAATCCAACTAGATTCCTCTTGCACAAATTTAGATTCTTTATTACTTTCAGATGCAATAGCAGTATCTTCACTGATTCCCTGCCCTGCATGTTCATCTTTTGTACCAATATATTTACTATACACAGATTCAGGACCTGTGGCTAAGTTGTATTCATTGTTATCTGTATGCTTGGAGACACTTTCTTCACTTAATCGATTCAGATGATCAGCTGATGAACCAAATTCGTTTTTTTGCGCATTCTCATCAGTTGCTAGACTTTTTTGAAGTTGTTCTTTACCAGAATTCATCTCTAACTCAGCATCATCTGCAGCATGACGTGTTCTTTGAAACTGCTCTTTATAAAGATTAATTAAATTGTCCACAGGTTCATCTTGGGCAGAATTACCTTTGTAATCCTGGTTGTATTTGTTAGGCTTAGATTCATGTCCTACTGTGGCTTTTATTTCTTCTGGCTTTGAAAATGAATTTTCTCTATATTCATCACTAACTGAATTAGTTTCTTCACTTTCGATGTAATAAGCACTTCCATCAAGGCAAAGGAAATCATTTTCCTGAAAGAAATATTCACAGTCTTTAATTTACACTTCGGATTTAGGATCGATAGATAACTTTATGTTTATGTTATTCTGGGGATTGTTTTAATCTGGAGGTATAGAATGACAGTGGAATAACTACATCCAAGATAAATGTAAGGGATGGAAAGTATTTATTGAAATTAGAAGTTTAATTTGAGGAATTTATTTTGAGATGGGATATTCTGAATAAAACTATAAATATAGATTAGGTTAAATTAAATTAGATTTTAAAAAAGTAAAAATGAAAGTTGAAATAAAATAGGAAAGATAATAAAAATGTATTTATGTTTGTATTGTGGAGTTACTATTACAGTAAAAAAAAAGTAGTCCTGTTATGGAATAGATTTATTACTGTGTTTATAGTGTTTATTTCAGTGTCGACTGAAAAAAATGTAAATGAGTTTACCCAGGGAGCCTGCCCCTTCCCTGTCCTGTCATCAGTTTCAGGGTTAAATGCTCAGAATGAGCATATTCTTTTGGTTTTGCATTCCAAAGTAATGGACAATCAAGATTACTTCTCTGGGAGTAATAACTCGCAAATAGTTCTGCTCCACACTAAACCATATTTCATCACTATTAAGAGTTATTTGGATAGATCTAAAAATTATTTTTAAATCTTTGTAACAAATTATTGTGGTAGGAACATTGAATACATCAAATGTAAAGTTAGTTAAGAATATCAATTCACAGGTTACCTTTGTTGGCAGTTCTACTTCGTTTGATACAAAGATATCTTCAACTATAACTGCATCTTTTGGAAAATATCCAAATTGTTTTCCTATCTGAAATAGAATAAAGTCCTTACAAGTTAGCTTAGGAGCCTTTGAATGAGCGTCAAATGTCTGCATGTTGGAAAAGCAGCAACTTTATTAGTTACTAAAAAATACAGTAGAGATGGTCAGACATCTATTGTGAGATGTACTGTTGTTTAGGCTCATACTTACCAAACTCAGGATGGACTCAGTTAATGTTCAGCAACTCATTTCTAATTACTGAAAGCATAGCATGAATAAAGCAGTACAATGTCTATTAATAAAAAATCTGACTTACTTCATAATTAAAATTCAAAGAACTTGGGAAATATGTCAGTCCCAATATTCAAATTCAATATGCAAATATTGAAATGGTAAGCAATGGCAACAAGGAATTCTGTTAGGGTTCATGTTGTTTAATAAAAACAACTTTCATTTATATAGTGCCTTTACATAGAAACATAGAAAATAGGTGCAGGAGTAGGCCATTCGGCCCTTCTAGCCTGCACCGCCATTCAATGAGTTCAAGGCTGAATATGCAACTTCAGTACCCCATTCCTGCTTTCTCACCATACCCCTTGATCCCCCTAGTAGTAACTCCTTTTTGAATATATTTAGTGAATTGGCCTCAACAACTTTCTGTGGTAGAGAATTCCACAGGTTCACCACTCTCTGGGTGAAGAAATTCCTCCTCATCTCGGTCCTAAATGGCTTACCCCTTATCCTTAGACTGTGTCCCCTGGTTCTGGACTTCCCCAACATTGGGAACATTCTTCCTGCATCTAACCTGTCTAACCTCGTCAGAATTTTAAACGTTTCTATGAGGTCCCATCTCATTCTTCTGAACTCCAGTGAATACAAGCCCAGTTGATCCATTCTTTCTTGATAGGTCAGTCCCGCCATCCCAGGAATCAGCCTGGTGAACCTTCGCTGCACTCCCTCAATAGCAAGAATGTCCTTCCTCAGGTTAGGAGACCAAAACTGTACACAATATTCCAGGTGTGGCCTCACCAAGGCCCTGTACAACTGTAGCAACACCTCCCTGCCCCTGTACTCAAATCCCCTCGCTATGAAGGCCAACATGCCATTTGCTTTCTTAACCGCCTGCTGTACCTGCATGCCAACCTTCAATGACTGATGTACCATGACACCTAGGTCTCTTTGCACCTTCCCTTTTCCTAATCTGTCACCATTCAGATAATAGTCTGTCTCTCTGTTTTTACCACCAAAGTGGATAACCTCACATTTATCCACATTATACTTCATCTGCCATGCATTTGCCCACTCACCTAACCTATCCAAGTCGCTCTGCAGCCTCATAGCATCCTCCTCGCAGCTCACACTGCCACCTAACTTAGTGTCATCCGCAAATTTGGAGATACTACATTTAATCCCCTCGTCTAAATCATTAATGTACAGTGTAAACAGCTGGGGCCCCAGCACAGAACCTTGCGGTACCCCACTAGTCACTGCCTGCCATTCTGAAAAGTCCCCATTTACTCCTAATCTTTGCTTCCTGTCTGACAACCAGTTCTCAATCCATGTCAGCACATTACCCCCAATCCCATGTGCTTTAACTTTGCACATTAATCTCTTGTGTGGGACCTTGTCGAAAGCCTTCTGAAAGTCCAAATATACCACATCAACTGGTTCTCCCTTGTCCACTCTACTGGAAACATCCTCAAAAAATTCCAGAAGATTTGTCAAGCATGATTTCCCTTTCACAAATCCATGTTGACTTGGACCTATCATGTCACCTCTTTCCAAATGCACTGCTATGACATCCTTAATAATTGATTCCATCATTTTACCCACTACCGATGTCAGGCTGACCGGTCTATAATTCACTGTTATCTCTCTCACTCCTTTTTTAAAAAGTGGGGTTACATTGGCTACCCTCCACTCCATAGGAACTGATCCAGAGTCAATGGAATGTTGGAAAATGACTGTCAATGCATCCACTATTTCCAAGGCCACCTCCTTAAGTACTCTGGGATGCAGTCCATCAGGCCCTGGGGATTTATCGGCCTTCAATCCCATCAATTTCCCCAACACAATACCCGACTAATAAGGATTTCCCTCAGTTCCTCCTCCTTACTAGACCCTCCGAGCCCTTTTATATCCGGAAGGTTGTTTGTGTCCTCCTTAGTGAATACCGAACCAAAGTACTTGTTCAATTGGTCCGCCATTTCTTTGTTCCCCGTTATGACTTCCCCTGATTCTGACTGACTGATTCTGATTAATGTAGTAAAACATTCTAAAGCGCTTCAGAGGAGCGTGATCAAACAAAAATTGACACCGAGCTAAAGGAGATATTAGGACAGGTGACTAAAAACTTGGTCAAACAGGTAGGTATTAAGGAACATCTTAAAGGAGGACAGAGTAGTGGAGACAAGGTTTAGGGAGGAAATTTCAGAGCTCATGAACTAGCTGGCTGAAGGCACGCCGCCAACGGTGGATCCAAAGAAGTATATGATGTACAACAGGCCAAAGTTGGAGTATTGCAGAGTTCTTGGGGGGTTGGAAGAGGTGACAGAAATAGGGATGCCAGGGAGGTATTTTAACACAAGGTTAAGAAAAGGCGAGGGTTGAGGGAGCATGGGAGTAGGCTTTAAGGAAACAGTTAGTAGTGGAGACAAGATGCCAGGGGTTATCTTTGCATTCCAGAATGATCCTAGAGTAGTGAACAGTTTTGGCAGAGGAAAGCAGAGCCTGATAGTGCTTGATGCGGTCCAGTAAGATCTGGTGATAAAGGGCTCAACAGTTGTAGGCTATAAATGTTCAAATCTGCACCCTCTGGATTTAAGAAAGCGAAGAGGGGGGCTGTACCAAGGGGAACAACTGGGGTGGGAGAAAGTAAGAGTTTCACTGGGGACCAGGGCATCAAAGATGGTGATGAGGGTGTGAGTTAGAAAATGTCCCAGGGGATGTAGTCAAAAAAAAAGACGCTGAGCCAAAGAAGGAGCCATTAGGACAGGTGACCAAATGCTTTGCTAAAGAGGTGGGTTTTAAGGAGAGTCTTAAAAAAAGAGCTGCAGACGTAGAGGGCTTTTAGGGAGGGATTCCAGAGCGTGGGGATAGGTGTCTGAAGGAATGGCCGTCAAGAAAGGGAAGGGAATGCACAAGAGGCCAGAGTCAGAGGAACAGGGATTGTAGACCATCTACTTCTACCTACATAACATCACCCATTTCCACCCGTCTCAGCTGATCTGCTCCTGAAACCACATCCAAAGAATCATAGAATGGTTACAGCACACTAAGAGGCCATTCATCACGTTGAGCTCATGTCAGTTCTCTGGAAGAGCAATTCAGCTAGTCCCAATCCCTGCCCTTTCCCTGTAGCCCCCCATTTTTTTTCCCTTCAGACACTTATCCAATTCCCTTTTGAAAGCCATATTTGAATCTGCCTCCACCGCCCTTCAGGCAGTGCATTCCAGATCATAACCACTCGTGTAAAAAGGTTTTCCCTCATGTCACCTTTGGATCTTCTGTCAATCATCTTAAATCTGTGTACTCTGGTTCTTGACCCTCGCCAGTGGGAACAGTTTCGCTCTATCTACTCTGTCTAGACCCATCATGATTTTGAACACCCTCTAACAAATATCCTCTCAACTTTCACTGCTCCAAAGAGAACAACCCCAGCTTCATAGGTTTATATGTAACCTTCAGGGCTGCTGACCAAGGGCCTTATGGCTCTTTGTCAGCCGGCACGGACATGATGGGCCGAAATGGCCTCCTTCTGCGCTGTAGATTTCTATGTTTCTCCACTCTATCCACGCAACTGAAATCTCTCATCCCTGGAACAATTCTTGTAAATCTTTTCTGCACCTTCTCTATAGCCTTCACATCCTTTCTAAGGTACTGTGCCCAGAATTGGACACAATACTTCAGTTGTGGCCAAACCAATGTTTTATAAAGATTCATCATAACTTCCTTGCTTTTGTACTCTACGCCACTACTTATAAAGCCCAGAATCCCGTATGCTTTTTTAACCACTTTCTCAAGCTGCCCTGCCACCTTCAACGATTTGTGCACATACACCCCCAGGTCTCTCTGTTCGTGCACCCCCTTTAGAATTGTTACCTTTAATTTATATTGCTTCCCCTCATTGGGGTCAAGTTTCGGCCGCCCGCTAGAACGGCGCACATCGGAGAGGCCCGCCTAATTTATAGAACAAAAATTGCGCCGAATACTTACCTCGCGATTCTCAGATAGCTGTAGGCCCAATTCCACCTCGGCGCTCCCCTACACATCTCTCGTTCCCTATGCCTGATTTTCTAAGTGTAGGCAAGGTTTTTCTGAGCGTACAAAAATCTACACTTACTCCATTCTAAGTTAGTTTGGAGTAAGTTTTTGCTGCCTAAACTTGCAAAACAGCCGTAAGTGGCCGGACACGCCTCCTTTTGAAAAAAAAATCTGTTCTAAAATGAAACTGTTCTAACTCACTAGAACTGGAGCAAACTAAAAGCCGAGAATTGCAATTTCTAAGATACTCCATTCTAAACTAGTTGCTCCAAAAAAATAGGAGCAACTCAGGCTGAAACTTGACCACATTCATTCTACCAAAATGTATCACTTCGTACTTTTCTGCATTACATTTCATCTGCCACCTATCCACCCATTCCACTAGGCTGTCTACGTCCTCTTGAAGTCTATCACTATCATCTTCACTGTTCACTATACTTCCAACTTTTGTGTCATCTGCAAATTTTGAAATAGTGCCCTGTACACCCAAGTCCAAGTCATTAATATATATCAAGAAAAGCAGTGGTTCTAGTATCGACCCCTGGGGAACATCACTGTATACCTTTCTCCAGTCTGAAAAACAATTGTTCACCACTACTGTCTGTTTCCTGTCACTTAGCCAATTCTGGCTCCATGCTGCACTGTCCCTTTTATTCCACGGGCTTCAATTTTGTTGGCAAGCCTATTATGTGACACTTTATCAAATGCCTTTTGGAGGTCCATGTACACCACATTGCCCTCATCAACCCTCTCTTACCTCATCAAAAAATTCAACCAAGTTAGTTAAACACACTTTGCCTTTAACAAATCTGTACTGGCTTTCCTTAATTAATCTACACTTGTCCAAGCGACTCTTAATTTTGTCCCCGATCATCGTTTCTAAAAGCTTCCCCATCAGCAAGGTTAAGCTGACTGGCCTGTAATTGTTGAGTTTATCCTTACACTCTTTTTTTTGAATAAGGGTATAATATTTGCAATTCTCCAGTTCCAAGGAGGACTGAAAGATTATGGCCAGTACCTTTGCAATTTCCACCTTTACTTCCCTCAGCATCCTAGGATGCATCCCATCTGGTCCTGGTAACTTATAAGTACAGGCAGCTTTTCTAGTACCTCTTCTTTATCAATTTTTAGCCCACCCAGTATCTCAACTACCTCCTCTTTCACTATGACTTTGGCAGCATCTTCAAATGCAAAGTACTCACTTAGTACCTTTTTTAAAATATTAATTCCAGGATGCAGGTGTCACTGGTAAGGCCAACATTTATTACCCATCCCCAATTGCCTTTGAGAAGATGGTCTTGTGAAGGTGAGCTGCTGTCTTGAACTGCTGCAGTCCCTGTGGTGAAGGTACTTCCACAGTGCTGTTAGGGAGTTCCAGGATTTTGACCCAGTGATGATGAAGAAACGGCGATATATTTCCAAGTCAGGATGGTGTGTAACTTGGAGGGGAACTTGCAGGTGATATTGTTCCCATCTGCCTGCTGTCCTTGTCCTTCTAGGTGGTAGAGATCGCGGATTTGGAAGGTGCTGCTGAAGAAGCCTTGGTGTGTTGCAGCAGCCACAGTGTGTCAGTGATGGAGGGAGTGAATGTTTAAGGTTGTGGATGGGGTGCCAATCAAGCAGGCTGCTTTGTCCTGGATGATGTCGAGCTTCTTGAGTGTCGTTGGAGCTGCACTCATCCAGGCAAGTGGAGAGTATTCCATCACATTTCTGACTTGAGCCTTGTAGATAGTAGAAAGGCTTTGGGGAGCCAGGAGGTGAGACACTCGCCACAGAATACCCAGCCTCTGACCGGCTCTTGTAGCCACAGTATTTATGTGGCTGGTCCAATTAAGTTTCTGGTCCATGGTGACCCCTAAGTTGTTGATGGTGGAGGATTCAGCAATGGTAACATTGAATGTCAAGTTGACGTGGTTAGACTCTCGCTTGTTGGAGATAGTCATTGCCTGCCACTTGTGTGGCGCCAATGTTACTTGCCACTTATCAGCCCAAGCCTGAATGTAGTCCAAGTCTTGCTGCATGCGGTCATGGACTGCTTCATTTTTCTGAGGAGTTGTGATTGGAACTGAACGCTGTGCAATCATCAGCAAACATGCCCAGTTCTGACCTTATGATGGAGGGAAGGTCATTGATGAAGCAGCTGAAGATGGTTGGGAGAAGGACACTGCGCTTAGAAACTCCTGCAGCAGTGTCCTAGGGCTTAGATAATTTACCTCCAACAACCAAAACCATATTCCTTTGTGCTAGGTATGACTCCAGCCAGTGCAGAGTTTGCCCCTGATTCCCATTTGACTTCAATTTTACTAGGGCTCCTTGATGCCACACTCGTTGAAATGCTGCGTTGATGTCAAGGGCAGTCACTCTCACCTCACCTTTGGAATTTAGCTCTTTTTTCCATGTTTGAATCAAGGCTGTAATGAGGTCTGGAGCAGAGTGGTCCTGTCGGAGCTTAATCTGAGCATCAGTGAGCAGGTTATTGGTGAGTAAGTAATAGCACTGTCAATTACACCTTTCATCACTTTGTTGATGATTGAGAGTGGACTGAAGGGGCAGTAAGTACCAGATTGGATTTGTCCTGCTTTTTGTGGACAGGACATATCTGGGCAGTTTTCCACATTGTTGGGTAGATGCCAGTGTTGTAGCTGTACTGGAACAGCTTGGTTAGAGGCACGGCTAGTTCTGGAGCACAAGTCTTCAGCATGATAGCCGGGATGTTGTCAGGGCCCATATAGCCTTTGCTGTATCCAGTGCGCACAGCTGTTCCTTGTTATCATGTGAAGTGAATCGAATTGGCTGAAGACTGGCTTCTGTGATGGTGGGGTCCTCAAGAGGCTGCCGATATGGATCATCCGCTCAGCCATTCTGGCTGAAGATGGTTGCAAATGCTTCAGCCTTGTCTTTTGTACTTGCGTGCTGAGCTCCACCATCATTGAGGATGGGGATATTCATGGAGCCTCCTCCTCCCTTTAGTTGTTTAATGGTCCACCACCATTCACAACTGGATGTGACACAACTGCCGTGCTTTGATCTGATCTGTTGATTGTGGCATCGCTTAGCTCTGCTTCCGCTGTTTAGCATGTATTTAGTCCTGTGTTGCAGCTTCCCCAGGTTGGCACCTCATTTTTAGGTACACCTGGTGCTGCTCCTGGCATGCTCTTCTGCACTCTTCATTGAACCAGGGTTGGTCCCCTGGCTTGATGGTAATGGTAGAGTGAGGGATATGCCGGGCCATCAGGTTACAGATTGTGGTGAAATACAGTTTTGCTGCTGCTGATGGCCCACAGTGTCTCATGGATGTCCAGTTTTGAGCTGCTTGATCTGTTCCGAATCTATCCCTTTTAGCATGGTGGTAGTGCCACACAACATAATGGAGGGTATTCTCAGTGTGAAGATGAGACATCGTCTCCACAAGGACTGTGCGGTGGTCACTGCTACCAATGCTGTCATGGACAAATGCATCTGCGACAGGTAGATTGGTGAGGACCATGCTCCCATTTACTATTTATATGTCTATAGAAGACTTTTGGATTCCCTTTTATGTTAGCTGCCAGTCTATTTTCATGATCTCTTTGCCCCTCTTATTTCCTTTTTCACTTCTCCTCTGAACTTTCTATATTCAGTCTGGTTCTCATTTGTATTCTCATCTTGCCCCCTTTTTCTGCTTCATCCAACTCTCTATCTCTTTCATCATCCAGGGAGCCCTGGCTTTGGTTGCCCTTTCCCCGTCGTGGGAATATACCTTGATTGTACCCGAACCATATCCTCTTTAAAGGCAGCCCATTGTTCAATTTTAGTTTTGCCTGCCAATCTTTGATTTCAATATACCTGGGCCAGGTCCGTTCTCTGCCCACTGAAATTGGCCCTTCTCCAATTAAGTATTTTAACTCTAGAGTGCACCTTGCCCGTTTCCATAGCTAATCTAAATCTTATGATACTATGATCACTGTTTCCTAAATGTTCCCTTACTGACACTTGATGCAGCTGACCTACCTCATTCCCCAGAACCAGATCCAGCAATGCCACTTCCTTGTTGGGCCATTCTTTGGTTACCTCCAGAATTGACTATTTTAACACTCTCCTGGCCAGCCTCCCATCTTCCACCCTCCATAAACTTGAGCTCATCCAAAACTCTGTTGCAGCCCATATCCTTACCCGCACCAAGTCCTGTTCACCCATTACTCCTGTGCTCGCTAACCTACGTTGGCTCCCAGTCCACCAATGCCTCGATTTTTAAAATGATCATCCCTGTGTTCAAATCGCTACATTAACCTCCCCCCTCCCTATCCTTGTAACTTTCTCTAGCCCTACAAACTCTGCTTTGCTCTAACTCTGGCCTCTTGTGCATCCCCTAATCCTTTCGCCCCACCACTGGTGGCCATGCCTTCAGCAGTAGAATTCCCTCCCTAAACCTCTCTGCCTCTCCACCTCTCCCTCCTTTAAGCTGTTCCTTAAAACCTATCTCTTTGAGCAAATCTTTTAGTCACCCATCCTAATATTTTCTTCTTTGGTTCAGTGTCAGTTTTTGTCTGATTACACTCCCGTGAAGTGCCTTGGGAGGTTTGCCACATTAAATGCAAGATGTTCTTGTTGTAGGTCTGGAGGCGGTTACAGAGATAGAAAGGGGTGAGGCCATTCTATACACTGTATATATCTATCAATAGAACAATCGAGAAGGAAAATGACTTGAGGATATGGAAACATAATGAAACAAATGTACAAGGTTATTAACCTACAAAACTGAAACATGAGAATATACTTTGAAACAAAATAATGCATTACAGAATACTCTACTTACACTTCCAGCCCATAAATCATCTCTTTTTCCAGTCAACTTAAAATAAACAAATATGGAGTCTCCGGACTTGAAAGTAAGGAATCTACAGTCGCGACTGGTGTAATCCATTGTAGCTTTTACTCTACTCAGGTATCCTGTATAAACACCAAGCGCAGATTGGATCAAAACATTTTTTAAAAACTAGGTAAAACAGACAAAATAATTCCCCCCAATAGATCATAAAGTTTGTTCTTTTAGTATTATCTAAAGGTACACATTGTTTGAATTATTAATTTTGTACTATACAAATTGTTATTTAAGGAAATTTGTCCTGGTACATGCTCTATAATATCATCATTCACTAACGAGAATCTATCTTAACCCAAAGAATCCTTACAGTAAAATTAATGCACAAAATATCCAATATGTCTTGTTAATAAACCTGGCCATACCAAACTAGAAGGGATAGTTAAATCTGCAGAGGCAGCTTGTGAAATACAAAGTAATTTAGACAAAATATATAATTGGGTGAAGAATAGTCAATTAAATTGATTACAACAACTTGCATTTATATAGAACCTTCACAATAAAAAATGTCCCAAGGTGTTTCACAGAGGAATATGGATGTAAAGTACTGCACATAGAAAGAAAAAAAAATAGGTGACATAAATACTTCATAGTGTCACAACAGCCAAGGTTAAACTGAAAAAAAGCTTGGGGATTGGGTAAACACAAAGGGCTGAAGTTTCAGCTTGTTGCTGCCTCTGTTTTCGCCCCAGAGGGGCAGCAAGCTCTTCTGGGCAGGCAGCCAGTTTCCAGTGCCCCACCGGGGTTTATGGGGCCGGTTTTGGCAGGGCGCAGAGCATTACTGCCCGGAAGAGGTGAACCGGTGTGCAATGCCCCTGGTTGCTACACCGGTTCGCTTTTTGCCTCCCGCCTGACGCGTAGCACTGCGTAGAGCACCATGCTGGGACCACCTGAGAAAATGGGCGGTCCGACCTGTAGCGGCTGCAGAGAGGTCAGTAATGTTGACCTCAAGTAAATGTGAGGTTTTTTTTGCGATTTATGTAGTAGTGGCATGAGGTAGTTTTTTGGGAATGTTTTTGGTGGGGTTTTTTCAGTTTTTTTTCTCCCAGGCCTCTCTCAGAGTGCTCCAAGGCTCTTTAGCTCGGGATTTTCGCATGCCAAGCCAGCCTAGCGCCCTAAGAGAGTTGTGCAATTTGTGCGCCACTCCACACTCAGGGCCCAGTTGCCCAATTTTGCTGACTGAGGTGCAAACTTTTTCCAGCCAGTATCAAGACTGCCCCACCGCCATTAATGCCCCAAAATCTTAAAAGCCAAAAATCCAGCCCAAAGATTAACATGTTTAATCACTGCACAGCAGCAATCAACAATCCAAATAGGATGCCGAACTCTAAAGCCAAAATGGTAGAAGATAAGTCGGAGGAAGTCAAGCTCAAACTAGAGTACTCTAGTCAGATCACACACTGATAGTAAATTTCCTTGGAGGTTTTCTCACTCCACTGCCGTGATTTCAATGCAAACCCCATTTACACGTGCAAACAGGGTTGCAGCGGAGCAGCGAGTTAAGCTCCAAGGAAATTCATCCCTATTGAGTACTGTATTCAGTTTTGGTCATCCAGATACAAGGCAGACATTCAAGCACTGGGCATGATTCAGAAGATATACGAGGCTGGAGAATCCTAAACTTTTGAACCTTAAAAGGAGACACCAGAGGTAATCATATAGGAGCTATATGAACAGCAAGCAGTATAGAAAAGGTAGATCTACTTCAAATTAAACCATGAGGCTAGGACAAGAAGACACCGATTCAAATCAATAAAAGGCAAATTTAGGATTGATATCAAGGAGTTATTCTTCACATCATGAGCAATCAACACATTGAATGGAATTCCAGCTTGGGTACTGGAGGCAAAAGCCCTGGAATCATTAAAAAAAAAGTTTGATATGGAGGGGAACTTCCTTACTGGATGTGCTAAAATTAGTCAAGTGGCCTTCCGAATCTCTACCAATCTTGAAAACTACTTAAGCAGTGATTAACATCGACTGTGTAGAAAGTCACTTACTTTCACATTCAGGATCTCCACACCTTTTCAGGTCAGATATTTTTGAACTCGTGTGTCTTGGGATCAATTGCAGAAGGAGCAAAAGTAAAATGTTGAATTCTGCAGACGGCGCCATATTGGACTGCCTTTCCAATCGCCTTTCTAGAACTTGGGCCGTAGGAGGCCGAGATGGGCGCCACGACACTGGAAATAAGAAAAACCCTTCCTTCTACAGCCAGCCAGTTTCCCCAAAACAAATGCAATCACTCGTTGTCCTTCAAATAGCTGCAGTTTGTAATTGAAAAGAAAACTGCGACGTGTCCATGGACTGTGGGTCACAGTAAAGAGCTTAATGATTAACTCTGTAAAAAAGTGACTTGTCCAGGTAAATCATCAAACCTCGAACGTGTGGGGAGTATCTGTAATCAGAAACATAGCGTGTGATTTGTCCTGTTCAACCACGTCAAGATACTTAGGTCAAATACAACAATTATACAGCGCTTGAACATAAGTCAGAATGATCTTCATTTACCTCAATCACTTCATATGATTAAATTATTGGATTATTCCCCCAGAGGCCACAAAACGATAAATCTTGAGAATTATTACAGACTCGCAGCTTTATATGACTGGCTCTCTTCAGTTTTATAGCAATATTTGTAAATCTGACAAAAGCTCAGTGCAGATAGCTGAATATAAACAACTTTCATAGGAAAGTACAGGTGGGACGGCGAACTCGTCAGTCCATCAAAACAACACTAACTCGGTCACTGTGCTCTGCTGGACTGCTGCCGTGGTTTGTGTCAACCTCCCCGGAAAAAAGCTTTAAGACACAGACACAATGGGTCGAATGGCCTTCCGTGTCGTAAATTTCTATGATAAAAAACCTTGCTAAAAAGAACTGACGGCATCAAAAACTGACTTTGCAGGCGAACTTTTCTCACAATCATCGTCCATGGTCTTTCACTGAACTTCCATGTTGGATCTTCATATTATCTCACTGAAAACTGTCAAACGTAACCTCGGATTGTTAGTGTTCTCAGCAAATCCAACGTTGCTGCTATAACAGCGAATTATTCTACTTTCCAGAAACTCTCGTGTCCAGTCACAGGTTTTGGCCAGCCAGTTAATTGTTGGTTTTTCAAATAAGCAGAAATCTCTGCTTGAGCGGACTTCTGGTTAAATCGCTGTATGTGAACCACACGCACACACCTCAGTGTTTCCGGAAAGCGGCAACATTCAAGTACCACTGTGGGGTTAAGCCGCTTTAAGCCATTTACATTTTGTCTTGCTGCAACTGGGCTCTTTCACGAAAATGTTCATTCATAATAAAAATATCCAAACTAACATGGTCCAGGGGGAAAAAATATTCACAACAAGTATGTTTTAACATTGATGTGTTGAGACTCTCAAGACTGGGTTCCAGCCCTCACAGTTGAGAATGCTATTTTTCAACTGGACTTTTACCCTTGTGCGGATAGCCAATCACAGAAGAGCTGCGGTGGAACGTCTGTCCTTCACCGCTCGGTGTCAATCAGGCGGTGCCCGCGGACCGGGCGGTGCTCCAGTACCCCTGAGACCGGTGCAGATACACTGCTGGCACTGAGTGTAAGCGCCCTCAGATCCACAGCATCCTCGCTCGCAGCGTTCATTTAGAATCGTCCCCTTTTGCTGCAGAAGCAACTGCCATCTTAAAAAAATAAATCAAGATTCCACTCTTTATTTTTACTATTTCTGATTTAAATAAGAAGTGTGTGGATAATTGCCCTTAATTCTGCAATGTCCAATTGGATTACCAAAGGGGTGGGGGTCTGATAGTTATTCCCAGTTTTGAGACATTAACTGTATCGTTGATTTTAGGAAATATTAATTATATTGTGTGCGAGGTTTGTTATAAAACGCCACTGAGCCTATAATACATTATAACTATTATCGGCACCAGTTAAACGTTTAGACAGGCAAGGACGGGCGGCGGGGGTAAATTTTAATCCTGTCATATTTTTGATCATGATGCAGGAATATAAACGTTGTGTTTATTTACTGAGGATGTAGGTTCTCAAGTGCCAATATTGTGCCTGAAGTATCTTTTCAAAAAATCACGTATGTTTCAAAGCAAACCTAGCCGATGGAATACTTGGCCAGTCATGGTGCCAGATAATTAGAATGCTCTCAGTTATACTGTCAAATTTACGTGGATAGGCAGCAACTTCAGCTGTGTACGAATGTGACTCCGGAGTTAGGTCTCAAAATGATTTTAAAGCACATTAAAACCAAGTGGTTTAGGATTCCCTCCAGCAAGCTGTATTTGTTTTACAACGGGTGGAGTACACCTCCAGTCCAGTATGAAACCAGGTTTACAAAATGCTCATGAGGTTCAGTGGATGGTAGCGAGCCACTGGGCACTTTGTAAACAGAGTATTGAGTCTTTTTAAGGTTATGCATAAGTGGATGCTTAGCCCACAACTGTATGTATGTAAGCACATCTGTGAAGCTCTTTCTGGGTGAGTACAATGTGAATCACAGCCAGGTGTAGTGCACAGTATAGCTCAAGTCAACTGCACTTCACTCCCAACAGCTACCACCTCAGACTACAGTTTAAGAAACATGGTTAAATTCACGAACTGCTTGACATTCAGGTGCACCTATCTGCTAGAGAATGATCATCTTGGACAGGTTGCCTTGAAATAAGGAAGTTAACCTTTTGCAACCATTAAATACACCGCTTGCTGGTTGACAAGGAACATAATATTGTCAAGCTGTTTAAGCAAAGTGTGGTATAGCTGTAAGATAAAGGGATGTCAGTACCTCTCCTACCCATATTCAAAGCCACCTCTCGACCTTGCTCCGTAATATCACTCATCTCCAAGAGAACTCTAGGCTGACATCTCAGTGCAGTATTAAGCAAATGCTCCATTGTAGGAGATGTCATCTTTCAGATGAGACATTAAAAACCAAGTGCCTACTTACCTGTTCAGGTTGATGTAAAAGGCCATATGGCACTTTTTTGAAGAGATGCTACAAGGATCAGTGCTGGGGCCTCAGCTATTTACAATTTATATTAATGACTTAGATGAAGGGACTGAGTGCATTGTATCCAAATTTGCTGATGATACAAAGCTAGGTGGGAAAGTAGGTTGTGAGGATAACACAAAGAGCCTGCAAAGGGATATAGACAGGTTAAGTGAGTGGACAATAATTTTCTTTCCGTCCCTGGGATGTGGGAATCGCTTGCCCATCCCTAATTTCCCTTGAGAAGCTGGTGGTGAGCTGCCCACTTGAACTGCTGCTGTCAGTGTAGAGAAGGTACTCCCATAGTGCTGTGAGGGAGGGAGATCCAGGGTTTTGAACCAATGACAATGAAGGAATGGCGATATACTTCCAGAAAACACAGAAAGTTGGTTTATAACTGCAGCAAGCAATTATGGAGTATTGGCTGTTGTGGAGTATTAAAAGTATAACTCACACGAAAGGTCTTTTATAGAGAAAAGAGTTGTTTATTAAAACCTGATTAATCAAGGGAGATCCGGCCTCATCAGTACTGTTACTGAGTGCTCTCAAGGCCGATCTCATGGGGCACGCTACGCAGTTACATTCTTATACAGTTCAAATACAGTCAAAATGGTGGAACTACGAGGGGAAGTGTTCCATTGGTTATTTGCCACCAGTCCCCGCCCACCTGCTACTAATACATTGGTTAATACAGGTTACAGGCAATATCATTGGTTACAGTAATTTCCAATGATTCTATTGGTTAGTAATTTCTAATGATTCTATTGGTTACAGTGATTTCTAATTGGCACATCACTGTTGCTATGGGAAAAGCCCCCCTCCCCTATAGGTTATGTGTTACTTTTCTGTAAATGTGTTCCCATACTAGCTTTCAGGCTGTAACCTCAGCAGACCACCTGTCTGTTACCCATTTCAAAGAGGCCTTGTGTCTGTTATCTCGTGTGACTGGAACATTGCGGTCTTCTCTCATTATTACTGTCTACATACATCCTATGGATGTTCTTATCTCCGAAGAGAATTTCTCTGACCTTCTATGTTTTGCATAATTCAGTTATTCTACCATAAACGCATTTTAAACCTTATTCTCAGTCTTTTTTACTTTATATATTAATTATACCGAATTACTTTAACCCTGATTAAGGCTTTTCACTCTTACAATCCCCCATTTGATCAGGTGGTAACCCCCAAAACCCACCATAAACAACAATTTTTCCTTTCCCTGCCTTTTCCTGTCTTGATTCGTGTGTCTCCCGCCTCGGTTTCACTGATCGGGTGATAGGATTGGGACACTCACGACTCGTATCAGGTATTCATGCCGACTTTGTGTTTGATTACCCCTTTTTGGATCTAACAAAGGCTTTCTGCATTCTTGGTTATGGACCTTGACTAACGTCTTTGCTCTGCGTTTCTTGTACCTACCTGCATATTCTCCCCGGAGTATCAGCACCACTATCAGCTGCACTAGGACTAGCACATGAGATATAATTCCAATTCATATCTTGTAATTTTACTAGGGTATGCCTCTTTTGTCTTTGCACTTGTTACATAACATCACCAACCAACTCAAGGCTATTAGTATCTGTACTGCCACTAGCGTATGTGAAAGGATCCTTATCCACGGATGTATAATCTCAAGTATCAAGGCGGGTTTTTAAGGTTATCCTTTATTTCACTGTCCAGTTCTTTGCCTTTATCCTTTAGCTCATAATATCTTTTAATGTTATTTCTTAATAGTCCTTTGAGCTCAGTTAAATCTTCAAGTAACAGGGGAATTGGTGGTGCTTGCTCTTCCATGTAATCATCAATATCTTGCTTAATCTCATCACGTATATTTAATGTCATTGTCTTCCTGACGTGTATATACGTCATGCGTGCTCTTCCCACTGCCACCGACATTCTGAGAGTAAAGTAAAAGTTAGGCATTGTAATGTTGCAAGCCTCCATAATCATAAGTTCCCAGGCTAGTTACCACACAATATTCTCCTCGTCCTTGATAGGCGTAATGTGTGGGTTCAGTTCGGGCAGGGCTTATTCCAATGACACATCCTTCCGTAGTATTGTCAAACCCGCAGCTATCCTTGCTCCCGTCTCCCACTGGGTGGGGGCATATAGTTAGGCTTCCTTCTCTCCGGCACCCGGATAAAGATATTCCCCTTATATTTCCATTCTTTTTGATCTCATACTGGTCCATTGCGGATGTACTCTTCCCCTCGTATATCCCTATGTTTTCAACTTCATATTGAAGATACGGGTATAAGCCTTGGTTTATTACGGGGATCACTAGTATTATCCATACCATAGGAGTTTGTTTCCCCTTACATCCTCCTGTAACCGCAAACACCCTAGTCATTCCTTTCAGGGTGCAAGTGTCTAATGACCCAGTGTGCTGCGCCATTTTTTTCGACTGGGCGCTATTTATCCAATCTGGAACTCGCCGGTTTGTATCTGATCCATATTGTGTCTCACCTGACCGATCATCCATCTCCCATAGGCATGACATGTGTCTCTTTTCCTGTCCTCGGCATCGTCCTCTCAATCCTGCTTATTTAGCTCGTTAATTGTTCGTAGATGGCCTTCCAATATGCTCTAGCAGTATTTTGGATGTTTTAGATCCTAACTCTGAAGAGTCTATCCCTATCCTGGCCTGTTTCCTCATTAGTACCTCCATCGTTCCCATCAAGCTATATACTTCTGCCTGGATCACTTGTATATCTAGTGCATCTACTAGAGAGGTCCCTGTACTTACTCCAGTTAATACGCCATTCCCTATAGATCACCTCTGTCTTCCTCCTTTGTGTCTCAGCTGCTTGTGATACTCCCATGCTCCTTTTGTGTCACTAGCTTTTCTCAGGATTGTGTCTAGCAATTGTGTGTACAACGCTTTAGTCTTGGGGCTAAACTTTTCTGGCAGGTATTGGGCTGTTAAATTTAAGCTCACAGGTAACATTTCATGCTGCACATTGTCAAATAACAACATTACTTCTGTTCCAAGGTTAATTCCCCTGGTTTACAATATTCAGGTAACATTTTGTTACCCACTTATCTTGTGGCTTCAAGATAAATGCTCTTGACACTCGGATGCCGCCCCCTCGGAGCTGCTTTATGTAGTTGTTGTACCCTCCGGTGTGGGTATATGCTTCTAGGCCCCCTAGGGGCAGCCTTATAGCTTGTCCTTGTAAAATCGGAAGGGCAGTGGTGATCATGTTTATATATATTCTGTTGATAAAACACATCCTGGATATTCCAGGTTTTTAGTTAGAGTCTTACCATTTCTATTTCAACCGTATTGTTTGCACTGTTTCTCCGGGCATGTGCCCTTTTCCAGATCCATTTTATTATAGCCAGTACCCCTAATATTGCAAATATCCATTCTAATCCTCTAAAAAGTCCATCTGTCGTACCTTTATATTCTTTCAGCTGGGGCCAGTGCTTCCATCGATACCTACCTTTCATATTCATGCAAGCGCACGTATCTCTACTAATTAATACCTCATATGGTCCGCTCCACCTAGGTGCGAACCCTGGTTTCTTTGTCACCTCCTTAACCATTACTTTCGCCCCCACCTTGGGGATTATAGCCGAGGCAGTTATCTCACCGCCTTCATCCTCCTCCTTCTGCCTTTCTCGGACCACCTGTCGCATACCTTTCAACTGCTCTCTCAATTCACTCACATACTTTCTGATTCTGTCTTGTAGGGGACCTAAGTCAGCTCCTCCTGTCACTATTCCTTCTGTTAACCTCATTGTCTTGCTCAAGGAGGTTTTAAGGGTCCGATTCATTCTCTCTACCATCCCTGAACTCTAAGGGTGATATAGGATGTGAAACTTCTGCTTAGTACCGAATATTCTACAATATTCTTGACCCGTGAAATGAGTCCCTTGATCCAAGTCAATCATGTGGTAATAGGACTGCCTCCCATTTAGCATTTCCACCAGTGTGTGTTTTGTGTGCAGTATTATTTCTCCTGTCATTATGACAGGCTCGCTAATTTTGACTGCCCAAGTGGCACAATCCAGTGCGGTCACGCATCTGGACAGACCGATAGCCACTGGTGATTGCTGTGTCGAGTAGTAAGCTACGGGTCTCATCCTATCCCCATGCATTTATGTCACCACGGCTCCATAGAAGCCTCCCTGGTTCTCACAATATATATGGAACGGGAGATCCATGTTGAGAGTCCCAGCCCTAGAACTGACATTAGGGCTTCCTTCAGATTACTGTATGCTGCTTCTTGTTCGGGGCCCCACTCTATAGTTTCTAAGGATGGTTTTCCCCCTTTCACTAGCCGCTGTACAAAATTCCTGCAATAGTTAAAAAGCCCCAGTACCTTACGCACCCCTCGGACTGTTTTTGGTCGGGGCATAATCGTAATGGCCTCCTTCCGGTCATTGGACATGGTCCTAGTTCCTTGGGATATTTCGTGTCCCAGGTACTGTACCACAACTTGTCCGATTTGTGCCTTTTTGGAATTTACTTTGAATCCTGCATCCTGTAGGACTTCCAGGATCTCTATAAGTGCTTCTGTATGCCCACTATTATCCTCGGATGATATTAGTAGATCATCTACATATTGTAGTATTGTACTCCTATACGGGGTTAAATCCATCTTTTCTATGGCTCAACTCATAGTCCGGTGGAATATAGCCAGGCTATTGTGGAACCTTTGTGGGACCTGTGTCCAGGAGTACTGATGGTCGCCGACTGTGAAGGCGAATTTATCTTGGGACTCTGTTGCCAGGGGTATAGACCAGAATCCATTGACTATGTCTAATACAGTGAAGACCTTTTACTCTGGTTTTAATCTGTCTCACAGCCTGTGCAGCTTCTGGTTTTATCGGGTAGTTGGGCACTTCCCACATTAGCATGTCTGTCAAAATTACTCTGTTCCCCGAAGGTATTTCTAGATTGTTTCCAAACCTTTTTAGTTTTATTTCTTTTTTTTAAAAAAGAGATCAGATTTAACATTTTATTTTGAATGTATCTCAGTATTTTGTTGTGCCTTTTCTTAATCAGTAGTACTTGAAACCTTCACAACAAAATTAACTCTTCGCTGTTCCCATCCTAATCTCTGCTCCCCTTTTGCGTTATTTGTATTTATTGTTGGATTACAAAATGTCAAATATGGTAATACTGTTTTTTTTTTAATTGGACCTCTCACTTATGCTTAGTGATTCACAGATCACAGAATGCAAAGTACTTGTTTTATAATTGTGTGGCCAACTTTTGTTTTAGAAGCTGAACATCAAAAACTCTAATCATTTGCTCTGTAACTTCAATTTTGTGATACAGTAACTCATAAATTACATATTTTTAAGCTTCAGCTTCTGATGCAATAGTTGTGTAATTTTATTAAAAAGGCTTCCAAACCCAAGATTTTCCAATACAACCAAATGTTTACCAAGGAGAATCACCTGAAATATCTCAAAATCCCAATTCAAATATTATACTGCCAATCTTTTATGTAAAACTCTTTTTACTGAGCTAGAAGCTTTCACGTCAAGGTTTTACACAAAGGAAAATGGGGCATACTTCCCCAGCCCGCAGCCTCGAGAGACCCACGCAGTCTTTTTTTTTTAAAAGGCATTATAATTTCCCATCTCCATTCTTTATCTCATTCCTAGAATAAGTTCATTGTCTTTCAACCCAATGTAATCAATGGTTACGTGTTTTCTTTTGAAAAGTGAGTGTGTTGAAATTTTTTTTAAAACCAACGGGACCACGCATTTTTTATCTTTTGCTCAACAAACCTATCCTTTGTGCATTTCCTAGCTCCGTAACTTATCATCCGAATAAATCCGCACCTGTGTTTCTTACTTAAAATGTAATTCAATTCTAGGTTCACACTTTCTTAAAATTTCCCACATACAGGACAACACTACAAAGGGTTAAAAAAACTTTCACTCTGTCTGAAAAAGTGGGTGGAGCTAAAACAAACAGACAGCTCCACTATTTTTTCAAACAGGCTTTCAGACACATGTAAAATTCATTAATTCCCACCTCAAATATTCCGCAGTCAAAAATCACACAAGCACTTTCATTCAAAGACAGATATTCACAAAAGTCTCTTTTCATTCAATAAAGTTTTTTTTAACCCTTTGTAGTGTTGTCCTGTATGTGGGAAGTTTTAAGAAAGTGTGAACCTCGAATTGAATTATATTTTAAGTTAGAAACACAGGTGCGGATTTATTCGGATGATAAGTTACGGAGCTAGGAAATGCACAAAGGATAGGTTTGTTGAGCAAAAGATAAAAAATGCGTGGTCCCGTTGGTTTAAATTTTTTTTTCGACACGCTCACTTGTAATTGTTTGGCCGGCTCTATTTTTGGATCCATACGTCACTTAAGATAGTCACTATCAGGTTTTTATGGTCATCCGAAAAATATCCCAGTCCCCCATAAGGGAGCAGTGTCCAGCATATCTTTACATGCCATACTCAGTTTTTGGTATGTCTACCCTTATATCGGTTTCACTGTATTCTCAGATGCTGACCGTCTCCCTACTTGTATCACCTTACCCCGGAGTCTACAGTCCCACCGACTTTATATCGATTAAACTGTATTCTAGCTATTGACTGTCTCTCTAATCAGTTTCCCCGACCCCTAGAGCCTGCAACCCCATCGACACCCTTATCGATTTATATGTATTCTAGGTACTGATGGTTCCTCTACCCAGTTCCCCTTAACTCAGAGGCCACATCCACATTGATGCCTTCTGATAGTGTCTATCGTGACTTCCCAATTCCCCCAAGTCTTTTACACCATAACAGACCTTTCACAGATTCATGTACTCTGGTCAACAAACACGTCTCGTAACGGCTCACATCAGATTATGAGTGGTAGTTGAAGATACTCACTCATGATGGATTTGTATACGTTCGTCTGTAGGCTGCCCGTTGCACTCTGCTCACAGTGCCATAATGTTGTGGAGTATTAAAAATATAACACTCACACGAAAGGTCTTTTATAGAGAAGAGTTGTTTATTAAAACCTGATTAATCAAGGGAGATCCGGCCTCATCAGTACCGTTACTGAGTGCTCTCAACGCCGATCTAATGGGGCAAGCTACGCAGTTACATTCTTACACAGTTCAAATACAGTCAAAATGGTGGAACTATGCGGGGAAGTGTTCCATTGGTTATTTGCCACCAGTCCCCGCCCACCTGCTACTAATACATTGGTTAAAAAAGGTTACAGGCAATATCATTGGTTACAGTAATTTCTAATGATTCTATTGGTTACAGTGATTTCTAATTGGTACATCACTGTTGCTACGGGAAAAGCCCCCTCCCCTATGGGTTATGTGTTACTTTTCTGTAAACGTTTTCCCATACTAGCTTTCAGGCTGTAACCTCAGCAGAACACCTGTCTGTTACCCATTTCAAAGAGGCCCTGTGTCTGTTATCTCATGTGACTGGAACAGTGCGGTCTTCTCTCATTATTACTGTGAGCTGTCTACATACATCCTGTGGGTGTTCTTATCTCCTAAGAGAATTTCTCTGACCTTCTATGTTTTGCCTAATTCAGTTATTCTACCATGAACGCATTTTAAACCTTACTCTCAGTCTTTCTAACTTTATATATTAATTACACCGAATTACTTTACCCCTGATTAAGGTTTTTCACTCTTACAAAGGCAAATAGTATGTTTGTCTTTATTGCAAGGGGGTTAGAGTACAAGAGTTCAGAAGGCTTACTACAATTGTACTGGGCTTTGGTGAGACCACACCTGGAGTGCTTTGCACAGTTTTGGTTTCCTTATCTGATCAAGGACATACTTGCCTTAGAGGCGGTGCAATGAAGGTACACTAGATTGATCCCTCGGATGAGAGGGTTGTCCTATGAGGAGAGATTGAGTAGATTAGGCCTATACTGTTTGGGGTTTAGAAGAATGAGAGGTAATCTCATTGAAACATATAAGATTCTGTGGGAGATTAACAGGGTAGATACTGAGAGGATGTTTCCCCTGGCTGGAGTCTAGAACTGCGGGACATAGTCTCAGGATAACGGATCGACAATTTAAGACTGAATTAAGGAGGAATTTCTTTACTCAGAGAGTTGTGAATCTTTGGAATTCTCTACCACAAAAGGTTGTGGATGCTGAATTGTTGAATATATTTAAGGCTGAGATAGATAAGATTTTTGGACTTCAGGGGAATCAAGGGATATGGGGATTAAGCGGGAAAGTGTTGAGGTCAAAGATCAACCTGAGCTTATTGAATGGCGGAGCAAGCTCGAGGGGCCATATAGCCTACTCCAGCTCCTAATTCTTATGCTCTTATATTCTTAGCTTTCCTGGTGACTGGGTCAGCATTCATGCCTCAACAAACATTACCAAACAGATTAACTGGTCATTCATCTCATTACTGGTTATGACCTTGATGTGTTCAATTTGATTGCCACATTTGCCTACATAACAGTGACTGTAATTCAAAAATAATCCATTGTCAGTGAAGTGGTTTGGGGCATCATGAGGATGTAATTTTATTTAGCGTTTGCAGATGAGGATGTGATAAGACTATATAAATGCAATTTTTTTTCTAAAAAATGTTTTGGAAACATTATTCTATCTAAACTGAGAAAATCTGATAAATCTGATATTTGGGTAGTTTAATTAGTTTTATTCCTATGTTTACAAAGTAACATTTATTAAAAACCCTCAGGAAATTATCAATTGCTAATTGGTCCACGAGATATGAAATAAACAAAAAGCTTGTGAAGTGACACAAGAGGTACTGAGTCGAGTTTATTAAAAAAATATAGATTACCTAATTAGTTTTTATTGCAGTTTTACAGAAAAGCTAAATGGATTTTTCCATACTTATTGCTGTTTCTCAATTTTCTGTTTTGATTAACCTATTGGCATGCTTGCACATGATATGCAACTTTATATACAAGTTTGAATGTGTTCCTAAAAATTGGAAAGTGATTTTTTAAAATAATTTTTATCAGTATCATTAAGATATTTAATCAAATTACTGTTTACAAAAATGTTGTGTGTGTTACAGCATGACATTTTTTTGTAAACTTGTTTTATCATTGCCCTCTAGTGGCATCTTACTGCATTGTAGTTTCTTTTTAAAACAAACAGCTTGTCCAGAATTTTGGCATATAACACACGAAAAGCACAATGCTGTATTAAAATGTTCAATTATTAAAATTATATAAAAATGAATCTACTTTTACTTGTGATATAAAATATGGTGCTAACATCCTCACTTATTTAAAAATATTTGGGATTTACATGATTTAAGCCATTTGACATTTTAAGTTCAGTGAGATTCCTCTTAATATTCTATTCCCTAGGTTGTAGTATTTGAGCTCTTTAACCTTTCCTCAATGGTCATTATCCTTACATGTTGACTTATTCTTTGGTGTCCATCTCTGGTGCTACCACATCCCTTTTGTAGTGTAATGTTGCCCATCTCAGCCCCTGCCTCAGCTCATCAGCTGCTGAAAGCCTCATCCATGCCTTTGTTATCTCATGACTTTACTACTCCAAAGGACTTCTGGCTGGCCTCCCACATTCTACCCTACGTAAACTTGTCATCCAAAACTTGGCAGCCCGTGTTCTAACTCGCACCAAGTCCCGCTCACCTATTACCCCTGTGCTCGCTGACCTACATTGGCTCCCGGTTAAGCAACGCCTTGATTTCAAAATCTTTATCCTTGTTTGCCAATCCCTCCATGGCCTCGCCCCTCCCTATTTCTGTAATCTCATTCAGCCTCACTACCCCCGCGAGATATCTGCACTCCTCAAATTCTGCCCTCTTGAACATCCCTGATTATAACTGCTCAACCATTGGTGGCCATGCCTTCAGCTGCCTGGGCCCTAAGCTCTGGAACTCCCTCCTTAAGCCTCTCCGCCTCCTTTAAGAGGTTCCTTAAAGCCTACCTCTTTCACCAAGCTTTTGGTCATCTGCCGTAATTTCTTCTTATATAGCTCAGTGTCAAATTTATTTGTTTTGTCTTGTAACACTCCTATGAAGTGCCTTGGGACATTTTACCAGGTTAAAGGCGCTACATAAATATAAGTTGTTGTTGTGGCAATCAGAATGGAACACTGTAGTTCAAATGTGGATTGTACAGCCTCAGTAGTTTCATATTCCACTGTTGGGGCTACAGATTCCAGCATTTTCTCAGCTTTTTTCAAGGGCAAGTTCATTATTACTCCCAGGCTTCTTCCTGAATCTTCCTATGCTAATTCTACTCCATTCATTTTGTACTCATTTAGTCCACTTTGCATGTGTTAGTATTAAATTTAATCTGCTATCTGTCCGCTCATCTAAATTATCCAAATTCTTAGCTGCATCCTCTGCATGGATTGAGGATTGGTTAACCGTCAGAAAACAGAGAGTAGGAATATATGGGTCATTTTCAGGTTGGCAGGCTGTAACTAGTGGGGTACCGCAAGGATCAGTGCTTGGACCTTAGCTATTCACAATCTATATCAATGATTTGGATGAGGGGACCAAATGTAATATATTCAAGTTTGCTAATGATACAAAGCTAGGTGGGAATGTAAGTTGTGAGGAGGATGCAAAGAGGCTTCAATGGGAAATAGACAGGCTAAGGAAATGGGCAAGAACATGGCAAATGGAATATAATGTGGAGAAATGTGAAGCTATCCACTTTGGTAGGAAAAGTAGAAAAGCAGAGTATTTTTTAAATGGTGTGAGATTGGGAATTATTGGTGTTCAGAGGGACCTGGGTGTCCTTGTACATGAATCACTGAAAGATAACATGCAGGTACAGCAGGCAATTAAGAAAGCAAATGGTATACTGGTCTTTATTACAAGAGGATTTAAGTATAAGAGTAAAGACGTTTTACTGCAATTATATAGGGCCCTGGTGAGACCGCACCTGGAGTACTGTATACAGTTTTGGTCTTCTTACCTAAGGAAGGATATACTTGCCATAGAGGGAGTGCAACAAAGGTTCACCAGGCTGATTCCTGGGATGGGGGATTGAGTAGATTAGACCTATATTCTCTAGAATTTAGAAGAATGAGAGCTGATCTCATTGAAACATACTACATTCTTACAGAGCTTGACAGGGTAGATGCAGGGAAGATGTTTCCTTTGGCTGGGGAGTTTAGAACCAGGGATCACAGTCTCAGAATGAGGGGTCGGCCATTTAGGACTGAGAGGAGGAGAAATTTCTTCACTCAGAGGGTGGTGAATCTTTGGAATTCTCTATCCCGGAGGCCTGTGGAGGTTCAGTCTTTGAGTATATTCAAGACAGAGATCGATAGATGTTTGGATATTAAGGGAATCAAGGGATGTGGGGATAGTGCAGGAAAGTGGAGTTGAGGTAGAAGATTAGTCATGATCTTACTGAATGGCAGAGCAGGCACGAGGGGCCGAATGGCCTACTCCAGCTCCTATTTCTTATGTTCTTATATGACAGGTTGGTTTCAAATCACTAGACAATGCATTTTAATATTTCTTTACAGGATTTTGTAGCTGGGCAAGCAATGTAATGACACAGAAATTTGAAGACTGCTCTGCCTGAGCACAGGCTGAGCAGATCAGCAGGACTCTGAACATCCCAGACTTACAACTCTATTTCATGTACTATAGTACCAAGGTTTTGAAGGGCTACCAACTGTGAGGCTCTCTCCAGAGGGAGCCCTTGTTATCAGATGCACAGGTCTGCTTGGCTCTGGAAATGAATGAAAGACTGGAAACAGATTCCAAGGACACCACTTAACTCTGATATACAGCTCTGGAACTGGAAGCTGCCTGATTAGCATATAAATGTGGCACGCTTTTCCCAGATTACTAATTCCCTTTTTCACTGTACCGTGCTTGGGTGGAGGCAAATGAAGGGGCTGCCTCTCTTGTGTGTATGTGTTCATCAGGGGCACAAGTTGTCAAAAGCGCTGCATGCAGCTGCTAAAGTGTTCCTAAATTTTATTGGTTTGAAAGACATTTCTTATTGGGTTGAAAGAGATTCTGTATGCTATTGTAGTTGAATGAAATTTGGCATGTGTTCTTGCTTGTTTAATTTTATTTCTTAAGGAATCTGACTAACAGTTGATAGTCCAAGTTATACAACTTATTTGTCCATCAGCCAGAGAGATCAGGAGCAGCTTGCTCTATGTTCACTGAGTTTATCAGTAGCATAATGGGTCTATTGTTCATGTGGGCAATGCTGCTCTCAGATTACTTACTTCATGGCTAATCGTCAGTTCACAGGAAATGTGGGCTTGCCTGTGGGTGTAAGTCTTTTCATTGGGCAAGAGAAAATGTACATGGAACGTGCTCAAATCATACCAGTTATGTCTTTGGTTTCTACTGTTCTCCCTATTTGGAATTCTTGCAATTGTTTTCAGAATCCTGGTCATTTATGTAAAAAAATCCAAGCACTGACCTTGTGGAACACCCCTATCCCCAGTCCAACAAAACACCTCTTACTTTCTCTGTTTTGTTACCTTTTGTCATATATGTACACTCTGTGTATATACTATGCTGGTAACACTAGAGGGTGCAACTGTGGGAAGCCCAGGCAGGAGCTGTATAAAAGGCTGGTCACCACGCGGTGAAGGCATTCTGCAGTTACAATAAAGAGACTGTAACTGAAGAGCACTTCAAGCACAGCACTAGGCCTCATGGAGTTATTCTACGGATAAATAGAGACATATTAACTGGCAACGAGTACAGATCATGGACTTACATGCAGAGATGGCTGCTGTTGGTAGTTTAGAAAAGTTCATGGGTGAAGCCTTTACTCGGGTTTCGCTGGCCAGGTATCACTTCTCCACACACTGTCGCACCGAGGGCCAGGATTTAGTGAAATGCGGAACCATGCGAATTTGGCAAACTCCTCAACAATGTGTTGCGGGACGTTTTTGCGATGGGACGGGATGTGAAGTGGACCATCAACTTAAGCCAGGTGTTCACGAACTCAACGTTGAGATTCTCTCAGAATCAAAACTCACTGGCAAGTACTGTGCAGAAAATAACTTGATCAAAGAATTAGTCCGACTCAGAGTCCGCCAAGGGGTGTAAATGTGAATCGTTTAACATGCTGGCGTTGCGGGGATAACCATCAGGCCCATCTGTGTTGAATCAGACACTATGTGTGCAAAGGCTGCGGCTAAAAGGGCCACCCACAGCGAATGTGCAAAAGAAGTGCAACTCAAAAGTCGGCAGGTTTCCGATCCAGCAAGAATCATAAAGTACAAGCTAGAGAGGAGACTCAGCTCGAGGAAGCAGTGCACAGGGTGCACACCTTCACTACCAAAAGTCTCCCCATGATGGTGAAAGTCAAGATAAATGGCATTCCTGTTTCCATGAAGTTGGACACGGAGGCGAGTCAGTCACTTATGAGCCAGAAGTCATTTGAGAGGCTGTGGGGCAACAAAGAACAAAGACCCAAGCTGACCCCGATTCAGACAAAGTTGCGCACTTACACCAAGAAACTGATCCCTGTTATCGGCATTGCGAATGTAAAAGTATCCTATGATGGAGAGATGCACGAATTGCCACTGTGGGTTGTACCAGGTGACGGGCCAATGCTGCTTGGCAGAAGCTGGATGGGGAAGATTCGGTGGAACTGGGAAGACGTCAAAGCACTATCTTCAGTGGACGATGCTTCCTGTGCTCAAGTGCTGAGCAAGTTCCCATCCTTATTTGAACCAGGCATCGGCAACTTCACAGGCGCCAAAGTGCAGATTCACTTGGTCCCCAAGGCACGGCCTGTTCATCACAAGGTTCGAGCGGTCCCTTACATGATGAGGGAGAAAGTGGAGATTGAATTGGACAGACTTCAACACGAGGTAATCATATCACCAGTCGAATTCAATGAGTGGGCCAGCCTGATTGTTCCGGTACTAAAGAGCGATGTCACGGTCAGAATCTGCGGCGACTACAAGGTAACGATCAACCGAGTTTCATTACAGGACCAGTACCCGCTACCCAAAGCCGATGATCTCTTTGCGACATTAGCAGAGGGAAAGGCATTCACCAAGCTGGATCTAACCTCCGCTTACATGACCCAGGAGCTGGCTGAGTAGTCGAAAAAAATTAACGTGCATTAACACACACAAGGGACTGTTTTTGTACCACAGCTGCCCATTCGGGATCCGCTCGGCTGCAGCCATCTTCCAAAGGAACATGGAAAGTTTGTTGAAATCGGTTCCACGCACCGTTGTATTTCAGGTTGACATCCTAATCACCAGTCGCGACCACCGAACATCTGCACAACCTGCAAGGGGTTTTAAGTCGACTAAACAGAGTCAGACTCCGGCTGAAACGATCCAAGTGTGTCTTCCTGGCACCAGAGGTAGACTTCCTGGGGAGGAAGATTGCGGCAGACGGCATCAGGCCCACGGACTTGAAGACAGAGGCCATCAAGAGTGCACCCAGACCTGAAATGTAACGGAGCTGCTCTCGTTCCTGGGACTCCTCAACTATTTCGGTAACTTTCTTCCAGGGTTAAGCACCTTACTCGAACCGTTGCACAAGTTGCTACGCAAGGGAAACGACTGGGTTTGGGGTCAAAATCAAGAAGCTGCCTTCAAAAAGGCCAGAAAGTTGCTGTGTTCGAACAAGTTGCTTGTATTGTATGACCCAGGTAAACATCTAGTTTTAGCATGTGACGCATCACCGTACGGTATCGGGTGTGTTTTACAGCAAGCAAATGTAGCGGGCAAACTCTAACCGGTTGCATATGCGTCTAGAAGTCTATCCAAGGCTGAAACAGCCCACAGTATGGTCGAGAAGGAGACATTGGCCTGTGTCTATGGAGTAAAAAAAATGCACCAGCATTTGTTCGGACTCAGGTTAGAAACCGACCACAAGCCCCTAATCTCACTGTTTTCGGAAAGCAAAGGCATAAACACCAATTCTGCATCGTGAATCCAAAGAGGGGCACTAACACTGTCGGCCTATGATTAAACGATCCGCCACAGGCCAGGCACTGAGAACTGCGCCATGCCCTCAGCCAGCTATCGTTGCCCACCACCGGGGTGGAAATGGCACAGCCCGCAGACCTGTGCCTGGTCATGGACGTCTTCGAAAGCGAAGGGTCACCCGTAACGGCTCGCCAGATCAAGACCTGGACCAACCAGGATCTTGTGTTACCTCTTGTAAAGAGTTGCGTCCTCAATGGGGACTGGTCAGTGGTCACAAGAGAAACGCAAGACGAGATAAAGCCGTTTCACCGTCATAAAGACAAAATGTCCATCCAATCGGATTGCCTCTTATGGGGCAACCGCGCCGTCCTGCCAAAAAAAGGCCGGGCAATCTTCATATGCAACTTACACAGTGCCCACCCAGGCATAGTCATGGTGAAGGCTAGCGTCAGGTCCCACATCTGGTGGCATTGACTCGGACTTGGAGTCGTGCGTGCGCCAGTGTAACACTTGCTCACAATTGAGCAATGCCCCCAGGGAGACTCCACTTAGTCTGTGATCCTGGCCCTCAAAACCATGGTAGATTATGCGGGCCCCTTTCTAGGAAATATGTTCTTCGTTGTAGTGGACACCTACTCTAAGTGGATCGAATGTGTAATAATGGCATCCAGCACGTCCAACGCCACCACTGAAAGCCTCAGGGCCATGTTCGCCACCCATGGCTTGCCCATCATTATGGTCAGCGACAATGGTCTGTGTTTCACCAGCTCGGAATTCAATGAATTCATGACCCGCAATGGCATCAAGCATGTCAGGTCTGCCCTGTTCAAGCCCGCATCCAACGGCCAAGTAGAGCGGGCAGTCCAAACCATAAAGTAGAGCTTGAAGCGTGTCACGGAAGGCTCCTTATAAACCTGCCTATCCCAGGTGCTGATCAATTACAGGACACGACCCCACTCGCTTACCAGGGTCCCCCCTGCAGAGTTACTAATGAAACGTGCACTCAAAACCAGGCTCTCCTTAGTTCACCCCGACCTCAACGATCAGGTGGAAACCAGGCGTTGTCGGCAAAACATGTACCATGATCGTGCGGCTGTATCACGCAACATCACGGTAAACGACCTAGTGTTTGTGCTGAATCATGGTCATGGCCCCAAATGAGTCGCTGGCACTGTTTTAGCCAAGGAGGGGAATAGAGTGTTTGTTGTCAAACTGCTTAACTGACAAACGTACAGAATGCATTTGGACCAGACCAAATTGCGATTTACAGGTATCCAGGAATTACCGGGAGAGGACCTTACCTTCAGCGATCCACCGACACACACCCAATCAGCAACAGACCGAGCTGCCAACCATGAGGATGATCCCACCATCTCCAACAGTCCAGTCAGCCCAAAAGCGCTGCAAGACAGCAGTGGCCCGACCAACTCACCCATGCTAGAAGTGACACTCAGACGATCAACCAGGGAGCGCAGAGTTCCGGATCGTCTCAATCTGTAACTTACTCGCATCAAAGACTTTGGGGAGGAATGTTGTCATATATGTATACTCTGTGTTTATACTATGCTGGTACCACTAGAGGGTGCAACTGTGGGAGGCCCAGGCAGGAGCTGTATAAAAGACTGGTCACCACGCAGTGAAGGCACTCTGCAGTTACAATAAAGAGACTTAAGGTCACAGCAGTTCAAGCACAGCACTAGGCCTCGTGGAGTTATTCTACAGATAAGTAGAGACATATTACCTTTCAACCAATTTTACATCCAGTTCCACACTCCACCATAGGGGCCAGGGCATTGAGCTACAGTGACCAGGAGTGTATGAGCAGCTCGCTCTTTGTTCAGTGAGCTTATTAAAAGCCCGTTGAAAGTCCAAATGAATTGTATCAAAAGGTTTATCTGCTATTTTATCTGTAGTATTCTTAAAGAAGTCAAGGTTTGTCAGACACTGGGCCATAATATGCTGTAGCAGGGCAACATGGTAGCCGCTAGTAACACTTGCCCTTACCTGTTTAATCACAATACTTTTCACTGCAAATTACTGAAAGTGCGAGCGAGGGAAACAGGGCATCTGGGACTTGAGTGAACAGTGCAGACAACACTGCCTTCTTAAACCACAGTCCGTGTGGTGAAGGTACTTCCACAGTGCTGTTAGGGAGGGAGTTCCAGGATTTGACCCAGCACCGGTGAAGGAATGGCGATATATTTCCAAGTCAGGATGGTGTGTGACTTGGAGGGGAACTTGGAGGTGGTGGTGTTCCCATGCACCCGGTGCCCTTGTCCTTATGTGGTAGAGGTCGCAGGTTTGGGAGGTGCTGCTGAAGTTTTGGTGAATTGCTGCAGTGCATCTTGTAGATGATACACACTGCAGCCATGGTGCGCCGGTGGTAGAGGGAGTGAATGTTTAAGGTGGTGGATGGGGTGCCATGAAGCGGGTTGCTTTGTGCTGGGTGGTGTCGAGCTTCCTGAGTGTTGTTGGGGCTGCACTCATCCAGGAAAATGGAGAGTATTCCATCCTGACTTGTGCCTAGTAGATGGTGAAAAGGCTTTGGGAAGTTAGGTGGTGAGACACGTACCGCAGAATACCCAGCCTCTGGCCTGCTCTTGTTGCCACATTATTTAGGTGGTTGGTCCAGTTAAGTTTCTGGTCAATGGTGGCCCCTAAGATGTTAATGGTGAGGGATTCGGTGATGGTAATGCTGTTGAATGTCAAGGGATGGTGCTTCGATGCTCGCTTGTTGGAGATAGTCATTGCCTGGCATTTGTGTGGCACCAATGCTACTTGCCACTTATCAGCCCAAGCCTGAATGTCATCCAGGTCTTGCTGCATGCGGGCTTGGGCTGCCCCATTATCCGAGGAGTTGTGAATGGAACTGAACACTGTGCAATCATCAGCGAACATCCCCACTTCTGACCTTATGATGGAGGGAAGGCCATTGATGAAGCAGCTGAAGATGGTTGGGCCTAGGTCACTGCCCTGAGGAATTCCTGCAGTGTTGGCCTGGTGCTGTGATGATTGACCTTCAACCACCACAACCATCTTCCTTTGTGCTAGCTATGACTCCAGGCAGAGGAGAGTTTTCCCCGATTCCCAGCGACTTCGGTTTTACGAGGGCTCCTTGATGCCACACTCAGTCAAATGTTGTCTTGATGTCAAGAGCAGTCACTTTCACGTCACCTCTGGAATTCAGCTCTTTTGTCCATGTTTGGACCAAGGCTGTAATGAGGTCTGGAGCCGAGTGGTCCTGGCGGAACCCGAACTGAGTATTGGTGAGTAGTGATAGCACTATCGACGACACCTTCCATCACTTTGCTGATGATTGAAAGTAGACTGATAGGACAAATCCAATCCAGCCAATTGCTGCCCCGCCTTTTGTGGACAGCTCATACCTGAACAGTTTTCCACATTGTCCGATAGATTCCAGTGTTGTAGCTGTACTGGAACAGCTTGGCTAGAGGTGAAGCTAGTTCTGGAGCACAAGTCTTCAGCAAAACAGCCGGGATGTTGTCGGGGCCCATAGTCTTTGTTGTATCCAGTGTGCTCAGCCGTATCTTGATATCACGTGGAGTGAATCGAATTGGCTGCAGACTGGCATCTGTGATGGTGGGGACTTCAGGAGGAGGCCGATATGGATCATCCACTCAGGCCTTCTGGCTGAAAATGCTTCAGCCTTGTCTTTTGTACTTGCTCAGCTCCACCATCATTGAAGATGGGGATATTCATGGAGCCTCCTCCTCCTGCTGGTTATTTAATTGTCCACCACGATTCACGACTGGATGATGCAGGATTGCAGAGCTTTGATCTGATCTGTTGATTGTAGGATCGCTTAGCTCTGTCTATAACTTGCCGCTTCTTTTTAGCTTGCACCTAGTCCTATGTTGCAACGTCCCGAGGTTGGCACCTCATTTATATTTATAGTTATTTAAAGTGTTTCTATCGAGAGGAGGAAGATGGTAATCATGGTGCAGCTCACCTCTGAAAGGAACCAGACACTAGTTCCTTTCAAATTAAGATAGTGTGGTTGTAGTCTAGTGCAATGTTAAGTAGATGGCAATCTTGAGGAAAATTGTCATACACAGCTGCTAACCTTGATGCAGCAGTGATATGTGAGATGGCAATATAAACATGGACAGCATGCTGGATGAGACCAGCAGGATGCTGCCAAATTAAATCAGACACCATCACTACTAGTTTTGAAATTCTCATAACTGTATTGTAGATTTCTCAATGTGAAAATACTTGTTCAGCTGCAACAAAAATAGAACCATGTTCCCAAATTTTTGATTTATTGAATGTGCCCCCTGGTCTGGTTTACTTGGATGAGGCAAGAAGTTGTAGTATATCTATTCTCTCCTAATTTCCTGATTAGTTCTTCATGGGAGTGACATTTAAAATGTTTTGCTTCCCTTTTGTTATAAAGCAGGTATTTAGTTGATTGGATAATACTGGATGTGCACCATTTCAAGAAGAAAAAGGGTGAACCTCTTGTAAGAAAACAAAGTGTGAACATTGCAGCTATTTTCAACTTATGCAATGGCCTATTGGATAAAGAATCATGGCTTTTATAGTCATGCCAGAACATTATTAAAATATTCTAGATTAATTAGTTCACAAAATCTCATAAGGTAACTATAGCTGTCGGCCACTCCCATGACTTTTTTTTGAAACTTTAAAAAAGCCGGTGAAACCAACCAGGATAATACATAATCATAGGCAGTCCCTCTGAGTCGAGGGTGACTTGCTCCCGAGTTGAGTCCAATGCTGGACCTACAGTCTCTGTCACAGGTGGGACAGACAGTGGTTGAAGGAAAGGGTGGTCGAGGAGCCTGGGTTGACGTACACTCCTTCCGCTGTCTACGCTTGGTTTCTACTTGTTCTCGAGGTGCTCTTCCTCTGCTTTGGGCGATCTTGGGCCAGGGATGCCAAGAGTCGGTGGGGATGTTACATGTTGAGACTTTCAGGGTGTCCTTGAAGCATTTCCTCTGCCCACCTGGGGCTCGCTTGCCATGCCGAAGCTCCCCGTAGAGCGCTTGCTTTGGGAGTCACGTATTGGGCATGTGGACCACCCAATAGAGCTGATCGAGCATGGTCAATGCTTCGATGCTGGGGATGTTGGCCTGAGCTACCAATGGATTTGCACGATCTTGCGGAGGTGGCATTCGTGGGTACTGGAAGGTAGTCGAGACGTCTGTGACAAGGAGGAGTGGAGCTTGCGAACCCCAGGTCTCCAAGTTAATAGACACAAGAGCAGACCTGCAGGACAGCAACAGCAGATAAAGGTAGGCCCAATTGCCCAGAGGGAACGAGGTAGGTGATGTCAGCACAAGGGAAGGAGCTGATTGGTGAGTAGTTGGGGATTGTTTTGTTTTATGTCTTAAGTATCTTAAACTTAACTCGAATAAATAAAGTCATGGCAGGGCAGCTCAGTCTAATGGAATGCACACCCAGGGAGCAGGAAGACAGGGAAAGCAAGTGGTAGGGTATTCGATAGGGGAGCAGACAGGTGTTTCTGCAGCTGCAGACATGACTCGAGGATGGTATGTTGCCTTCCTGGTGTTAGGGTTAAGGATGTCACTGAGAGGATGCAGAATGTTTTTGGGAGGGCCGGGGGGAGAAAGAGGAGGGTGAAGAGCCATAGTTCGTGGTCCATATCGGTACCAACAGAAGTAGAAATCTCTGGATTACAGCCGGTGTCACGCACGAGTGAGTATAAAAATAGGATCGAGCAGATGAATGCGTGGCTGGAGAGATGGTGCAGGAGGGATGACTTCAGATTCCCGGGGCATTGGGCCCAGTTCAGGGAGAGGGGACCTGTACAGGTCAGATGGGTTGCAATCTCAGATGGTTATAAGATCCTCACAGGGAGGCTGGGCAGGGCTTAAACTAAGTTTACAGGGGGATGGACATCAGGATGTAGCATTAGAAAGGAGAAACAAAGGGAAGAAATGATTAGAAGAGACAGATAGCACAATCGCAAAAAATAGTAAGGTATTAGGTGGGGTCAGACTAAGAACATGGGATGGTGTAGGATAGGTTTACAGTGCATGTATGTGAACACACAAAACATAGTAAACAAGGTTGGTGAGCTGCAGGCACAAATAGCCAGATGGGAATATAATAGTGACAATAATTGAAATCTGGCTTAAAAAAAGGATAGGATTGGGCATTAAATATTCCCAAATATAGGGTGTTCAGGAAAGGTGGGAGTTGGTGTGGCAGTATTGGTTCAGGATAATGATAGTGCTAGAGAGAGGATGTCCTGGAGGGGTCAAGGTCAGAATCTATATGGCTAGAGTTCAGAAATAATAGAACTGCCATTACACTACTAGGTGTATTCTATAGGCCAACTAGTGGGAAAATTATGGAGGAGTTAATTTGCAGAGAAATTAGAGGTGTAAGAACTATATAGTGATAATGGGGACCTTCAACTATCCTAATATAGACTGGGATAATGATTTAATGGGCAGAGGGGGAAGAATTTCTTGTGTTCAGAAGAACTTTCTTGATCAGTATGTTTCCAGCCCAACACAGGAGACATTGCAGGATCTGGGGAATGAAATGGGTCAAATGGAGCAAGTTTCAGTAGGGAACAGTGATCATAGTATCACAAGGTTTAGATTAGCTATGGAAACAGACAGAGCAGTCAAGAGTAAAAAAAAAATTAACTGGACAAAGGCACTTAATTGGAGGCAAATTTCAGTGGGATGAGAAATGCTGTGGCCCAGGTAAAAGGGAATCAAAGATTGGCAGGAAAAACTAAGTCGACCAATGGGCTGCCTTTAAAGAGGAAATAGTTTGGGGACATTCCCACAAGGGTGAACAGTAAGGCAACTAAAGTCAGAGCTCCCTGGATGACAAAAGAGATATAGAGTAAGATGAAGCAGAAAAAGAGCACGTATGCAGATGTCAGGTCAAGAATTCATCTGAGAATCAGGCTGAATATAGAAAGTTCAGAGGAGAAAAGAAAATAAGAGGGGCAAAGAGGGTATGAGAATAGAATGGCAGCTAATAAAAAAGGTAATCCAAAAGTCTTCTATTGGCATATAAATAGTAAACAAGTACTAAGAGGGGGGGCAGGGCAGATTTGGGACCAAAAAGGAGAGCTACATGGAGGCAGAGGTACTAAATGAGTACGGGTTGAATCTCCCTTGTCCAGAACCCTCGGGACCTGGCCTGTTCCGAATGAGGGATATTTCCAGATAAGGAGGGGTCAGTGTGCATGCCGATTGTCTGACAGTCGTTCCAGCCAGTCAGTCTTAGCTCACATTGGAGACCAAACTATTCTAGAGTTAGAATATTCTTAAATCTATTGAATGGTTAGCTGATCAAGATTAGAAAGGTAAATACTTTGAAACATTTTCTAAATAATTTTTATTGAAATTTCCATCAATGTGGTATCGGAGGGCCGTCGGGGCCCCAAAGGTGTCAGCTCTGAAGTTGGGTAAATTTATTTTTCATTGATATGTAAATTTATTTATTTGTGCGCATGCGCCACCTGGGAATGTTTCCGAACGAGGGGTGGTTCCAGATAAGGAGTTCTGGATAAGGGAGGTTCAACCTGTACTTTGCATCTGTCTTCACCAAGGAAGATGCTGCCATAGTAAAAAGGAGGGGTAGAGGAGATACTGGATGGGATAAGAATTGATAGACAAGGTACCAGAAAGACTGGCTGTATTTAAAGTAGATAAGTTACCAGGACCAGATGGGATGCATCCTAGGACGCTAAGGGAAGTGAAGGAAGAAATCAGAGGTACTGGCCATAATCTTCCAATCCTCCTTAGAAATGGGGGTGATACCAGAAGACTGGAGAATTGCAAATGTTACACCCTTGTTCAAAAAAAAGTGTAAAGATAAACCTGGCCAGCTTATCAGCAGTGAGGAAGTTTTTAGAAACAATAATCAGGGACAAAATTAACAGTCACATGGAAAAGTGTGGATTAATTAAGTAAGCCAGCATGGATTTGTTAAAGGGAAAAAAGTGTTTAACCAGCTCGACTGATTTTTTGATGAGGTAATAAGAGGGCTGATGAGGGCAATGCAGTTGACATGGTGTACATGAATTACCAAACGGCATTTGACAGTGCCACATAATAGGCTTGCCAGCAAAGTTGAAGCCCATGGAATAAAAGGGACAGTGGCATAATGGATAAAAAAATTGGCTAAGTGACAGGAAACAGTTGAGGTACAGTTGTTTTTTGGACTGGAAGGTAGGTATACAGTGGTGTTCCCCAGGGGTCAGTACTAGAACCACTGCTTTTCTTCATGTATATTAATGACTTAAGGGCACAATTTCACAATCTGCAATGACACAAAAACTTGGAAGTATAGTGAACAGTGAGGATAGTGACAGACTTCAAGAGGGCAGAGACTGGCTGGTGGAATGGGGTAACATGTGGCTGATAAAATTTAACGCAGAAGTGCATGAAGTGATATTCTTTCGACCAAAATACGAGAGGAAATATAAACTAAAGGACACAATCCTAAAGGAGGTGCATGAACAGAGAACTAAGGGTCTAATGTGCACAAATTGTTGAAGGTTGCAGGGCAGGTTGAGAAAGCAGCTAAAAAAAAAGGCATAGGGGATACTGGGTTTCATGAAGAGGTATAGAGTATGGAAATGATGATGAACCTGTATAAAAACACTGGTTTGGCTTCAACTGGAGTACATTGTCCAATTCTGGGCACTACACGTTAAGGATGTGAAGGCTTTGGAAAAGGAGCAGAAAAGATTTAAGAGAATGATTCCAGGGATGAGGGACTTCAGTTATGTGGATAGACTGAAGAAGCTGGGGTTGTTCTCCTCAGAGCAGAGAAGTTTGAGGAGATCAAAATAGAGGTGTTCAAAATCATGAGGGGTCTAGACAGATTAGATCGAGAGAAACTGTTCCCATTGCGAAAGGGTCAAGAACCAGAGAACACAGATTTAAGGTGATTGGCAAAAGAACCCCAAAGGCAACATAAGGAAAAAAATTCTCTTCAAATAAACACTATTGATTAGGATCTGGAACCCACTGCCTGAAAGGATGGTGGAGGCAGACTCAATCACAGCTTTCAAAAGAGTTGAAGTACTTGAAAGAAAAAAATTGCAGCCAAGGTGCTCTTGCAGAGCCAGCACAGGCTCGATAGGCCAAATGACCTCCTTCCATGCTGTAACCATTCGATGATTCTCTAAATAATCACTGAGGAATAATGAACACAGCACCATTCATGTTGGACAGTTAAGTGTGACCCATTAATACAAATTTTAGTTTTCCAGTAAAGACCCCCCTCGTCACATAGTCATAGCTGCACTGAGATATGAAACAAAAACATGCATGAACAAAATCCATAAGTCTCCCTACAGAATATGCACGGAGTTTTCCAGGCCATCTGGTTTCCCTCTTCACTGAAGGCAGTCATGTTGGGTAGTTTCACCCCTGATCTGATACGGAATGCCAATAGGTTATCTGACCACAGAGTCAACAAAGCTGAATCTTAGAGATGTACACATGCAAACACTGATCAGGAGAGCAATTTCAGCTAATCTTTCCCCTCTCCAGTCCTGGGACATTGATGCCATTACTACCCTAAACTACCCAAATCAACAGAGATCATAGATCAAATCTGGGACCTTCCTGGTCTGTATGCAATTACCGACTCAACCACTGAAGCGGTGTGATTTAAATCTTGCAAACTATTAATACTGCAAGTTTGTTGCTTTAAGAGTGAGTTTTTGTTTTATGAATCAAGGACTGTTTACATTTCAAATTTTGTAGAAAACATTTTAATAGAAAGACAAACAGTTCTTAACCATTTTAAAATTTACATTTAATTCTACATGAAGGAACTGTATAGTACATATTCAATGACAACCATCTTTACGCTAAGAATTAACAATGTTCAGATGACATTTTGCCCCCTCGAATTGCAACTGTACAGAAGAGGCATCATTGGTCGAATACAACAGATTTAAAAACATTGAAATGGGAGAAAGGCTAATCCTTCTAATAAGCTTAGTACAATATTTTCCATACAACGCCATCTTCAGAAATACACTAATTGTAATCGGAGAAACATGTGCATACAAAACATTGTCAAAGTACAGGGACTAATGGTAATTTTAAGTCTCATGGTTTTCAAATTAAAGTACTATACAGCAAGCAAGACTTAAGGCGGCTTTATCCTCCAGCTGAAAGAAAACATCCCTCCATCTATCAGGTACGTTGTACATATCAAGCTGTAAGCCTTCCTAAAAAGTCATTTTTTTCAATCTTCTGTGAATTAGTGTTTTTTGTCTTTCCTGTCCAATTTATGATCTCTTTCAGTCCGTGAAGACCTTTTGCCTGAACGACTTTCAGATATAGACCTCTTTCTATCTAACCGCAACCCTTTTTCCCTTGATCCTTTTAAATCTTTGCTACTTGTTTTTGATGACTTACGATCCTTGTCTGCACTTGAAATACCTCTACGTTTGCGATCTGAGCTCCTCCTACGCTTTCTATCCCTGCTGTGACCCCGGCTTCGACTCCGGCTCTCACTACTGCTGCTGCTGCTCGTACTGCTATCTCTGCTACTACTGCCACTGCTACTGCTAGAACTGGAGCTGCTTCTACTGCTGCTACCACTGCTCGAGCTACTACCACTGCTGCTGGAGCTGGAACTACTACTAGAGCTAGTGCTACTGCTACTCCGACTCCTACTTTTACTCTTCGTCTTCTCACGACCTCTGCTTTTACTCCTACTGCTGCTCTTACTCCTGCTTGCGCTTTTCCTCGGTGACACCCTGACTGGTTCTACTTGCAAATCCACAGGCTGAGTGTTGACAAGACTTGCTTGTTCCAGCTCATGCCCAACCGAACATTCAAGCTCAGGTTCAGGCCCGAGCTCGGATTCTGGTTTACGTTCGAGCTCAAGTATGGGCTCGGGTTCAGGTTCTGGCTCGGGTTCAGGTTCAGGCTCCTTACAAACCTCTTCTATTCTCTCCTCCCTACACTCATCTACTTCCTCCACCATATCCTGATCATTCTCTATGTTTTGGCTAACTTCCTTAACAGGCATACTCTCTGGCTGGCTGTTGCTTTCCCCTTCTTCTACTGCCTCAGCCTCCTCTTCCTGCCGTTTCTCTTGCTGTTTCCCTGCATCACTCTTAACTGTACCTACTTCCACTTCCTTTTCTGCTGCCTCCATTTCTACATCATTGTTCTGGTTACCCAATTCCTCCATCTCCTCATGGTGAGCCACCTTACCCTCCTGTTCCTCGTTTTGTTGCTCTTCACTCTGCAACTCTCGCTGTTCTTTTTCCTTCAGTGACTGACGTCTAGGTCTAACTTCCATTCTGTTAATCTGATCTGCAAACTCCAGGCGCCTGTGTTCAAGAATACCTGTAGATTCAAAAACAAACAAAACTTGCATACAAAGGTGTACATTCTGAAATATGATGCAGCCCTCTTCTGCACAAAAAAAAGTGGAGCAGGGAGGCACAAAAGAGCAGAGGCATAGAAGACAGGAGAAAAAGGAGCATAGTAATGAGATTTTTGACTTGGGTAAGCAAACACCACAGCCGTTCTGCACAGCACGATCCCAAAAGCTGTTGCAGATGAATAACCAGTGAATGTAGGTAAATGAGAATGTCCTGCAGGGTACCAGGACTCAGCACTTTATATTGCTTGTTAATCTGAACTCTGTTTGCTCAAAGAATTCATACTCTGCAGGGGGTTGAATAAAACAGCACAGGGGAAACTGGTTATAATTTCAATTCCAATTTAATAATTTGAATGAAGCAATTTTGAAACAAGAGTACCCATGGATCTTGTAAGCACTTCAGGTGGACAGACCTTGATTTATCATTGAAAAGGACAACTTGCCCCTCAGGACGACAATGGAGTGCCCCCATACATTGCGCACTCACTGTGGAATGGGACTAGAACACAAAATTCTGATTCAAAGAATGTGCTACTAACTATTTCATCTACATATTCACCTTAAATAACACTTTTTTTTTCCTATTTAAAAGTGTAACTTCAATTGATCAGTTACTATTGATCAAATTAATTAACAGCTATTTAATAGAGCCACAAAACTAGTAACACCAATATGCATAAAACCAGTTAAAATTTAGCTCAGTCTCACAACTGCCAAGCTGGTTTATGTCTTACAAAGATATTGTAGCAAATGAAGATCTTTGTATAAATTAATTAGATTGAGGGATTAAGACCAGGATGCTTCAAAAGATTACACCAGGTTGAGTCCTCAATACAAAAAGCCTAAATTCTATTTCCAATATTCAATTTTTAACAATACACACACTTCCTTACAATATAGTTCCTGTGGGCCAGTCTGTTTCATAAGGAGATAGACAAGATTAGGAAATGTCCCACACAGCATGAAATGTAACCATTAAAACTTCTGGCCTCAAATAAATTGTTACAGAACTTTTGCACACATTTGTTACAAGAGGGACAAAAGTACTCAGTACGAATGTTAGGTACACAACCTATTTCCAGTAGGTTTTGTTTCAGGCATTATAAAATGCTAGGTTGCAAGTCTGGTGTTAAACTGATGTTTTTATTAATGTGAATAGCAACAATTTTATTTCAGCAATACAAGTGACAATTTACCAATTACTGCACAATTATAAGCTAACATAGTAGATATGGTATTGGACTAGCAACCTAGAGGTTGAATTCAAATTCCATGACAAGTTGTGAAACTGAATTCAATAAAGTAATTTTGTGGACTGGCACCAGAAGAAGTGACCACAAAAGCTACCAGATTGTAAAAACCAAATTGGTTCCCTAATGACCTACAGGGAATGAAAATATATAATATATATTACCTACAGGATATATATATATATATACACACACACACACACACACACACACACACACACACACACACACACACACACACACACAAAGTCTAGTCCAGTCCAGTATTGTGGTTGACTTTAAATGCTATCAGGGCAACTAGGGATGGGCAAAAAATTCTGCCTTGGATGGGTCACCCACATCCCATGACCAAAAAAAACATGCACTCATTGGATCATCAAACTCACAGGAGGAGAAATGAGTTCTAACTTACTTACAAAATAAATCAATTCACATTCAGAACTAAAAATGCATATATATATATATATATATATTTTAATGCTTTGGCTCACTGATCACTCTTGCTTGTGAGCAACAAGGTCGTGGGTTAAAGTGCCACTCCAGAAACTTGGAACACAATCTAGGCCTACCTTTCAGTGTAGCACTAAGCAAGTGTTAAGTTGCCATATTTCAGATGAGATGTTCAACCGAGGCCCCGACTAGCCTCAGGTAGGCATAAGATCTTGTGGTACTATTTAAAGAACGAGAGTTCTCCCGGTGACATGATCAACATTTATCTCAACCAACACCACTACAAAAAGAGATCATCTGGTCATTTATTCCATTGCTGTTTATCGGACATTGCGCAGCATAAATTGGCTGCTGCATTTCACATTACCTGTGGGATGGCCTGTGGCCGTGAAAGGCGCTATATAAAAGTTATTTTTTCTATCCAATCTCTATCCTCTGATAATTTTAACTTGGTAACCCCTTAATCACGGAGTCAGACAAAATAGTGTTCCCCTGTTCACTGTTTAAACATTTTATAAAGGACTATTAAACCTCCTCTTATCCTTCTATGCTCTAGTTCAAATAATTCCAATACATCAAGTCTCTCCATAAATCTGTAAATTTCTCCCTTCAATCTCAAACCTGCACTGACCATTATGGCTTGCTTTAATGTTTCTTCTATAATTTCCAAAACTTCATGCAGTTAGCTATGAGGGCGATGGTTCCTCTGGGGAGTAAAGCCAGAGGCAAGTCAGTGGCACCACAGTGGGAGAGCAATAGTGGTAGGAGATTTGATAGTTAAGCAGCAAATAGGTGTTCTGCGGCCAAAAACGTGACTCCCTGGTGCCAGGGCCAAGGATGGCGAGCATCTGCAGAGCATTGCGGTGGGTGGATGAACAGCTGGAGATCATGGTCCATATCAGTACCAATGATATAGGTAGAAAGAGATGAGGTCCTGCAGACAGATTTTAGGGAGTCAGGAAAGAGATTAAAGAGCAGGACCTCAAAAAAGGTAGTAATCTCCAGATTCCTCCCAGTGCCACATGCAAATGAGTATAGAAATTTGAGGGTAGAACAGATGAATGCATGACTGGAGAGATAGTGCAGGAGGGAGGGCTTCAGATTCTTGGGGCATTGGGAACAGTTTTGGGGGAGGTACCACCTGTACAGGTTGCACCTCAACAGAGCCAGTACCAATATCCTCACAGGGAGGTATGCTAGTGCTGTTGGGGAGAGTTTAAATTTTGCAGGGGGATGGGTACCAGGATGCAACATTAGAAAGGGGAAATAAAGTGCTCAAAGGATTGGGAGAGGCAGAGAGCACTAAAGAAATAGTAATGTATTAGGTGGGGTCAAACTAAGAAGGGTTTGTAGTGCATGTATGTTTACATGACACAAACAAGGTTGGTGAGCTGCAGGCACAAAGAGCCACATGGGAATATGATGGTGTGGCAATAACAGACCTGGCCCAAAAAAAGGGCAAGATTGGGTATTAAATATTCTTGGCTATAAGATATGGAAGGAAAGAAATAAGATGGTGTGGCAATATTGTTTAAGGAGAATGTTTAAGGTGCTGGAGAGGGAGGATGTCCTGGAGGGGTCAAGGACACAATCTATATGGCTAGAGTTAAGAAATAATAAGGGTGTCATTACACTACGAGGTGTATTCTATAGACCACCAAATAATGGGAAAGATAGAGGAGCAAATTTGCAGAGAAATTACAGAGAGGTGCAAGAACGAGAGAGTAGTGATAATGGGGGATTTCAACTATCCTAATCTAGGCTAGGGTCATAAGTGTTAAGGGCAGAGAAGGGGAAACATTTCTGAAGTATGTTCAGGAGAACTTTCTTGATCAATATGTTTCCAGCCCGTTCTGGTTCTGGGGAAATGAGGTGGGTCAACTGGAGCAAGTGTCAGTAGGTGAACATGTAGGGAACAGTGATCATAGTATCATAAGATTTACATTAGCTATGGAAAATGAGCATGCAATCTAGAGTAAAAATGTTTAACTGGGGGAAAGCCAATTTCAGTGGGATGAGAACAGATCTGGCCCGAGTAAACTGGAGTCAAAGATTGGCAGGCAAAACTAATGGCACAATAGGCTGCCTTTAAAGAGAAAATCAATCAGGTACAGTTGCAATATATTCTCGGGGGAAGGCAGGGCAACTAAAGTCACGGCTCCCTGGGTGGCAAAAGAGAATATGAAAGAGCACATATGACAAGTATCAGGTTCCAAATACATCTGAGAATCAGGTTATATATAGAAAGGTCAGGAGAAGTGAAAAAGAAAATAAGAGGGGCAAAGAGAGGGTATGAGAATGGAATGGCAGCCAACATAAAAGGTCACCCAAAAGCATATAAAATAGTAAAATGGTAGTAAGAGGAGGGATGGGGCCACTTGGGGACCAATAAAGAAAGAGAGACCTATTCATGGAGGCAGAGGGTATGGCTGAGGTAATAAATGGTAAAAGGTTAAATAGTGGTGGTCCAGAGACTTGGGGGTCCATGTACATAGATCGTTAAAATGTCACGCACAGCTACAGAAAAAAAATCAAAAAAGTTGACGGAATGCTGGCCTTTATATCTAGAGGACTAGAATACAAGGGGGTAGCAGTTATGCTGCAGCTATACAAAACCCTGGAGCATTGAGCAGTTCTGGGCACCACACTTTGGGAAGGATATATTGGCCTTGGAGGGAGTGCAGCGTAGGTTTACCAGGATGATATCCGGACTGCAAGGGTTAAGTTACGAGGATAGATTACACAAATTAGGGCTGTACTCCCTAGAATTTAGAAGGTTAAGGGATGATCTGATCAAAGTCTAAGATATTAAGGGGAACAGATAGGGTAGATAGAGAGAAACTATTTCTGCTGGTTGGAGATTCTAGGACTAGGGGGCATCGTCTAAACATTAAAGCCAGACTTTCAGGAGTGAAATTAGGAAACACTTCTAATACTTTCTTCTGCAGACAGTAATTGATGCTGGATCAATTGTTAAAGCTATCAATCTCCGATTTAAAATTATGTTAACCAAAGATATTAAGGGATATGGACCAAAGGCAGGTATATGGTGTTAGGTCGCAGATCAGCCATGATCTCATTGAATGGCAGAGCAGGCTCAAGGGACTGAATGATCTACTCCTGTTCCTATCAGTGTATATGGTTGCATAATATAGGAACTGGATGGGCATGGCAATCTTTTTCCATCTTTCTTTATGTACATTAGGCAACTAAAATAAAGCCACTTCAAATTAAAGCTAACTGGAAATCACCTGGCAAAATTAGCCTCTTGCATTATTTGCATCCTCTTTATAAATCATAGAGATAAAGAGCAATGAGTAACATCCTTTGGTTTGGTCCATTTCAGTTTAAGCAAAATATTAAACAGCAAGTAGGGGACATTATTGGTTGCAAATGGTTCAAAATTGTGAAAAAAATTGGCTAATAGTGAATGGTCACTCAGCTCTGCAATTCTTAGTATCTTGGTCATCATTCACTGCTAAAATTATTTAAATGATCAGAACAAAGTTGATCCAATTTCTTTGTAAAAGCTGGTCACAACTGCTAGAATCTTTTAGTTTCTCCAGACCAACACTTGAACCTTGAACTGACTTTCAAAGTAAATTCAATCTCATTCTCATTTAAGTGGGCCATATGACCAAGTTGTTTTCCAATAAACAGTACAGTTTCCAACTACAAACCAACAATGCAACTACTAAAATTAAAACAGTTTCACTGGATTTGCTGGTACTTGATCCAAAATCAAGTATTGGAATTATCAAGAATTCAAGCCTAGGTTCCCTGAAGCACAAGATAAGTTCACTCAAAGTGAGCTCCTACACATTGTCCATTAATCAAGCCACTTCCAAGTTTGGTTTGATCTTAATGCAAACATTTCTTTCCCCCTTCAACAACAACCATACAAAGCCCAAGTCGGTCTAGGATTACTACTACAATGTCGAGGGAAGCTCTTCCAGCACACTCATGGACAGGATAAAATAAAAGACATTTCATCTTGATAGACAGCCCTCTCTTTTTTTTTAAATCAATGGTTATTTATCTCCATTGGTTCCTTCTAAAACGCAAAATACATGTCCCTACATTTTCATTCTCCTCCCTACAACCAGTGTTGATATCACACATTTACGTTAATTCACTTTCGAAGAGATGCCTGTACTTTGGTGGCACTTGGCCTTGCACCTGGATCTCAATTTAAAAACCCAGCAATTTATATCCTCCACTTGCTGACCTTTTAGGAAAACTGCACATTGGTGCACTCTGCAGATCACATTTCTACAGATGAACCGGAGGTCATTTCAGCGACTGACTGGAAAATATGATTGCCACTGCTCAATTTAACTTTCCATATACCAAGCTACATTTCTTAAATTTTGTAATTTAATCTCGTGCTTGAAACATGGCATCAATTATCTTGTAATTCTACTATAAAAACACTTACCATTCATCTTCCTTTGGGATTCATCCAAAAGCTTTTGAGTAGCTGGACAATGTTTGCCAGGTATGTAGAATAGGTGAGGCCTTGTCTTGGTTCTTATGTATTTGACTATTTTTAAATTATGTTCATTCCATACATCTTGCTGTTTGAGAAAGGAACAAACATTAAAGCTCAAGGTATCACAACATTCATAAACTTCCAATTCAGGCAAAATAAATTCCTACCAACTGGGCCAGTTCCACTTTTTGTTCCAGAAGTCTAAGTTCCGTTTGTTTAGCACGACGTTCCTCAAATAATTCCCTCCTCTCATTTTCTACTTGTTTGCGTTCTTCTTCAGCTTGCACTTCAAGCTTCTGCTCTATTTCCTGACGTCTTTTTTGCTGTAGGTTCGAAAAAATGGCATCAAAACTAAAAACAATACCATCCTCACACTCTGATCTCGTCATACCAAATGCTTAAAAAAACACATTAAAGCCAGAACATTTCTTATGCCACCTGCCCATTGCCATCCATGTTAGGATCAGGAGTTCATCACTGGCTTTCTCCCTCATTGCACTCTTACCGATGCTAACAAGGAAAAATCTTTTGCAGTATTTAACAGGTCTCAACATATCCCAAATTACAAGTGGCCATTCTAGTCATTAAACTTGACTACACATACTAGTTTAATGGATAATCTTCACATAACCCAATGTGACTCGATAATCATTGCTAAAAAGACACTGTTGAAAGGGCACAATTAGAGGTAGCCACATGCCTTTCAATTGCTTCAGTCCATAAGCGGCTGATAATGTTCTCAATACATGATCATTGTATATATATTTTGCAGCTAAGCAACATTGTCTGAAAAAGCCATTAGGTACAACAGTGTGATGGTACACAGCTTGAACTGAATTTAAAATACAGAATTTCTACACTAGAATGATACAAAAGGTTTGAATCAGTACAAATCCAGGAGGAATCAAGCAAAATCTGTGGAGATAACCAAGGGAATCAAGTTATGGATTATATAGTTTTACAGAATAATTTTAAGTGAACTTACATGTCGTCTTGGACAATGAGCTGCAAACTAAGAAACAATACACTAATTGAGGTGCTTAAAGTGAACTATTATACACCCTAGGGTTACCACCAGCCAAAAGGAACAATTTTGGCATGACATTTATTCAGCACAACATCAAATATTTAGTTCTGTTTGAATGGTTGAGAAACACCCGTTTAGCACATTTCCTGCACAAATCCAAGACATCTTGTATTAATGGATTTGGGGGACAGGTGACATAACAAGTTACCACACTGTCCTTTCACCCATACGATGCGGGTTGAAATCCATCATTGGGCGATGTAATAACAGTGTTAACATTAGGCTGGCTGTTTTGGCAAATGAGAAAATTTTGCACTAGTATTCAGGAAATGATCAAAGTTAAGCCTCTGTGAATCTTCTATATGCCACTGGATCTCTCTGTGGGAGAACACCTCCTGACTGCATGGCAAACATAACTGCTCACATGGGATCATTTTAAAGCCATTTTGAGGGACAGTTAAAACTCCATTATTTACACCAGTTTGTACCTTAATTAAAATTGCTGTACTGCATTTCAGCAAAAATGTCATGAAACAGATGCTCTACATTAATTTTTTTCATTTGAACAAAATAGTTCACAGTAAATAGAGTATTTGCACAGTGCGCCAAAGCTTTTTGCTGTTTTCCTGGAGAATGATACATGCTGTAATGGAATGCAGGTGGCACTTTCTAGTTTGCCAGTATTTAAAAGTTGGAAAGATTGTGTGTTTCAGGTCTCTAAACTCTTGATACAAGATCCAGACACTGAACAAAAAAAAGAGAAAAAAATACCCTCTCAGTTGCAACATTAGATTCCTGCTTGAATTTCTGCAGAGTACCCATCAACAGGCCAAACATCCGCCGATTCCTGTGAAGTAAAACACAGCAATTAGATACTTTGTAACAAGTTGCCTCAACATTAGGCCATCAACTTGATTGTCAAGATAATATGGTGCAAAATAAATCAGTTAAACATGCCGAGGATACAATTTATTGCAAGGGATACAGTACTTTTACTACTGAATGTCCCTTTAGCAACAGTACATCTGAACAACATTTTGGGGGGTAATAGTAAATAGCCATTCTTCTTGAGAAATAAAATGTGTTAGCAACTCAATAGCTCAAACAATTAAACATTTGACTCATGAAACATAGAAATTAGGTGCAGGAGCAGGCCATTCGGCCCTTCGAGCCTGCACCACCATTCAATAAGATTATGGCTGATCATTCAACCTCCGTACCCCTTTCCTGCTTTCTCTCCATACACCTTGATCCCTTTGGCCATAAGGACCATATCTAATTCCCTTTTGAATATATCTAATAAACTGGCCTCAACAACTTTCTGCGGTAGAGAAAGTCACAGATTAACCAGTGAAGAAGTTTCTCCTCATCTCGGTCCTAAATGGATTACCCCTTATTCTTGGACGGTGACCAATGGTTCTGGAACTCCCCAGCAACAGGAACATTCTTCCTGATTAACTTGTCTAATCCAGTCAGAATTTTATGTTTCTACGAGATCCCCTCTCATTCTTCTAAACTTCAGTGGATACAAGCCCAGTTGATCCAGTCTCTAATATGTCAGTCCTGCCATCCCAGGAATCAATCTGGTGAACCTTCGCTGTACTCCCTCAATAGCAAGAACGTCCTTCCTCAGATTAGGGGACCAAAACTGAACACAATATTCCAGGTGTGGCCTCACCAAGGCTCTGTACAACTGCAGTAAGACCTCCCTACCCCTATACTCTCATCCTCTAGCTTTGAAGGCCAACATGCCTTCACCGCCTGCTGTACCTGAATGCCAAACTTCAATGACTTATGTACCATGATACCCAGGTCTCGTTGCACCTCCCCTTTTCCTAATCTGTCACCATTCAGATAATATTCTGTCTTCCTGTTTTTGCCACCAAAGTGGATAACCTCACATTTATCACATTATACTGCGTCTGCCATGCATTTGCCCATTCACCTAACCTGTCCAAGTCACCCTGCAGTCTCTTAGCATCCTCCTCACAGTTCACACCGCCACCCAGCTTAGTGTCATCTGCAAACTTGGAGATATCACATTCAATTCCTTCATCTAAATCATTGATGTAAATTGTAAATAGCTGGGGTCCCAGCACTGAACCCTGCGGCACCCCACTGGTCACAGCCTGCCATTCTGAAAAGAACCCGTTTATTCCGACTCTGCTTCCTGTCTGCCAACCAGTTCTCTATCCACGTCAAAAATACATTACCCCAATACCATGTGCTTTAATTTTGCACACTAATCTCGAGACCTTGTCAAAAGCCTTTTGAAAGTCCAAATACACCACATCCACTGGTTCTCCCCTGTCCACTCTACTAGTTACATCCTCAAAAAATTCTAGAAGATTTGTCAAGCATGATTTCCCTTTCATAAATCCATGCTGACTTGGACCGATCCTGTCACTGCTTTCCAAATGTGCTGCGATTTGATCTTTAATAATTTATTCCAACATTTTCCCACCACCGGTGTCAGGCTAATCGGTCTGTAATTTCCTGTTTACTCTCCCTTTTTTAAAAAGTGGTATTACATTAGCTACCCTCCAGTCCATAGGAACAGATCCAGAGTCAATACAATATTGGAAAATTATCACCAATGCATCCACTATTTCTAGGGCTTGGGGATGCAGCCTATCAGGCCCTGGAGATTTATTGGCCTTCAAACACAATTTCCTGACTAATAAGGATTTCCTTCAGTTCCTCCTTCTCGCTAGATCCTCGGTCCCCTAGTATTTACGGAAGGTTATGTGTGTCTTCCTTCGTGAAGACAGAACCAAAGTATTTGTTCAATTGGTCTGTCATTTCTTTGTTCCCCATTATAAATTCACTTGATTCTGACTGCAAGGGACCTACGTTTGTCTTCACTAATCTTTTTCTCTTCACATATCTATAGAAGCTTTTGCTCTTTGATTTTTTTCTGCTGAAGTGCATGACTTCACACTTTCCAACATTATACTCCATCTGCCAAATTTTTGGCCATAAACTTAGCCTGTCTATGTCCTTTTGCAGATCGTGTGTCCCCTCCTCACATTGCTTTTTCTCCCATCTTTGTATAGTCAGCAAACTTGGTTACATTCTTCCTAGTTAATATAGATTGCAAATAGTTGGGGTCCCAGCACTGATCCTTGCAGCACCCCACTAGTTACTGATTGCCAACCCAGGAATGAACCATTTATCCCGACACTGTTTTTAGTTAGCTAATCCTCTATCCATGCTATTACCCCCAACCCAGTGAACTTTTACCTTGTGCAGTAATCTTTTGATGTGGCACCTTGTCAAATGCCTTCTGGAAGTCCAAATACACCACATCCACTGGTTCCCCTTTATCCACCCTGTTAGTTACATCCTCAAAGAACTCCAGCAAATTTGTCAAACATGACTTCCCCTTCATAAATCCATGCCGACTCTGCCTGACCAAATTATGTTTTTCCAAATGTCCTGCTGCTGCTTCTTTAATAAAATGGACTCAACATTTTCCAAACCACAAATGTTAGACTAACTGATCGAAAGGTTCCTGCTTTTTGTCTGCCTCCTTTTTCAAAATAGGGATATTTCATTTGCAGTTTTCTAATGTGCTGGAACCTCCGCAGAATCCAGGGAATTTTGGTAAATTACAACCAATACATCCACTATCCCTGCCACCACTACTCTTAAGACCCTAGGATGCAAGCCATCAGGTCCAGGGGATTTATCCACCTGTAGTCCCAATATCTTACTGAGTAGCATCTCCTTAGTGATTGTGTTAAGTTCCCCCCGCCCCCTCCCTCCCAATAGTCCCTTGGCTATCCACTGTTGGGATATGGTTTGTGTCCTCTACCGTAAAGACCAATACAAAATATTTGTTCAGAGGTTCTGCCATCTCCATGTCCCCCATGACTAATTCCCCAGTCTCGTCCACTAAGGGACCAACATTTACTTTAGCCACTTTCTTTTTATATACCTATAGAAACTCTTGCTATCTGTTTTTATATTTCATGCTAGTTTACTTTCATAGTCAATCTTCCCTTTCTTAATCATTTTTTTAGTAATTCTTTGCTGGCTTTTAAAAGCTTCCCAATCTTCTGTCCGCTTTGTATGTCCTTGTTTTTAATTGGATATCGTCCTTTATTTCTTTAGCAACGGATAGCTCTCTTTTCTTTTACACTCCTTCCTCCTCGCTGGAATATATTTTTTGAGAGTTGTGAAATCTCTCCTTAAATGTACACCACCATTCATCAACCATCTTACACTTTAATCTATTTTCCCAGTCCACTTTACCCAACTCTGCCCTCAGTCTCCTTTATTTAAGCTTAGTACACTGGTTTGAGATCCAACTTTCTCACCCTCTATCTGAATTTGAAATTCAACCATGCTATGATAACTCACTCCAAGGGGATCCTTTACTAGGAGATTGTTTATTAATCCTGCCTCATTACACAAGACCAGATCTAAGATAGCCTGCCCCTTGGCTGGTTCTGTTACATACAAGGAATCCATCCCTTATGCACTCTGAACTCTTCAAGGCTACCCTGACCAATTTGATTTGTCCAATCAATATGGAGGTTAAAATCATCCATGATTATTGCTGTTCCTGGTTTATGCTCCGACCAGAGTTGCTACTGTTAGGGGGCTATAGACTACGCCCACCAGTGACTTTTTTCCCCCCTTATTTCTTATCTCCACCCAAACTATTTCAACATCCTGATCAGTTGAGCCAATATCATTTCTCACTATTGCAGTGATTCATTCAGTTGAAGGATGCTACAACTGTAAAATATCTCAAGCTATTCTAAACAGTATTCCAGAGGTACAAAGGATATTGCAATCAGACATAAAAATGCGGACATTCAATTAATAGAATTAGAAAGGAAAAATGATTATAGTTTCCATATTTGCCAGCATAGGCACGTGACCTTTTTTGCAATCCTGCTCATGTAGACATCAAGCCCTCCCTCTATTTGATTACAGATTAATGCTTATACTAGTATGTTTATAGCTAGTCTTTTATTGTAGGTAAAGTGGATTTGATTAATACTACCGAGAAAAAAAAAGGTAAATATAGTTGAGTGTGTTTTAAAAAACATTCAGCATGCATGCAAAATAAAGTCAGAATTACTATAAATCAGGGTCAAATTCCACTGGCAAAAGACTTGGACTGAACTAGCTGCGAAATCCTTCTCTGAAGTCAGTACAGTAAATCAATGATTACTACTATGTGCTCTTGTAACTACTATACCGAATTAAGTGATAGTTATGATACCCAATTTCAGCCGCATGAATCAGCAATAATATGGTATTGGTGCTGGTGATTAGAATAATTTATTGCAGCAAGTAAACTAGGTAACAGTCAAAAGAAATCTCTGCAAATCACAAGATTTAAAAAAAAAAAAATTGTGCCAGTAAGACAGAATCTTAAGAGTTGTGTTTTAGATAGCTACAAGGTACATAGGATCTTCTCCTCGAACTACTGGGCTGTGAGTTCAAACACACGAGCTACAGCTTTTGTTGTACCAGTCCAGATCAGTAAACAAAGATAATTTAACCCTTCTAAAAAAAATCATGTCAGCCTAAACATTTGTATAATGATTCCTCCCAGTTTTCCATGCTTCTGTCAATTTTAAAAAAACAGCTGAATCCAAGCATCATCTAATGAATTGCCAAAGCCTTAAAATAGATTTTCATAGCAAAAAGTTCCATTGGTTTAACTTTCTAGACTATTTTGCCTGTGAAATAGAAATACCTTTCTTTGCCCTTTTCATCCATTGTTTGATCCTGAATAAGGTCTCGGCGTGTCCTTTCTTTGGAGGTAGCAACAACAGAAGACTGCAACGCTGGCTGTAAAGAATACAGATGTGTTAATTTCACCAGTACAAATGTGTTCCTACCTTTTATTGGAAGATGCCAATACATACTGGACCACTCAGTAATAGATACTAGCCAGCACCTCATCTGAGTGTTCATTCTTTGACTGTCAGCAGGCTACTCAAATATGGTGGCATCACATTGGAGCCTCATTCAGCTCTCGTCTGATGTCCACAATATACTTTCTAGCAAAGATCCCCTCTAGCCCAAGTCTATGGAGGCCAACTGTAGTGCCCATATTGCAGTCTTCGCAAATGAACAGCTAATTTAGTACAGATCTGGAAACATCCTAGATTGTTAGGTTGCAGTTTCATCTGAGTGCATTTAGCAACTGAATCAGGAATGAGTGCAACACTTTACTTGAACAATGCAATACCTTTTTTGTATCTTCATCATCCTCTGCGTCGCTGTCTTGACGTGACTCTCTCCTAGACCGACGATCTCCCAGCCTATTAAAAATTGGAACACTGGTCAGATTTCCAAATACAGTCTATTCAGGCACTTGACTGACGTACTGTGTGCAGCTAAATATTACTCCTCCTGAAAGATGTATTCTTCCCCTTAAATTTGAGGACAAGATTCTCTATTTAACTCCCAATTTTCTGGTTTCTCTGGGGGTATACATCAACTATGGTTAAACTACAGATGTCCAGTACCCAGGGCTCTTCCAAGATTGCTGAAATAGTCATCAGGTGCACAATAGTGGGAAGCAATTCTTTTCTTTTTTCCTTCTGCAAGGAAAGGGTCTGGTTCCTTGTCAAATGCTTTCACATTTGCAATGAATGTGTAGTGGAACCTATGGGCACAAACCCATATCTTACTACTCTGGTTAAAGGAATGAGATTGGTCTCAACAGAAGTTTGATGTAGACATGGTGAGAATTTAAGATCAGAGGGGTTAGAGTGTGCATGCTGACTGGTGTTGAGGATTTCAGTCGACTGTACAAGTGAGAGTCCAGTCGAGTAAAAATAGCATTATTGACTTGAAACTTTGTTATTTAAGTTTGTCACATAGAACTAGTGTACCAGAGAATTCTGAAAACAATGTCCAGAACAACTACAAGGAGTAGTCTCCAGATGGACTTGCTAAACTGTAGGTTATTGCATTTAAGAAATTATTGAAGATATTCCTAGAGTGCATAGGCAGGCAACAAGGAATGCAGGAGTTAGTGAAGAAAACTCCTAGGGGTCTGAAGCTACCTGATAAATATGCACAGTGCTGAATACCTAGGACAAGAATGACAACTCTCAGTAGAGAAATCATGAGGATTCCATGGTACCATGCAGAAATTGGTCACCCGAGATCGGGGTAAGAGAGGAGCGTTAAGTGTAGGAACACTGATGGTGGGAGGTGTGATATTGAGGAATATAGTCACTTCTGAAACTATAAAACTGTGTATTGCCTTCTAGGTGCCAAGGTAAAAGACAGAGCAGGTGCAGACCCTCAGGGAAAGAGAAAGGATCAGTTGTTAGTCATGGTTCATATCAGAACCAATTACATTAAAAGGGAAAAAAGGATTCAGTTTCAGTTCCTGCAGAACTTCAGGAATTAGGAAGTAGACTAAGCAGGGCATTAAAAGGTAGTAAGTCTTAGGGCTACCACTGGTGCCACATGCTAACTAGTACAAGAACAGCGCTATGGGGGCAAATGAGTAACCAGGAGCATCTTGTAAGCAAAGGCTGATTCATGGGCCACTGGGACCAGTTCTGGGCAGAAGAAGCTGTACCAATGGCACAGCCAACACTGGAGCAGAGCTGGGTCTCTATGCTAGAGGTTGACTACAGTTTGGGGAAAACTCAACTAATATGGCAGGGGGGAGTGTAAAGCAAGAAAATAAAGAGATTACTCGGAAGAGAAAATAAGCTTCAGTTGCATAGGGTATGATAGCATAGTGATATTACGTGGTCCAAAGGCCTAGACTAATAATCTGGCAACATGAGTTCAAATCCCACCCTGGTAGTTTGAAAATTTAAATTCAGTTTTAAAAAAAAACTGGAAATAAGGAGCTCATGACCATTAAAGCTAGGGATCACTAAGTGACCATGATAGTTATTAGTTGTAAAAATCCAACTGGTTCATTCATGTCCTTTAGGAAAGAAAACCAGCTGTCTGTGCGCAGTCTGGCCTACATAACTCCACTACTGCACCAACATGTTTGACTCAACTGTGCTCTGAAGCAGCTTAGCAAGATATATAAAAAAAAAGTAGAGGTAGAAACATTTAAACAAGACAAATAATTAAATGAAATCACGACGTGGAAAGGTTTGAAAAAAATCAATGTAAAAATGTATATGCATTAACAGAGTATTAGAAAATTGGGGAACAAATTTTTAGTGAAAACAGAAAATTATTAATGGTAATAAGCATGGCTACAATTCAACTGGTAATTAAGTTTTTCAGCAGTTGGAGGTGCAGAGCTTCAGTCGCAACCCAGCCTTCAGGAAATGCCTTTTAACAACTGTTGTCCAAACCCAACAATTTCCTTATCAGCTGTAAAACAGACATCTGCCTTCAGCATGGTCAAGAGACCTACGCAGGACAGATGGTGCTGCGCCAATTTTGATGGTTCACATTCTCAAATGCCGTGCATCACCAGCCGCTTAACCTATGTAGTAAGGGGGGGGGGGTTGGCAAAGCAATAAGCTTACCACAACTCTCCTGCTCCAGGAGCTACAGTTGATTTCAAGCCAGGGCCCGCCCTAACTACAACAGCTCCCTCTTTTGCTACAGATTCAACTCCTGGATCTTTAATGTCTACTGAACAAAACCTTGTTACATGCCTAAAAGCTCTGAACTACTGACTGAACTGTTGGGGTATGCATTTTGGGTGCTTTAAATCAAGGTACTCCTACAAGGAGATTTAGTAAAGTCCAAGAGAGTCATAAGGAAATGAAGTGAGATTAATAAGTAGCGTATCTGAAGGGTTCAAAATTACACAAAATAGATCTAAAAGCAATTTTTCCATTAACGTCTAAGCAACAGCTTTAATAGCCATTATATTATACAATGCACCAATGCAAACTGAAAAGCAAATTGATAAAAGCAGTGAAACAAAAACATATGCATTTGTCTCAAGTAATTGAAGAATGATTCAATATGACATTTGTTCACACAAACTCCTGAGTTAATCAGTTTATTAGTGTATATATTGGTTAAGTAAGGTCTGCTGTATTTTGCAACTACAAAGACGCCATAAGGATCGCTGCTGTGGGAAATGTGAAAATTCAACTCAAAGTTCAAGTTACTCTTTTTTATCAGTCAGGAGACGCTGCAAAACAGAAGGATTTCTGTCTGAATTTGCTATGTTATAGCTAATCTGATGGTGTTTGCTAATTGAATGAAAACAGAAGTTCCATTCACTGACATGGACATCTCTACCACTCTGATGGGCATAAAATGCTCAAAAGTTAATACAAGGTATTGCCCAAACAAATAACTCTGAAGGCAGTGTAACAAGTGGTCATTTTGAACTCCATTGTTTGTGTGCCAGCATGAGAAAAAAAAAACACTTCCAATCTGACATAAGACTTTAACCTAAAGATAACATTTTGCAGATACCTGATCACATTCATACCTGCTGATTGCCCCATCCAAATCTCTCTGTTTAGCTGGGGGTCCTCCTCCGCCATCTGAGAGTCCACGCCTAATTAAACAAAGAGTCAACAGTGTTTTCCATTTTTCTTTAAAAGCACATGGCAAACCAAAAAATTTCAAGTTTCCTAGTAGTCATTAAGTGATATACTAAAGCTACAAAGTGTACCGCAAGAGGATCTAAAAAAAAATTATATCCAAAGCTTAAATCTTTCTCCTCCAGACCTGCTATGCATTTACAGGTTGAAATTTACACAAATTAAATGCACAAACTTAAACTTTGAGGTGCAGAATGTAGCAAGTTTGCATGCCATTGGTAACTCAAACTTTGATAAACTTAAAAGATAAATAGGGGCACATTTAAAGAATTTCACTCTTACCTAAGTAATCCAATCCCACGCCCCCTACCTCCACCAGGACCTGTGATGGATAGCCGCCTAGCCTGGCCGGGCCTGTATTTAAAAATAAATTTTTAATTAGAAAGTACTAAAACCAGTCAATAAATCCAGCGTATTATATGGTAGTGCTTAGTACTACAAATAAATATTCTAGAAGCACGATCCTTGATCTACAGACAGGGAATCTAATAGCCAGAGAATCACCACTCTTCTTTCCATTAGGAAACAAAGATTTATTTAAAAATAAAAAACAGATGTACACTTCTTTATTTCCCAAGAAACAAGAATACAAAGGACAACTCTACCAGCATTCCACTATAAACTAGTGCTGAATTCAGCAGGCTGGTACTGTAGACAAGGCAACACTGGAGATGAATTTTCCTCTCACCATCCATCTCCGTACTTGCCTCTCAATACCCATTTTAAAACTCTTCAATATGGAACTTGTCCCGATCGAAGTCACCAATGACATCATGCATGATTGCAGTGCATTAACCCTCTTATCTCTGTAGCCTTCAATACAGTTGCCCATTTCACCATCCTCCATCGTTGCTCCACAATTCACCTACATTACTTCCTTTTTTTGCCTCATCCCTGCTCTGTCACTTCCAACATAGCTCCCCCTCAATTCTCATTCCCCTCAATTCTCATTTATGATGCGTTTCAACATTATCCTAAAGGATGAGGTCAGCTCTTAAACATATGCCAAGACACATCTTTACCACTCCACCCCCAGAGTTCATGATCACCAATTGCTGCCTGACCTTGTGTATTAAAGTTATGGACAAGCCAGCAGGCTGAACTAAATGCTAGCAAGTCAGTCAGTTTTTTCAGAATCTCTGTCCCCTTGCACCCCCATCGATTTCATAATTTTAATTAGCTGCTCGCTCAGGCTGAATCTGATGTGCCAAACAGATCACAGAGTTGCATCTTTCGTCACTCCTAAGTTCTCCTTTCCTTGTTTGACATTAATTTTTACCCCATATGCCTTCGTGAAGCATCTTGGAATATTCTGAATGCAAGTTATAGATCCTGAACAGAGCCTCAAAACCCACATCCAGTCTAGCAACATGACTGTCTATTTTTACCTCAAAACATTGCTGCCTTCATACTTTTATCCTGTTACTGAAATCCTCAGCATACATTTGACATCGGTTGGTTTTACTTTGTCAACTCCTGAGCTGGTCGCCTAAGGTCCACACTATGCAAACTTTAACGCAGCAACAACTCAAATGCACTATTAAAGCCTGCACATCCCTGCTCTACACAAACATCTCCCTCCAGCATACTGATGTCATTGTGCTCATCCAAATACTTGCATTTGTATAAATCAACTTTAAATCAAAAATATCTTGAAGCACTTCAAAAAGGTGCAAGGAAAAATATTTTAAGGAGCTCAAATGAAGTCAAATCTCAAATTTCAACCAATACATCAGAGTTCCAAGATTGGTTAAATACCAAAAAACATACTTGAAACTGTTACAATTATGGACAGATGGGAGGGAAGAGATAGGTTTTTAACATTCAGCAATTTAAAAAAAAATCCCTTCCTAGACAAATTTTAGGTACAGACAAGTGACCAAAGCACAAATTGATTGTTTCATTCTGCAAGTATCCTACAATTTTTTTTTTAAAAAGTGTAACTACAAAAAGCTGAATTATATCCACGAATTTACAGAAACTAAGACCACTAACGTAATAGTGCTGTCTTGATATACACTAGAAATGTCGCTCAAAGCTTTCTGCAAAAAGAAATACCCACAAAAAAATACTGATCAAATTTCTAATAGTTTGATTAAACATGGACAAATAAATTTAGAAACCTTTATTTGCTCAAATGTCCTGGCATAAATATAATTTTGCTTAAATTTGTCAAATAATTCTGAATCTACCTCTTAATTATTGAAATTCTCTTCCGCGAATGGATTGTATGGGGGGGGGGGGGGGGGGAAGAGAAAGGAAGAAATAGAAATGCTGGAGTCTGTCAGTAAGGACAAAAAATAAAAGGGAGATTATTTCCCATGCGTGTTTGAATGAAACCGGACCCGCTTTGTCTGCTCCAATCATTAAAATAGTATGACTGGAATAAATGTCATTGCTTTTTCCTGTCCTTTGAATGGCCCCACGACTGAGACGACCTTGGCCCTTCTCGCACCGACGAATCACGCGGTTAAACCGCACCGTGCAGCCCTCTTCTCGCGGGGGACCGGGCTGCTTTGCAGGAGGCCGCTGGGGCCCAGGCTGGCAGCAGTGAGCCTGAGGGACGCCGTCACATGTGCGCCTGTGTCTGCAGCATCCCGCCCGGGTTACTGATGAGCGGATGGCCCCGGCTCCCTCTCCTTCCCCCGCGGCTTCGACACTTCCCCGCGGGCGGGATTCTCACAGGTGGCGGCACCGGGGGCGGGGAGAAGAGCCTCCCTTCCAAAGAGGCCGAGCCGGGTGCGGAGGTGCGGTTACCTGAGGTCGTTAGGGTCCCGACCTGTCAGTTTCCGAATGTTCTCATCCACGTTTTTCAAACTTTCCTTCGCTTTCTCCAGTTGATCCTGCAAACTTCTCACTGCCACCGCCATCTTGCCGAGCACCACCGAGCACTCTGGGAACAGGCCTCCCTGACAGTCACCTGACCTGACCACGCCCAGCGTCAGACTGCAAGCCAGTACAATTTGCCAATCACAGGCGCGCAACTTCTGGACAACGGCGAATCAGGCGCTGAGCTCCTGGACAACGGCCAATCAGTTGATCGTGCAAAAAAGGTACTGGAATGGGGATGACATGAAAACGATAGGTTGAGATATTATTGAGTTTGATTGACAAGAAGTGTGTAGACGATGCAATCATCCGGTATAATTTCTGCTGTGGTTGATTCTGTATTTGACTATTTGTCAAAAATGGATGTACAACACTGGGAGAGGGGAGACAGGCACGGTACAGAAACAGGCCATTCGGTCCAACCAGTCCACGCCGGCGTTTATGCTCCACTTGAATCTCCTCCTGTCTTTCCTCATCTAAATCTATCAGCATTGCCCTCAATTCCCTTCTCCCTCATATGCTAGTCTAGCCTCCCCTTAAATGCATCTATACTATTTGCATCAACCTCTCCCTGTGGTAGCGAGTTCCACATTCTCACCACTCGCGGATAGATTTAAATGAGGAAAGACGGGAGGAGGCTGGAGTAGAGCATAAACGCCGGCATGGTTGGGCAGAATGGGCTGTTTCTGTGCCGTATATCCTATGTAATCCTATGTAATCGTTGGGTAAAGAATTTTTTTCTGAACTCCCTATTGGATTTTTTGATGACTATCTTATATTGATGACCTCTGGATATGCTCTTCCTCACAAATGGAAACAATCTCTCTCTATCCACTTTATTAAAACCTGTCATAATTTTAAAGACCTCTATTAGGTCATAACTCAGCCTTTTTTCAAGAGAAAAGAGACCCAGCCTGTTCATCCTTTTCTGATATGTATACCTTCGCTTTTCAGGTATCATCCTTGCAAATCATTTTTGCACCCTCTATAATATGGCGGCCAGAACTGTACGCGGTACTCTTTTAAGTGTGGTCTAACCAAGGTTCTATACAGGTTTAGCATAACTTCCATACTTTTCAATTCTGTACCTCTAGAAATAAATCCTAGTCCTTGGTTTGCTTTTTTTATGGCCTTGTTAACCTGTGTCGCAACTTTTAGCGATTTGTGTATTTGCACTCCGAGATCCCTTTGTTCCTCTACCACACCCAGACTCGCACCCTCCAAGTAATAAGTGACCTCCCTATTCTTCCTGCCAAAATGTCATACCTCACATTTATCTGTGTTGAACTTAATTTGCCAATTATATGCCCATTCTGAAAGTTTATTAATGTCCTCTTGTAATTTGTTGCAGTCCTTCTCAGAATTGGCTATCCCCCCACAATTTGGTGTCATCCACAAATGTAGAAATTGTGTTTTTGATTCCAAAGTCTAAATCGTTAATATGAATTGTGAACAACAGTGGTCCCAGCACTGATCCTTGTGGAACATCACTACCCACCTTCTCCCACTGTGAATAGCTATCTTTTACCCCTACTTTCTGCTTTCTGTCTTGAAGCCAGCTAATTATCCATTCTGCAATTTGTCCCCTGACTCTGCATTCTCTGACCTTGATCATCAATCTATTATCGAGTACCTTATTGAGGCCACTTGAAAATCTAGATAAATTACATCTACTGTATTACCATTGTCTACTCTCTCTGTTACCTCTTCAAAAAATTCAACTAGGTTGGTTAAGCAAGACTTTCCCTTTTGAAATCCATGCTGACTATTCATTATTATATTTTTGGTTTCTAAATGTTCTATTTTTTCCTTTAGTTGGGAATCCATTATTTTTCTGACTGGTCTATAATTCCCTGGACATGTTCTATCCCCCTTCTTAAGTATCGGTATTACGTTAGCTATCTGCCAGTACTCTGGCACTACACCTTTTTCTAACGAATTATTAAATATGTGTAGTAATGCCTCTACCATCTCTTCCCTAGGTTCTTTTAAAATGTGTGGAAGCAATCCATCCGGACCAGGGGATTTATCGTCTTTGAGTTTGATTAGTTTATTTAATATATCCCCTCTTTTTATTTTAAATGCACTTATCTCATTACTAATCTTATCATCCAATGTCATGTGCACCTGGTCTATCTCCCTGGTAAACATTGAAGCAAAATAATTATTTAATATTTCTGCCATCTCTCTATCGTTACCTGTGGTATTATTCCATCTGTCCCTTAATGGCCGTATTCCCATCCCAACCTTCCTTTTTTTATTAATGTGCCTGTCAAATATTTTACTCTTTTGTTTTATGTTCCTTGATAATTTAATTTCATAGTTCCTCTTTGCCTTCCTAATTGTTTTTTTGGCTTCTCTCCTGATCTTTTCGTATTCTCCCTTATCATGCACTCCCCTGCTGTCTATGTACTTAATTTATGCTTGTTTCCTTACCCTCAATTGTTCCCTTATGGCTTTAGTAAGAAAGGACATTAACTTGGATGATGTGGAATCGGTATGGGTGGAGCTAAGGAATACCAAGGGGCAGAAAACACTAGTGGGAGTTGTGTACAGACCACCAAACAGTAGTAGTAAGGTTGGGGACAGCATCAAACAAGAAATTAGGGATGCATGCAATAAAGGTACAGCAGTAATCATGGGTGACTTTAATCTACATATTGATTGGGCTAACCAAACTGGTAGCAATGCGGTGGAGGAGGATTTCCTGGAATGTATTAGGGATAGTTTTCTAGACCAATATGTCGAGGAACCAACCAGGGAGCTGGCCATCCTAGTCTGGGTGTTGTGTAATGAGAAAGGACTAATTAGCAATCTTGTTGTGCGAGACCTTTTAGGGAAGAGTGACCATAACATGGTAGAATTCTTTATTAGGATGGAGAGAGACACAGTTAATTCAGAAACTAGGGTCCTGAACTTAAGGAAAGGTAACATCGATGGTTTGAGGCGTGAATTGGCTAGAATCAACTGGTAAATGATACTTAAAGGGTTGACGGTGGATAGGCAATGGCAAACATTTAAAGATCACATGGATGAACTTCAACAATTGTACATCCCTGTCTGGAGTAAAAATAAAATGGAGAAGGTGACTCAACCGTGGCTAACAAGGGAAATTAAGGATAGTGTTAAATCCAAGGAAGAGGCATATAAATTGGCCAGAAAAAGCAGCAAACCCGAGGACTGGGAGAAATTTAGAATTCAGCAGAGGAGGACTAAGGGTTTAATTAAGAGGGGGAAAATCAAGTATGAGAAGAAGCTTGCTGGGAACATAAAAACTGACTGCAAAAGCTTCTGTAGATATGTGAAGAGAAAACGATTAGTGAAGACAAAAGTAGGTCCCTTGCAGTCGGATTCAGGTGAATTTATAATGGGGAACAAAGAAATGGCAGACCAATTGAACAAATACTTTGGTTCTGTCTTCACGAAGGAAGACACAAATAACCTTCCAGAAATACTAGGGGACCGAGGGTATTGTGAGAAGGAGGAACTGAAAGATATCCTTATTAGATGGAAAATTGTGTTAGGGAAATTGATGGGATTGAAGGCCGATAAATCCCCGGGGCCTGATGGTCTGCATCCCAGAGTACTTAAGGAAGTGGCCCTAGAAATAGTGGATGCATTGGTGATAATTTTCCAACAGTCCATCGACTCGGGATCAGTTCCTATGGACTGGAGGGTAGCTAATGTAACACCACTTTTTAAAAAGGGAAGGAGAGAGAAAGCGGGTAATTATAGACCGGTTAGCCTGACATCAGTGGTGGGGAAAATGTTGGAATCAATTATTAAGGATGAAATAGCAGCGCATTTGGAAAGCAGTGACAGGATCGATCCAAGTCAGCATGGATTTATGAATGGGAAATCATGCTTGACAAATCTTCTGGAATTTTTTGAGGATGTAACTAGTAGAGTGGACAAGGAAGAACCAGTGGATGTGGTGTATTTGGACTTTCAAAAGGCTTTTGAAAAGGTCCCACACAAGAGATTGGTGTGCAAAATCAAAGCACATGGTATTGGGGGTAATATACTGATGTGGATAGAGTACTGGTTGGCAGACAGGAAGCAGAGAATCAGGATAAACGGCTCCTTTTCAGAATGGCAGGCAGTGACTAGTGGAGTGCCGCAGGGCTCAGTGCTGGGACCCCAGCTCTTTACAATATACATCAATGATTTGGATGAAGGAATTGAGTGTAATATCTCCAAGTTTGCAGATGACACAAAACTGGGTGGCGGTGTGAGCTGTGAGGAGGACGCTAAGAGGCTGCAGGGTGACTTAGACAGGTTAGGTGAGTGGGCAAATGCATGGCAGATGCAGTATAATGTGGATAAATGTGAGGTTATCCACTTTGTGGGCAAAAACGCGAAGACAGAATATTATCTGAATGGTGGCAGATTAGGAAAAGGGGAGGTGCAAAGAGACCTGGGTGTCATGGTTCATCAGTCATTGAAAGTTGGCATACAGGTGCAGTAAGTGGTAAAGAAGGCAAATGGTATGTTGGCCTTCATAGCTAGGGGATTTTGAGTATAAGAGCAGGGAGGTCTTACTGCAGTTGTACAGGGCCTTGGTGAGGCCTCACCTGGAATATTGTGTTCAGTTTTGGTCTCCTAATCTGAGGAAGGATGTTCCTGCTATTGAGGGAGTGCAGCGAAGGTTCACCAGACTGATTCCTGGGATGGCAGGACTGATATATGAGGAGAGACTGGATCAACTGGGCCTTTATACATTGGAGTTTAGAAGGATGAGAGGGGATCTGATAGAAACATATAAGATTCTGATGGGACGGGACAGTTTAGATGCGGGTAGAATGTTCCCGATGTTGGGGAAGTCCAGAACCAGGAGACACTGTCTTAGGATAAGGGGTAGGCCATTTAGGACTGAGATGAGGAGAAACTTCTTCACTCAGAGAGTTGTTAACCTGTGGAATTCCCTGCCGCAGAGAGTTGTTGATGCCAGTTCATTGGATATATTCAAGAGGGAGTTAGATATGGCCCTTATGGCTGAGGGGATTAAGGGGTATGGGGAGAAAGCAGGAAAGTGGTACTGAGGGAATGATCAGCCATGATCTTATTGAATGGTGGTGCAGGCTCGAAGGGCCGAATGGCCTACTCCTGCGCCTATTTTCTATGTTTCTATGTTTCTATCACCCTCAACAAATCTCTCAAGAATACCAACGGCAGCCATTACCGCGTGAAAATTCATGATTCGTTACTCGTTGCCAATTTGTTATGTTGAGAATAAATCCACAGGACTGTATTGCAAGCTGAAACTGTTGTGACCATTGTCTCTTTATTCAGACTCCAGAGTGGAGAAGCAGCATGGTGAATCACCTTTTATACCTGCTTGCCCCAGGGTGCACAGGTGACCCTTAGGTCTCCCACAGGTGTACCCCCTAGTGGCAAGACTTACATTTTGGTGAGGTTTACATACATACATAACTCTTTTGAGTTTACCTGCGAAAACATAAAACATTAAACGGTGCCACCCGACCTGGGTGACACTCCAGACATTTACAAGGCCCTTTTTTTTTTTCCCCCCCTTTTTTTGTTTTTTTTTGTGTTTTTCTTTTTTTTTTGGGCACTAAAATCACAATTTTCCCCAGTGCCCCCTATAAAAGGGAAGGGGGACACTAAAAGCACCGGCAATTAAAACAAATTAAACTTAAAAACGTAAAATCAAATTAAAATTTGGTTGCCGGGCGTGATGATGCACTCCAGTCCCTCCGGTGCCCACCTCTCGCGGAAGGCCGCGAGCGTACCGGTGGACACCGCGTGCTCCATCTCCAAGGACACCCTGGACCGGATGTAAGAGCGGAAGAGAGGCAGGCAGTCAGGTTGAACGACCCCCTCGACCGCCCGCTGCCTGGACCAGCTGATGGCACCCTTGGCCGTGCCCAGGAGCAGCCCTACGAGGAGGCCTTCGGACCTACCCGCTCCCCTCCGCACAGGGTGCCCAAAGATCAGGAGAGTGGGACTGAAGTGCAGCCAGAATTTCAGGAGCAGCCCCTTCAAATAATGGAACAGGGGCTGCAACCTTGTGCATTCCATAAAAACATGGAACACGGACTCTTCCAGACCGCAGAAATTGCAGGCGGCCTGGGAGTCCGTGAACCGGCTTAAAAAATTTGTTGCACGGCACTGCTCCGTGCACCACCCTCCAGGCCAAGTCCCCGATGAATAGTGGGAGGACCCCTGCGTAGAGTGCCCTCCATCGGGGACCCCCGCCTCCTCCGGACGGCAAGATGGTACGCCATGGCGTGTCCGGACAGCCGGCGAGGATGGCAAAGTTGAGGGTGTGCAGGAGCAGCCCGTACAGGAAACCCCTCCGCGCGGAACTGAAAGGCACGGAGGGGATTTCCCCGAGGCGGCTCAAGTTGTGAGGCGCCGGCCCCCGAGGGAGATTCCGGGGTTTGGCGCCGATGAGGAATTCCGTCCGGACGGGGGTCAGTTCGGACGGGATCTCCCCACGTGCTTGAGCCTCCTCGATGCACCTAACGGAGTCAGGGCCCAGAGCTGTTTTTAGCGACTCGATGGCATCGGCCGCGTGGCGGACGTTGGCAGAGTTTAGGCGCCGCGCCAGCGTGTCTGGCGCCATCCAGCCCGCTCCTCCGCCATCGAGCAGGTCCCTGACCCTGGTCACCTCACCAGCCACAGCCCTCTCTTCCGACCGCCACATGAAACCTCGGCCGTGGAGGTACGGATTCCCGAGCAGCGGCTCCTGCAGGACGGCCGCCACTCCAGCCGGCGGAGAGCTGCGCTTGGTGGAGACTTTGTTCCAGACCCTGATGAGTTCCCTGTAAAAGACAGGCAGCTCCCGGAGGGCGGTCCTGGCACCCCCCAAGTTCACAAACAGGAGCTGCGTGTCATAATTGAGGTCGCGCTGCTGGCGGAAGAAATACCTCGCCAGAGCACACCACCTAGGAGGGGGCTCGACGTAAAGGTATCTCTGCAGGATCTGAAGACGGAAAGTCGCGAGCTGGGCGCTGACGCACACCAACGACTGACCGCCCTCCTCAAGCGGGAGACTCAAGACCGCAGCAGAGACCCAGTGCTTCCTGTTGTTCCAGAAGAAGTCCACCAGCTTCTTCTGTATCTTGGCGACAAACGCAGGGGGAGGGGTCAAAGTGACCAGCCGGTACCACAGCATTGCGGCCACCAGCTGGTTTATGACTAGCGCTCGAGTACATACATACATAACCACTGATCTGCATCTGCAGCTGCACATCGTCCATGCTGTTGACGAGAGATGTACCTGCGCTAAACGCCGTAGCGACATCATTGAGCACTCCTCGCCTCTGCCTCCCCGGACCAATGTTATCGTACACACCCATATCGTACAATCTTTCCCGACTCACATCCCTGTAACTGAGTTCAAAGAACTGGCGGAACATTTCTTTAATGAGCGCCTCATACAGCTGCTCAGTTTCTGTTGGACACCACTCGAGCAGACGTACCTCGGTTAGGTTTAAAATGACTGACCCGACCGCGTAATGTATCCCCTGGAATAAAACCTTTCCAGTCGGGACTAAAACTAAACCATTCCCTGGGCGTGGTGTGGTGGCTGGACACCTAACTTCTGTCGTCTGTACCAGTGGGGCTATGGGCAGGGGCTTCCTCTTGTGTGCTACAACTTCAGTGGAATTTATTGCGTTGGGAGGGTCTGGAATTACGCAGGAGTCCATACTCCGATCCCATCTGATCCCCCCCCCCCCCCCCAGCGTCCTGCCATTGCCTCAAAAAAGCAATCGACACACCTGCTGGGCAGATCTGCTCTGACCCCCACATACACACATAAATTCGCTTCCACCACTTGTCCCAGCACACTTCCACTCCGCCCTTTGACCCTGTGATCTTTCCGTACGTATCGTTCCCCAGTCATTCCCAGTCCACTGTCTGGTTCGCTGTGTCCTGTTTCAATTTCCTGAGCCACCATCACCGTCCCAGGGGAATGTGTCCCTTGCACTTCAAGCATACGCGCTTGCCCTCGGTCACCCTAACCCGTGTGGCTGTGACCTTCAGTCTGGGACACGGTATGGAAGCCTCCCCGTATGTGAACCCGGCGTGGCTGGAGTATTTCGTCGAATTCGACCCCAGCCACCCTGGCCACCTTCCCGCGTGGAAGTAAGCTGCCATCCCGTCCGTGTCCCCTGTTATATCCCCACCTGTGTCATGGTGGGACCGTTCCCCCCCGTACATCCGTAGAGAAAGGACAACTCGGTGTCTCCCCTCCTGCTGTACCCTGTTCCGGCCAAGCTCCAATGAACAATTACCAGGGTTGTCTCCATCTTTCTCTCCGCTTCCTGTGAAGATACAAAGAAACAACAACCTTTCTATGAGAGGGTATATCTCCACAGGTCTGGCTTCATCAAAAACACACTCTGTAAAACACGAAACTGGGAAGGAAACTATATACACCGTCACCCGTCTCTGGGTGGACACGCTAGGTCTCTACGACCCTGGGCCTTTTATGGCTCCTCGGCGGTGTGTAAGGAGGCGACCACGGCGCTCTCGGCTGTGGGATCTTGCTACTCCTACTAACCACCACCACCAAGGGGTCCTCACTGTCCCAAACTATGGGAGGAAGACCCACGTCCACCATGCTGTTTACAGCACCTTAGTGCATCTTTCTGTTTCTCGCTCTTTCCCCCGGGTTAAACAACTTGCGCTGGTTCACATGGAACCACTTTGTGCGTTTCGGAAGTTTAACTGCGTACACCATGGGACTGGCCTTATCTACGATGCTGTAGGGTCCCATGTACAAAGGCTCAAACGTGCCCACCTGACTGTAATTGCAGACCATGACCTGATCCCCCACCTTCCACTCGTGGGTTCTCCGGGGCTCGAGCAGCAACCGATTGCTCCGGTGCTGCTTCCCCATGTTGCTGGCAGCTTGCTAATGAATCTGTTTCAAATACTCGAACAGATTCTTGACAAACTTGTCCCAGTTTACATCTCCCACCTGCCCTACTGTGGGAACCAGTGCCAGAACATGGGTAGGCGTGCACATGACCCTACCAGTCATGAGCTCATGCGGGGAATACCCTGTGCTTCTGGAGAGGCTGGCTCGGACCCCCATCAGGACAAATGACAGCACCTCAACCCACTTTTTTGGGGACTGTCCTGTTTCCTTCCGCAGCCTTTCTTTGATGGTCCGATTAAGTCGCTCCACAACCCCCGATGTGTTGTGAGCCACATGCCATTTCCCTTTAATCCCTAGCACTTTCAAGGTAGTCTGCATGACCTGCCCTGTGAAGTGGCTCCCCTGATCGGACTCCACAATCTGTGGCAGTCCCCATCTAGAGAATACTTCCCTCACCAAGATCTTTGCCGATGCCAACGCTGTGGCTGATCGGCAAGGGAAGGCTTCAACCCACTTCGAGAAAACGTCCACTAGGGCCAAACAGTACTTGTAACCCCCGCCTTTGCAGTGGGCAATGGCCCGATGGAATTGACCTGTAATGATTGCCATGGTCCCTCTACCCTTCTCGTGTGTCCCATGGGAACCTTTCTTTTCTGGGGATCGGGGTTGTTCGCTACGCACATCAGACAGTCCGCGCAAAAATCGCGGACATCCTCCCTCAGTTGCGGCCACCACCCTCTCTGTTCTACCCTCTGCCAGGTAGTCTACAGTCCTGGGTGTCCCGCTCCTGGGCCCCCGTGGGTTATCTGGAGGAATTCCCTCTGGTGCTGTTCTGGAACTACCCACTGATCTCCCCTGAAAAGCATTTCCTCCTTTAAAGTAATGCCCACTACCGCGAACGGGCCTTCTACCTTTTCTCCCCTAGCCAGCAGCTCCAGGACAACCTTGAGGATGGAATCCTGTGCCTGGACTTTCCCCAAGTTCGGGGCCAATGCTACCCCTACACTCCCTTTGTCCTGGATCACTGCTATTGAGCTGGACGCGTATGGGTCCCAAAAACTCTCCTGTTTTGGTTCCCTCCTTGGATAACTCATCAGCCTTTTGGTTTCCTTCCCCTCTGGGCTCGGTCTTGGAATGGGCCTTTACTTTATGTATGTAATGGCTTCCCTGGGTTCCCGTGGTCTCTAAGATCTTTTGCAACAGTGGTTTGGTTGCTAAGGGCTTCCCGTCTGCGGATGTGAAACCGCGACGAGACCAGAGAGCCAAGTATACTGTGCACGAATTGCATGTGAACATGGAATCCGAGCAGATGGTATATGGGGTCGGGAACTCGTCGGTGTGGGCAATGACGTATACCACTGCCGACAGTTCGGTGTGCTGAGCGCTCAGGGTGCTCGGGAGTTTAATGGACCCTGCAATGCCTGCCGCCGGGTCATAAATCCCACACCCGGGTGAAACGCTCCCTTGCTACCACCGAACTGGATCCGTCGACATATATTTTGAGGCCCGTGGGGTGTAACCTGGCCCGAAATCTTATGTCTACATCCCATACTCCCTCTACCGAACACTTATGGGCCGTCCCTGCATAGATCATGTTAGCTGCCCTTGGGCTCACACTGGCCTTGCACTCTCAGATTCATCTGTGAGAGCAATAAAGTCCAGAGAGCAATGCGAGCACTGCTCACCGTGCCGTCCTTTATCCTCCCATCTAATAACATCTGAGTGGGGGTATGGTGTGTTAGTAGAATGATCTGGGATGACCCCGTGAAGAGTTGGGAGTGCTTCACGGCCCAATGCGTGGCAAGGAGATGCCTCTCGCAATTGGAGTACCCCTGCTCTACATCTGTGAGGACTCTTGATGAGTACACCACAGGTCTCAGCTTGCTGTGCCGCTCCTGGAGCAGCACCACGCTCAAATTGTCCCCGTTGGCTGCTACTTCTATAAAGAAGTCCTCCCCATCATTAATTGCCCCTAGTGCGGGTGCCGTCTGCAGGTCTCCCTTGAGATGATTGAACGCGGCCGTGCAGTCCTCATCCCACTCCCATCCGACTCCCTTGCGGAGGAGCCGAAGTAGAGGGGTTGCCATGCGGCGTAATCCTCAATAGAATCCCTGCAATACCCCATGAGCCCAGGAAGGATCTCACCCCCGTCACGGTCGTGGGGGTTGGTAACTCCTGTACCACCTTCCGTTTGGCCTCGTCCAAAGCCCTTTCCCTAGCCCTTATGATCAGCCCGAGGAATTTAACCTCCCTCTGACCGATCTGAGCTTTCTTAGAATTTATTATGTCTGTGATGTACTTATGAATGACTCCACAAGGCAATGTGTTGTACTCAAACTGTAGTGACCTTGGTCCTTTATTCCAACCTGCAGATTGAGGTATAGGCATGGTGTGCAGCCTTTTATACTGGGCCCTGCCACCAGGGCAGGAAACCCCCAGTCTCCACCAGTTGCACCCTCTAGTGGTGCCAGCATGTATATACACAGTGTAAACCTTATTGACAGCACATCAGGTAATCAAGTCTTCATCTTATGCAACTGGTACACTCATAATAAAGGAGGAAACTGAGTATTGTATACAATGAGCAAGTTTGACCTTAGCTCCTTTAATAAGACTCCAGAGTGCAGATACCTCGTGGGTGGCCTGCTTATATACCATGCTCCCAAGAGATGCTGGGATCCCTTGGGAGTCCAACAGATGGGCCCTCTGGTGGTCAGGTGTCATACAGATTTCACAGGGTTAAATACATAACAGCAACCACACAGTGACTACACAGAGAGTACATCCATAGTCTGCATATACAACATCACTCTTCTCCAAGTCCTTTGTGCCAATTACCTTTGCACTACGTGCTCTGGCTTAGCTCTCCCCAGACTTATGTACCAATAGCACTTGCACCTTGGCTGTGCTTTGGCTTGGCCCTCTCCCTGTTAATCCCCAAGTCCCTTTGCCACAATGTTGGGTGGTAGTTACCAGTTTGGATGGTTCGATGATGCAGTGGAGGTTCCAGTGGGTTCTGGGTGTGATCCATGTGTGTGTCCATGGCTACATACATCCATTTCCCCCACCCGTCCACAGCGAGATCATGCAGCTGGCCCATTATATAAACATACAGTATCAGACACAGTGCAAGTACAAAGAAAGGAAGAAAAAAATGTTTTTTTCAGTTTGTATCGTGACACCTTGGTTCAGTGACTTACATTCGTTACGTTTTACGGTCGTGCGCCAGGATTGGGTAGATTGCATTCATGGTCAGTACTGAGGTAGCAGTACAGGTATGTGAGGACGCTAGTTCCAGAACAACCGAACGGGGTTCGAGTTGTCTGATGGTGGCGCTGCGCCCCCTGCCAGTGAGGTGGGCTTGGTTTGCTCACCTAGCCAGGTCTCAGGGCCTTTGCCGTTGCCTAGTGGTGGGCAGAGCCACAGATGTGTGTGGCCTCCCTGTCCTCCTTTGAGGGCTGCAGAATCTTCTGCCTGCTCTCTAACGGTGTTGGGAATCTGACTGTTCCAGGTCCCGTTTGAGGAACTCGTTGGTTCTGACCTTTCGCTCCCGGACATGGCCGAGGTAGTGACTGGGTTTGGGGGCTGCGCCATCTCCACCCGGGTGGTGGACAACGGCTGCCGACTGCGTGTATTGGCACCGTTTTCGTTTCCAGGTCCGTGGCAAATAGTGCCATCGGGTGCCTGCAGCGTGGGATAGACCTGGGAAGGGTATCGGGATCAGTGCCTTCACCCTCCTAAGGTCGCTCGCTTGCTACTTTTGGCGACACTCTATTCCCAACATCTCGCAACAACATTTTGTTTTTTACATTAGGAATAGTACCGACATCTCACAACAACATTTTGTTCACAATCTTAATCGGTTCATTACATTGATTGCCATGCATACAATGTCTCTTTAAGTTCAGTTGGTTGCAGGTCTCCTTTAAGAGAACCCTGCTGGCTTTACCCCAATCAAATCCTTTGTTAGACACCACGTGTTGGTCCCTCAGCGTTGCACCTCGTGATATGGCTGCGGACATCTTTTTTTTTAACCATGCTGTCCCTCGCTGCAGCAGGGACGCCATCTTGCCTCTGTCCTCGAGGTCGACTGCCTTGATCCTTCTCTCCCGCGATTCTGCCACAAAAGCTGGAAGAGTGCCTGTGAATTTGATCTTCCTCCCCAGGAGTCCTGCCACTGGAGTCGGGAAGGTACTTTTAAGTCATTCGGTTGGATCATTGCCACGCAGTCGTGATGGACGATCTGTGCCTCAGGTGCTGCGCTGGTCTGTTCTCTGGCGCCTGGCCCAAGCGAAGGTGGGGTTTTGCTCTGCCTCTGAGCACAGGGGACATCGATTGCTGGAGTGAAGAGGTCTTCCCATTTCCACTGGATTGTCCCCATCCACCTTCTTCCGAGTAGCATTGGACCATCACCTGCAACAATCCACAGAGGTAACGTGCACCACGCCATTATGGATTACACTTACATCCGCACTACCAAGGACTGGGATCAGCTCCTTGGTGTAGGTATGCAACTTTTCCTGTACTGGAACCAGCTCGGGTCGTTTTTCGTTCCATAGCCTCTCAAAGGCATCCTGGCTCATCACTGACTGGCTCGCTCCCGTGTCCACTTCCATGAAGACTGGAAAGCCATTTATCTCGACTTCCATCTTCACTGGAGGACAATTGGTGGTGCAGGTATACACTCCATACACTTCTTCTTGGGGCTGAGCTGCCTCTCTGGCCAAATCATCATACTTTGGAATCAAAGTCATCTACCGATTCCTCTGCTCGACGGTGAGTTGTATTTCTTTTATACATGCGTTGGAGGTGGCCCTTCGTGTTGCGAGCTTTGCATACGTACTTAGCAAACCGACACTGGTGAGCCCTATGGTTTCCTCCGCAACACCAGCATGGTGCTACTCGATTAGCACCCCTCGGTGGACTCTGAGTTCTGGAACCCTGAGGTCTGTGCTCTCTGCCCTGGGCAGAGCCACGTTCTACAGTCTTGCCTGTGAAAGGCACCATTCTATGTACAGTACTTGCTGGGTTTGAGTCCACAGGATGAATGATTTGCTTGGTGCTGCAGGTCGAGGTCATGAACGCCTGACTGATGCTGATGGCCTTCTGCAGGTTGACTGTGATGTCGGCAGATAATAGCTTGTGTAGGAGGCCCTTGTGGCCAATTCCCATAACGAAGATGTCTCGCAATGCTTCGTTGAGGTGTGTGCCAAAATCACACGGTGCCGCAAATCTCCTGAGGTCGGCAGCATATTTTGAAATCTCCTGGCCCTCAGGTCTGCGGTGAGTGTAGAATCTGTACCTGGCCGTGAGGATACTCTCTTTTGGTTTTGGTTGGTCGTGAATTAGTTCAGTCAGGTCATCATATGTCTTATCCTTGGCCTTCGTGAGTGCCAGCAAGTCCCTGACAAGGCGGTAGACCTCGGGCCCACAACTGGTCAGCAGTATAGCTTTGCACTTCTCCGCCAATGTGTCCGTCTCCCCTTCCAGGACATTTGTTACCGAAATATTGCTCGAGCCTTTCCGTGAAGGCATCCCAATCATCACCCTCTGCAAAGTCTTCTAGTGTGCCAAAGGTAGACATGATCGCGTGAAAGTCCTTATTCTCATCGCCAGTTATTATGTCTGATGTACTTATGAATGACTCCACGAGGCAATGGGTTGTACTCAAACTGTGGTGACCTTGGTCCTTTATTCCAAACTCCAGAGTGAGGCACAAGCATGATGTGCAGCCTTTTATACTGGGCCCTGCCACCAGGGCAGGAAACCCCCGGTCTCCACCAGTTGCACCCTCTAGTGGTGCCAGTATGTATATACACAGTGTAAACCTTATTGACAGTACATCAGGTAAACAAGTCTCCATCTTATGCAACCACACAGTGACTACACAGAGAGTACATCCATTGTCTGTATATACAACAGGATTGACCTTGAACCCCGTGTCCTTTAACAGCTCCAGCAGCTCGGCCAGCAACGGACCATGGTCCTCCCCCCTCGACGGAGAACAAAAGAAAATCGTCCACAAACTGCACCAACTGCTGAGGCCTGCTGAAACTCTTTAAACTATTGGCCATACATTGGTGAAAAATGGAGGGGCTGTTGTGGAAATCCTGGGGAAGGCACGTCCCGGTTTACTGTTATCCTTTAAATGTGAATGCAAACTTGTACTGGTCCTCTCTTTTAAGGAGAATTGACCAGAACCCGTTAGATATATCCAGCACCGTGAATGTGGTCACGGATGCTGGAATGCTCCCTATCAGGTCAGCTACGGACACGACAGTGGGCGCGTAAGCTGGGATGTTCTTGTTAAGCACTCGATAGTCCACGGTGGCCCTCCATGACTGGTCCGGTTTCCAAACCGGCCAAAGTGGAGATTTCATGTGTGTGGCTATGGGCCTCAACACCTCCTGGGCTACCAGGGATCCCAGTGCCGTTGCTTAGTTGGCCTCTGCCTCCCTGGGGAAAGTATACTGTTTCTGCGGCCGGGACATAGGGTGTCCTTGTACCCTGACTTCTACCCCCCGTCACCCTACCGCAGTCGTGTTTGTGTATGGCGAACAATGCGAGATTGTCCCGCACGTGAGCCTGGTGCTCGGCCGGGGTCGTATTAACCAATTGCTCTAGGTCATAACTACCCTTCCGCTTCATCGTACATACTGTGCCTTTACCTTCCCTTTTTTTGGGATCACTACCACTTCTTTCTCCTTATCGGAACCCACTGCTTCCCAAAGGCAGTGATTCCTCAAATCCACTGTGATTCTGTGGGCTAACATAAAGTCGGCCCCTCGGGCTCCTGACCCCGGCTGCTCCCATTTCAGCAGGACACACTTCCCTTTTGAGTGGAGTGATCCTAAATCGATGGCTAGTGGCCTGGAGATCGACCCCGCCTGTTCGTTCCCTGTGAACCCCACCAGACTGTGTGGAACCTTGCGAGACAAAGGTGAGGTAGTCGGATTATTTGTGTGAATCACCGTGCTAGAAGCCCCGGTGTCCAACAAATACTTCCCCATTACCTTCTCCACCCCCATCTTCACGCATGGTCTACTCCACTCATCGTATGTGAGCGAACACAGGTACTCAGGCTGGGTGCGTGCTAGTCAGGGTGGTGGGATTACTGGAGCGGTCGTGATTTCCCTGCTCGCAGCAATGTCTACCCTTCCCTACCCTGGCCAAAAACTGTCCGAAGGGCGGCCACCAGAACATCAAATTGTTCCGGGGTCGGTCCCTTCACCTCGACAGGTTTTGTCTTAGGTACTGGAGGATCCCCTTTGCCATGCCCCCTCCTCAGGGCTGGGCAGTCTCTCCTCCAGTGGCCCGGTTTCCCACACCCGAAACACGTTCTAGCCTTCTCTGAGCTACCCCCTTCCTAGTGCCATTCCTTTTTACTACCCTCACTGGCCTTTAACTGTGAACCTTCCCTTTAACTGATTTGACCTCCTCCTCCACGCCAGCCTTAAATGCCAGACTCATGTGATGGAGCACATCGGCCTCCGTGTTCTGGAGATTTTCAGGGTCAAACCAGTTCTCGGACTTTATCTTAATCTGGGGCAAGGGTCCTGAGCCAATGGTTCCTTGGCTCCCCCTGCAACTGCGCCCGGTCCAGTACTCCATTACAGGCTTTATTATAGACCGGTCAGAGCCGGTCTGCAAAAGCCTGAGGTGCTTCCCCAGCCAGTTGGAGCGTCCTCTCTACCCTGGAGAATGGACTATCTTGGGCATGACCCATGGCTCTTAGGATTTACTCCTTTAAGCCCTCTATGGTTCCCTGCCCCCTCTTATAAGAACATAAGAACATAAGAATTAGGAACAGGAGTAGGCCATCCAGCCCGTTTACTTTACCCACTAGATGAGCGGTCTCCTCCTGTGTGACCTGCTCCTTGAGCATGGCCTCTGTTACCTGACACTGCAGGTACTCCCTTGTGTTACGGGAGATTTCCTCCTGAGTGTGCCTCTCCTGCTTTTCTTCGCTCAGCTCATCTAAAAGCCTCATTCCTACCACGGCCCTTGCGGCTGACTGCTCCTTGGACTCTTTGAGCTTTGCCTTAAGTCTGCCAACCTTGGACTTGCTTCTGATTAAACGCAATGTCCAGATCCTTGGGAATTCGATGCTTACAGGCCTTACAGTCCTCTGTAGTATGGAAAATGTTAGAATCTATTATTAAGGACGTGGTAACAGGGCACTTAGAAATAATAATAGGATTGGGTAGAGTCAATAAGGATTTATGAAATGAAAATCATATTTGATGAATGAGTTTTTTTGGGTTATAACTAGTAGAATAGATAAGGAGGAACCAGTGGATGTGGTGCATTTGGATCTTCAGAAGGCATTAGATAAGGTGCCACACGAAAGGTTATTAAATAAAATTAGGGCTCATGGGATTGGAGATAATGAACATGGATTGAGGATTGGTTGTTGGACGGAAAACAGAGAGTAGGAATAAACAGGTCATTTTTGGGTTGGCAGAGTGGAACTAAGGATCATTGCTTGAGCCTCAGCTATTCACAATCTGTTAAGTCTTGCATAAAGAATCTGACCAGATACTGTGAGCTCAAAGTAACGTGAGACCGTAGTCTTTTATTGCAGGTCTCCAGAGTGCCTCTCCAGCCTATGAGGCCACCTTATGTACAGGTGCTCCCAAGGGATTGTGGGATCCCTTGGGATGCCAGGGGGTGAGCCCTCTGGTGGTTAAACAAGGTATTTACATATATAAGACTCCCCCCACACCCGCCCCCCTCCCCCCCCCCAAGTCAATCATGTAACTATTTACAATGTGAGTCGATCTGGAGCCTTCCTTTCTCTGGTTGATTGCCTCGGTGCAAATGCTGGTTTTGGTGAGTCGTTTGTTGGGCCCTCGCTGGGCTGCTGCGCAGCTGGCCTTGCTGGACTGCTGGGTGTGTTGAGTCCTGCTGGGCTGCTGCAGGTGATGTGTTCTGCTTCGTGGTCAACCGCTGGGTCGGTTGCCACTTGTGTGTGTGTTGGGGGGTCGAAAAAGGTAGAGTCTATTGTGGATTGTTCTGGATAGTCCGTGAATCTTAGTTTGGTTTGGTCCAAGTGTTTGCTGCAAGTGAGTCCATTTGAAAGTTTGACCTGAAACACCCTACTCCCCTCTTTGGCCACGACAGTGCCGGGAAGCCACTTGGGACCTTGTCCATAGTTTAACACAAATACAGGATCATTAATCTCAATTTCGCGTGACACATTTCCGTGATCATGATATGTATTCTGTTGAAGCCGCCTGCTCTCTACCTGTTCGTGTAAATCAGGGTGAACTAACGAGAGCCTTGTCTTAAGTGCCCTTTTCATGAGCAGTTCAACGGGGGAAACCCCAGTGAATGAGTGGGGTCTTGTGCGGTAACTAAGCAGGACTCGGGATAGGTGAGTCTGCAGTGAGCCTTCAGTTACCCTCTTCAAGCTCTGCTTTATTGTTTGCACTGCTCTCTCTGCCTGACCATTGGACGCTGGTTTGAACGGGGCAGAAGTGACATGTTTGATCCCATTGCGAGTCATGAATTCTTTGAACTTGGCACTGGTGAAGCACGGCCCATTGTCACTCACAAGGACGTCAGGCAGGCCGTGCGTGGCAAGCATGGCCCGCAGGCTTTCAATGGTGGCAGCGGATGTGCTTGCTGACATTATCTCACATTCAATCCATCTGGAGTACATAGAAACATAGAAACATAGAAAATAGGTGCAGGAGTAGGCCATTCGGCCCTTCGAGCCTGCACCGCCATTCAATGAGTTCATGGTTGAACATGCAACCTCAGTACCCCATTCCTGCTTTCTCGCCATACCCCTTGATCCCCCTAGTAGTAAGGACTACATCTAACTCCTTTTTGAATATATTTAGTGAATTGGCCTCAACAATTTCCTATGGTCGAGAATTCCACAGGTTCACCACTCTCTGGGTGAAAAAGTTTCTCCTCATCTCGGTCCTTAAACTGTGACCCCTGGTTCTGGACTTCCCCAACATTGGGAACATTCTTCCTGCATCTAACCTGTCGAAACCTGTCAGAATTTTAAACATTTCTATGAGATCCCCTCTCATTCTTCTGAACTCCAGTGAATACAAGCCCAGTTGAGCCAGTCTTTCTTGATATGTCAGTCTCACCATCCCGGGAATCAGTCTGGTGAACCTTCGCTGCACTCCCTCAATAGCAAGAATGCCCTTCCTCAAGTTAGGAGACCAAAACTGTACACAATACTCCAGGTGTGGCCTCACCAAGGCCCTGTACAACTGTAGTAACACCTCCCTGCCCCTGTACTTAAATCCCCTCGCTCTGAAGGCCAACATGCCATTTGCTTTCTTAACCGCCTGCTGTACCTGCATGCCAATCTTCAAAGACTGATGTACCATGACACACAGGTCTCGTTGCACCTTCCCTTTTCCTAATCTGTCATCATTCATGATAATAGTCTGTCTCTCTGTTTTTACCACCAAAGTGGATAACCTCACATTTATCCACATTATACTTCATCTGCCATGCATTTGCCCACTCACCTAACCTATCCAAGTCACTCTGCAGCCTCATTGCAACCTCCTCGCAGCTCACACTTCCACCCAACTTAGTGTCATCCGCAAATTTGGAGATACGACATTTAATCCCCTCGTCTAAATCATTAATGTACAATGTAAACAGCTGGGGCCCCAGCACAGAACCTTGCGGTACCCCACTAGTCACTGTCTGCCATTCCGAAAAGTACCCATTTACTCCTACTCTTTGCTTCCTGTCTGCCAACCAGTTCTCAATCCACGTCAGCACACTACCCCCAATCCCATGTGCTTTAACTTTGCACATTAATCTCTTGTGTGGGACCTTGTTGAAAGCCTTCTGAAAGTCCAAATACACCATATCAACTGGTTCTCCCTTGTCCACTCTACTGGAAACACCCTCAAAAAATTCCAGAAGATTTGTCAATCATGATTTCCCTTTCACAAATCCATGCTGACTTGGACCTATCATGTCACCTCTTTCGCATCTACAACCACAAGGAATATTTTTCTCAAGAATGGGCCTGCGTAGTCGACATGGACTCTGGACCACGGTTTGGAGGGCCAGGACTATAAACTTAGTGGTGCCTCCCTAGGTGCATTGCTTAACTGAGAACATGTGTTACATTTGTGCACGCATGACTCTAAGTCTGCATCGATACCGGGCCCCCACAAGTGGGATCTGGCTATCGCTTTCATCATTACAATGCCTGGGTGGGTACTGTGGAGGTCATGAATGAAAGTGTCCCTGCTATTTTTTGGCACCACTACCCGATCACCCCACAGGAGGCAGTTTGCCTGTATGGACATTTCATCTCTGTGCCGCTGGTATGGCTTTATTTCTTCCTGCATCTCTAACGGGACACTAGACCAACTCCCGTGGAGCACACAGTTTTTTACTAAGGACAGTAAGAGGTCCTGGATCATCCAGGTTCTAATCCGTCGGGTGGTAACAGGTGATTGCTCACTTTCGAATGCTTCCATTACCATAACTAAATCTGCGGGCTGTGCCATCTCCAACCCTGTGGTGGGCAATGGCAGCCTACTGAGAGCATCAGCACAGTTTTCTGTGCCTGGCCTGTGGCGGATGGCGTAGTTGTATGCGGACAATGTGAGCGCCCATCTCTGGATGCAGGCCGATGCATTCGTGTTTATCCCCTTACCTTCAGAGAAGAGGGATATAAGTGGCTTATGGTCGGTTTCCAATTCAAATTTGAGCCCAAACAGCTATTGGTCCATTTTCTTTACCTCATAAAAACACGCCAACGCTTCTTTTATGATCATGCTGTAGGCCCTCTCGGCCTTAGACAGACTTCTGGATGCATAAGCAACCGGTTGCAATTTCCCAAATTCATTAGCTTGTTGCAATACACACCCGACACCATACGACGACGCATAACATGCTAGTACCAAACGCTTACATGGATCATACAACACAAGCAATTTGTTTGAGCATAACAGTTTTCTAGCTTTCTCAAAGGCATTGTCTTGGCTTTTACCCCATACCCATTCATCTCCTTTACGCAGTAAAGAGTGCAGTAGTTCTAACTATTGTGTTCCGAACACAGATGAGACTGCACACAGGGAGATGAAAGTAACAGTGACCTCAGTCTTTATTAAGACACTCCACAGTGAGGAACAGGCCTTAGGGGCCGGCTTATATACAGTGCTCCTAAGGGATGCTGGGATCCCTTGGGACTTCAGGGGATGCGCTCCCTTGTGGCGGAACATGGGAGTGCATGCTTTACAGATACACAACATCACTCCCCCCCCAAAGTCAAAGTGAAAACTATTTACAAGGTGAAGCGGTCGGAAGCCTTTCTTTCCCTGGTGGACTGCCTCGGTACAAATGTCTGTTCTAGTGTGTTGGCTGTGCCCTCGCTGGGCTGGCGTGTTGTTGGCCCTGCAGGGCTGCTGGGTGAGCCTGGCCTTGCTGGGCTGTTGGGCATGATGGGTTCGATTTCCTGATCCGGGGTGGTGTCGTTGATCCTTTGGGTGTGTGTTGTGGGTTCGAAAAAGGTGGTGTCTGCTGTGGGTTGTTCAGGGCAGTCTGTGAACCACAGCCTCGTTTGGTCCAGGTGCTTTCTGCAAATTTGTTCATTGTCTAGTTTGATTTCAAAAACCCTACTCCCTTCTTTAGCTATCACCGTGCCCGCGATCCACTTGGGACCATGTCCATAGTTTAGCACATACACAGGGTCATTCAGATCAATTTCCCGTGACACAATGGCGCGACCATCGTTTACATTTTGTTGTTGCCGCCTGCTCTCTACCTGATCATTCAGGTTGGGGTGAACCAGCGAGAGTCTGGTTTTAAATGTCTTTTTCATGAGTAGCTCAGCTGGGGGCACCCCTGTGAGCGAGTGGGGTCTTGTGCGGTAGCTGAGCAGTACTCGGGGCACTCACTTTGGAGTGAGCCTTCTGTGACTCGTTTAAGACTCTGTTTGATAGTTTGTACTGCCCGCTCTGCCTGCCCATTGGAGGCTGGTTTAAACGGGGCCGAGGTGACATGTTTGATCCCATTGCAGATCATGAATTCTTTAAATTCGGCACTGGTGAAACATGGCCCGTTGTCACTGACCAGTATGTCAGGCAGGCCGTGGGTGGCAAACATGGCCCTCAGGCTTTCAATGGTGGCGGTGGCGGTGCTTCCCGACATTATTTCACATTCAATCCATTTTGAAAAAGCATCCATCACCACCAGTAACATTTTACCGAGAAACGGGCCCGCATAGTCGACATGGATCCTCGACCATGGTCTGTAGGGCCAGGACCACAAACTTAGTGGTGCCTCTCTGAGCACGTTGCTCAACTGAGCACACACGCTGCATTGCTGTACACAGGACTCTAAGTTAGAGTCGATACCGGGCCACCACACGTGGGATCTGGCTATCGCTTTCATCATTACTATACCTGGGTGTGTGCTGTGGAGATCTGAGATGAACGTCTCTCTGCCCTTTTTGGGTAGCACTATGCGGTTACCCCACAACAGGCAGTCTGCCTGAATGGACAGCTCGTCCTTTCGCCGCTGGAATGGCTTGATTAGCTCTTGCATTTCAACGAGGATGCTGTACACAGTTTTTTACTAGGATCAGCAGAGGATCTTGGCTGGTCCAAGTCCTAATCTGGTGGGCCATGACAGGTGATTTATTAATTTCAAACGCTTCCATGACCATCAACAAGTCTGTGAGCTGTGCCACCATCAACAAGTTTGCAGGCTGCGCCATTTCCACCCCTGTGGTGGGCAATGGTAGCCGACTGAGAGCATCTGCACAGTTCTCGGTGCCTGGCCTGTGGCGGATGGTATAGTTATATGCTGATAGCGCGAGTGCCCACCTTTGTGTTCGGGCTGAGGCATTCGTATTTATCCCCTTGTTTTCAGCGAACAGGGATATGAGGGGCTTGTGATCGGTTTCCAGCTCAAATTTGAGGCCAAACAGTTACTGATGCATTTTCTTTAACCCGAACACACACGCTAATGCCTCTTTCTCAATCATGCCGTAGGCCCTCTCGGCCTTAGACAAGCTCCTGGAGGCATAGGCGACAGGTTGCAACTTCCCCGCAACGTTAGCTTGTTGTAATACACACCCGACTCCGTACGACGATGCATCACATGCTAGCACAAGTCTTTTACACAGGTTATACAATATAATAACTTGTTGCAGCATAAAATGTTTCTGGCTTTCTCAAAAGCAATTACTTGTTTTTTTCCCTATACCCAGTTCTCACCTTTACGCAATAACACATGTAGGGGCTCTAAGAGAGTGGTTAACCCCGGTAGGAAGTTACGAAAATAGTTGAGGAGTCCCAGGAACGACCGCAGCTCCGTGACGTTCTGTGGCCTGGGCGCGTTCCTGATAGCCTCTGTCTTGACGTCTCTGAGCCGAATGTCGTCTGCCGCGATCTTTCTCCCCAAAAACTCCACTTCTGTTGCCATGAAGACACATTTCGACCTCTTCAGCCGCAGCCCTACGTGATCCAGTCGCTGGAGGACCTCCTCCCGATTTTGTAGGTGCTCGACGGTGTCCCGACCCGTGACCAATATGTCGTCCTGAAAAACCACCGTGCATGGTACCGACTTGAGTCGGCTCGCCATGTTTCTCTGGAAGATCGCTGCAGCCGACCGAATTCCAAGCGGGCATCTGTTGTAGATGAACAGTCCTTTTTGCGTGTTGATGGATGTGAGCCCCTTCGAAGACTCCTCCAGCTCCTGCCTCATGTAGGCCAAAGTCAGGTCGAGCTTGGTGAACATGTTGCCTCCTGCCAGCATCGCAAATAGTCATCTGCCTTAGGTAGCGGGTATTGTTCCTGTAGCAAGAAACGATTAATAATTACTTTATAATCGCCGCAAAACCTGACTGTGCCATCACTTTTGAGTACTGGAACAATCGGGCTGGCCCACTCGCTGAATTCCACTGGGGAGATGATGCCCTCGCTGTGCAGCCTGTCCAGTTCGATTTCCACTCTCTCCCTCATCATGTGAGGTACCGCGCGCGCCTTGTGGTGAATGGGTTGTGCCTCTGGGACTAAGTGGATCCGCACCTTTGCCCCGGAAAAGTTTCCCAGGCCTGGCTCAAAAAGGGAAGGAAATTTGTTAAGAACCTGGGTACATGAGGCCTCATCGACATGTGATAGCGCTCGGATGTCATCCCAGTTCCAGCGGACTTTGCCCAGCCAGCTCCTTCCAAGCAGTGTGGAGCCATCACCCAGGACAATCCAGAATGGCGGTTCATACACCGTGCCCTCGTAGGTGCCTTGACCATGGCGCTGCCCAGGACAGTGATAAGCTCTTTGGTGTATGTTCTCAGTTTCGAGTGGATGGGGCTCTGGGCTGGTCGGAGTGCCTTGTTCCAACACAGTCTCTCAAACATCTTTTTACTCATGATGGATTGGCTAGCGCCAGTGTCTAGTTCCATGGCTACGGGTAAGCCATTCAATTTTACATTTAGCATTATAGGTGGACATTTCATCGAAAATGTGTGCACCCCGTGTACTTCAGCATCTGCCTCCTCTCTCTGAGGATCGAAATTGCTTTGATCCACCATGGACCGATCTTCCTCCACCACGTGGTGGTTATCAGGTTTTGCAGAGCTTGCAGCTTGTCTGCAAGCTCGTTGGAGGTGCCCCATTATCCCACAATTTTTGCAAACATACCTTTTGAAGTGGTATGAATAGGCTGAATGGAAGCCTCCACAATGCCAACAAGGTGTGAATTGCCTTGCATTCATCCATTGTTGCGAACTCTGAGTCATCTGGGTCACCTGAGGCCTGCTGGCAGTTGCAGACTCGTGGTTTCTGCCCTGTACATTTCTGCTCGCAAACACAGTTCCAGTTAATTTATGAACATTGCTAGCCCTTGTGTGCTGAGAGATTTGTTTGGTGTTATCACTGGTGGACATAAACGCCTGTGCTATCGCAATGGCCTTACTGAGGATCGGTGTCTCTACAGTCAAAAGTTTTTGTCGGATGGTCTCTTGGCCAATGCCCAGTATAAAAAAGTCTCTGAGCATTTGCTCCAGGTAGCCATCAAACTCACATTGTCCTGCAAGTCGCCTTAGCTCGGCGACGTAGCTCGCCACTTCCTGACCTTCAGATCGCTGGCACATGTAGAACCGATACCTCGCCATCAGCACGCTCTCCCTCGGGTTAAGATGCTCCCGAACCAATGTACACAGCTCCTCATACGACTTATCTGTGGGTTTCACCGGAGCCAGAAGATTCTTCATGAGACTGTAGGTCGGTGCCCCGCAGACTATGAGGAGGACCGCTCTCCTTTTTGCAGCGCTTCCTTCTCCATCCAGCTCGTTGGCTACAAAGTACTGGTCTAGCCATTCGACATAGGCTTCCCAGTCCTCACCCTCCGAGAACTTCTCCAGGATGCCCACATTTTGCTGCATCTTTGCCTTGGATTCGTATACTTGTCGCCAGTTATTGTGTTCCTAACACAGGTGAGACTGCACACAAGGAGTTTAGAATAACAGTGACCTCAGTCTTTATTAACGCACTCCAGAGTGAGGAACAGGCTTTAGGTCCGGCTTATGTACAGTGCTCCCAAGGAATGCTGGGATCCCTTGGGACTTCAGGGGATTCGCTCCCTGGTGGCAGAACATGGGAGTGCATGCTTTACAGATACACAGCACTAACAGTGTGCTAAGACCCGCTAAAATGTTACCAAAGTAGTTCAGGAGTCCTAGAAACAACCGCAGCTCTGTCACATTCTGCATTCTTGATTGCCTCCATCTTCGAATTGTTGGGCCTTATGCCGTCCATCGTGATTGTTCTCCCCAGGAACTCCACTTCAGGCGCCAGGAAAACAAACTTCAAGCGTTTTAACCTGAGCCCCACACGATTAAGCCAACTAAAAACCTCCTCAAGGTTCTGCAGGTGCTTGATGGTGTCCCGACCTGTAACCAAAATGTCGTCCTGGAAGATCACAGTGCGCGGGACCGACTTCAGTAAGCTTTCCATGTTCCTCTGGAATATCGCCGCCGCTGATTGAATCCCAAACGGGCATCTGTTGTAAATGAAGAGACCTTTGTGCGTGTTGATGCAGGTGAGGCCCTTCCTTGATTCCTCCAGCTCCTGCGTAATGTAGGCTGAGGTCAAGTTCAGCTTCGTGGACATTTTTCCTCCTGCCAGCGTCGCAAATAGGTCGTCTGCCTTTGCTAACGGGTATTGATCCTGAAGGGAGAAATGATTGATAGTTACTTTGTAATCACCACAGATTCCGACGGTGCAATCTTCCTTGAGGACTGGAACAATCGGACTGGCCCACTTGGCGAATTCGATCAGCGAAATGATGCCCTCTCGTTGCAGCCGGTCTAGCTCGATCTCTACCCTCTCTCTCATCATGTATGGTACTGCTCTCGCCTTGTGATGGATGGGTTGCGCCCCCGGAATCAAATGGATCTGCACTTTTGTTCCTTGGAACTTCCTGATATCTGGTTCGAACAGCAAGGGGAACTTGTTTCATACCTGGGCACATGAAGTGTCGTTGACGGACGAGAGCACTCGGACGTCGTCCCACTTCCAGCATATCTTTCCTAGCCTGCTCCTGCCGAACAGCATGGGGCCATCGCCCGGTACCACTCAGAGTGGTAATTTGTGCACCACTCCATCGTAGACCTTTACGGTAGCACTGCCGATTATTGGAATCAGTTCCTTTGTGTACATTCTCAGTTTAGTACAAATGGGAGTCAGGACTAGCCTTGCTGCACCAAAGTTTATCGGAAGTCTTTTTGCTCAGTATGGACTGGCTCGCGCCCATGTCCAACTCCGTTGACGCTGGGAATCCATTTAATTCCACCTTCAGCATTATCGGGCGCCACTTTGTGGTAAATGTGTGCACCCATATATCTCTGCCTCCTCAGTCTGAGGCTCTGGCTCATCGTGATCCACTGTGGATCTGTCCTCCTCTGCAATGTGGTGGTTTTCAAGATTAGCAGGGTTTGCAGCTCGCCTGCACATACATTGGAGGTGTCCCATTGTTTCACAGCCCTTGCAAACGTATCCTTTGAAGCAGTATGAATGGAAGCGATGATCACCTCTGCAGCGCCAACAAGATGTTAATGGCCTTGCATTCATCACCCTTGATAGTGGACTCTGAGACATCTGCGGACGTGCAGCTGCAGGCATATGAGTCCTGCCCTGTATGTTACAGTTCGAAAACAACATTACTTTGTTCACAGTACTTGCAACAGCACTCGTGTGCTGAGAGATTTGTTTGGTTTTGTCACTGGTGGCGATGAACGCCTGGGCTATCGCTATGGCTTTATTCAAGGTTGGGGTCTCTATAGTCAAAGGTTTGCGAAGTATTACTTCATGACCAAAGCCAAGTACAAAAAAGTCCCTGAGCATGTGCTCCAAGTGTCCTCCAAATTCACAATGTCCTGCAAGGTGCCTTAGCTCAGCGACGTAGCTCGCCACTTCCTGGCCTTCAGACCTCTTGTACGTGTAGAACCGGTACCTCACCATCAGAATGCTTTCCTTTGGGTTTACATGTTCTCTCCCAAAATTTCTCCAGGATGCCCACAGTTCTCTGCATTGTTGTGGCAGGGTTCATTATCTGTATCTCGTTGCCAATTGTTAAGTCTTGCATAAAGAATCTGACCAGATACTGTGAGCTCAAAGTAACGTGTGACCGTAGTCTTTTGTTCAGGTCTCCAGAGTGCCTCTCCAGCCTGTGAGGCCTCCTTAATATACAGGTGCTCCATGGGATTGTGGGATCCCTTTGGACTCCAGGGGATGAGCCCTCTGGTGGTTAAACAAGGTATTTACATATATAACACAATCTTATATCAATGATTTGGATGAGGGGACCAAATGTAATATATCCAAGTTTGCTGATGATACAAAGCTAGGTGGGAATGTAAGTTGTGAGGAGGATGCAAAGAGGCTTCAAGGGGATATAGACAAACTAAGTGAATGGATAAGAACATGGCAAATAGAATATAATGTGGGGAAATGTGAAATTATCTACTTTGTTAGGAAAAATAGAAAAGCAGAGTTTTTTTAAGTGTTGAGAGATTGGGAAATGTTGGTGTTCAGAGGGATCTGGGTGTCCTTGTACATGAATCACTGAAAGTTAACATGCAGGTACAGCAAGCAATTAAGAAAGCAAATGGTATGTTGGCCTTTATTAGAAGAGGATTTGAGCATGAGTAAAAATGTCTTATATAGGGCCCTGGTGAGACCACACATGGAGTATTGTGTGCAGTTTTGATCTCCTTACCTAAGGAAGGATATACTTGCCATAGAGGGAGTGCAACGAAGTTTCACCAGACTGATTCCTGGGATGAAACATAGAAACATAGAAACATAGAAAATAGGTGCAGGAGTAGGCCATTTGGCCCTTCGAGCCTGCACCGCCATTCGGCTGATCATTCCTTCAGTACCCCTTTCCTGCTTTCTCTCCATACCCCTTGATCCCCTTAACCGTGAGAGCCAGATCTAACTTCCTCTTGAATATATCCAGTGAACTGGCATCAACAACTCTCTGCGGCAGGGAATTCCACAGGTTAACAACTCTCTGAGTGAAGAAGTTTCTCCTCATCTCAGTCCTAAATGGCCTACCCCTTATCCTAAGACTATGTCCCCTGGTTCTGGACTTCCCCAACATCGGGAACATTCTTCCTGCATCTAACCTGTCCAGCCCCGTCAGAATCTTATATGTTTCTATGAGATCCCCTCTCATCCTTCTAAGCTCTAGTGAATAAAGGCCCAATTGATCCAGTCTCTCCTCATATGACAGCCCAGCCATTCCTGGAACCAGTCTGGTGAACCTTTGCTGCACTCCCTCAATAGCAAGAACGTCCTTCCTCAGACTAGGAGACCAAAACTGAACACAATATTCCAGGTAAGGCCTCACTAAGGCCCTGTACAACTGCATTAAGACCTCCCTGTTTCTATATTCAAATTCCCTAGCTATGAAGGCCAACATACCATTTGCCTTCTTTACCGCCTGCTGTACCTGCGTGCCCACTTTCAGTGACTGATGAACCATGACACCCAGGTCTCATTACACCTCCTCTTTTCCTAGTCTGCCACCATTCAGCTAATATTCTGCCTTCGTGTTTTTGCCCCCAAAATGGATAACCTCACATTTATCCACATTATACTGCATCTGCCATGCATTTGCCCACTCACCTAACCTGTCCAAGTCACCCTGCAGCCTCTTAGCGTCCTCCTCACAGCTCACACCGCCACCCAGTTTAGTGTCATCTGCAAACTTGGAGATATTACACTCTATTCCTTCATCCAAATCGTTAATGTATATTGTAAAGAGTTGAGGTCCCAGCACTGAGCCCTGCGGCACTCACTAGTCACTGCCCGCCATTCTGAAAAGGACCCGTTTATCCCAACTCTCTGCTTCCTGTCTGCCAACCAGTTCCCTATCCACGTCAGTATATTACCCCCAATACCATGTGCTTTGATTTTGCACAACAATCTCTTGTGCGGGACCTTGTCAAAAGCCTTTTGAAAGTCCAAATACACCACATCCACTGGTTTTCCCTTGTCCACTCTGCTAGTTACATCCTCAAAAAATTCCAGAAGATTCGTCAAGCATGATTTCCCTTTCATAAATCCATGCTGACTTGGTCCGATCCTGTCACTGCTTTCCAAATGCGCTGCTATTTCATCCTTCATGATTGATTCCAACATTTTCCCCACTACTGATGTCAAGCTAACTGCACTATAATTACCCGTTTTCTCTCTCCCTCCTTTTTAAAAAAGTGGTGTTACATTAGCTACCCTCCAGTCCATGGGAACAGATCCAGAGTCGATAGCCTGTTGGAAAATGATCACCAATGTATCCACTATTTCTAGGGCCACTTCCTTGAGCAATCTGGGATGCAGACTATCAGGCCCCGGGGATTTATCGGTCTTCAATCCCATCAATTTCCCGAACGCAATTTCCCGCCTAATAAAGGATATCCTTCAGTTCCTCCTTCTCACTAGACCCACTGTCCCCTAGTACCTTGGAAGGCTATTTATATCTTCCTTCGTGAAGACAGAACCGAAGCATTGGTTCAATTGGTCTGCCATTTCTTTGTTCCCCATTATAATTTCACCTGAATCCGACTGCAAGGGACCAACGTTTGTCTTTACTAATCTTTTTCTCTTCTCATATTTATAGAAGCTTTTGCAGTCAGTTTTTATATTCCCTGCAAGCTTCCTCTCATATTCTATTTTCCCCCTCTTAATTAAACCCTTAGTCCTCCTCTGTTGAATTCTAAATTTCTCCCAGTCCTCAGGTTTCTTGCTTTTTCTAGCCAATTTATATGCCTCTTCCTTGGATTTAACACTATCCTTAATTTCCTTTGTTAGCCATGGTTGAGCCACCTTCCCAGTTTTATTTTTACTCCAGACAGGGATGTACATTTGCTGAATTTCATCCATGTGATCTTTTACTTATCCACCGTCAACCCTTTGAGTATCGTTTGCCAGTCTATTCTAGCCAATTCACGCCTCATACCGTCGAAGTTACTTTTCCTTAAGTTCAGGACCCTAGTTTCCGAATTAACTTTGTCACTCTACATCTTAATAAGGAATTCTACCATATTATGGTCACTTTTCCCCAAGGGGCCTCGCACAACAAGATTGCTGATTAGTCCCTTCTCATTACACATCACCCAGTCTAGGATGGCCAGCTCTCTGGTTGGTTTCTCGACATATTGGTCTAGAAAACCATCCCTAATACACTCCAGGAAATCCTCCTCCACCGCATTGCTACCAGTTAGGTTAGCCCAATCAATGTGTAGATTAAAGTCGCCCATGATAACTGTTGTACCTTTATTGCACACATCCCTTATTTCCTGTTTGATGCTGTCCCCAACCTCACTACTACTATTTGGTGGTCTATACACAACTTCCACTAGCGCTTTCTGCCTTTTGGAATTCCGCAGCTCCACCCATACCGATTCCACATCATCCAGGCTAATGTCCTTCCTTACAATTGCATTGATTTCATCTTTAACCAGCAACGCCACCCCGCCTCCTTTTCTTTTCTGTCTATCCTTCCTAAATGCGGTGGGGAGATTGAGCTATGAGGAGAGATTGACTAGACTAGGCCTGTATTCTCTAGAGTTTTGAAGAATGAGAGGTGATCTCATTGAAACATACAAAATTCTTACAGGGCTTGACAGGTTTGATGCAGGGAAAATATTTCCCCTGGCTGGGGAATCTAGAACCATGGGTCACAGTCTCAGAATAAGGGTTTGGCCATTTAGGACTGAGATGAGGAGAAATTTCTTCACTCAGAGGGTAGTGAATCTTTGGAATTCTCCACCCCAGAGGGCTGTGGAGTTTCAGTCATTGAGTATATTCAAGACAGAGATCGATAGATTTTTGGATATTAAGGGAAACAGGGGATATGGGAATAGTGCAGGAAAGTGGAGTTGAGGTAGATGATCATCCATGATCTTACTGAATGGCAGAGCAGGCTCGAGGGGCCAAATGGCCTACTCCTGCTCCTATTTCTTATGTTCTTATTAAGTCCTGTTCACCCATTACACCTGTGCTTGCTGACCTACATTGACACCTGGTTAAGCAACGCCTTGATTTCAAAATTCTCATCCTTGTTTTCATATCTCTCCATTGCCTCGCCCCTCCCTAACTTGTAGGATGTTTGTTTTCCACTCTACTTTGATTCATAGACCTCGGGAATATAAGGAAAGGACTCCATGTAATGCAAAGTTTAGGCTTAAACCCAACTGCTAGTTTTATTACACAAAAACCAACTAAAAATTACAGAACAAGACTTCTGAGAGAATTGACCGAAGACATACAATCACTCATCCAGCCAGTTGCTGCTGTTGTCGATTGTATGCTTGTGGTTGTTGTTCCTTGACCGGTTATTCCTCTCCAATGTTCTCTCCTTTTCTTTCTGCTTGTTGATCGTAGTCTTCCTTCATGCTCTTCTTGATCTTTTTCCCTCTGAGCTACTGTTCTCAGCTGTACATATATATCCATTTGATGAATACATCTCCTGCTGGGCTGCTTTTCTGTTAATGCATCTGGATCAGTCTCGATGTTTGTGGTGATTTGTTTGGATGGCTGTGATGATGAGTTTGGATGGCCACAATTTGCACACGGAGTTGACAGGCCAAAAGATAACTCCTTATCTTTGGTGCCCCATTATTCAAAAATGCACATCTTGTGGGATCCTTTGTTGTCCTGGTTTTTCGCAGACTTATAGTCTCCATAGGGAACTGGTTTCCCCCTCTGGCCAATCAATCCAGGGGCTCTGATTTGATTGTATCAAATCCTTTGTCTCGATGTTTAAACAGGTCTAGCTCCTGACCGCAGAAATTGCATTAATCAGTGATGAGTCACCATCTACCCCAGCCTGGCGCCTTTTCTCCCGCCCAAGAAGTCCCTAAGGTTTCTTTCAAACCATTTTTAGTTTGCGGCCTCTTGCTATGCCTTTTGTGAAAATGTGTAAACCTTACAATCTCTGTAATCTCTTTGAGCCCCACAACCCCCCCCGAGATATCTGCCTTCCATCCTTCTGAGTCTGGGCTACTTCCCCCCTCCCCCATCCCCTGAAATCCACAATACTTTAGCCATTGTGGTTCTATACTCTCATTCTCTTCCAAAATTGCCTTTCTTCACCTCTCCCTTCTTTCCAAAGCTTGCTTGATAACTTCCTCTTTGACCTTGTCTTTTGTCACATCTGAATTTTTCCCCAGTTTGTTCTCAGTGTCCAAATTTCTCCTGCTCTTGTCAGGCTGCTTCGGTCGTTTTGATCTGTTAGTTGTTATTGTCATACTGCACCAGAATTGCATTTGATACTGGCCTTACTTGCTCTATAAACTGCATTTTGTCTTGGTGATATAGACTCTCTTTAACCTTTTCTTCACTTTTGAATTACATAGCAATAGCAACAACAAATGAAAAATAACATAAGCACAAAAAAGAGGTTCACATTACACTATTTACAGCAGAAAGCAACATTGAAACAAGAGGAAACTAAATGCAACCTTGTAACAGTTAAACACCTGAGGCAAGATTAAACGAATTATCACGGATGTTAACAATAATATGAACTAAGAGAGGAATGATGTGGTGAGCGTCATATAAGAACTAATGCAAGGAGTACCATAGGATGATTATTCAGGTCCGATATTAATATGGATGGTTGGAGTCATAGAATATAACAAGGACATCGACTGAATAATAGTTTCTTTGGTCCCATGGCCTCTACCACCCTTTGCGGGAAAGGCCATTCCACTCTACCATACGGTATCTGACATCTGAATGGCCTTCAACATCAAGGATGGTCATTTAAATGAGGTACTGCAGGACTGCTAGCAACTATGAATATATACACGAGAATGAACCAGCAACTTAAGGACAGGAGGGGAGAAACAGAGAGCAATAATATAATTTAAAATGTCATTATAACCTAAACTATAATGAATAATTTTACATATAAATTTATAAGTGTGGATGCACAGATTTGTACATTTATCACAACTGTATTTTACAAACATGCATCACTTGGTTTTTAAGAGACGTAGTTGCTTTGGTATAAGTTGAGAGACTTACAAACCCATAAATAAGGAAGAAATAACAAGTCAGATTAAAAAAAAAACTCATTTTATAATTGTTACTGGAAGGATCCTTCCATGCAGTGAATTCAGATATGTACCAATAATCCCTATGTCTTGTTAATAAAATATTTACAATTTTCAAGTGAAACAGTGCAACACAAGCAATTATGGTGCAGTTTGACGTAGGTGTTAAATGTCAAATGTCATCACCAACTGGTACATTTTAGTGTCCCGGTTTCTTTTCCAAACATCCTGAAATTTGAAAGGGAAGTAAAATATTTCAACCATCTTTGTTGATTGATTTCATAGTGGAATACTCTAATGTCTTTCATTATTATTTTGCACAATTTACTAATAAAAAAGCAAATACTGTTTGAAATATGTTTCAAGTGAAAGTAAACTACTAAACCTAATAAGTACTAAGCACTTATATAAGAAGTATGCTCTTCAGTGCCCATATGCACTGTGTTTATATATTTAAATAAATAAAACTATGTATGTAACATAAATAGATGTGTATCTTCATGGATCAAAATTACATAAGTAAATAAATCTGTGTGTCTGATCTACAATAGATATGATTAAACATGTACAGCATACAATGTAAGATATTACATATATAAATGGAATAAATATTAAATTTATAAATTAGAAATGTATGTAATTGTACAACTATATGTAACAATGTTTAAGTATAAATGTATGAAATTAATTCTATCTAATGATTTAAAATTCTGTTCTAAAATATGCCAAATTGCAAATACATTGGATTATATATAAATATATGCAATTGTAAATAAATATAAATTGTAAATATAAATGTATATATATAGATTTTAATTTTAAATACATATATATAAATGTATTGACTCATAAATATAAATTTATGAAATAACGATAGTTACTGTATCGACAGGTAGCATAGTTTTGTAGCGAAAATATTTCCTTAGTTCTCAAAGTGTTATGTGTAAGTTGATGTGATTTAAATTTTTACCACTTTAGTTATAACCAAAGCCTAGGAAGATAATAAGAAAACAGTATTACCTCATTTAAAGTACGGGTCTGAAACCAACTACCCGGGCCAAAGAGTAAAAGGAAGAAAAAACTATGAGCCAAAATTTGGTGCTCCGGTTTTTTCGGTGCACTTATATAAGGTGCGCCGACTTTCCACGCTCAAAATGGCGGCGAAAGGATATTGGCGTATTCTCTCCACTCTGTCGACTGTCCTTGTGCTTGGCTCAGCGTGGCAATTACTGTCATGTATTCAACCAGCATTGTAACCCATGTATAATCTGACCTAAGTTGTACACTTTGCGAACAATGACCACTAGGTGGTGAACTTGTGCGAGACACTCCTAACCTGGACCTTCAGATATCAAAGGGGAAGCTCCACCCACTTCCATCACTTGAGTGCTATGGAATAAAGGACAGGTCACAGACTGACCTTCTCTCAAGCATGGGCCTCGTGTGCATTTATACTGTATAGTAAGGACGTATCAATAGCGACGAGAAACTGGGATTTAAACCACGCGAGCATGGCCACGAGCAGAACAGACGAGAGGTACCGTGTTAAGGAATGGTTGGGACAGAGATTCAACATTGCTAAAGCAGCACACAGTTCTCCAGGCAGACATGGGCAGTCAGGCATGCCCCAACATGTAGTCGAACCCAGAGGGGGAGTTCGACAGAGACAATGGCAAGCTGAACGCCGATTCACACCATTGCAAGGGACAATGTGGCCAGTAATGGGGCCATCAACACCTGTTAATGGCGCACTCAAGGACAATAACAGGGGCAGTCAGGGACGATCGACTGGCAAGGGACCTTTTGTTTCAAACAGCAGCTCATGTTGGAGGCGTGGAGGCACACACTCAGCCGGAGTTTGCAGAGATGAGCAAAATACCTGCAGAAATTGCAGAAATGAACGCTGGCGGAAATCGCTGGAAGCTGAAGTTCAGCAAGTTCATGTGGAGCACGTATACAGTTCAATACACCAGGACGCCACCGATAATGATGAAAGTGCTCCTCAATGGCATCCCAGTATCAATGGAGCTAGACACGGGGGCCAGCCAGTCCCTGATGGGTATCAAACAGTTTGAAAAGTTGTGGGCGTCCAAGGCCAGGAGGCTAAAATTATCGCCGATTGACGCACAGCTACGGACATACACAAAGGAGATCATTCCGGTGCTAGACAGCGCCAAGGTAGTCGTGATCCACAAAGATTCGGAGAACAGGTTGCCACTCTGGGTTGTCCCACACTACTGGGGAGGAGTTGGTTTGCTGTCATGAACTAGAAAAGGGGCGATGTCAAAGCAATTTCCTCTTTGGAGCGAGTATCATGCTCACAGATCCAGGACAAATTTGACTCATAATTTCAACCCGGCATTGGCACTTTCATGGGGGCCAAGGTAGTGATTCACATAAACCTGGACGCCAGGCCAGTACACTACAAGGCCAGAGCGGTGCTGTACGTGATGCGGGAAAAAATAGAAGGCGAATTGGACCGCATGCTGAGGGAAGGCATCATCTCGCCAGTCGAATTCAGTGACTGGGCGAGCCCGATTGTGCCGGTGCTCAAGGCGGATGGATCGGTCAGGATATGTGGCGATTACAAGGCCACCATCAATCGGGTGTCACTCCAAGACCAGTATCCGCTACCGAGAGCGGAGGACCTCTTTACGACGCTATCCGGTGGCAAACTTTTTTCAAAATTGGACCTGACCTCAGCTTACATGACCCAGGAGCTGGCGAGTGAGTCGAAGAAGCTGACCACCATCACGACACACAAAGGGCTGTTTGAGTACAACAGATGCCCGTTCGGGATTCGCTCGGCCGCCGCGATCTTCCAACGAAATATGGAAAGCCTCCTCAAGTCGATTCCAGGGACAGTGGTTTTTCAGGACGACATCCTCATCACGGGTTACGATACTGAAGAACACCTCCACGACCTGGAGGAGGTGCTACGCAGACTGGACCGGGTATGTCTGCGACTGAAAAAGGCGAAGTGCGTCTTCCTAGCTCCAGAGGTAGAATTCCTGGAGATGAGGGTAGCAACAGACGGGATCAGCCCTACTGCGTCCAAGACGGAAGCGATCCAGAGAGCACCCAGACCCCATAACACGACGGAGCTGCGTTCATTCCTGGGGCTCCTGAACTATTTTGGTAACTTTCTTCCCAAATTGAGCACGCTGCTAGAGCCGCTACACGTGCTCCTACGCAAAGGTCACAAATGGGTCTGGGGGGACAGCCAGGAAAGGGCTTTTAATAGAGCACGCAATTTGTTATGTTCCAACTACCTGTTAACGCTATATGACCCATGTAAGAAACTTGTGTTAATGTGCGATGCATCGTCCTATGGTGTTGGATGTGTGTTGCAGCATGTCAATGCCAAGGGTCAGTTACAGCCGGTAGCTTATGCCTCCAGAAGTCTGTCCCAGGCAGAAAGGGGCTACGGGATGGTAGAAAAGGAGGCGCTCGCATATGTATATGCGGTAAAGAAAATGCACCAGTACCTGTTTGGCAGCAAATTTGAGCTGGAGACAGATCACAAACCCCTAACGTCCCTTTTGGCCGAAAACAAGGTCATAAATGCAAATGCATCGGCCCGCATATAGAGGTGGGCACTCATGTTAGCCGCCTATGACTACACAATTCGGCACACACCGGGCACCGAAAACTGCGCCGATGCACTCAGCAGGCTCCCACTAGCCACCACTGAGGGGGGCTACCGAGCATGCTGCTGAGATGGTCATGGCTGTAGAAGCTTTCGGAAGCGAAGGCTCACCCGTGACAGCCTGTCAGATTAAAGTCTGGACAAATAGAGACCCGCTATTGTCTCTAGTCAAGAAATGTGTCCTGAATGGGGACTGGGCAGCCACGTACAGGGCATGCCCTGAGGAATTTAAACCATTTCACAGGCGCAGGGATGAACTCTCGATTCAGGCTGATTGCCTACTGTGGGGAAACCGCATAGTCATGCCCCAGATGGGCAGAGAGGTGTTCATTAGAGAACTCCACAATGGGCACCCGGGATTGTCACGATGAAGGCAATTGGCAGGTCACACGTTTGGTGGCCAGGGATAGACGCAGATCTGGAACTTTGTGTTCGCAGGTGCAACACGTGTGCCCAGCTGGGCAATGCGCCAAGGGAAGCCCCCCTTAGTCCCTGGCCATGGCCCGCCAAGCCTTGGTGACACATCCATGTGGACTATGCAGGTCCTTTCATGGGAAAAATGTTTTTGGTTTTAGTAGACGCCGACTCCAAATGGATCGAGTGTGACATTTTAAATTCAAGCACATCCTCTGCCACGGTAGAAAGTCTACGGGCAATGTTCTACCGGACATCTTGGTCAGCGACAATGGCCCGTGCTTCACAAGCACTGAATTCCAGGACTTCATGGCAGGCAATGGAATTAACCATGTCAGAATGGCACCGTTCAAGCTGGCCTCAAACGGCCAGGCAGAACGAGCAGTGCAGATAATCAAACAGGGGATGCTCAGAATCCAAGGGGTTCCCTACAATGCCGCTTATCACGCCTCCTGTTGGCCTACAGATCCCGACCACACTCTATCACAGGGGTTCCACCTGCAGAGCTGCTAATGAAAAGGACACTCAAAACCCGGTTATCCCTTATATATCCCACCATGAAAGAAATTGTCGAGAGCAGGCGCCAGTCACAATATGACTACCATGACAGGAATGCGAGGGCGTGATGTATTGATGTAAATTACCCTGTTTTTGTCCTCAACTACGCTGCAGGGCCCAAATGGCTTGCAGGCACTGTGGTTGCCAAAGGGGAAATAGGATTCTGGTAGTTAAACTTGCCAATGGACAAATCTGCCGCAAACATGTGGATCAAACAAAAAGGAGGTTCAGCAACCCCATAGAAGAAGCAGAGGAAGAACACAATATAGAGTTCACTCCTCCACAGGTGACTGAACACAGGAACCAAAGGGAGGAGAGCCCAGTCACTGTGGGCAGTCCGGACAGGCCTGAGGCACCGCAAACAGCAGACACTCAAGCCAGCGCCCAACAACCGGAGCCCCAACTCAGGTGCTCTACACCACTAGTAAACCACCAGAGAGACTCAACCTGTGATCCCAATAAGACTTTGGGGGGGGAGGTGATGTCATGTATTCAACCAGCATTGTAACCCATGTATAATCTGACCTAAGTTGTACACTGTGAGAACATTGACCACTAGGTGGTGAACTTGTGGGAGACACTCCTAACCTGGACCTTCAGATATAAAAGGCGAAGCTCCACCCACTTCCATCACTTGAGTGCTATGGAATAAAGGACAGGTCACAGACTGGCCTTCTCTCAAGCATGGGCCTTGTGTGCATTTATACTGTATAATAAGGACATATCAATTACAGAGTGGGGGGCGGAGCTAGGGCACTGCGCTCAAAAGAATGCCGACAGCTCAACGCATGCGCACTGGAGTGTGGGACCCGGTGTCCCACCCCATCCCAGGCTGAGTGGCGTCACGACACGCACCAGGCTGCTGCACGTCAAGGAGAGTCCTGCACCTATCCACGGCCGAGTGGCTTCCCGCACCGAGGTAGGACTTGAGTTTTATTTTTTATTTATTGATGGTTGTGCTTTTTAGTGAAGAGAGTTTTGATGGTGGTGGGGGGCGCGGTGGCAGGGAGGAGAAGAGTTTTGATCGGGGGGAGGGGGGGAAAGAATGTTTTGATCGGGGGTGTGAAGTTTTGATCTGGAGGGGGGAGTTTTGATAGGGGAGGGGGTAGTTTTGATTGAGGGGGGGTGGGGTGGAAGAGGAAGAGAGTTTTGATTGCAGCGGGGAGCGGGGAGTGGGGGGGGGGCGGGGTTGAGGGGAAGAATTTTGACCCGGGTGGGAGAGTGTTTTGATCGCGGGGGCGAGGGGGAGACAGCGGTCTTCGGAGAGAAAAGTTCACCAGTCTCTCGGAGTTGACTCCTGCAGCCTCTGTGTTCTGCGAGCCGAGCCTACTGTGTGTTGTGTGTGGCCAGTTCCCTGCGCTCTCTCTCCCGCCCAGATGTCCCACCCACCTACCCGCACCTATCCTCAATAGAGTGGCCTCTCGCACCGGCAGGCCCACTGACTTCTCGGGTTGAGTTATGAAAGTAGGACTTAAGTTTTATTTTTTATTTATTTATTTTTTATTTATTATTGATGTTTTCTATGCTTCTTGAATGTTGTTGTGAAGGTGTTTAGTGCTTTGCGTGGTCCTCTCCGCTAACCTTCCGCCCCTCCAATCTCTGGCTACTTGCGCTGATTTCTTAACTCTCCGCAAGAGTTTTCTGTGCGGCCACAAGTGGCCACATACGCTGGCCTAACTTAGTTTGGAGCAACTGTTAACTGTCCAATCTGGCTTAAATGGCCAAAACAGGCATAGGTGTCTGGTAACGCCCCCTTTTGAAAAAAAAACAAAACTAAAATAAATCCTAACTAACTCACTTACACTGGTGCAAATTAAATGTGCAGAATGGGGATTTTAAGGATACTCCAGAAAAATCAAGTTGCTCCAAAAAAAAACGGAGCAACTCCTGGGCATATTTGGGCCCAATAAGAGGACCACTTAGATTTCTACTATTAGACATCAACACACATATTTATTTAAATAATGGAAACCATAAATTATATTTCTTTAATACATTTAGTCCAGTATTATATGTCTATAAGATCCCAAATTGTAGTCTGGGTAAAGCATATAGTTAAAATAGAGATTGTTGAAATGTTATCATGCTTTTTTCTCCTCCCGAGTACCATTGCACAATTACCAATATGCAACATGCTTCCTACTTAAGTTGGTAATTAGTCAGGTTGAAACCACACTAATTTTTATTCAGGTTCACTGATTTCTAAACAGGCTGCAATTTTCACAATGCTGATTATGTTACATGTTAATTTATAATCCCAAGTCTAATAATTAAAAAAACAGCGGAGCTTCTATTATCTGTTACAATGGAAGGCAGACCCTGGTTAAAATTAATTGGCAGCTAATCTTAAGTCAACAAATTTCGATCTTACACATTTAGTACAGGAATACTGTAGGGACCAGAATGAAGATAAGGACAATAAAAATAGCATAAATTGAAGTTAATCTTTCTTTGGCTGAAGGAAATTGTGTTGGTGGTTGTGCTATGTGGCAACATCTCATGCAACAATTTGTTGTGCCAAAGGTCTGGTGAATACTTGGGAAGGTAGAAATTTGGAGTGCAGTTAATGGAAGTTCCATTAAATGGCTTGGCTCAGTAATAGCACTCTTGCCTATGTTAAGCGGTCGTGAGTTCAAACCACACTCCAGAAACTTGAGCACAATGTCTAGGTTGACATGTCAGTGCAGTGCTGAGGAAATGTGGTACCGTTGGAGGCACCATCCTTTGGCTGAAAATTTAAACCGAGGCTCTGTCTGCCCTCTTAGATTGGTGCAAAAGGTCCAGCTAACATCACTAAAATGGATAAACTGAACCTTTATTTCATTGCTATTTGAGGATCATAGAAACATAGAAAATAGGTGCAGGAGTAGGCCATTCGGCCCTTCGAGCCTGCACCGCCATTCAATAAGATCATGGCTGATCATTCAACCTCAGTACCCCTTTTCTGCTTTCTCTCCATACCCCTTGATCCCTTTGGCCGTAGGAGCCATATCTAACTCCCTTTTGAATATATCTAAAGAACTGGCCCCAACAACTTACTGCGGTAGAGAATTCCACAGGTTAACCACTCTCTGAGTAAAGAAGTTTCTCCTCATCTCGGTCCTAAATGGCTTACCCCTTATTCTTAGACTGTGACCCCTGGTTCTGAAACTCCCCAGCAACGGGAACATTCTTCCTGCCTCTAACCTGTCCAATCCTGTCAGAATTTTATATGTTTCTATGAGATCCCCTCTCATTCTTCTAAACTCCAGTGGATACAAGCCCAGTTGATCCAGTCTCTCCTCATATGTTAGTCCTGCCATCCCGGAAATCAATCTGGTGAACCTTCGCTGTACTCCCTCAATAGCAAGAACGTCCTTCTTCAGATTAGGAGAACAAAACTGAACACAATATTCCAGGTGTGGCCTCACCAAGGCTCTGTACAACTGCAGTAAGACCTCCCTGCTCCTATACTCAAATCCTCTAGCTATGAATGCCAACATGCCATTTGCCTTCTTCACTGCCTGCTGTACCTTCATGCCAAACTTCAATGACTGATGTACCATGACACCCAGGTCTCGTTGCACCTCCCCTTTTCCTAATCTGTCACCATTCAGATAATATTCTCTCTTCCTGTTTTTGCCACCAAAGTGGATAACCTGACATTTATCCACATTATACTGCATCTGCCATGCATTTGCCCACTCACCTAACCTGTCTATGTCACCCTGCAGCTGCTTAATATCCTCCTCACAGCTCACACCGCCACCCAGCTTAGTGTCATCTGCAAACTTGGAGATATTGCACTCAATTCCTTCATCTAAATTGTTGATGTATATTGTAAATAGCTGGGGTCCCAACACTGAACCCTGCGGCACCCCACTGGTCACTGCCTGCCATTCTGAAAAGGACCCGTTTATTCCGACTCTCTGCTTCCTGTCTGCCAACCAGTTCTCTATCCAAAAACACCACATCCACTGGTTCTCCCTTGTCCACTCTACTAGTTACATCCTCAAAAAATTCTAGAAGATTTATCAAGCATGATTTCCCTTTCATAAATCCATGATGACTTTGACCGATACTGTAACTGCTTTCCAAATGCACTGCTATTTCATCTTTAATAATTGATTCCAACATGTTCCACACCACCGATGTCAGGCTAACCGGTCTACAATTCCTGTTTTCGCTCTCCCTCCTTTTTAAAAAAGTGGCGTTACATTAGCTACTCTCCATTCCATAGGAACTGATCCAGAGTCAATAGAATGTTGGAAAATAATCACAAATGCATCCACTATTTCTAGAGTCACTTCCTTAAGTACTCTGGGATGCAGCCTAACAGGCCCTGGTGATTTATCGGCCTTCAATCCCATCAATTTCCCGAACAGGTTATTTGTGTCTTCCTTAGTGAAGACAGATCCAAAGTATTTGTTCAATTGGTCTGCCATTTCTTTGTTCCCCATTATAAATTCACCTGATTATGACTGCAAAGGCCTACGTTGGTCTTCACTAATCTTTTTCTCTTCACATATCTATAGAAGCTTTTGCAGTCAGTTTTTATGTTCCCTGCAAGCTTCCTCTCATACTCTATTTCCCCCCTCCTAATAGACCCTTTGTCCTCATCTGCTGAATTCTAAATTTCTCCCAGTCCTCAGGTTTGCTGCTTTTTCTGGACAATTTATTTGCCTCTTTCTTGGATTTAACACTATCCCTAATTTCCCTTGTTAGGCACGGTCGAGCTACCTTCCCCGTTTTGTTTTTACTCCAGACAGGGATGTACAATTGTTGAAGTTCATCCATGTAATCTATAAATGTCTGCCATTGCCTATCCACTGTCAACCCTTTAAGTATCATTTGCCAGTCTATCCTAGCCAATTCACATCTCATACCATCAAAGTTACCTTTCCTTAAGTTCAGGACCCTAGTCTCTGAATTAACACTGTCACTCTCCATCTTAATAAAGAATTCTACCATATTATGGTCACTCTTCCACAGGGGGCCTCGTACAACAAGATTGCTAATTAGTCCTCTCTCATTACATAACACCCAGTCTAGGATGGCCAGCTGTCTAGTTGGTTCCTCGACATATTGGTCTAGAAAGCCATCCCTAATACACTCCAGGAAATCCCCCTCCACTGCATTGCTACCAGCTTCGTTAGCCCAATCTAAATGTAGATTAAAGTTGCCCATGATAACTGCTGTACCTTTATTGCTCACATCCCTAAATTCGTCTTTGATGCTGTCCCCAACCTCACTACTGCCGTTTGGTGGTCTGTACACAACTCCCACTCGCGTTTTCTGCCCTTTGGTATTCCGCAGCTCTACCCATACAGATTCCACATCATCCAAGCTAATGTCCTTTCTGACTATTGTGTTAATTTCCTCTTTAATGAGCAATGCTACCCCACCTCCTTTTCCTTTCTGTCTATCCTTCCTGAATGTTTAATACCCCTGGATGTTGAGTTCCCAGCCTTGGTCACCCTGGAGCCATGTCTCCGTAATCCCAATTATATCATAATCGTTTATAGCTGCCTGCGCAGTTAATTCATTCACCTTATTACGAATACTCCTCGCATTGAGGCATAGAGCCTTCAGGCTTGTCTTTTTAACACTCTTTGTCCCTTTAGAATTTTGCTGTAATGTGGCCCTTTTTGATTTTTGCCTTGGGTTTCTCTGCTCTCCACTTTTACTATTCTCCTTTCTATCTTTTGCTTCTGCCCCCATTTTATTTCCCTCTGGCTCCCTGCATAGGTTCCCCTCCCCCTGCCATATTAGTTTAACTCCTCCCCAACAGCACTAGCAAACACCCCCCTAGGACATTGGTTCTGGTCCTGCCCAGGTGCCGACCATCCGGTTTGTACTGGTCCCACCTCACCCAGGACCAGTTCCAATGTCCCAGGAATTTGAATCCCTTCCTCTTGCACCACTCCTCAAGCCATGTATTCATCTTAACTAACCTGCTATTTCTACTCTGACTAGCACGTGGCACTAGTAGCAATCCTGAGATTACTACCTTTGAGGTCCTATTTTTAATTTAACTCCGAGCTCCCTAAATTCAGCTTGTAGGACCTCATCCCGCTTTTTACCTATATCATTGGTATTTATATGCACCACGACAACTGGCTGTTCACCCTCCCCCTCCAGAATGCCCAGCAGCCGCTCCGAGACATCCTTGACCCTTGCACCAGGGAGGCAACATACCATCCTGGAGTCTCGGTTGCGACCGCAGAAACACCTTACAATAGAATCCCCTATCACTATAGCTCTCCCACTCTTTTTCCTGCCCTCCTTTGCAGCAGAGCCACCCACAGTGCCATGACCTTGGCCGCTGCTGCCTTCCCCTTACTGTGTGCATATTGGCTGCTGTGTTTGCCTACATTCCCACAGTGACTACATTTCAAAAGTACTTCATTGCTGTGAAGTGTTTAAGGGATATCCTGAGGCTGTGAGAAGTGCAACATAAAAGCAAGTTCTTTCTTTTCCACTGTAATTCCATCATTTACTAAGTATATAGGATGAATTGCCATTTTAGTAGTTGTAGAACTTGAGCATGGAAGACACTTTTTTTTAGAAAGTTAGTAAATTGTGCAGAATCAGCCAATTGAATAGTCATTGCGCAACTGCTCGCTTCTCCTCATCTCTTGGGCAACCCGTGCCTTTAAGGGCGAAGGGAATTGACGTTCCCCTTGGGCGAACTCTTCCTTTCATCATCATAGGCAGTCCCTCGAAATCGAGGAAGACTTGCTTCCACTCTAAAAGTGAGTTCTTAGGTGACTGAACAATCCAATACAGGAATTACAGTCTCTGTCACAGGTGGGACAGACAGTGGTTGAAGGAGAGGATGGGTGAGACTGGTTTGCTGCACGCTCCTTCCGCTGCCTGCCCTTGATTTCTGCATGCTCTCGGCGACGAGACTCGAGGTGCTCAGCGCGTTCCTGGATGCACTTCCTCCACTTAGGGCGATCTTTGGTCAGGGACTCCCAGGTGTCGGTGGGGATGTTGCATTTTTATCAAGGAGGCTTTGAGGGTGTTGTGCAATAACTGTTAGACTGAGTACTGTTTAACTCCAAGAGGTATGACCTTGGCTCTGCTTTATTAAGGCCCAAAGTCCAATATACAAAATGGCTGGCCTTTTATACTTGGGCTCGTGATCCCATACAAAAGTACATACATGACAATACCCACCTCTGAGATATTAACACAGTCTTTTACAAATTGAAACGGTCCGGTGTTTTACGCTCCCGGGTTGACCGTCTCAGTTCAACTCCAGCCTTGGGTGAGTGTTCAGAGTCTGTTGTGACTGGTGGCTGACCTAGTGGGAGTGGCAATGGCCATGTCAGGGATTGAAAGTCCATTTTCATTGAACATGCCAGTGATTGAAAGTCCCAATTCACTGATGACCACTGAGTCCTCTGATGACTGGGGGTAGGTTGGTTGGTCGTCGATTGTCTCTTCCTCCGACTGTTCTGGTTCGTCTGTGTGCGCAGCTTTGTCTGATCCATATGTTTCCTGCATGATTAACATAGAAACATAGAAAATAGGTGCAGGAGTAGGCTATTCGGCCCTTTGAGCCTGCACCACCATTTAATAAGATCATGGTTGATCATTCACCTCAGTACCCCTTTCCTGCTTTCTCTCCATACCCCTTGATCCCTTTAGCCGTGAGGGCCATATCTAACTCCCTCTTGAATATATCCAGTGAACTGGCATCAACAACTCTCTGCGGTAGAGAATTCCACAGGTTAACAATTGAGTGAAGAAGTTTCTCCTCATCTCGGTCCTAAATGGCTTAGCTCTTATCCTTAGACTGTGACCCCTGGTTCTGGACTTCCCCAACATCGGGAACATTCTTCCTGCATCTAACCTGTCCAGTCCTGTTAGAATTTTGTATGTTTCTATGAGATCCCCTCTCATTCATCTAAACTCCAGTGAATACAGGCCCAGTCGACCCAGTCTCTCCTCATACATCAGCCCCGCCATCCCGGGAATCAGTCTGGTGAACCTTCGCTGCACTCCCTCAATAGCAAGAATGTCCTTCCTCAGATTAGGAGACCAAAACTGAACACAATATTCCAGGTGAGGCTTCACCAAGGCCCTGTACAACTGCAGTAAGACCTCCCTGCTCCTATACTCAAATCCCCTAGCTATGAAGGCCAAGATATAATTTGCCTTCTTCACCGCCTGCTGTACCTGCATGCCAACTTTCAATGACTGATGAACCATGACACCCAGGTCTCGTTGCACCTCCCCTTTTCCTAATCTCCCGCCATTCAGATAATATTCTGCCTTCATGTTTTTGCCACCAAAGTGGATAACATCATATTTATCCACATTATACTGCATCTGCCATGCATTTGCCCACTCACCTAACCTGTCCAAGTCACCCTGCAGACTCAAAGCATCCTCCTCACAGCTCACACTGCCACCCAGCTTAGTGTCAACTACAAACTTGGAGATATTACACTCAATTCCTTCATCTAAATCATTGATGTATATTGTAAAGAGCTGGGGTCCCAGCACTGAACCCTGCGGCACCCCATTAGTCACTGCCTGCCATTCTGAGAAGGACCCGTTTATCCCGACTCTCTGCTTCCTGTCTGTCTTCCAGGTTGTTCAGATGTTCCTCGGAGTCACGACCTGTGATCAGGATGACATCTTGGAACACGACGGTTCTGGGAACGGACTTCAGTAGACTCCCCATGTTCCTCTGAAATATTGCTGCAGCCGAGCGAATTCCAAAAGGGCACCTGTGATAAATAAACAGTCCTTTATGCGTGTTAATGCATGTAAGTCTCTTCGGCGTCTCGACCAGTTCCTGTGTCATGTAGGCCGATGTCAAGTCCAGTTTGGTGAACGACTTCCCCCCGGCTAGCATTGCAAACAGGTCATCAGCCTTCGGTAACGGGTACTGATCCTGTTTCGAAACCCTGTTGATTGTAGTCTTGTAGTCTCCACAGATTCTGACTGTGCCATCACTTTTCAGCACAGGAACAATGGGCCTGGCCCTTTCATTAAATTCGACCAGTGATATGATCCCTTCATGCTGGAGTCTGTCCAGTTCGATTTCGACCTTCTCCCTCATCATATACAGAACTGCCCGAGCTTTATGATGGATGGGTCTTGCATCCGAGTCCCGTGAAGTTGCTGATGCCTGGTTCAAACAGCGAGGGGAACTTGCTCAGTACTTGAGCACATGTATTTCGGACGACAACGCCTTGATGTTGTTCCAATCGCATCTGATTTTTTCAAGCCAGTTCCTGCCGAACAGCATTGGGCCATTGCCTGGGACAATCCATAGTGGTAACTCATGAACTGCACCGTCATTAATTGAGGCACTGCCAATCACCGTTATGAGTTTTTTTGTGTACGTGCGCAACTTGGCATTGATTGGATTCAACCTGGGCCTCACAACCTTAGTATCTCACAGCTTGTCGAATGCCCTCTGGCTCATTATCGATTGACTCACCCCCATGTCCAGTTCCATCGATACCGGCACCCCATTAAATTTCATGTTGATCATTATCGGTTTGCTCTTAGTGAGGAATGAGTACAGTCCAGACACTTCCTCCTCTGGTATCTCGGATTGCGTATCCGGATCCGCGCTAGTCTGAACATCATCCTCCACGTGGTGTGTCACAGCACGCTTGCTCATCTGCGGACACTTGTGCTGGAGATGCCCCACTCTCAGACAGCCTTTTCAACTATATTGCTTAAATCGGCACTGCTGGTGCCAGTGATTTTCCCCACAACGCCAACACGGAGAAATCGGATGCATTCCCGTTGGCGGACTTTGGGCAGCCACAGGTTTCGCGTACACAGTCGGGTATGCCCTGCCATGTGCCGCTCTGCCGAATGCCGAATCAATCATATTTACAGTACTTGCCGAGTTTCGATTTTTCACTGACATCTGCTTTCGACTTAGATCCATCATCATGCATGACTGAGTGATCGTGATCTGTTCAAGTCCAACCGCCAGTAACTTATGCAGGATCACCTCGTGGTTGATGCTGATTACAAAGAGGTCCCGCAGCATGTCTGCCAACACAGCCCCAAACTTACAAGGTCCCGCTAGACATCACAGGTCGGCAACGAATTCCGCTGCATTCTGGCCCGAGTGAACGTGCGTGTAAAATCTGTATCTAGAGATGATGATGCTTTCGCCTGGCTTAAGGTGGCTTAAGGTCGTCCTGTACCAGTGTACACAATTCTTCATATGTCTTCTCTGTTGGACTCACAGGCAGGTGTAGATCCTTTATCAGACCATAAACTTTTGGACTGCAAACTGTGAGGAACACCGCCCAGTGCCGATCTGTGTCGCCAACCTCCTCCATTTTATTGGCCATGAAGAACTGGTTCAAATGGCTCACAAAGTCTGCCCAATCTTCTCCTTCCATAAATCACTCCAACAATCGAATTGTGCTCATTTTTGCATGCAAAGTTTCTTGTTGCCTCGTCGCCAAATGTTGTGTGTGCAATAACTGTTAGACTGAGTACTGTTTAACGCCAAGAGGTATGACCTTGGCTCTGCTTTATTAAGGCCCAAAGTCTAATATAAAAAATGACTGGCCTTTTATACTTGGGCTGCACACACGTGCGTGCATGACAGAGGGTATCCTTGAAATGTTTCCTCTGCCCACCTTGGGCTCGCTTGCCATGTAGGAGTTCCGAGTAGAGCACTTGCTTTGGGAGTCTTATGTCAGGCATGCAAACAATGTGGCCTGCCCAACGGAGCTGGTCGAGTGTAGTCAGTGCTTCGATGTTGGGGATGTTGGCCTGATCGAGGACGCTAACGTTGGTGCGTCTATCCTCCCAGGGGATTTGCAGGATCTTGCGGAGACATCGCTGGTGGTATTTCTCCAGCGATTTGAGGTGTCTACTGTATATGGTTCACGTCTCTGAGCCACATAGGAGGGTGGGTATATCACTACAGCCCGGTAGACCATGAGCTTGGTAGCAAGTTTGAGGGCCTGATCTTCGAACACTCTTTTCCTCAGGCAGCCGAAGGCTGTGCTGGCGCACTGGAGATGATGTTGAACCTCGTCGTTGATGCCTGCCTTTGCTGATAATAGGCTCCCGAGGTATGGAAAGTGGTCCACATTGTCCAGGGCCGCGCCGTGGATCTTGATGACTGGGGGGCAGTGCTGTGTGGCAGGGTCAGGTTGGTGATGGACTTTGGTCTTACAGATGTTTAGTGTAAGGCCCATGCTTTCATACGCCTCAGTGAAGATGTTGACTATGACTTGGAGTTCAGTCTCTGAATGTGCGCAGACACAAGCGTCATCCATGGACTGTAGTTTGACGACAGAGGTTGGGACGGTCTTGGATCTGGCCTGGAGACGACGAAGGTTGAACAGGTTCCCACTGGTTCTGTAGTTTAGTTCCATTCCAGCGGGAAGCTTGTTGAATGTGAGGTGGAGCATTACAGCGAGGAAGATCGAGAAGAGGTTTGTCGCGATGACGCAGTCCTGCTTGACCCCGGTCCAGACGTGGATTGGGCCTGTGATGGATCCGTTGGTCAGGATCACGGCTTGCATGTCATCGTGGAGCAGGAGGGTGACAAACGGAGGAGGATGCTCTATAGTCCCTCGCGGTTGAGTGTCAAATGCCTTTGTAAGGTCAAAGAAGGCCACGTACAAGGGTTGGCGCTGTTCCCTGCATTTTTCTTGTAGCTGTCGCGCCATAAAAATCATGTCCATTGTACCCCATAGTGGACGAAATCTGCACTGTCACTCCAGGAGGAGCTCCTCAGCCACAGGGAGAAAACAGTTGAGGAGGATTCTAGCGACGTTGTTTCCAGTGGTTGATAACAGGGAGATTCCTCTGTAGCTGCCGTAGTTGGACTTGTCCCCTTTTTTAAAGTTCCCCTTGGTCGACCTGTGCTTTTAAGGACGAGTGAAAATGACTTCCTCATCTGCGAACTGTGCCTTTAATGACAAGGGGACGTGACGTTCCCCTTGGGCGAACTGTGCCTTTAAGAGCGAGGGGAAGTGACGTTCCTCTTGTGTTAATTGTGCCTTTAAGAGCGAGGGGAAGTGACGTTTCCCGGGCGGCTGTGTTGGGATGGTAACGGGCGGCGGGCTGTTAGCTGTCAGTTAGAGCCAGTGCGGTGAGTGGGCGGCTGGGTGCTTGGCTGCCGGTGAACAGCACTGCTGACCGGGAGCCCTTGGCCTAGCCTAACCCGTACTCACCGTTTGAAGGATGAACAAGCAGGAGATGGCAGACGAGGCTCTCTTCCAGCTCCTTCACACGGAGATCGTTTCTTATGTTTATAAATCTGCCGAGCAGGGCGAGATGGTGAGGAAGCGGCTGGAGGGGAGGGGATGGGAGGGGATCGGGCTTCAGCTTAAAAACAAAGCTTTCGGCTGGGGTTCCACAATATCAAAATCAGGGCGATTTACGCTAGTTTGTATATTGTATGTCAAGTTAATTCAAAAAACAGTCACCCCAAGATCCTCCATTATTATCCAGTATATTCGGCATAGACCAGATGTACCCACATTGTATGAAGGATTTTGATAAAGCAGCGTTGTCTAATGTGGCTAATTGGGAATCCAGATGTGGCTACTTCTACATTTGATTTGTAAATAATAAATGAGTATTGAACATCGTTGTTGGGCATATGATCTCAATACTCATTCAGACAGCGTATGCATGTGTACTTTAACATTTGTGTGTGTTTGTAGGTGAAATGGTAAGATGAAAAGCCCAGCATTCAAGTGTAATTTGATTGTTGTGTGTGCTTTACTTTTTTGGTTCCTGCATATTGGTTACTTGCTAAGGAATATAGGAAAAGGAGTAGGCCATTCAACCCCTCCAGCCAATGATGCAGTTAGATCATGGCTGATCTGTATCTTAACTCCATCTACCTGCCTTGGCTTCAAAACCCTAAAATAGTGTATAACATATATGAAAAATGTGGACTTCAGTCCCAGGGTAACACCAGCAACATTTTGTGTAGAGGGAACGGTCATTGTGGTCAGCTCTACCAATTGGAATAACGGTTCTAGCAGTGGAAAGCAAGCCCAGCCATTAATGAGCAGCTCCAACAGGACATGTCATGGCAAAGGGTGGGCTTGGCGCATCTCTTGAGAGTCAACATTTTCAGCGATCATGCTGACAAAGTGAAAGTACTGCTCGCAACTGTTGGACCAAAACCTGGAAGTTGCACTAAGATGTCCTATGTCTGATAAATTTATACAGAAAAACTGCAAAGTTTTGTACTCATTGGTGGTAGATGTTTAAGTAAATACAAATAATGTGAATGTCTGCTCATGACATTAAGGCAAAATTCGACTAAGTGTGACACCAAGGAGCCCTAGTAAAACTGAAGTAAATGAGAATCAGGAGGAAAGCTAGCCATTGGATGGAGCCATACCTGGCAAAAAGGAAGATATTTGTGGTTGTTGGAGGCCAATCAACACAGCCCCAGGACATTGCTGCAGGAGTTCCTCAAGGCAGTGTCCCAGGCCCAACCACCTTTAGTCGCTTCATCAATGACCATCTTCCATCATAAGGTCAGAAGTGGGGATGTTCGCTGATGAATGCAGTGTTCAGCTTCATTGGCACAGTTTGCATTGTGCTGAAATGATGGCTTGTACATGCAGCTCTTGTCATTTGTTTTTGCTTAACTAACCCAGATCCTTAACCAAACTTGTGGTTTCACTGTGATTGTACTGTGTGACCTGGTGCATTCATATTCCATCAGTGAAACTTAGAGTGAATTGCTCCCGAGTTCTGAGTTTGAAAGCACCACTCAAATTGGCACCTTCAAAAAAACAATCTCATCTCTTGGGGATTCCTTTAGTTATGGCACATGGGTAGGAAATGTTTCAGCTTTTTTTTAGTTTCAAGTTATTATGCTATCTTCCAAGCGGGGCGAACAATACAGGATTCCTTTGTATTATTTTTTTTCCTTCTTGGCCCTGCTTTAAATGTGTCCTTTGGGATCGGAACTATAGCAGACCACATTTACAGTGCAGTTTGAAATCTGCAGTTGGGTCTGAAACCTGCTGGCACTTAATCGATCTGCCAGCCACCTGGTTTATATACCACTGTTGGTGTCGCTGTGAAGCAGGAACTACTTTGTGTGGATGATGTGTGAATTATTTCTTTGTAATTTATTCAAGTCTGTTTGTGCAATGCACTCACTACTTACTGTATAAAGAAGAATACTTTCCCTTTTTTAAAAAAAAACCTGAACACGTGGAAAACTGTTCATTATTCATTGTAACTTTCTTTTAAAAAGAAAGAAGTAATGGTGCCACTTCCTCACCAAAAGGATACAGTCATTGCCATTAGGGAAGTAGCCAGAACAACATTGTGTCTTTTTGATTATGGTTTGATGGTATTTATCTGACATGAGGGTGCGCTTTGATACAAATTACATCACTAAATTGGTGTATACAAATGCAAAAATACTTAACAAAAAAACATCTGTATGCCAGGAGTTGCCCTGTAAATATTGTATTGCAGAACTTACCAACTGGCAGTGGGGTGGGAATCCAGCTGGACCATTGATATTTCCCAATAGAGAAGGAATAGTGAGATCAAGTCATTGCTGTGCAATTAACATGCATGTCCTGATCGGTGCTGCCAGAGCAGCTTGGGCAGGAAGGAAGTTCGCTACTCTTGTGTCAGACTGGAAGTTGTATGTAATAAAAGAATGAAAAAAGTAAACAAAAACAACAGAAGGATAAAAATAGTCTTAAATAAATGTTTTAATGTTCGGATGGTGGAAGAACTGAAGTCAACAGGATATTGTGATAAAAGAAGAATTGTAGGAAACTTGATCACATTCTTGGCTTGAAACTATGGACTACCAATTAAGTATTGTGTTGTAAGATATGGAATCAAACCAAAACAACTAAAGATACATTTATGAAAGCATGTTATGAAGAAGAGTTAAAGAACTTAAAGAAGGGTAACTTTGAAGGTATGAGGCGTGAATTGGCTAGGGTAGATTGGCGAATGATACTTGAGGGGTTGACTCTGGATGGGCAATGGCAGACATTTAGAGACCGCATGGATGAACTACAACAATTGTACATTCCTGTCTGGCGTAAGAATAAAAAAGGGAAGGTGGCTCAACTGTGGCTATCAAGGGAAATCAGGGATAGTATTAAAGCCAAGGAAGTGGCATACAAATTAGCCAGAAATAGCAGCGAACCCGGGGACTGGGAGAAATTTAGAACTCAGTAGAGGAGGACAAAGGGTTTGATTAGGGCAGGGAAAATGGAGTACGAGAAGAAGCTTGCAGGGAACATTAAGACGGATTGCAAAAGTTTCTATAGATATGTAAAGAGAAAAAGGTTAGTAAAGACAAACGTAGGTCCCCTGCAGTCAGAATCAGGGGAAGTCATAACGGGGAACAGAGAAATGGCAGACCAATTGAACAAGTACTTTGGTTCGGTATTCACTAAGGAGGACACAAACAACCTGCTGGATATAAAAGGGGTCAGAGGGTCTAGTAAGGAGGAGGAACTGAGGGAAATCCTTATTAGTTGGGAAATTGTGTTGGGGAAATTGATGGGATTTAAGGCTGATAAATCCCCAGGGCCTGATGGACTGCATCCCAGAGTACTTAAGGAGGTGGCCTTGGAAATAGCGGATGCATTGACGGTCATTTTCCAACATTCCATTGACTCTGGATCAGTTCCTATCGAGTGGAGGGTAGCCAATGTAACCCCACTTTTTAAAAAAGGAGGGAGAGAGAAAACAGGGAATTATAGCCTGACATCGGTAGTGGGTAAAATGATGGAATCAATTATTAAGGATGCCATAGCAGCGCATTTGGAAAGAGGTGACATGATAGGTCCAAGTCAGCATGGATTTGTGAAAGGGAAATCATCTGGAATTTTTTGAGGATGTTTCCAGTAAAGTGGACAAAGGAGAACCAGTTGATGTGATATATTTGGACTTTCAGAAGGCTTTCGACAAGGTCCCACACAAGAGATTAATGTGCAAAGTTAAAGCACATGGGATTGGGGGTAGTGTGCTGACATGGATTGAGAACTGGTTGTCAGACAGGAAGCAAAGAGTAGGAGTAAATGGGGACTTTTCAGAATGGCAGGCAGTGACTAGTGGGGTACCGCAAGGTTCTGTGCTGGGGCCCCAGCTGTTAAAACTGTACATTAATGATTTAGACGAGGGGATTAAATGTAGTATCTCCAAATTTACGGATGACACTAAGTTGGGTGGCAGTGTGAGCTGTGAGGAGGATGCTATGAGGCTGCAGAGCGACTTGGATAGGTTAGGTGAGTGGGCAAATGCATGGCAGATGAAGTATAATGTGGATAAATGTGAGGTTATCCACTTTGGTGGTAAAAACAGAGAGACAGACTATTATCTGAATGGTGACAGATTAGGAAAAGGGGAGGTGCAACAAGACCTGTGTGTCATGGTACATCAGTCATTGAAGGTTGGCATGCAGATACAGCAGGCGGTTAAGAAAGCAAATGGCATGTTTGCCTTCATCGCGAGGGGATTTGAGTACAGGGGCAGGGAGGTGTTGCTACAGTTGTACAGGGCCTTGGTGAGGCCACACCTGGAGTATTGTGTACAGTTTTGGTCTCCTAACCTGAGGAAGGACATTCTTGCTATTGAGGGAGTGCAGCGAAGGTTCACCAGACTGATTCCTGGGATGGCGGGACTGACATATCAAGAAAGACTGGATCAACTGGGCTTATATTCACTGGAGTTCAGAAGAATGAGAGGGGACCTCATAGAAACGTTTAAAATTCTGATAGGTTTAGACAGGTTAGATGCAGGAAGAATGTCCCAATGTTTGGGGAAGTCCAGAACCATGCGTCACAGTCTAAGGATAAGGGGTAAGCCATTTAGGACCGAGATGAGGAGAAACTTCTTCACCCAGAGAGTGGTGAATCTGTAGAATTCTCTACCACAGAAAGTTGTTGAGGCCAATTCACTAAATATATTCAAAAAGGAGTTCGATGTAGTCCTTACTACTAGGGGGATCAAGGGGTATGGCGAGAAAGCAGGAATGGGGTACTGAAGTTGCATGTTCAGCCATGAACTCATTGAATGGCGGTGCAGGCTAGAAGGGCCGAATGGCCTACACCTGCACCTATTTTCTATGTGTCTTATGTGTCTAAGACTATATTGGCTTTGTTCAGCTTTTGGTATTTTCTGTGGAAGAAGTCCAGGTAAAAATGGAGGCATTTTAATTGACTATATACAATATTTTGTGTTGAACTTCCATGACTGGTAAACCTTAGCTATGAGAAAAGATTGAATAAGCTGGGGTTGTTTTCCTTGGAACAGAGAATGCTAAGGGGAGATTTGAGGTGTATAAAATTATGGGGGGCCTAGCTCCTCATCATCATCATAGGCAGTCCCTTGGAATCGAGGAAGACTTGCTTCCACTCTTAAAATGAGTCCTTGGGTGGCTGAACAGTCCAATTCGGGAACCACTGTCCCTGTCACAGGTGGGACAGATAGTCATTGAGGGAAAGGGTGTGTCGTACTGGTTTGCCGCACGCTCCTTCTGCTGCCTGCACTTGATTTCTCGGCGATGAGACTCTAGCTGCTCAGTGCCCTCCCGGATGCACTTCCTCCGCTTAGGGCGGTCTTTGGCCAGGGACTCCCAGGTGTCAGTGGGGATGTTGCACTTTTTCAGGGAGGCTTTTGAGGGCGTCCCCCGTTTCCTCTGCCCACCTTTGGCTCGCTTGCCGTGAAGGAGTTCCGAGTAGAGCGCTTGCTTTGGGAGTCTCGTGTCTGGCATGCGAATGATGTAGTCTGCCCAGCGGAGCTGATCAAGTGTGGTCAGTGCTTCAATGCTGGGATGTTGGCCTGGTCAAGGATGCTAATGTTGGTGCGTCTGTCCTCCCAGAGTGGATAGGAAGGACTTGTTTCTCTTAACAGAGGGGTCAATAACCAGTGAGCATAGATTTAAAGTAGTTGGTAGAAGGATTAGAGGGGAGATGAGGAAGAATTTAGTCACCCAGAGAGGTGGTGGGAGTCTGGAACTCACTGCCTGAAAGGGTGGTAGAGGCAGAAATCCTCACTACATTTAAAAGGTACTTGGATGTGCACTTAAAGCGCCATAACCTTCAGGGCTATGGACCTAGTGCTGGAAGGTGGGATTAGACTGGGTAGCTCGTTTTCGACCGGCACGGACACAATGGGCCGAATGGCCTCCTGTGTCGTAATTTTTCTATGATTCTATAATATGGTCTTTTTGGTAGTATGAATTCTCCATTGTAATTCAGCATTAGTGGTTTAAAATCATGAATGTAGTGATTCTCTTGTATGATTTATCCTGTGTCACAGAGCCACCACAGCTCAATCTTTGTAGAGAGATGCCAGAGACTAGATCCATCACAAGGGAGGAAAATACAGAGTAAGAATCATTGTGTAACTTCTTGTGGCACTGGTAGAAGCCTGGGAGTACGTGGCAAGCATTACTCTTGACTCAATAACCAAAATGGACAGACTACAGTAGATCCACACTGAGTCAGCTTAAACATGGTGAAAACTGTTTTTTGTATTCAGACATTAGTGACTTAACCTGGTAAATGAAATAATATTGCTAGTGTAAATAAGTTATTACCTCTAGAAGTGCAAATCTGAACACTATTCTTTCATTATTTTAGTTTTAGCAGTGAATTGCAATTTACAGGTCACTAAAAACAATGACACCAGCTGGAAAATGCTTGATCTGTGTAGACTGACTGATTTTCTTGACTACATAGTTTTTAAAAAAAGGTAATTTTGTGATTAGTTTTTTGGGGAATAAGACCCAGCCAAGGTTCCAATCTAAAGAAATCGAGAATGTGGCATGTTCTTCACCAGTCAAATCTTTTTGAATTAGTGTTGCTGATTTAGTAATGTTAAGTTGTCGCCAAACTTTCCTGTTTTAATTTTCACTGACCTGTCAGTATTACTGAATCATTTAGCTCCTGTTGGTGGTGTTTTGTTGTGGCCATCAAGATTTTGCTGTAAAAGAATGCCACTGCAGTTTATAATATAAGCCTTTTTTCAATGTTTCAGTTCACTTATTTAAACTGAGGTAAATTCTCCAGTTTCAATTGATTAGAAATAGTGGGATGACCACTATCTACCCGAACCTGCATCTCGTCACATAACACGGGATTTGGTTTTGTACATTTGGCATGGGAATGAAATAAACTGCAATTCAAATAACTTCAACTGAATTTCATCTTTTCTGAGTTAAGGTTGATTTAGGAGAACAGCAGGAGTATTGGCAGGCTGCATAGTGAGGTGAAGGCTTGCAATACAACTTTATTTTGCAAGAATATTGACTGATAATCAGAAAGGTGAAAAATTGGAGCTTGGATATTTAAGGTTTCACTAAAAATTTGCAGAGGTTTTTAGTGCAATTTTCAAAATTAAGGCAACCTCTCTTTTTCTGGTAGGCCATATAGCCCAGAAAAACACCACCTGCTTCTGGAAATAAATACCTTTTTATTTAAAAAAAAAACACAACTCGCATTCTTTCAGTTTAATGCATGCTATAGATGCAACAATAGTACTCATTTTAAATAATGCTTTCCATAAATTTGGACTCTTGGGGCTGAATATTTGGATAGTTTACGAGCTGGGTTTTGATCCTACGCGGCAATGAATGGGGCGGTGAGCTCTTTTGCGTCCGGGCATGATCCTCCGGTCGGGTTTTGCGGCGCGCTTAGAAGCACCACCGGGGAGAGCTGCGCCGGGTGTGCAACAGCTTTCCTTGTGACACCGGCAGAAGTTTTGACTCGCACCCGACCTGTACGCCCCGAAACGTGCCCCACGATGACTGCCAGGGAAAACACAGCGGTCCAGCCCTGCTGGCAGCAGTGAGTTGGATAAACTGCAAAAAAGGTAAGTTCCAGTTTTTCTTTTTTTTTGTAATGATTTGTGTTGTAAGGGTGTTGACAATGTTTTTTGAATGTTTTTGTGAATTTTTGTTCCCCCCCCCCCCCCCCCCTGCAAGGCCTCTCCCAGAGTGCTCCTGGCCGCAAAAGTCATACAACTCCCTTTAGGGCCCAATGACAAAAATTACTCCATGCAGAGCAAACATTAATCGGGCGGTAAATTTTCTGTCCACCTCTGTTTTCGCCCTGAAAACGGCAAAGCCAAAAATCCAGCCCATAGAGTGTAAAGTATATATTATACAACATGTCTAGCTAATAAGTTAAGTGTACAGTTCTTTGTGGAAATTTGGACACTAAACAATGTAATGTATTTGTGCTTTCCTGTTGGCATCAAATACTTGAATTTCTGTAAATCTCTAAATCATTTTGAGGGGAAGCTTCTTCACGCAGAGGGTTGTGGGGAGGTCTGGAACTCACTGCCTGGAAAGGTGGTAGAGGCAAAAACCCTCACCATATTTAAACGGTGCTTGGATGGGCACTTGAACTGCCGTAACCTGCAGGGTTACCGACCTAGAGCTGGTAAGTGGGATTAGACTGGATAACCTCTTGGCTGGTGCAGATACAATGCTAAGTGCTTCAGGGAATCTAATAAGGCCAGAATTATCTCCTGGACTAGTTTCGATTGCCTGGATGGGTCGGAGAGGAATTTTTCTAGATTTTTTTTTTTTTCCCCCAATTGGCATGGGTTTTTAATCTCTTTTTTTTTGCCTCTCTCGAGATCGCATGGCTCCAGGTGGGGTGTAGTGTAAAATGTTGCAATACATGGGGTATCGCAGTCGTGTGGGGCAGACTGGTTGGGCCAGGCGCTCTTTACCTATCTGCCATTGTTCTTTGTTCATAGGTTTATATGTAACCTTCAGGGCTACTGACCGAGGACCATGTGGCTCTTTGAAAGCCGGCGCGGACACGATGGGCCGAAATGGCCACCTTCTGCGCTGTAGATTTCTATGTTTCTATATGTTTGAACTTAAAAAAAAAAAAAATAAGGACAGATGGCTCATTAATCTAATTCTATTAGCTTCAATGAAAATCTTTGAGGTGAAAGAGTTTGAGCTTGATAGTATTGTTATGCTTATTGGATATCTTTGAAGTACCTGCATTGGGTGAATATTGTTGGTCTGCTGCCAGGTTATATTAGGTGTAGTACAATTTAGGAGAGAATAGTAGCAGTGCTGTGTGGAAAGGATAGGGAGAAATAGTAGTATGAGCAAATGAAACTGCCTCCTCTGATTAGTTTTTAATGGAGAAATACGAGTGTCATGATTTCTTTCAGAAAGATAGCTAAGCTATTGAGTCCATTTGCAAGATGGAATGAGGGAATGTGTAAAGAACCTATTGCAGTAATCCAGATGGGTGTGTCCTTAATTGATAACCTCTTATAATATCCAGGATCTTTGCCCTCCAGGCCACATGTATCCTGTGCCAGAAGTTGGGTGTCTAAACTACTCATGGGAAGCATGCAGGGATAGTTTGGTAATGATTCTGCTCATGTGTTTTCTGCTTTTCTGGTTTGTTCCATGAGAAGATATATGACTTCCACTTGGCATGTCTCCACAACAGCAAATTTGAGAGTTTCTTTTACTGCAACATTCGCATTCTACTTTGGTGGGAAATGATTTGAGATTATAACTCCTCTGGTGTGATATCAAAAATGGTTAAATTAGTGCTCAGAGGCATTTGGACCTCATGAACACTTTAAAACTTTCTCTAGTTTGATTTAAATGCTGTGGTTGCAAATGTTGCCATTCGCACTCAATTTTAAATTTTAAAAGTTGGGTGGAAGCTTTGAATGTGTGTATTAGTGAGGATGAATGCTCAGAGGCCAGGATAATTCTAAATTGGAGCCAGGCAGTTAAATGAGGTACTGCTTGACTGGAGCTGAGACTGGTAGCTGCAGTATAAGTGGGCCTTTTGAGATAAGGAATGTGGAGATATGGGGATTGAATTTGAACTTGCGAATTGAAGCAAGTTAATGGGGTAGAAATTCCGATGTCCTGGGGTCCGTACAAGGTTCCTACGTACCTGGGAAGGCATCGGAAAAGCCGGTTTTCAGCGCGCAATGCGCATGTGCTGAAGACCAGCTTTTCTGATCTGTCAAGCTGGAGCTTGACCGATCGTAGCCAGATCGGGAGCAAGGACAGTTGTACAGGCAAGATTGCAATATTTACACATATCTTGCCCAGCAAATGTCCTCAAAAACTTTGTGCCTGAAAAATCAGGCGCATAGCCTACTTTTACAGGCGTAAGTGTTTTAAAACACACAAACATATTAAAATTTATGAAAACATTTTATTGTTTAAAAACACTCCCCACTACAGTAAGTTTATTTTAAGGCATAATAAAAAAAAAACGGGGAAAATATATATTTTTTAATAAGACATTAATAACTAATTTAAATGAATCTTAAATATATAGTGTATATTTTCTATTTTTTAGTGTTTGGGTGGATTTCTTATTCATAGTAATAGGAGTTTCGGACTTGGGGAAACTCCTATTACTATGATTGAGAATATACTATACCTGATTGGGTGCCCAGAGCCATGTGACTCCAGCTCCAGACCTACGCAGGAGATCGAGTGGGTGCTGCAGCTTCAGGTAGATGCGCATTTTTTCTTTAAAATTTAGTTGAACACCCGCGAGAAGGAGAAAGCGGAATTTCTACGCCAACATTTCACCATTGGTATAGCACTGCATATTAGTACTTCAAAGCATTGTGTCACTTATTACACTACAGTGAAAATGAAAGTAGTTTTCCTATGGAAAAAAATGTTTCTCATGCAACATTTAAGCAACGAAGAATGTTAATCAGAAAGTTACTTTCATGGAAGACATTTTTCATAAAATATCCTAAGGTTGCACTGGTAACATGTGAAACTTAATCTACTACCAGTAAGTAAATTCCTCCACGTGCTTTGGCAGTGCACAACAGCTTCATCACTCTTAAATATTTTTTCTTTTTTTCTTAGGAAAGTGGAAGATGTGTCACCAAGCTGGAAAACATGGGATTCAGAGTAGGACAAGGACTAATAGAAAGGTAGTAAGGTGGTTTTTGAAGAGATATAAATAAAAACAGTAAATTATCACAAAGCATAGTGATCTGTTTCCTACTTATTTCATTCGATGACAGAGCATGCTGCCACATCTATATTGGAAAAAACTTTGCATTTGTGGTGCATATTTAAAGACCAACTTGTTCTGTGTAGTATTTTATTCATCTTTTCTGCTGTCGCAAAAAAGAAGCTTTGCAGCCAATGAAAAGGCATCGTCACTTGCTTAGATTTACATAATTTAAATAGATACAAGAAACTTGAGGGCTAATTCCCAGCAGGAAAGCTGTGCTCAAAGGGAGTACAGGGTGGAGGGAAGACTGCAACACTAGTTCCAAACTGTACTTGCTTGGCTTTCGAATGGGATCATGGAATTACAGACACACTTCACTACAACGAATCTCCTCGGGACTGGCAGAAAACATTGTTGTATAAGGGTGATCACTATGTTAGGCTTTGACGATTTGCATTGGCCGGAGTTTTATTGGGAAAGAGCTGATTTTTAAAAAAGGCCAGTTTTGTCGACATTATAAATGTCTATTGGACTGTAGTTCTGTATAAGAGATGGAAATACATCTGTCAGCCACGTGCAAGTCACCTCTGTGTCAACTCCACCCTTTTCGCTCATGACTGTTATAAATTTTAAATTGTGTCACTGCTTAAAGTGGTCCAGTAATCCATTTTAAGTTTTCGATCCCTGAAGAATAGGCAAATATTTTGGGCTTTGCATGTGACACAATGCCTGACACTAGAATGTTAACTCTCTCTTGCTGTTTTAAACCAGCGATTGACTGTTTCATCAGGATCTTAATGAGTTGCAGTATGGATTTGTGTTCTCTGGATCGGCGCTTCATCTTCGACCATAGCAGGCTTAATTTTTTTCTCTGGCCCACTAGTTGCAACAGTGCTCTTTGCAGATTGTGGTTTACAATTTTGCTTTATGGTCCAGATCATCGATAATAGCAAGTTTTGTTTTCAGAGATAAAGGCAATTGCTTACTCGCCATGTTTACATACTGGTTGAAGTTTTCTTGCGCCAGTTGTCTTCTCGCGCCCTTGTTGGTTTATGTGTAGATGGCTGACTGTCCTTTCCGGCAATAAATTCATGTGTCATTTGGGATTCACCCTACGATAGAGTATCTTTCAATTCGGCTCAGCTTCAATTCCATGATTGTATTAGGGCCAGTCTGGATAGACCCTGCTTAAATGTGTGTGATAGTAGGGCTGATTTGTATTGAAAAAATAATGTCTTGCCATTGAGATTGTTAAAATCGGGGTTTGTTATAAATTGGGTTCATTATAGTGAAGTTATGCTGTATGTTCATAGTAACCTGAAATTCTTATTTTTACACTTCCAATATTTTTGATAAACCTATAAACTTAACTGCTCATTCAGTGAAATTAGTATTTGCAGGATGCTGTTCCTACATCACAGCAACTTGTAATTATATTTGCAGGATGTTTGTTTGTTTACTGACGTTTTAAAGCCAGGTCATTATGTTCAACTAAAGCAGTTGGATGTTCATATTTTTTCTGGTTTTGATCACAGATTTACTAAAGATACTGCACGATTCAAGGATGAATTGGATGTCCTGAAGTTCATCTGTAAAGACTTCTGGACCAGTGTATTTAAAAAACAGATTGACAATCTTCGGACTAATCATCAGGTAAATAGTTTAAGTGTATTTAAAGTGCTTACTAATTAAGTAGCTGTGTTTTAAAAATCTGAGTTTCACTGACATAAAAACTGGCAAAATAAATCATTTGAGAAATGGAACATATTGTAACAAGTGTAAATGCACATACTGTTGCCATATCATTATTTTGATTTGGTCAGCAATTGTAGTTCCATTGTCAGAAGCTCAAAATTGTACTTTCCTTCTTCTGGCCTCTTAGCATTGTTTTCCCATTGCAGAAGGTTAGCAGGCAAGAAAAATCTAAAAGGATGTGGGAAAGGGCAGGGGATTATGACAAGTGGATAGCCCAGGCACAATGGATTGCATAGCCTCCTTGGTGCTGTAAATTTCTATGGGCCCAAGTTTCGAGCCGCGCCTAGAACGGCGCAGTCTCGACCTGGATGCCCGTTTTTCGCGCCACAAAGTGTGCCTAAAAAAAACCCTCCGTATTCTCCACCTCCCTGCAGGTCCTCTGGCCCTCAGCGCAGCACAGCAGGAGCTGTAGGGGGCGGAGCTAGGACCCTGCGCCAAAAACAGTGCCGGGACCTCTGCACATGCGCGCTACAGTGGACGCGCAAGTGCAGTAGCTCCAGACGCCCGAAACTGTGTGGGAGGGGCCCGAAGCACGCAGCCCCTAGCCCTGGCCCAATGGCCTCACTGGGGGTGCGTGAATAAGGCTCCTCCCACGGCCAGCTCCTGCTTCCTCCCAACCCGACTCGACCCCCACTTCCCGCCCCCGGACCGGACCTGACACCCGCTCCCTCTCTCTCTTTTTCCCCCCCCCCTCCCCCCCCAGACTGGACCCGACAGCCGCCCCCCCCCCACCCCCGCGCCTCCGGACTGGATCCGACCTGACCTCCCTCCTCCCGAACTGAACTGACCTCCCTCCCACCACCCCATGACCCGACCCAACGCCACCTACCTGTAAATCTGGTGCTGGGGACGGGCACGCTGTTGGAGGGCTCCCGGTGCTGCAGTCGGTAAGTAGAAAATGTTTTATTTATTGATTAAAAAAAAAAAAATTTTTTTTGATTTATTGATGTATTTATCATTTATTATTGATGATGGCTCCTTATTTGTAAAACTGAAGTGTTTAATGTTTGTAAACTTCCCTTTAAACACCCCCCCCCCCCCCTCACCATTCCCTACGCCTGATTTGTAACCTACGCCTGATTTTCTAAAGTGTAGACAAGGTTTTTTCGAGCGTACAAAAATCTTCACTTACTCCATTTTAAGTTAGTTTGGAGTAAGTTTTCACTTACGAAACTTTGAAATCAGGTGTAAGTGGCCGGACACGCCCCCTTTTGAAAAAAAAATTCTGTTCCAAAGTGAAACTGTTCTAACTGACCAGAACTGGAGCAAACTAAATGTGGAGAATTCTGATTTCTAAGATACTCCGTTCAACACCAGTTGCTCCTAAAAAATCAGGAGCAAATCATGTGGAAACTTGGGGCCTATGATTCTAACTTGGTTTCAGCTTTCTACCAGTGACACTCTGTAACTGACCATCAGCACCGACATGAAAATGCCCTGTCGTGACTCAACTGCCAATTTAAGAATGAAAACAGTGCTCCGCTTGGTCCTTTGGTGATGGCATAACCAGGATCATGAGATCTCCATGTGGAGAAGTGCCGGCATGAACCCATGTTCTACTACTCATGATGGTGAAGTGGTGCACTAACATGCTGCATTACCTTACCGCCGATAGTTTCTTGGTTAATCCTTGGCATATTAAAACTTTAATCCAGTTTTGGGACCTTAATTTTGTGCTGCATAAACAAATGCAGCTTTCTCCTTAACCGATAAATTTGCAATTATTGTCCCTTGACAATAATTTATTTCTCATTTCATAGACCTGAATCTTGGCAAGGGAGAGGAAACGGAGAGTGGGGGCATTCTATAAAGTGGATATTGGTGGGGCCTTTGCCAGTATTGTGGAAATGTTTCCTTTTAGCGCAAGTTCTGACTCGCTGGTATGTATTTAACCCCTTGCAACCTGTATTACACTACCACCAGAGGGCTTACCTATTGGGAGTCCCAAGGGATCCCAGCATTCCTTGGGAGCACTGAATATAAGCAGGCCACCCACGAGGTACCTGCACTCTGGAGTCTTATTAAAGGAGCTAAGGTCACACTTTGTTCATTGCTCACAGTACTCAGTTTCATCCTTTATTATGAGTATCAATTGGTGACGAGGTAATGAACAACCACGCAGAAATGCAAAGAACAGTTGGTATCGTGGAGAAGTTCTCAGAAGAGGACGATTGGGAGGCCTTTGTGGAAAGACTCGACCAATACTTTGTGGCCAACGAGCTGGGAGGGGACGAGAACGCTGCCAAACAAAGGGCTATCTCCCTTACCATCTGTGGGGCAACAACCTATGGCCTCATGAAGAATCTTCTAGCTCCGGTAAAACCAGCAACTAAATCCTATGAAGAATTGTGTACGCTGGTCTGGGAGCACCTAAATCCTAAGGCGAGCATTTTGATGGCAAGATATCGGTTCTACACGTGTCAGCGGTCGAAGGGCCAGGAAGTGGCGAGCTATGTCGCCGAACGAAGGCGCCTTGCAGGACATTGCGAATTTGAAGGATTCCTAGAACAAATGCTTATACTTTTTTGTACTGGGCATTGGCCATGAGGTAATCCTTCGCAAACTGTTGACTGTTCAAACTCCAAATCTAAGAAAAGCCATAACGATAGCCCAGGCATTTATGTCCACCAGTGACAACACCAAACCGATTTCGCAGAGTAGAGAGGTTTCGGCCAGTACTGTGCACAAAGTAATGTAGTTTTCGAGCAGGAATATACATGGCAGAACGTACACACCGGCTGCTGCTACCCGACCTCAGATGACCCAGAGTCCGCCATCAATCGTTAATGCGAGGCAGTTAACACCTTGTTGGCATTGTGGAGGTGATCATCGGGCCCATCAATGCCGCTTCAAGCACTATGCGTGCAATGGCTGCAGAACAATGGGACGCCTCCAGTGAATGTGCAGACGAGTTGCAAACCCTGCAAACCACATGTTGCAGAGGAAGATCGATCCACTGTGGGTCAGGCTGAAATGGAGACTCGTACCGAGGAGGCATAAGTGTATGGGGTGTACACATTCACCACGAAATGTCCACCGATAATGTTGAAAGTTGAACTGAACAGAATTCCAGTATCTATGGAACTGGACACTGGTGCGACTCAGTCCATAATGAGTAAAAAGGCCTTCGACAGGCTGTGGTGCAACAAGGCACACGGGCCCAAGCTCGGCCCCATTCACACCAAACTAAGGACTTGCACCAAGGAACTAATCCCTATAATTGGCAGTGCGGAAGTCAAAGTCTCCTATGATCCTGCTGTGGATCGTGCCAGGGGATGGCCCCACACTGTTTGGCAGAAGCTGGCTGGGAAAAATCTGCTGGAACTGGGACGAAATCCGAGCGCTTTCGTCCGTCGTCGACGACGCCTCGGTGCCCAGGTTCTGAACAGATTTCCATCGTTGTTCGAGCCAGGCATTGGAAGCTTCTTGGGGGCGAAAGTGCAGATCCATTTGGTTCCAGGTACGTGACCCATCTACCACAAGGCACGGGCGGTACCATATATGATGTGTGAAAAAGTGGAAATTGAGTTGGACAGGCTGCAGCGAGAAGGCATCATCGCGCCAGTGGAATTTAACGAGTGGGTCAGTCCGATTGTCCCGTACAAAGAGGATGGCACGGTCAGAATTTGTGGGGACTATAACGATTAACTGTTTCTCGCTGCAGGACCAGTACCCGCTACCCAAGGCAGACGCCCTATTTGCGACCCTGGCTGGAGAGAAGACGTCACCTCTGCCTACATGACGCAGGAGCTGGAGGAGTCTTCGAAAGGCCTCACCTGCATCAACACGCACGAAGGTCTGTTCATCTATAACAGATGCCCGTTCGGGGCGGCAATCTTCCAACGGAACATGGAGAGCCTGCTAAAGTCGGTTCTTCGCACCGTGGTTTTCCAGGACGACATACTGGTTACAGGTTGGGACACCATTGAACACTTGAAGAATCTGAAAGAGGTTCTTAGTTGATTTGGATCGCGTGGGACTCTAGTTGAAACGCTTGAAGTGTGTTTTCCTGGCGCCTGAGTTAGAGTTCTTGGGAAGAAGAATCGCAGCAGACGGCATCAGACCCACCGACGCCAAGACCTGAGGCCATTAAGAACATGCCTAGACCACAGAATGTGATGGAGCTGCGGTTGTTCCTGGAACTCCTTAACTATTTCTGTAATTTCCTACCTGGGTTAAGCACCCCGCTAGGACCCCTACATGTGCTACTGCACAAGGGAGACGACTGGGTATGGGGGAATTCACAAGAGGCTGCCTTTGAGAGAGCCAGAAATCTGTTGTGTTCAAACAAACTGCTTGTCCTGTATAACCCCTGTAAACGATTAGTGCTAGCTTGCGATGCGTCGTCATACGGGGTCGGGTGTGTGTTACAACAGACTAACGAATCGGGGATTTTGCAACTGGTTGCTTTCGCGTCCAGGAATTTGTCCAAGGCCGAAAGGGCCTACAACATGATTGAAAAAGAGGCTCTGGCATGCGTTTACGGGGTAAAAAAAATGCACCAGTACTTGTTTGAGATTGAAACTGACCACAAGCTGCTCATATCGCTGTTCTCTGAGAGCAAAGGGGCTAACATCAATGCCTCTGCCCGCATCCAAAGATGGGCGCTCATGCTGTCTGCATACAACTATGTAATCCGCCACAGACCAGGCAAAGAGAACTGCGCTGATGCTCTGTCGGCTACCGTTGCCTACCACCGGGGTGGAAATGGCACAGCCTGCGGACTTGCTCATGGTAATGGATGCATTCGAAAACGAAAAGTCACCTGTTACGGTCTGCCAGATCAGGACCTAGACCAGCCAGGATCCTTTACTGTCCTTGGTTTTAAAAAAAAACTGTCCCCTCCATGGGAGCTGGTCCAACGTCCCAGCGGAGATGCAGGAGGCGATTAAGCCGTTCCACAGGCGCAAAGATGAAATGTCCCTGCAGGCGGACTGTCTGTTGTGGGGTAATTGCGTGGTATTGCCCAAGAAAGGCAGCGATACGTTAATTTGTGAACTGCGCAGCACCCACCCAGACATTGTAATGATGATGGCCATCGCCAGATCCCATGTGTGCTGACCCGGCATCAACTCCGATTTAAGCATGCGTGTGCCAGTGCAACACTTACACTCAGCTGAGCAATGCACCCAGAGAGGCACCGCTAAGTTTGTGGTCGAGGATCCACGTGGACTATGCGGGCCCATTTCTAGGCAAAATGTTCTTGGTTGTTGTGGATGCTTACTGAAAATGGATTGAATGTGCAATAATGTCTGTAAGCACGTCCACGGCTACCATTGAAAGCCTACGAGCCATGTTTGCCATGCAAGGCCTGCCTGATGTCCTAGTCAGCAACAATGGGTTTTGTTTCATCAGTGCTAAATTCAAGGAATTCATGACCCGCAATGGGATCAAGCACATCACATCTGCCCTGTTCAAGCTCGCAACCAACGGCCAGGCAGAACAGGCAGTTCAGACCATTAAGCAAAGCTTGAAACGCGTGTCGGAAGGCTCCCTGCAGACCCGACTATCCTGAGTGCTGCTCCGCTACCGCACCAGACCCCACTCACTCACTGGGGTTCCCCCAGCTGAGCTGCTCATGAAAAGGTCGCTCAAAATAAGGCTCTCTCTCGTCCACCCTATTCTCCATGATTCCGTGGAGAGCAGGCAGCATCAACAAAGTATGTACCATGACTGCGCAAATTTGTCACGTGATATTGAGGTCAAGGACTTTGTGCTCAATTATGGACATGGTCCTAAATGGCTCGCTGGCATGGTCATAGCCAAAGAGGGGAGTAGGGTGTTTCAGGTCAAATTGGCCAATGGACTAACGTGCAGAAAACATTTGGACCAAATCAAATTGCAGTTCACCAACAGCTACGAATAACCCGAAGAAGACACCACCAATATTGACCCTCCAACACACACACAAGTGGCAACCGACATCATGGTTGACCACGAAGCCGAACTTGCCATCCCCAGCAGCCTGGCAAGGCTAGCAGCCCAACAGCCCAGTGAAGAACTAAGCAACTCACTCACACCCGCATATGTACCAAGGCGATCGACAAGAGAGTGAAAAGCCCCAGATCGTCTCACCTTGTTAACAAGTGTACTATTAACTTTATGGGGAGTGATGTTATGTATTTAACCCCTTGCAACCTGTATCACACTACCACCAGAGGTCCTACCTGTTGGAATGCCAAGGGATCCCAGCATCCTTTGGGAGCACTGTATATAAGCAGGCCACCCATGAGGTTCCTGCACTCTGGAGTCTTATTAAAGGAGCTAAGGTCACACTTGCTCATTGCTCACACACTCAGTACTCAGTACTCAGTTTCATCCTTTATTATCAACTGGCTTGTATAGAATTTATAAATAGAATAAAACTCAAACCTATGTACACAGTCAGTATAACTTCATTGCACTTGAGAAATTATAGTTGAAGAATTGCTATTTATAAAGATTTTCTTTTTGTCTTGTTTAAATGCAGAGACTATTGTTAGCTTGACATGGAAATGTTAAAAACATACACTTTGTAATAACATACTAAAATTGATGACCGCACTTGGGAGTCTGGAGGTGACAAAGGCATGGATGAGGGTTTCAGCAGCAGATATGAGGAGAGACTGGATCAACTGGGCTTGTATTCACTGGAGTTTAGAAGAATAAGAGGGGATCTCATAGAAACATATAAAATTCTGACGGGATTGGACAGGTTAGAGGCAGGAAGAATGTTCCCGTTGCTGGGGAGTTCCAGAACCAGGGTCACAGTCTAGGAATAAGGGGTAAGCCATTTAGGACCGAGATGAGGAGAAACTTCTTCACTCAGTGGTTAACGTGTGGAATTCTCGACCACAGACAGTTGTTGAGGCCAGTTCGTTAGATATATTCAAAAGGGAGTTGGATATGGCCCTTGCAGCCAAAGGGATCAAGGGGTATGGAGAGAAAGCAGGAAAGAGGTACTGAGGTTGAATGATCAGCCATGATCTTATCAAATGGCGGTGCAGGCTCGAAGGCCGAAAGGCCTACTCCTGCACCTAATTTCTATGTTTCTATAGGCTGATGTTGGGGTGGAAGTAGGCAGTGTTTGTGCTGGTTCAGTCAAGAAAGTGAGGGGGATGGAATCTGTGGCATGTGTCTGACAGCTTGGAGGCAGTGGAAGGTTCAGCTGAGGTGGTGGAGAGGCAGAACTGGGTGTTGTCAGCTGACTCCTTGGCCGGAATTTTACCGGCGCTCAAAGGGTGGGTTTGAAGGCGGGTCCGCTGTCGAAATCTAAAAGATTGACAATCTGCCTCCATGTCAGTTTCCCAAGTGCTGGGTCTGCCTACGTTTTACAAACATGACACCAAGCAGCAGGGAGCCAATTGACATAGTTAAAAGCTTATTAAAAGGAATTTAAGCAGCATTTGACCATTTTCCAGCTTTTTCACAAGGTTTTCGGGGCTCGGGGATCACATCAGGTAAGTTGGTCAGGGTTTCAATTGCTCTCCATTCCTCTGAATAGTTGACTGCTGCAAAATTTCACAGCTGTTCACTTTCCAATCTTAGAAGCTTGAGTGTTAAGGATTTGGAAGACCACTTTGAGATTTATGCAGATAGGAAGTGTTTGGAGTAAACTCTCTATCCACTGTCCCCTCCTTGGAACAACTGATCTCACCATTGACCGATCACTTCTGTCATATCAACTTCAGCTGCCATCCGTTCCATCAGCATCGGTACCATTGGGGGAAAAAAAAATCTCAACTTGGTCCTCAGAATCCCACCACAATCAGCCCCAGCACTAGGCACACCAACAGCACCAACAACAACACCAACCTTCTCCGCAATCACCTGATGCTGCACATGCACAGGGGATCAACACCTGACTACATTGCTGCCAGGGATGGCCTCACTATGACCAGATTTGCTTCACTTGACGCTGTACACTCTGGCTGCCACATGATGCGCCAGGTTGGCACCATCTCATACCAGCACCATAAAGCATCCCTGTAATGCCCAAGCCATTCCTTTCACACATCACCGTTGCAGGGTGGGGGGCGGGGGGATGGGGGGGTGTATCGTTATGTCTCACCATTCACTACAACTCATTAAGCCACCTCCAAAGGCGCACACAAATCTGTCTATGAAGGCAAAGTTTTGAAAATAAAGATTTCAATGTTTGACAACACACTAACAAACTTTACATAAACATTGGCTAAAAGACCCAAGTGCCTATCCTTGTGCGTTGTTAGTTGGCATGATTGGAGAAGGATGAGGGCGAGTGTGAGGGGTGGCTAGTGAGATGGGGATGTGATAATGTAGAGAGAGGGACAGAGAGAAAGAGGGGGTGTAAGGCAAGTTGGTGTGAGTAAGGCTGTGCAGGAGTAGGGTAGGGAAGGCAAAGTGATGGGGATGTGATGAGGCACAGCAGGATGAGGTTGAGTGTGGCTTTGCAGTAACGTTTCGTGATCTATTGAGATCATTGAAAGGTTTGCGCCATTGCAGCCTGGTCCTCCTGATGACACCCCTGCTTGTGCCCTCCTGTGTAATGTGCAACCAGGCTGTGTTGGTCTCCTGGGGAGGTCTCTTCTGCCCATTGGAAGGGAAGAGAGCCTGTGTGCAGCCGTGCACCTTTGACAAGCAGTGTACAATGTTTGCAGCACCTTAATGCTGCAGAACACTGACAGCACAGCTGTCAAAATGAATGTGGAAATGGTCCCTTTAAGGAAACTGGCTGATGACGCATCATCAAATGACCTCATCAGTCCACTTCCTTTTTAATTGGCTGGGAACCTCGCAGTGCTGGCTTAACCAGCCCCATCAAGGTCAAATTCTTTTCACAGAGCGGGATGGAGCCAGGAATGGGGTCGCAAACCACCACCTACCTCGGCCGCCTCGGACTCGCTGAGGTTGGCGAAATCGAGGCCCTTATCTGTGGATTTTGTCGCCAAGGGACACCATGCAGATGAGGAAGAGGATGGGGCCAAGGAGGAAGAGGAGGGCCAAAGATAGACCCTTGGGGGACTCTGAAGGTAACAGTGTAGGGACAGGAAAAGAAGCTATTGCTGGAGATGCTCTGGCTACAGTCAGATAAGTTACAGTGGAATTTGTCCATATTTTTACAGGAAACTGCCTATGTAAATTTTGCATGTTGTATTTACACCTTGCTAGTGATGGCAGTGCTGTTCTTCTACTGATGGTGTCATTACAACATGATAAATTAATCTCAGCATTTTCTGTTATAAATGTGGATACAGGAATTTAAAAAGGGGGGGAAGGTGAAGGGAAGTGCATGCAAATGTAAGAATTTAATATAATCAATTTATTCCCCCCCACCGATCTGCCATATATTAATAGTGCAGCTATTCTTGTACTTCTAGCTTTTTAATTGGAGTTTTAAAAAAAAATAAAGAACTCCTCTCTAATTTGAATCCCAGTGAATCTAAATGTTGAAGCCTTGGTTAAAAACTGATGAGGACCAAATTGAACTTTGTTGCTATCAAAGCCACTTTCCACAATGAAACCAAAGTGAGAAATGTGTTGCATGTTTTTAGCTGGATAGTTCTGTGTATTAATCTAAAATGTGTGCCCTTTTTGTAAATTTGTTTAAGAGGAAAGACTTGTATTTAAATGGTACCTTATCACGTCTCTCAAATGTCTCTGCTTTAATGAATTGCATTGAAATGCAGTAAATATTATGTAGCCAAAATAGTCGGCTAGATCACACGAACAATATATACCTGCACTGAGTTCATTGACATCACAAACAATAAGGTGACTGACCAATTAATTTTTTTTTGGTGATCGAAGGAAAATGTTGCCTAGGACACTGAGAACTCCCTGCTTTCCTTTGAATAGTGCCAGTGGAATTTGTTGTATCTATCTGAATTATAGGAATAGGAAGACAGGGTCTCGGTTCAATGTCTCATCAAAAGGATGGCACTTCTGGAAGTGCAGCACTCTTCAGTACTATACTGGAGAGTCAGCCTAGTTTAATCAGTCCTGGAGTTTGATGTGAAAGTAACATGAGACTGAAATATGCCTATCGAGTGACTTACCATTATCCATTTAACATGTTGAGCAGCTGTCTTCACATTAACTTTACAGGGTATTTATGTGCTCCAAGACAACAAGTTCCGCCTTTTGACTCAGATGTCTGCAGGGAAACAATACTTGGAACATGCACCCAAGGTATATATTTTGGTTATCTTGAGTAAGTAAATGGATCTATAGAGACACAAGTTGATAATCTGGAAAGAGTAATACTATATAATAATGTAGTTAATCGAGCAGCATAAAAGTTTGAATCTGGGCTCAATCAGTTGGACGTGTAACAAGTTTTAAAAATTATGAAGAGTTGTAGGTGAGTGAATCGGGGGAAATTATTTTCTTGGGTTCAGGAGTCGATGACGAAGATTAGTCAGTTTAAAACATTCATTTAAGAGAGTGTATAGAAGGAGGTTTCTTTATGCAGAATTGTTGGAGCATGGAATAATTTGCCATATGGCAGAGATGACTGCACCTTTTGGGGGAAAATGGATGAATAGTAAAAGTAGAGGAACATACAGAGCAATGGAAAGAGACTGTGGCAATAGGACTAATTTTGGATTGCTGTAGAAAAAAGCCAGCACAGACATGACCGATGAATGGCCACCTTCTATGCTGTAAACCTCTGGTTCCATGGACCACTCTGAAAATATTAAAACTGTAAAACATCCTAAAATTCTCTTTAGTAGGGAAAATCTTTTAGGCAGAGCAAGTTGATATTTGTGAGAATTTTCACAGCACATCTCCTTGTACAAGATATTGAAATTAGATATAGGCTTGATTTTAATTCCAGGATGGTAAGTGGCAAAGTGGAGCAGCAGCAGGCAGGCTCTGCTGATTTTAGAAACATAGAAAATAGATACAGGAGTAGGCCATTTGGTCCTTCGAGCCTACTCCACCATTCAATGAGTTCATGGCTGAACATGCAACTTCAGTACCCCATTCCTGCTTTCTTGCCATACCCCTTGACCCCCCTAGTAGTAAGGACTACATCTAACTCCTTTTTGAATATATTTAGTGAATTGGCCTCAACAACTTTCTGTGGTAGAGAATTCCACAGGTTCACCACTCTCTGGGTGAAGAAGTTTCTCCTCATCTCGGTCCTAAATGGCTTACCCCTTATCCTCAGACTGTGACCCCTGGTTCTGGACTTCCCCAACATTGGGAACATTCTTCCTGCATCCAACCTGTCTAAACCCGTCAGAATTTTAAACGTTTCTATGAGACCCCCCCTCATTCTTAACTCCAGTGAATACAAGCCCAGTTGATCCAGTCTTTCTTGATATGTCAGTCCCGCTATCCTGTGAACCTTCGCTGCACTCCCTCAATAGCAAGGATGTCCTTTCTCAAGTTAGGAGACCAAAACTGTACACAATAATCCAGGTGTGGCCTCACCAAAGCCCTGTACAACTGTAGTAACACCTTCCTGCCCCTGTACTCCAATCCCCTCGCTACGAAGGCCAATATGCCATTTGCTTTCTTAACCGCCTGCTGTATCTGCATGCCAACCTTCAATGACTGATGTACCATGACAACCAGGTCTCGTTGCACCTCCCCTTTTCCTAATCTGTCACCATTCAGATAATAGTCTGTCTCTCTGTTTTTACCACCAAAGTGGATAACCTCACATTTATCCACATTATACTTCATCTGCCATGCATTTGCCCACTCGCCTAACCTATCCAAGTCACTCTGCAGCCTCATAGCATCCTCATCGCAGCTCACACTGCCACCCAACTTAGTGTCATCTGCAAATTTGGAGATACTACATTTAATCCCCTCGGCTATATCATTAATGTACAATGTAAACAGCTGGGGCCTCAGCACAGAACCTTGCGGTACCCCACTAGTCACTGCCTGCCATTCTGAAAAGTACCCATTTACTCCTACTCTTTTCTTCCTGTCTGACAACCAGTTCTCAATCCACGTCAGCACACTACCCCCAATCCCATGTGCTTTAACTTTGCACATTAATCTCTTGTGTGGGACTTTCTTGAAAGCCTTCTGAAAGTCCAAATACACCACATCAACTGGTTCTCCCTTGTCCACTCTACTGGAAACATTCTCTCAAAATTCCAGAAGATTTGTCAAGTTCCCTTTCACAAATCCATGTTGACTTGGATCTATCATGTCACCTCTTTCCAAATGCGCTGCTATGACATCCTTAATAATTGATTCCATCATTTTACCCACTACCGATGTCCGGCTGACCAGTCTATAGTTCCAAGTTTTCTCTCTCTCCCTTTTTTTTTTAAAAGTGGGGTTACATTGGCTACCCTCCACTCCATAGGAACTGATCCAGAGTCTATGGAATGTTGGAAAATGACTGTCAAAGCATCTGCTATTTCTAAGGCCACCTCCTTAAGTACTCTGGGATGCAGTCCATCAGGCCCTGGGGATTTATCGGCCTTCACACCCATCAATTTCCCCAACACAATTTCCTGACTAATAAGGATTTCCCTCAGTTCCTCCTTCTTACTAGACCCGCCGACCCCTTTTATATCCGGAAGGTTGTTTGTGTCCTCCTTAGTGAATACCGAACCAAAGTACTTGTTCAATGGGTCTGCCATTTCTTTGTTCCCCGTTATGACTTCCCCTGATTCTGACTGCAGGGGACCTACATTTGTCTTTACTAACCTTTTTCTCTTTACATATCCATAGAAGCTTTTGCAGTCCGTCTTAATGTTCCCTGCAAGTTTCCCCTCGTACTCTATTTTCCCTGCCCTAATCAAACCCTTTGTCCTTTTCTGCTGAGTTCTAAATTTCTCAGTCCCTGGGTTCGCTGCTATTCTGGCCAATTTGTATGCCACTTCCTTGGCTTTAATACTATCCCTGATTTCCCTTGATAGTCACGGTTGAGCCAGACAGGGATGTACAATTGTTGTAGTTCATCCATGCGGTCTCTAAATGTCTAAATAACAGTCGTTGGCATACGGCTTGCCAACTTGTAGACCAAAGTGTCTGGGGAGTTGGCTGCCCAGTCTTAAAATCGGGCAGCAGAGGCTGCCGCTGGGGATTCTGGTATGGTCCCCAGCACAAGGCAAGTACTGTAGGAGGGGAATCCCAGTGGGGGGGGGGGGCAGGGAAGGAAGCCTGGGGCAGGAGGGGAATCCCAATCGGAAGAGGGGGGAGGAAGCCCCGGGCAAATGAGCCCAAATATTTTTCTGTGGGAATGAGAGGAGCACCCCTGCTACTCTTGGCCCACATGGCAACTTTAAAAAAAAACCTATCTTGCTGGGCCTCTTCTGGCCTTGGCTGCTGTTCCCAGCATGTTTTGCCTTGCCGTGAAGCCACCACTGCTCCCCCGCTCAAGTCTCGGGTTAAAATGGCAGATTAGGCCCGAATTACATCATCGGAGCCCAATCTCATTATTTTAAAGAGGACTGTGCCGAGACTAAGCATTTATCATTTTGAGTAAATAAATTGTTCCTGATATCTGTTTTTAAATTGCTTTTTAATAATTCAAATTTATGTTCTTCTCCTGGCTTTTGAAATAATATTCTGGGTTTATCAGTATTCCTCTGATGAATACAAACAAATATATTATAAGCCTATTTGTATTTATTAAGCTGAATAGTGTACATTTTGAACAAGTTTTTCTTTTCTGATTCTAGGTCCATCTGCAACACTTTAGGGGGGCTGAAATTGCCCCCTATGCTCCGTGCCACTTAAGAGGCTGCAGAATTCGCAGCAGTCCTCCCCTTTAACAGGAGGGGAGGGACGTTGTGAGGTGTCAGCGATGGGGCTGGCACTTTTTGCGGCGGTGCAAAAAAAAAAATCAAATTCGGCAAAATGACCGCCCCAAACTAACACGGTGCAATTTTGGCCCCAGGGTGTCATTTCTGTTAGCTATGCAAATTGCTATGCCACACTTCTTTATTTAAAAAAAAAATTGAGAAGGGAAAAAAGATCAGTAATTTCATGCTGGTTTCTTCTGGCCTCCACTTCAGGAAGACACAGCAATTAAACCGTGTAATGGTAGAGACACACCAGATTATACACAAGGTGCCTCAGCAATAGAGTAATACATTGTGTTAAATATAATATCGTTTCTTCTGACATTTTATTTAACTGGCCATGGCCTTTGGCTAATTCTGATACTTTTGCTCACATGATGGAGATCCATTTAATCCCAAATGCTCTTTAAAATTTCTTCTTTTTGTTTATTAGATTTCATGTGTACTATTTAAAAAAAAAAAACACACACACACACACAATTCTGCATTCTCTTCCTGCTTCAGGTTAAAGCCAAGGTTGGAATGAAATTAGTACTCTGGGTTAAAAGTGATATTGAAAACCAGTTCACTATGATTTGATGTGAGCAGCGTGCTGATAGACTAATTAAATACCATACTTGGATTTAAAGCTGTGTACACCTACACATTTTAATCTGCATCCCAATCAGATTGCCTTGAGAGGGTATGTGCTTTAATCATTTGAAGTTTTGTTTTAAAACACACAAATCAAATGTGGCACCAAGGGATACCCAGAAGTCGTTAGAGTCCCCAGAAATGCAAAAGATGACCAGAAAGTTTATAGAAATTAATGTTACAAATGTACCAAATCCCTTCATATAAACTCACACACAATATTCAATATGATTAAATAGAGAAACTGAATTGGATATAATTAATGGTCTCTATCTCCATCTCTTGCTCCACATTCATGTTCTTCCAACAATGACTTATTGAATGATATAACTAAGAAGTCCCAAGAGCAAATTCTTCTGTATTGGACCATCTAGATATTTAATCTGACCATGTTATTTGTAACATTAATTTGTCTTTAAAATAAATATTTTGCCAGTAGTAGCAGCTATTTTGTTCAGATATCTTTGTTAAATATTATCTTTTGTATCGGTTTCATAACCAGAACATCCTGCTTAAAATATAAGGAGGACTTGCTGTTTGCCCGCCTACTACATACCTAATTTAAAACAACTTTATCTGGCGTCTAAACAGATATTAAAGATTTTCTGCCGTCTTTCCAACTTTGGTGTACTGGATTTGTCTGCGTATTGGAAATGCAGGATTTTCACCAATAAATTTGAAATATTAAAATGAATGGTTTGCCAACCGTAAACCACCGCATGGGGTGGAGTTTCCACTGGGTTCTGCTGTTTCCAGTGTAATGCGCCCAAATTCGACTAAACCAGTACAAAAGATAAGGAATTTCAAGCGCAAATTACGTCCAGGGCAAATTGAGTTTCTGGGATCTTTTGCACTACCTGGCCCCACCCACAGAATTGGCCATTCCGCAGGTTGAATGAATCACCATCCCAAGCTTCCACAAATTGTGCCTGTTTGCAGGCCTTTAAAATTAAGCTCACTGACCCCCTAACCACCTTTTTTTTTTAAAGTTTTAATTTATTGAGAAACTGACTCCATTACACCAATGAAACTAGTAAATGATTCTGTATAGTTTAAAAAAAAAAAAATAATTTTCAATTGTTTAAAATCTGGTTACTCACAAGGTGGTGGACTAGACACTGAATAAAAATGATAGACCCATTTTTAGTTGTATTAATAAAACTGTACTAGGTTATCATAAATATATTGAATATTTTTAAATGCAAAATTTAAAAAAATAAGTGTTGTAAAACTCTGCCCAATTGCGCTGGTTTATTTTATGCAAATGAGTTTGAGCGGAAACTTGAGCAAAAATTTAAATTCAGAAAACTAGTGCACTTTTGCGCCGGATTGTCGATTGTGCCCAAAGCAGAATCTCTACCCTAGATTTTGGAGTACTTTAGAATATAAACAAATTTTCTGTGCTTGCAATTGTAATTGCAATCACTTTTGGGGGTTTTAATTCTCTAGAAGTACATTAAGTGTTATACTGGTTTTTCTCAAATGTGAGTAATTGCTTTTGTCAGTCTGTCAGTTCATTGTGCATGGAGGAAACACTGTATGCAACCTAAAGTGTCACTTCAGTAATTCAAGGCATTAATGAGGAGCCTTCAGCAAATTTGCATGCATTTTTGTTTTGTTTCAGGATAACTCATAATTTCTCTCTCCCTTGGCTCAGTGGCAGCACTCTCTCTCTGAGCCAGAAGGTCATGGGTTAAAGCTCTGCTTCAGCGACATGAGCAGATAATCTCGGCAGACACTTCAGTGCAGTACTGGGAGAATATTGTTCTGTTGCAGTACTGTCTTTCTGATGAGACGTTAAACTGAGGCCCCGTCCACATTCTCATAGAACATAAGAAATAGGAGCTGGAGTAAGCCATTTGGCCCTTCAAGCCTGGTCTGCCATTCAACAAGATCATGGCTGATTTACTACCTCAACTCCACTTTCCTGCACTTCTACTCAATCTCTCCACATAGGGCAGTTCCCTCATCCCAGGAATAAGTCTAGTGAACCTTCGTTGCACTCATTCTAAGGCAAGTACATGTTGAACCTCCCTTATCCGGAACCACCCCTCGTCGAGAACCATTCCTGGCCACTGGGTGGCGCATGCACAGAACTCCGACATGAACAAATTGAAGTCCTTCCTCGCTGTCGACTCCCGGAATCGTTGGCCTGACCCTGACCCTGTGATCCACCGCCCCCCGCCATGATCTCTGCCGCATTCCCAGCCCCAGGCCAGCCAGCCTCGATATCCCCTTGCTCGGTACCTGTACTATCCAATTTAAAGTGACCACTCCTCGTCTGGAAAAATCCCTTATCCAGAACAGGCCAGGTCCCGAGGGTTCCGGATAAGGGAGATTCAACATGTATGTCTGTCCTTTGATAAGGAGACTAGAACTGTACACAGTACTCCAGGTGTGGCCTTACCAATGCCTTGTATAATTGTAGTAAGACTTCTTTACTCTTATGTTAGATCTTGTTACAAAAAGATTAGAGTATATCATTTGCTTTCTTAATTGCTTGCTGTACCTCCATGTTAACTTTCTGTGTTCCTGTACCAGGACACCCACTTCTCTCTGAATGCAAACATTTCCCAGTCTCCATTCAAAAAAATTCTGCTTTTTTTCTCCCTACCAAAGTGGATAATGTCACATTTCCCCACATTGTATTCCATTTGTCATGTTCTTGTCCACTCAATCAACCTGTCTGTACATTACTCTGCAGCCTCTTTGTGCTCTCCTCATTGCTTACTTTCCCACCTAACTTTGTATCATCAGCAAATTTGGATACGTTGCACTCAGTCACTTGATCTAAGTCATTGATATAGATTATAAATAACTGAGACCCAAGAACTGATCCTTGTGGCACCCTGCTAATTACAGCCTGCCAACCTGAAAGTCTTGTTTATTCCTATTCTGTTTTCTGCCCATTAACCAATCCCTAATCTCATGAGTCCTAATTTTGTGCAATAAACTCTTGTGTGACACCTATTGAATGCTTTTTGAAAATCCAAATACACTACATGCACTGGTACCCCCTTATCCATCGCACGAGTTACATCTTCAAAAAACTCCAACAGATTTGTCAAATCCACCTCTCAGTTGGATATAATAGATTAATGTAACTTTTTACTGCACTTTTTTTGACAGACGTGCGCCTGTCAAGCTCTGCGCCACCACCCCCCCCCCCCCCCCTCTTCCCGACCCCGAATTCATTCCCTCCACGTGGTGCCGAGAAGCAGGACCTCAGGTCCTGGCCTGCTTTGCCCACTTGGGCCCCAGCCCTGACTCTTTCTCTCCTCCCCCGGCCAGTTCTTCCAACCCCCTACAAGGGACATCATTGGAGTGGATGATATCAAGAAGTCACAACACTGTCACTATTCACTTCGTACCCAATAAACCTTTTAATAATCCATACACAATGCCTGCCCCATCTATGGTGTGGTGGGGAAGGATGCACTTGGACTGGGGTAAGGCACTTTGGCTGGGGGAGGAATGTACCTGCGCTGGAGTACGGGACCTTGGCTGGGGGAGGGATGTACTTGGACTGGGGTAAGGCACTTTGGCTGGTCCTTGCTGTTTTCTGGGGAGCTCTGTCTTCTGTCGCTTCAGGAAGTCAAAGTGGATCGAGTTACAATTTTCAAAGTCAGTGAGACCTTGGGATAGGCGATTCCAGTTACACATTCCTGTGAAACTTCAGGGTGTGGCTTATCCTCCAAGGGGACCAATCATGGACAAAGGGTAGAGCATGTTAGTCATTTTTGCAGTACAAATAAGCGCATCCATAATAGATCCCATGGCACTATTCAAAGAAGAGCAGGGGTGTTCTTTTGGTGTCCTGGCCAATATTCATCCCTCAACTAACATAATTAAAAAACAAAATATCTGTTCATTTATCTCTCCCTTGTTTGTAGGATTTTACTGTGCACACATTGGCAGCTATGTTTCCCTACATTACAACAGTAACTACAGCTCAAAATACTTAATTGGCTGTGAAGTGCTTTGGGATGCCCTGAAGTTGTGAAGGATGCTATATAAATGCAAGTTCTTTTTTTTTTTTTTAAACCCATTTCGGGATGTTGCTGTAAAATCAGTTGTGAGGAAGTGCAAAAGATCCATCCATGGATGACTCCTTATGATCTTTTCCTCTCTGTGGAGTTGACTGATCTCTGCTGGGCACCTCTCCATAACACATCTAAGTTTGGCAATACACATCAGGATCATGAGCATAAACCAATGGTGTGAAAAGGTGACTTTTTAACCAGCAGACACTGATTATTCCCAGCTTGCCCCTTTTGCAGACCCAAAGTACAAAAATTATTTTAATATAACTTGATATACAATTACCACTACTATAACTGATATTTTACAGAGCTACTGTTATAACTCAACCCAATATCCTTTAATTTACTTTTATACTTTTCTAAAGTAATGAAACTGAGTTATGTGTCTGGGTGAGGGTCCCCTTTAGTTATTTGACTTTTAGTTACAAATGGCTTATTTAAAAATCCCTTACTTGAATCCCAGTCTTGACTGACATTCCTCAGTTGGGGAATTTTCTGCAGCTATCAGCACGCCTGCCATAGATGGACAGCTGGATGGTGATGAAGCACCTTGCTCTGAATGGGAAGGGAAGAGAAATACATTAACCTGGCTATATTCCCTAGATGTGTCGAATGGCCTACTCCTGCACCTATTTTCTATGTATTTTCTATGTGTGGACCAGCCATAGTAGAGAGTTGACTTCCACCAGACCATCTGCTGTACTGATGGGTAAGGAATGGTGCATGTGCATTTTGTAGTTATCGGCTTTGAGGATTTAAGAGAATAAAAGTGAGTTTTAAAAGTGAACTATTTGCTGATATCCATGACACAGCCATATAGATTGGAAGGTCTTTGTGCTGAATCTTTGATCTGTGCTGATTTTAGCTGACCTCAGCCAGGCCAGTTGGAGTAGAACAGTTGGCCTTGATGTCCCTGGGCTAGATGAAAAATTCTGGGGTACCCATTGCTGATCAGTAGCCAATTACCCCTGCTGGAAAGTATGCCTTTGTGCCTGCCAGGTGACAACATAATTAGGCTTGTTCTGTTGCCCTCCACAGTCGAATAGCTTATCAATATTCATTATTTAGGCTCATAAATGAAGAGTGGTAATTGAGAGGTATTGTAGGGCTGCCGGCACCTACTGAACCATACCCATAAAGTCTGCATTTTGAGAGGAATTGGGTTCAGGATAGCAAACTGCATTAAGAATTGGTTAGAAGGGAGGAAGCAGAGAGTAGGTATTAAGGAAAGTTTCTTTTGAGTAGTTCTGTTCATTGTGCATATCAATGATTTCGATATATGCCTAGAGGGAGTGGTGTCTACAGATTATGCCAAAATAGGAGATATAATTAATGATGAGAAGAAGCTGCAAAGATATATTTATAAATCAGAGGAATGGGTTAAAAAGCAGCAGGGATTCAGTGTAGGTAAGTGTGCATTGATACATTTTGGATGAAAATAAATTACAGCAGTAATTCATCATCATAGGCAGTCCCTCGGAATCGAGGAAGACTTGCTTCCACTCTCAAAATGAGTCCTTGGGTGGCTGAACAGTTCAATACGAGAACCACCATCCCTGTCACAGGTGGGACAGAGTCATTGAGGGAAAGGGTGTGTGGGACAGGTCTGCCACACGCTCTTTGCGCTGCCTGCGCTTGATTTCTGCATGCTCTCGGCGATGAGACTCCACAGCAGTAATTATACTCTGAATGGAAGGATGTTTGATGCTGTGGAAGAGCAGAAGGATTTGGTGGTTCAGGTTAATAGGGGCATAAAAAAGCTAATGAAATTTTAGGTTTTATTACAAGAGGTATTAATGAGCTTCTATATAACAGCTTAATAACACCTCACCTTGGAGTCTTGTGTGCAGTATTGGGGTATAGAATATTATGTATTTATTTGGGGACACCAGGGGGCGCCACTGTCAGAGGTCCGTCACTGGTATATAAGCGTGAGTACCATGTCACGCGGGTTACTTCGGGCGCGAATAAAGTTGGATCAGGTTTACACTTGAGGCAGTTTACAGTAACCAGTCTTTTGAGTCATTACATTCATTACACTTGGTGACCAGGTAACTTAAAAACCTTAAGATGTACAATGGGCACTATTGGAATTCTGGAGAGATTGGGCGGATTTTATCGACCGCCTGGATCAGTATTTTGTGGCCAACAAGGTGGAGGGAGAGGCTGACTCAGCTCGGCGCAGGGCGGTTTTCCTCACCGTGGTCCAAAGATTTATGGCCTCATGAAGAATTTTCTCTCGCCTTGACATCCAACGGACAAAGAATATGGGGATTTGTGTGCTTTGGTGTGTGACCATCTTAAGCCAAAAGAGGGGATCATCATCTCACGCTATCGCTTCTACACGCATGTTCGTGCTGAGAGCCAGGATGTGTTGGGATTCGTCGCCGACCTGCGACGGCTTGCTGAGCCGGGTAAGTTCGGGAACGTATTGGAAGGCATGCTGTGAGATTTCTTCGTGATAGGAATCGACCATGATTTGATTCTTCGGAAGTTATTGGCCGAAGAGAAGCTGGATTTGAGCAAGGCCATCACGACTGCCCAGGCATGCATAACGACTGATGATAATTTGAGGCAGATATCATCAAAGAGTGGGAGCTCCATGTCCAGTACTGTAAACCAGATTGTGTCGTCGTTTGGCAGAGCTGCTTATGGCAGGGCCTACTTGACTGCTTATGTGAAACCTGTAGCTGCTCAAAGCCCACCAACTGGTATGAATCCGATTTCATCCTGTTGGCGCTGTGGGGGCAATCATCGACCTCATCAGTGTTGGTTTAAACAGTACTCCTGTAATGGCTGTTTGAAAGTGAGGCATATTCAGAGAATGTGCCCACAATTGAGCAAGCGTGCTGCCGCTCATCACATTGCTGATGATGCCCAGTCCAGTGCTGGCCTGGATATACAATCCGAGGAGGAAGTGTACGGTCTGTATTCATTCTTGGGAAGGAGCCAGCCAATAATCGTTAATGTGAAGCTGAATGGCGTGCCTATATCGATAGAGCTGGACATGGATGCGAGTCAGTCGATAATGAGCCAAAGGACATTCAACAAGCTGTGGGACACGGAGGCTGTGAAGCCTAAGCTGAGTCCAGTCAATGCCAAGATGCGTACTTACACTAAGGAATCATACCAGCGATTGACAGTGTAGTAGTCAAGGTGTCATATGATGGTATAGTTCATGATCTACCATTATGGATTGTTCCCGGTAATGGTCCAAAGCTGTTCGGGAGGAATTGGCTCAAATCAAGTGGAATTTGAATGATATCAAAGCGTTGTCATCGGTGGATGACACTTCGTGTGCTCAAGTGTTGAAGTTTCCTTCTTTGTTTGAACTGGGTATTGGTAATTTTACTGGATCCAAGGTGCAGATTCCCCTGGATTCTGATGCAAGGCCTGTCTATCATAAGGCTCGGTCTGTTCCCTACATGATGAGGGAGAAGGTTGCAATTGAGCTTGACCGACTCCAACGTGAAGAGGTCATATCACCAGTCGAGTTTAACGAGTGGGCCTGTCCTATTGTTTCTGTGTTGGAGTGATGGCACTGTCAGGATTTGTGGAGACTAACCGATTAACCGATTTTCAAAACCGGATCAGTACCTGTTACTGAAGGCTGATGACCTGTTCGCCATGCTAGCTAGTTCTGGATCTGACGTCGGCCAATATGACACAGGAGCTTGTCGACACTTCGAAGAAACTCCCCTGCATCAACACCCATAAAGGACTGTTTGTCTACAACAGGTGTCCTTTTGGAATTCATTCGGCTGCAGCCATATTTCAGAGGAACATGGAGAGTCTACTGAAGTCTGTTCCTAGAACAGTCATGTTTCAAGATGACATTCTGGTCACAGGTCGACACTAAACATCTGAACAATCTTGAAGTCCTACATTGTCTGGACAAAGTGGGACTCAGGCTGAAACATTCAAAGTGTGTCTTCATGGCACCTGAAGTTGAATTCCTGGGGAGGAAGATTGCTGCTGATGGCATTACTGATTCGAAAACCAAGGCCATCAAAAATGTACCTAGGCGTCAGAATGTGAAGGAGCTGCGTTCATTCCTTGGGCTACTCAACTATTTTGGTAATTTCTTACCCAGATTGAGCACTTTGTTAGAGCCACTGCACATGCTACTTAGAAAAGGCGACAACTGGGTCTGGGGTGTGTCTCAAGATGGAGTCTTTGAGAAAGCTAAAAATTTGCTCTGTTCAAACAAGTTGCTTGTTCATTATGATCCGTGTAAATGCCTTGTGTTGGCCTGTGATGCTTCATTATATGGGGTTGGCTGTGTACTCCAAGAAAATGAGTCGGGTAAGCTACAACCTGTTGCATATGCTTTGAGAAGTTTGTCAAAGACGGAAAGAGCTTACAGCATGGTCGAAAAAGTAGCTTTGGCCTGTGTGTATGGGGTCAAAAAGATGCATCAGTACCTGTTTGGTCTTCGTTTTGAACTCGAAACGGATCACAAGCCACTCATTTAATTGTTTTCGGAAAACAAAGGTATTAATACCAATGCATCGTCCCGTATCCAGAGGTGGGCATTGACATTGTCTGCCTATGATTGTTATTCATCATAGACCTGGCACTGAGAATTGTGCCAATGCACTGAGTCGTCTGCCGTTGTCCACGCTTGAGGTGGAGATGCCTCAACCTGCAGATCTACTGTTAGTAATGGATGCTTTTGAGAATGAAGAAACTTCTGTCACTGCTCAACAAGTTAGGATCTGGACCAGCCATTACCCTATTTTGTTGGTTGTGAAACGTTGTGTCCTCAGTGGTGATTGGTCTTAGTACCAATGGAAATGTGTGATGAGACCAAACCTTACAACCATCGCAAAGATGAACTGTCCGTTCAAGCAGATTGTTTACTGTCAGGTAATCGCGTTGTTATGCCTAAGAAAGGTAGAGAAAAATTTGTATGTGAACTACATAGCACTCATTCTCGTATTGTCATTATGAAAGCCATTGCTAGGGCTCATGTATCGTGGCCTGGAATTGACTCTGATCTGGAATCATGTGTGCATCAGTGCAATACCTGCATGCGGCTAAGTAAAGTACCAGTGGAATTGCCGCTGAGTCTTTGGTCGTGGCCATCTAAACCATGGCCGAGGATCCACATCGATTTTGCGGGCCCTTTCCTGGGAAAGATGTTTTTGTTGTGCTGGATGTATATTCAAAGTGGATTGTGTATGTCATCCAGTACGTCTATAGCTACTATTGAGCCTTCATGTCATGTTTGCTACTCCTGGTTTGCCTGACATTGTTGTGAGTGACAACAGATCTTGCTTCACAAGTCTGGAATTTCAAGAGTTCATGAAACTCAATGTTATTAAACATGTGAGGTCAGCCCCATTCAAACCTGCTTCTAATGGTCAAGCAGAGCGTGCTGTTCAAACGATCAAGCAGAGTATGAAACGTGTAACTCAGGGTTCACTGCAGACTCACTTGTCCTGTATACTGCTGTTACAGACTACATACGCTTACTGGGGTCTCCCCTGCTGAACTACTGATGAAGAGAAATCTCAAGACCAAGCTCTTTCTCTCGTTCATCCCGATTTGAATGATTGTGTTGAAAACAAACTTCATGATCATGCTGCGGTGTCACGTGACATCTGTCAATGATCCGGTTTATGTGCTGAACTATGGTCAAGGTCCAAAGTGGATCGCCGGTACTGTTACAGCCAAGGAGGGTAACAGTGTTTATTGTCGTGCTCAAGAATAGGCAAACATGAAGGAAACCTGTTGATCAGATAAAACTGCGGCACACGGATGAACTGGAACCGCTTGAGGAAGATGCAGTCAGTGACCAACCAACCAATGTTCATTCATCAGAGGACTTTGCTGTCATTATTAAAACTGGACCTCCAGTCCCTGATGTGATCTTTACCACTCCCATCAGATTGGTTACTCAGCCTTCAGTTACAACTGACTCAGAACACTCGCCTGGAACTGAAGTTGAACTGAGACGATCAACTCATGAACGGAAAGTCCCAGACCGTCTTAATTTGTAAAAAGACTGATATTAAGATCTTGAAAGGGGATGTTATGTTTTTATGTTTGGGGTCACCAGACACCAGCGGGTGCCACTGCCGGAAGTCATCGGGCTGTGTGCACGGGTACCATGTCACGCGGGTTACTTTGGACGCGAATAAAGTTGGATCAGGTTTACACCTGAGGCAGTTTACAGTAACAAGTCTTTTGAGTCATTACATTCATTACAAATCTAGGAAGGGTATTGGTATTGGAGTGGGTACAATGCAGCTTCACTCAGAGATGCTGCCTGGTATGAGGATATCCAAATACAAAGAGACTTGAAAAGTGGGACTTTTTCATTCAAGCAATGCAGATTATGTGACGAGTTTAAAATTATGAAAGAATAGGATAGGGTAGATGGTAGCAGAATGTTTCGAGTAGTTGAGGGGTCTATAATGAGGAGCCATTTATGAAATGTATGAGATTTACACGTGCAGTTATGAGAATGTGGAATTCACTTCTAAGATTCAAGATTAAATTGTGCAAGGTGGATGAAGGAAAATGGGATGTGGGAATATGGCAGGTATACGTGATGAGGACTATTTACTCACTGAGGGTAAATGCTGACACAGTTTGATTGGGCTGGGCCGGATGTCCTGTTTCCGTGTTGTAACTTCTATATTTTTTGAGGCAAAAAAAACCTACTGTATTTAAAATCCTCATCCCCCTCCCCATTATCCTCTCAGCCAAAACGTTTTTGTTTACATAATAAAATGTTTGAAAAATATAACTTGCTTCCAAAATCCATTTTTGTGAGGGGAAGAAAACATTTTTTGTTTAATTTATTGTAATTTCTAATTTTCTGTATACTAAGTCCAGTGTGCTTCCGTGTAATACAACCACAAAGTGCACACAACAATCAAATATTTTCATGATATTAGAAGTTTGTTTTAAATTCAAACATTCAAATGTTTAATGATTGATTATGATAAATTCAACCAAGCCCTAGATTATTACTGCAACGCCATGGTATGTTGGGGATAAGTGGCTTGCAGGGGTCAATATTCGATGTTTTAAAAACTTGCAATGATCTTCAGCACTACAGATGGTGCAGATTTATAGTAAACTACTTAAATTTAAAGACTAATATTTTAATCGCTATTTTAATATGGACTGCAGCATTTCTGACTCAGTACAAAAAAAAATACAATACGGAATGAATAAACAAATATTCTAGCTTAATTTACTGTAATTCAACTTCATTATTCAGAAATAGAACTGTATATTTAAAAATATGGTTCATCCCCATCTAATTGCAAACATTCAATAACATAATTTGCAAGCATGCGGTCAACTTTCATGTGTTCTGACAATACCACCTTTATCTCGCAAACAGCTGTCAGCTTTTAGATTTTGGATGAGACAAAATTCCGTTTAATGTTTATGGGCTAGAGTTTCCCTAATCTGCTTTTATGGCATCCTCACCCGAGGTGCGCCATTTTTGTCCGCCTCCAAGCTCGCCGAAAAAAGACGTCGGTATTCTGGCCGCTCCCCAGCGCCTCTCCGGTCGTGGCGCAGTGTGGCCCAATGGATTAGGGGCGGAGCCAGGTCCCGGTGCTGAAAACAGTGCCGGGACCTCTGCACCTCCTAGCACGCATGTGCAGTAGCTCCTGGCAGGCCGTTTCTGCAAACGCCCGCTGCAGGCTGTGTGGGAGGGGCCCGAAGCATGCCGTCCCTAGCCCTGGCCGAATGGGCTCCCTCATCGGTGGCCTACTGCGTTCTATTTTTTGTTTGTTTATTTACTGATTGATTTTGGTGCTTTAGGTGCAGGGTTCCTTCTATTTTATTAATTAATTGCTTATTACTTTTTGTGCTTGGTGGTGCTTTAAATGTAGTTACTTGCACCGATTCCTTAACTCTAAGATTTTTCTGTGTGGACAGAAATGGCAACATACGCTGGCCTAAGTTAGTTTGGAGCAACTATTTGCTGGCCATATGCCTAAAACAGGAGTAAGTGGCTGGAAATTCCCCCTTTTTGGAAAAGAAATGGAACTTAAAAAAAAAAAACCTAACTAACTCACTTACACTGGTGCAAATTAAATGGCCAGAATTGCAACTAAAAAGATAGTCCAGAAAAATCAAGTTGCTCCAAAAAAAAAAAGGAGCAACTCCTGGGGAAACTTAACTGCCATCATCTTTTGTTCCCATCAGTACTGACAAATGCCTCTGGCTTCAGGTCTGTAAATCTCCCTGGCTCAGCCTCAATCAGGTAGTGAACAATCATGGCATTTTGTTCGACCCTGAGCTAATCTTTCTATGCCACATCTGCTTAGTTGTCAGGACTGCACTGCTGCACTCTGTTGCTGAAATCCTAACCCACATCGCCTTCACCTTTTTTTAGAATTGATTTCTTGGACATTCCCTCATTGAACTCCTCTTGTCCACCCTTCACAAACTCCAGTAAGTCCAGATCTCCAAGCATCGTTCATCACCTCTGTCCTTCCCCTAATGTGTTGCTTTGCCTTTGCTGTCTATAATGGAGACATTTCTTGGCTACATTATAAAGAAAACTCTAGCGAGAGTGAAAACAATCAGTCCAAACTAATGTGGGTGCATGAAAGATGGATCACTGGTTAAAGGTTAGGTGATGGATTTTAAATATCTTCAATTTCAGAAAGCACTTAACGAAGTCCCTTGCAGGAGCTTAATGGGTGAAATTGAAGCACATGAGTTCTGGTATGAAGTTAATTATTTGAGAATTGAAAATACAATTTGAAGTTTATGGATGACACAAAGATGTGGGAATATGGGGTACTAACTCTGGGAAAGGGTGCTAATTCAGCAAGATCTAACTGCAGATCAACCACAACAACTTGTATTTATATAACGCCTTTAACTTGGTGAAATGTCCCAAGGCGCTTCACAGGAGTATTATGAGATGAAAAAATTTGACCGTGTCACATGAGGAGAAATTAAGGCAGTGACCAAAAGCTTGGTCAAAGAGGTATGTTATAAAGTGCATCTTGAAGAAGGAAGGAGGTAAAGAGTGGAGAGGTTAAGGCAGGGAATTCCAGACCTTAGGGCTTGGGCAACAGCCGGCACGGCCACCAATTGAGCGATTATAATCAGGGATGCTCAAGAGGCCAGAATTAGAGAAGCGCAGACTTCTCTGGGATGGGAGGCGGAGGTTGTGGGGTTGAAGGAGATTAGAGATATCGGCCCCAAGTTTCCACACGCGGCAAAACAGGCGCCTGAAGAAGAACTCGTTATTCTCGAGCGCCCTGCAGCTCGATGTCAGCTTGGCGCGGTGCCCAGGGGACGGAGCCTACCACTCGCGCCGATTTTGTAAGTAGGAGGGGGCGGGTACCATTTAAATGAGTTTTTTTTGTGCCGGCAACCCTGTGCGTGCGCGTTGGAGCGTTCGTGCATGCGCAGTGTGAAGGAAACATTGGCACTCGCCCATTTTTGCAGTTCTTTGTAGCTGTTCAATTTTTAAAATTTTTTAATAAAAGCACATTGCCCTTCCATGATGAGCACTGAGGCTTCTTGCAGCAGTGAGAAGGCTGCAGGAAGCCTCAGAAGTTGAGGCAGCCGTTTCCCGACAGGCCCGACCGACGGCAGGGCCCCCCCCCCCCCCCCCCCTGCCGTCGGGAATGGCTGCCTCAACTTCTGAGGCTTCCTGCAGCCTTCTCCCTGCCGTCGGTCGGGCCCTCACTGCCTGCCTCCCGCTGCGGTCGGTCGGGCCCTTACTGCCCCCCCCACCCCCGCCGTCGGGAACGGCTGCCTCCTCCCTGCCTGCCTCCTGCTGTGGTTGGCCGGGCCCTTACTACCTCCTCCCCACCCCCCCCCCCCCCCCCCCCCCCCCCATGCCGTTGGGAACAGCTGCCTCCTCCCTGCCTGCCCCCCGCTGCGGTCGGTCGGGCTCTTACTGCCTCCTTTCCCCCCCCCCCCCCCCCCATGCCGTCGGGAACAGTTGCCTCAACTTGTGAGGCTTACTGCAGCCTTCTCCCTGCCTGAAGCACTTTCACACAGGTAGGAACATGGTTTATTTAATCTTTTCTTTGCTTAAAATTTTTTATTCAGGTTGGAATTATTTGTATAAGTATACCTAAGGATTTATTGTAGAATGTAATGACTTCCCTCCCCCCCCCCCCCCCCCAACCCCACCACCTCGTTCCGGATGCCTAATTTGTAACCTGCGCCTGATTTTTTAATGTGTAGACAAGGTTTTTTCAGGCCTACAAAAATCTTCACTTGCTCCATTCTAAGTTAGTTTGGAGTATGTTTTCACTGTGGAAACTTTCAAATCGGGCGTCAGTGGCCGGACACGCCCCCTTTTTGAAAAAAAAATTCTGTTCAAAAGTGAAACTGTTCTAACTGACTAGAACTGCAGAAAACTTATGTGGAGAATTCCGATTTCTAAGATACTCCGTTCTCCACCAGTTGCTCCTAAAAATCAGGAGCAAATCATGTGGAAACTTGGGGCCAGGGAGTGGTGAGGCCATTGAGGGATTTGAAAACAAAGATGAGAATTTTGAAATTGAGGCATTGCTTAACCGGGAGCCAATGTAGGTCAGCGAGCATGAGGGTGATGGGTGAGCGGGACGTGGTGCGAGTTAGGATACGGCAGCCGAGTTTTGGATCATCTCCAGTTTATGTAGGCTAGAATCTTGGAGGCCAGCCAGGAGTGCATTGGAATAGTCAAGTCTAGAGGTAACAAAGACATGGATGAGGGCTTCAGCAGCGGATGAGCTGAAGCAAGGGAGGAGACGGGCGATGTTAGAGTGGAAATAGGCGGTCTTTATTATGCTGCGGATATGTGGTTTGAAAGCTCATTTCAGGGTCAAATATGATACCAAGGTTGTGAACAGTCTGGTTCAGCCTCAGCCAGAACTTGGAGAGGGATGGAGTCAGTGGCTAGGGAACGGAGTTTGTAGTGGCTTCAGTCTTCCTAATAATCAGTTGGAGAAAATTTCTGCTCATCCAGAACTAGGTGTTGGACAAGCAGTCTGACAATTTAGAGACCGTGGAGGGGTCGAGAGAACTGGTAGTGAGGTAGAGCTGGGTATCATCAGCGTACATGTGGAAACTGATGCCAAGTTTTTGGATGATGTCGCCAAGCGGCAACATGTAGATGAGAAATAGGAGAGGGACAATGATAGATCCTTGCGGGACACCAGAGGTAACTATGTGGGTGCACAAAGCCATTGCAGGTGATTCTCTGGCTACAATTGGATAGATAAGAATGGAACCAGGCAAGTGCAGTCCCACCCAGCTGGACAATGGTGGAGAGGCAGTGGAGAAGGATAGAGTGGTCAACCGTGTCAAACGCTGCAGACAAGTCAAGAAAGATGAGGAGGGATAATTTGCCTGTCACAGTCATAAAGGATAGTGACTAAATATGAAATTGTTACCAGAAATATTACACAAGGTACAGTAGGAATAAGATCTTCGTGGGTTACCTGAGTAAGCTTTGAAAGAATCCATTTGTCTTCGATCAATTGTCAAGGCAAATGTTGGGATATATTAATAGATTAATTGTCTACAAGTAGAAAGAAGCAATACTGACCACAGCATTAATAAAACGATTGTAGTATTTTTAATTTTACCTATATTGCTTGTGCTGAGTTCTTTATAATGTTGTAATGATTTAGATTAATTTTATAAGTAGTTAACTCCCAAGGCCATGCCCCATTTTGTCATTTTGGAGTTATAATCTCAAACATTTCATACCATTGTGATGAAATAGTTTCTTTTAAGATACCTTAGCAGCCAGGTGTTGGTTCATTCAATGTGCCAAGCAGAGGGCTTAACTAGACAGGCAATAGGGTATCTTGGGCTCCCACATCAAAGAAAATGCATTTAAATCTGAGTGGTAACTGATTCATGGCTCTGAACCAACCAACCACCTGCCTGTCTGACCTTTCACTCTGAAGGAACTGGCTCCTCTACCTTTCTCTCAAAGACATTAGAATGGTAGAATGAGCCTGTGCAACTTGTAACCAATAGAATAGAACCAAGCAAGCTTTCACCTATAGTGCCATTAGAGTTGCATTTTGTTATTTTTAATGGAATGTGGAGCATAGAGGAATGATGGATCTCACTGTATTCTCTTCATTCATGTGTAAAGTAAATCAGTTTGTTAGTTTGCAGTCCTGTCTCATCTCACTAGTGTGTCTTCTGTAATGAAAGAAGAGCACATGAAATTACAGTAGCTGGGATAGGCAACAAAAGGGATTCTATTTTATAATCCCAGTTTTATCTTGTAAAAGCGCCCTCTGGATTGTAAGGGATGTGAGGTCCAGTTATGGGAGTGATTGGTGACGCTGAACTTATACTTGCTCTGTTTTTAATAACCACATTTCAAGTATTTAGTTTGTTTATGAAAAAGATTCATGTTTGAAAAAGAGGAACATTTAAGCAAATAAGAGTGAGCACAAGAGCGGGATTAGACTAGCTGGTTTGTGGAGAAAAGAACTGGCTTAATGGGCCAAATGACCTTCTGTGCTCTAAAATCCATTGATTCAGGGCATCAGTGAACTATAACAAAGTTAGTGAAGCTCTTTTTTTTTTGCATTTGGGGAAAAAAAGACCGAGGGGAAAGGAAATGCAATTCTGGTCTTTAAAATGATGTAGCAAATTGTTCAGAATCAGAAGAGAAATAGTGAAGAATTCAATGTTGAGTTAAATATAATTTCAAGTCTAACTACAAAAATAGTCTGGCATTTAATGCAGACCTACCAAAGTAGTCAATTCCCAATTCTATAGGGAGTTGAGGGATGCAGACTTTGTGCCAAGATAGGAAATAACTGAAAGCAAACTATGCAAACCTAGGAGTGGGTTAGATGTTTTGAATAACTTGCATTCTTTATGATTTTCTACAGTGCGTAGAACACTTCACATGAATACAAATCAATGTATGCAGTCTTGGATGCTAGCTTATCTTTGGATTGGCTCTGTAGCAAGAACTTTAACAATGAAAACATTTGAACTGTTAAATAGGCAATAAAGATTATGTTTTTCTAAATAATGCAAAAATCTGTAACATTTTAGTCGCAACTGCTTTAGAGTATAAAATAATTAATTGCAGTAGCATAGCTAATTTCATCTGCAAAAATGTACACCTAGTTTGATTCCTGAGTTACTGCAGCAAACACTTCAGAGCTGCTTTATATAAATCACAAAGTTGTGACAGATTAACAAGGCCATAAAAAACACTAGGGTTTATTTCTAGAGGTATGGAATTGAAAAGTAGGGAGGTTATGCTTGGTTAGACCACACTTCGAGTACTGCATACAATTCTGGTCGCTATATTATACAAAGGATATAGAGGCACTGGAGGGGGTGCAGAGAAGCTTTACAAGGATAATACCAGAAATGCGAGGGTATACATGTCAGGAAAGGATGAACAGGCTGGGTCTCTTTTCTTTGGGGGGTGGTGGGGGGGGGGGGGGGGTGGTGCCGAGAGAAAGGCTGAAGGGTGACCTAATAGAGGTCTTTAAAATTATGAAAGATTTTCATAGAGTGGATATCGTGAGAATGTCTCTATTTGTGGGGAAGAGCATAACTAGAGTTCAGAAGGATGAGGGGTGATCTTAAAGAAACATTTAAAATAATGAAAGGGATAGACAAGATGGAGGCAGAGAGGTTGTTTCCACTGGTTGGGGAGACTAGAACTAGGGGGCACAGCCTCAAAATACGGGGGAGTCAATTTAAAACCGAGTTGAGAAGGAATTTCTTCTCCCAGAGGGTTGTGAATCTGTGGAATTCTCTGCCCAAGGAAGCAGTTGAGGCTAGCTCATTGAATGTATTCAAATCACAGATAGATTTTGAACCAATAAGGGAATTAAGGGTTACGGGGAGCGGGCGGATAAGTGGAGCTGAGTCCACGGCCAGATCAGCCATGATCTTGTTGAATGGCGGAGCAGGCTCGAGGGGCTAGATGGCCTATTCCTGTTCCTAATTCTTATGTTCTTGTGTAACTCTGACCTCGACCTTGTATACTGTTCCAATGAAGCTCAATGGAAGCTCGAGGAACAACATCTCATCTTTTGATTAGGCACTTTACAATCTTCCGGACTCAACATTGAGTTCAACAATTTCAGATCATGACCACTGCTCCCATTATTTTCAGAAAGTAGGTGCTGGTAAAGGTTCTGCTGTTGCCATTTACAGCTCCTCTAGACCCATCTTTTGTTTCCTTTCTGGTTCCATACCAACCCCCATTGCCTTGCACCATCATCTCTTGTCATTTAACCACTCCTGTCTTTCATCCTATCACAGACCACCTTTCCTCTGTACTTGCTTAATAACTGGTACATCCCTAATCCTGTTCCAGTTCTAATGAAAGGTCATCGACCTGAAACATTAACTGTTTCTCTCTACAGATGCTGCCTCACCTGCTGAGTATTTATAGTATTTTCTCTCTTTCTGATTTCCAGCATTTGCAGTATTTTGCTTTTGTATAAACTAAATGATATATTTTTAAAGGGTGTGCAGGAACAGAGAGACCTGGGGGTGTATGTACACCAATCTTTGAAGGTGGTAAAAACCATATAGGATCCTTAGCTTTATTAATTGAGGCATAGTGTATAAAAGCAAGGAACTTGTGCTAAACTTTGATAAAACATTGGTTAGGCCTCAGCTGGAGTATTGTGTTTAATTCTGCACACCACACTTTAGGAAGGATGTGAGACCGAGAGAGTGTAGAGGAGATTTACTAGAATGGTACCAGGAATAAGGGACTTCAGTTACGTGGAGAGACTAGAGAAGCTGGGGTTGTTCTTGTTGGAGCAGAGAAGGTTAAGAGGAGATTTGGTAGAGGTTCAAAATCATGAAGGGGTTAGATAGAAGAAACAAGAAGAAACTCTTTCCACTGGCGTGTGGGTTGATAACCAGAGGACACAAATTTAAAGTGATTGGCAAAAGTACCAGAGGCGACAGGAAGCATTTTTTTTGTACACAGCAAGTTGTTGTGATCTGGAATGCACTGCCTGAAAGGTGGTGGAAACAGATTTAGTAATAACTTTCAAAATGAAATTGGATCAATCCTTGAAGGGAAAAATTTTTCAGGACTATGGGGAAATAGCAGGCCAGTGGGACTAGTTGGATAGCTCTACCAAAGAGCAGGCACAGGCACAAGGGCCAAATGGCCTCCTTCTGTATCATTTTATGATTCCATGATGATCCAGGGTTCATGGTACTAAAAAAAAATCTATTGAGAAAAACAGGATCTTTGTAATTGCCTTGCTAAGTTACTGTGATGATGTAAGATTGAAATCTTTGCTGATGCATTGAAACATTTTTAAAATTACATTTATCGCATCATGGCATGTTCCCAAAATACTTCACGTACAATGAATTACTTTGAAGAGCTGTTACTGTTGCAGTAAACGGATATAGCAGCCATTTTGCATGCAAGTTACCACAAGCATTGAGATGAATTATATTTACTCTCTTTTGGTGTGGGTGGGGTTGTTTTCGGTAGACTGCGAGAACTCCGAATGCTTCTTTGAAGAATGTTATGGGATCTGTAAGGTCTTGGAACAGGCAAATGCAACATTGGTTTATTGTTTTTTCTGAAGGGCAGCACCTCAAACAATGCAATGGCCCCTCACTATTATACTGCTAGCCTAAATTATGAGCTCAAGTTCTGAAATGGGACTTTCATCCGCGTCCTTCTGACTTGGATGAGAGTACTATCAGCCAAGCCAAACTGACTTGAAACGAATCCGAGTAGAAATGCAAACTCAATCAAATAAGTTATACTAGTAGAGACCCGCAAAACATTTGCGGTCAAATTAGTATCTTTATTGCAACAGTACTTCTTTAAATACAGTATTTCTAGTTATTCTTTCACCAAAGACTTTAACAGAATCAAAATATCTCACTCTGGGAAAAGCTATATAAAGCTGCCCATGTGTAAACACAGGCCTAGAAATATAGAAACAAATTTTGCCCCCCCCCCCCCCCCCCCCCCCCCCCACCTAAGTTCCTGACCTACTACCGTCCTGCCACCTTCCCCCCCCCCCCCCCCCCCCCTCCTCACACACACCAACTTCCTGACCTCCTCTGCCCCCCCACCCCCTGTCATAGATGGGGCATGACTAAAAAAAAATGATTAAGAAAGGGAAGATAGACTATGAAAGTAAACTAGCATGAAATATAAAAACAGATAGCAAGAGTTTCTATAGGTATGTAAAAAAAAAAAAAGAAAAGAGTGGTTAAAGTAAATGTTGGTCCCTTAGAGGACGAGACCGGGGAATTAGTAATGGGGAACATGGAGATGACACAAAATATTTGTTCAGAGTTTCTGTCAGTCTTTATGGTAAAGGACACAAACAATATCCCAACAGTGGATAGTCAAGGGGCTATAGGAGGGGAGGAACTTAACACAATCACAATCACTAAGGAGGTGGTACTCTAAGATAATGGGACTAAAGGTGGATAAATCTCCTGGGCCTGATGGCTTGCATCCTAGAGTCTTGAGAGAAGTAGCGGCAGGGATTGTGGATGCATTGGTTGTAATTTACCCAAATTCCCTGGATTCTGGGGAGGTCCCAGCAGGGGTGCAAATGTAACACCCCTAGACAAAAAACAGGAAACTATAGACCAGTTAGCCTAACATCTGTGGTTGGGAAAATGTCGGAGTGCATTATTAAAGAAGCAGTAGCAGGACATTTGGAAAAGCGGAGTTGGCATGGATTTATGAAGAGGAAGTCATGTTTGACAAATTTGCTGGAATTCTTTGAGGATGTAATGGACAGGGTGGATAAAGGGGAGCCAGTGGATGTGATGTATTAAGACTTCCAGAAGGCATTTGACAAGGTGCCACATAAAAGGTTATTGCACAAGGTAAAAGTTCACGGGGTTGGGGGTAATATATTAGCACGGATAGAGGATTAGCTGGCTAACAGAAAACAGAGTCGGGAAAAATGGGTTGGCAATCAGTAACTAGTGGGGCGCCGCAGGGATCAGTGCTGGGACCCTAACTATTTAAAATCTATAACGACTTCGAAGAAAGGACAGAGTGTAACGTAGCCAAGTTTGCTGATGATACAAAGATGGGAGGAAAAGCAATGTGTGAGGAGGACACACAAAATCTGCAAAAGAAAATACAGGCTAAGTGAGTGGGCAAAAATTTGGTAGATGGAGTATAATGTTGGAAAGTGTAAGATCATGCATTTTGGCAGAAAAAAAAATCAAAGAGCAAGTTATTATTTAAATGGAGAAAGATAGCAAAGTGCTGCAGTGCAGCGGGACCTGGGGGTACTTGTGCATAAAACACAAAAGGTTAGTATGCAGGTACAAGTGATCAGGAAGCCCAATGAAATCGAAACTTATAAAGATTATGAGGGGGCTTGACAAGGTGGATGCAGAGAGGATGTTTCCACTGATGGGGGAGACAAGAACTAGAGGGCATGATCTTAGAATAAGGGGCTGCCCATTTAAAACTGAGAAGAAGAGGAATTTTTTCATTGAGGGTTGTAAATCTGTGGAATTCGCTGCCTCCGAGAGCTGTGGAAGCCGGGGCATTGAATAAATTTAAGTCGGAGATAGACAGTTTCTTAACCGATAAGGGATTAAGGGGTTATGGGGAGCGGGCAGGGAAGTGGAACTGAGTCAACGATCAGATCAGCCATGATTGTATTAAATGGCGGAGCAGGCTCGAGGGGGCAGTATGGCTGACTCCTGCTCCTATTTCTTTATGTTCTTGCTCTTTTCCCCCGCCCCCCCCTCTCTCTGCCGCCCCCCCTCTATGTGCTGCCCCCCCCTCTCTCTCTCTTTTTTCTTCCCCCATCTCTTTCTTCCCCCCCCTCTCTCTTTCCCCCTTCCCCCCGTGTCTGTCTGTCTCGCGCTCCCCCTCTCCCCTCCCTTCCCTTCGATCTCTGCCTCCCCTTCGATCTCTCTTGGCCACCCCCTCTCTCTGATCTCTGCCTCTCCACTGATCTCTGCCACCGATCTCTCTTCTCTCTTTCCTCCCCCCCCACCCCCTCGATCCAATCTTCTCCAGGACCTTCACATGCGGAGCAGAGGAAAGCATGGCTCGCACTGTATGACAGCTGCACTGTGCGTGCTCCACCAGACCTCGGTGGTAGTGCGCATGCACAGATTTCAGGACAGACACACACTATTATTGTAGATAACTGCCAGATGTTTGCAAATGCAATATAATTGGCTTTATTTCTCATTAACATCTTGTTGCCTTCTCAATCATCGTTGATTTATTTTGCAGAACTTGGATCTAAATTTAGAGTGTAAAGTGGAAACTTATTTGGCAAACAATATTTATTATGGGTTTAAGTTGCAATGCGCTTTAAATATGGCAGGAGGATAACAAAATCCTTTTCTCTTATTTTAGTATTTGGCGTTTACTTGTGGACTAGTCAGAGGTGCCTTATCGAACTTGGGAATTAAAAGTATTGTGACAGTCGAAGTTACTGCAATGCCTGCATGTAAGTTGTGTGATGTTTTGGTAGCATTAAATGCTGGATTTAAGTATTTTTATGGTTCCAATGTTGCTGTTTTTCTGTAGCAGGCTGTTTGGAGCTAAAGGATTTTGCCACATCAGTTGAACATTTTTATGCGGTTAACTACTCTTATCAGATTTGTCCTTTTCCCTCTTTCACCACCTTCCTGTTAAAGTACTGTGTTGTAGCCTTATTCCTTCCTAGTGGTCAAGCAGAATTCTGGCAAAATGTTAGCAATGAGAGCTGGATATCTACTTGCAATACTGAGGGCTGAAAGTCCACGGTTGCTTCTGCAGCAACCAAGCTGTCTTGTATTTATTTATTCCTTTTTGAAAGCTAATGAACATGTTTAAGAAAACTGCAGATTGACCCAATACAAGTTCAAATTCAGTACAATTGCATGGTTGATCGCTGCATACGGATTTAACAAACTTTTTAAATATTTGCAAATAATTGCAGGTGTTTTTATATCCTAAAGGAAGTAGTTATCTTGCTGTTTTTTTTCTTTTTGCAGGCAAATTCCAAGTAATGATACAAAAAATGTAGAAGATATCTTCAAGCACTCGGTATTATCTTTGAAAAATCTAGATTATTTAAAACTAAGTGTTATTTCATATTCTGTAAAACAGCATTATAATGTATTTTGTTTACACGTGTTTTTTTTTAGCAATGTTTACATTTTGGCATTATTTTTAAAATGTGACTTTCATGTTACACTTGTACCACTGCATTGATTAGAATGCCATCTGGCAGAATAAAAATTCACTTTAGACCAGGTTAATAAATAGAATTTTGAATTCCTGGTTGTGTATTATAAGTGTTTATAGATATAATTGAGTTCATTTCTGTTCAATTGATTTATGTTACTATTTCCTTTATTCCAATTCCTATTTCTAAAGAAAAACTCCAATTATGATTTCAAACAACTTTATCCATTTGAGGCAAAAAAAATCTACAAGCAGTGACATTCATAATCAGAATAAAATGCTGGAAACTGACCTGCCAGCACCCCAAAGGGGAACAGATTGTTTCAGGTGACCACCCTTAGTCAAGATGATGATTTTGTTGCATATATTCACTATTTTCTATTTTTGTGACTGAAGACCTGGAGGGATAGCCTGTTGATGTAACAGCACTCTTAGAATTTGAATAAACAAATGTACAACAGTGAAGACAAAGAAAGCCTATGTACTTAAAAGTAGAATGTGGGCTTGTTTTTTGTGTTCACCTAATTTTAAGAGCTGTGCAGGTAGAGAAGGAATCAGCAGTGACTTTTAATTATGCATAAAGCAAACTAAGGGTTGGACTTGAATGTTTTTTCCATATACAGCTTCTCAGACTGTAACATTTAATCCACAGGTTTTCTTAGAGCTTTTCAAATATTATTTTTCTGGAATGGGAAGAGAAATATGACTGTGCTGGGTACACAATAAAATTTAAGTGCTGGAAGAAGGAAGCCAAGGCTCCACATTGGCAAAATCTGCAGATGTAACCATTTGAAACTGGTCTTAGAATAGCGTCTATTACCCTACTCTATTTTAAAAAAAAATGGAGCCAACATATAAAACCATGTTTGAAATCTAAATTGAAGGATTTTTTTCTCCCACTTTTGTGGTTCCAGTTTAATGGTGCTTTTTTCTCTTGACTAAGTTATGCCAGTAATTGTCATTGCATCTCATTTAGAGCATATCAAGCACTTCAGTCCAACATCTATAGAATAATGTTTGTATGATTAAAGTGTGTATGTATGTCAAAGAAAATATTGAAATTGACCAGAGCAAGTGATTCCATGAAAAATTGAGCTACTGAGAACTGGGCAGTTTATTTTTTAAAAAACACTGCAATCCATTGTAAATTGTTCCTTATCTGGACCAGCATTGTGCAAATAAATTTGATATACAGGATTGTGATTAAATTGTGGCCTGTTTCTAATTTTCCTTCATTCAGTAACAAGCATGTTCAGTTTATATAATTTTTGTATACACCATACCAACTTCTGCTGACTATGGTAGATTCTGAACTCAAAGTGGATGCAAGTATTCCTCGATTTTGAGGGACTGCCTATGATGATGGTAGATTCTATAACTTATTGCCAGATTTATTGTAATGTTTTGACTGGGTTTAAAACCAAAACAAAAATCAGTAAAGAATGAAGTGTTTTTCCAACATACAAATATTAAAATACTCTGGTTTTTTAATAGTATATTAAGCCTATGTTCTTGTAAGGGAAAATAGGAACGCTTCATCTCCCACAAGCAGGCCCCCTGATATAGAGGGTCGCCACTCGCCCCAACCCATGTAGCAGTTCTCAAGGTTAGCAGACAGAGACGGATGGCAAGGTATAACTATATCTTTAATTACGAACGTCCGGGAACACCTCTCATCAAAGCTGCCTGTGAGTGGAGATGCTCCTCGTGTAGCAAAATCACACATCATTTATACATTTCACAAACCCCTTTGCCCCCCGCCCCCCCCCCCCCCCCCAGTACGATCCTTCCCGATCTCTAATTGGGTTACCTTATCAGTAATACTTTCGATTGACAGACCCGACTAAGATGACTTCATCAGGTTAGAATTTGCTGATTCTCCTTGGTGCCCGTGAGTCTGCCTTGAGCCTCTTCGCAAGGTCTTATCAATGTCTGTTTAGGTTCTCGCATCGTATCCTGTCGGAATATTATATAATGTCCTGGTACATATTGAATGAATAACTTCTGGAGTCTTTGTACTGGAATGTGCAAGGCCGAAGAGGTGTCTTTTACCTCCTTATGGATCGGTGCAGGAACCAGCACTTTAACCCTTGTCCCACTAGTATCCATAATGCCAAATTTTTCTCAGTTCTAAACTCTCCAATTCGTAGCTTGTACAACTTAATACTTGCGAGGAAAGAGGAACTGCATTCTGTTAAAGATAAATGTAGTTTTATTCAGATGGAGTGGTTGTACCTGTACCAACTACATAGATATAGGCCTCCATTTTGTGTTGGACATGTGGTCAAGAGGTTTAGGGAGGGAATTCCAGAGCTTCAGGCCTAAATGACAAAGCATAGCTGCTAATGGTAGGATGAATGGAGCTGGAGGAAGTCAGATAGGGAGGGGCAAGGCCATAATGGAATTTAAAAATCTAGGCATTGGTGAACCAGGGGAGCCAATGTAGGTCAGTGAGCACAGAGGTAATGGTTGGTGCAGGTTAGGTTATGGACAGCAGAATTTTGGATTAGCTAAAGTTTATAGATCATGGAAGATGGGAGGCTGGCCAAGAGAGCATTGGACTAGTTGAGTCTTCATGGACCTTTTGTCAGAATGGCAAGATATTACAGATGAACAACATTTAAAAAAAAAAAAGAGAAATCCACAACCACATGGGTAAAGAAACAATGATCTAGAAAAGTGCTAATGAAAAACATGAAATGGTTAAATAGAAGTGATAAACCACTAACAGCAATGTTAACATCTTTAATAAATATTTAATAAAGTTCCACTTTAAAAAATGTGTCAATCTCCCTTGGCATTGCACATAAGGAGCCATGACCAAGTATACTTAAGTGAAACCAGGTCAGAGGCTTGAGTGATAACTTGATCAAAGCTGTAGCCATAATGTAGTTCCCATTTTTAAGTCATTTTATATTTCCATTATAAATTCATGCATCCAGGTTTAGAATATAAACTTGTTACTGTAATTACATCCTCCTGCTTGTGGTGTCAATGGAAGAGGGCGTAATTAGACTGACAAATTGACAGTTTCCAATGTAAATATGGACACTGGGAATTTATATTGGGGGAAAACAAAAGTTGATGGGAGCTGTATGTAGATGCAAGATTTTCAATTAGACAAAATTAACCTTTAAGGCAAGACTTAAAATCCAATCATAAATAGCCCTCCCAATTTTTTAGTATTGTGGCATAATACTAATGGATGAATGAAGAAAATTAAATTAAGTGTAAAATAAAAACAGGGCCATTATACTTATTCCTTTCACCCTCCAGATAGAATATTCTGTTGAATTTCTGATTGAACAAAACACCGACATCTGTCTACACCAGCAGCTGCTTTCTACAGGTGACATTCCCAAAAGCAATAATCGACTGTCATGGTTATCAGGGTTCAATCTCCTTCATAGCCAGCTATTTTTCAAAGGTGTTAATTGACTTGGTCTTAACCTCTCATCTACCTTTTGGTGTGGTGTTCCTCATTCTTTTTTGAAGTTTATCTTCACACATACAAGCTGTAAATTTTCAGAGTGCCATTATTTTAAGCAGTCAGCATTTAATTTAAAATGAATAAATTAATGCTGATTTAAAAATAACAGCAAAATTCAGACTCTTAAATTTGATGTAATGTCTTCATTTGGTATTGATTTATTTCCTGGATATACTAAAGTGCAAATAGGATAGCAAGGCACAACAGTATCACTATTGCATGAAAAATCTACTTCAGTTACCTTCAAATGATTAAACTCAACATCCTCGCAGCTTTTGCATACTGACTAGGATGGAGTTTTATTTTGAATGAAAGTTTGATTGGTATTAATGCCATGTTTGACTAAACTATGGCATGAAGTTGTAATCATCTATATAGCTTATATATTGCATTTACTATCCTACCTACATAGATGATTTTCAATCTTAAAATCATACAGCACTGAAGGAGGCCTATCATGCCTGTGCTGACTGATAGAATTATCCAATTAACTCCACTCCTCTGATCTTTCCCCACAGCCCTGCAAATTTGTCCTTTAAGTTATTAACTCAGCTTCCACCATCTTTTCAGATCATTATTAGCTGTGTAAAAGAAAATCTCCATCTCCTAGTGTTCATTAGCTAATTATCTTAAATTAAAACATGCTTAGTTCAGCGTTTCTTTTATAAGGGAACAGAAATGCTACTGCATTTTTTGAGTGTCTGATACAAAAAGGTGATCACAATGCCTTGGTACAATAAAACTGTTGCATCCAATGTTTCTCAATTGGATTACAATATTAATTGCAATCCAATGTTTCTCAATTGGATTACAATATTAATTGCTGAACTAAGCATGTAATATTTTTGTTCCAAGAGGTGTCTAAAGTAAATGTAATTAGGAATCAGACAGTTATTTATCATTAAGAGGCAGCGTGGACATACAACAGTAAAAGGAATCAGATACTGGATAACACCACTTGCTAATTATTGATTAAACTATAGATGTCTGCTGCTTTATGCAGTAGACGCACAATTTAAGTAACCTAAGATTTTGCCAAACTTTGATTTAAAAATCAGTGAAGTTAAAACCACAATGCTCGTGTTACATCAATAGGCTGGTGCTTAGGCAGAATTCAGTATTGGTATATTTGTAACCTATGTTCCTGTTTCTTTTACTACATCCAAAGAAAAGTCAGACTAATAATGAAGCATAAATGGAGAATTTCTAATCTTATTGTGAAGGTCCCGAGCTCCTTAAGTGCATTTCACATCAGTAATATAAATAGGGTATTTGATAGACCAATCATGCTAATTAGTGTCATGAATGGATACCATTTTGTACTGTTAAATCTGATCTACAGGACTATATTTTCAATTGCATTGTAAATAGGCTAGGTGCTCTTGTGGAACATTAATGAATACAGGTACAGTATCCTAGTCAAGGTATGTTAAAAATAAATGTCAAAATTATGACTCCAGACTTTTTCCCCCCCCCCAAACTAATGATCGAATGTATGTAGGTTTCTCTGGTTCAGCACACCTGAGCAAATAGTTTTTTTTTTAAATGAAAGGCAGTTTTATCTTTTTGTATAGTTTTAAGATGACTGATTGGATACACTTAAATTAAAACAATTGTAGCCATTCTTGTGAAAAACTTTGAGAATCAAATAGTCCAGGGACTTTTACTGTACAGGGTTGTACTTAGTGAGTACACTTAAAGCCTTCATCAATTCCTTGGTCTCCGCAACTAATTACTGACTTTAAATTAACCTATAAGAATTCTCAGCCAGCATACAGACAATTCCAAAACTTGTCATTTATTTGAAACAAAGTTATGTCACAATTAGTTTTTAATATTTAATTAATTTACCTTGTAGATTTAAATATGCTACTGCAAGATAGTTTAATATTCTCAAAGAAATGTAAGACTTTAAGTTTGTCAGCAAAATAGGTCTACATTTTTAAAAATAAAGATGCTAACATAATATGCAAGGTTGAAAATGAAGGAATTCTTATTCCAGACTCCAATTAAATCAATCATTATCTGCGAGGTCACTCTGTTCAAAATACCTGTAAAAGAAAAACAATTTATAAAAAAAAGATAATATTTACAAACTACTTCCTACTAAGACAGTAAACTCTCTCCCCTTACTTTTGGCCCAATTTTCTGCCCTTTGTAAAAACGGTGTACCTTCATAAGGTGCGCCGACTTTCTGGAATAAAAAGGGTGCTGAAAACTTATCTTGTGATTCTGCGAGCTCCTCAGGACGTCTTTGTGCTCAGCGTGGCACAGCACAAGGGGTTGAGGGCGGAGCCAGGACCTCTGCACATGCACGCTAGAGTGTGTATGCAGTCGCTCCTCGCTCCCGAGGCTGCGTGGGAGGGGCCTGAAGCACGCCGGCCCTATCCCTGGCTGAATGGGCTCACCGGGCGAAGATCGGGACTCAGGCCTCCCTCCTGTCCAGCACCCCTCCCCCCACGTTGTCGGTGGGGCCCACGCGCCCGAAGACCTCCGCAGTGGCCTGGCTTCCACGTCGGGGGGGGGGGGGTATCCCAGCCCGCTGTTGGAGGGCTCCCGCAGTAGGTGATTAGAAACTTAATTTTTTTATTTTATTTTAATTTGTTTTATTTATTGATGATGGTTCTTTATTTGTAAAATTGAAGTGTTTAATGTTTGTAAACGCACTCTCTCTGCCTGATAAGCATAGGCAAGGTTTTTGAGCGTACAAAAATCTACACTTACTCCATTCTAAGTTAGTTTGGAGTAAGTTTTTGCTGTCTAAACTTGCAAAACAGGTGTAAGTGGCTGGACACTCCCTCTTTTGGAAAAAAAGGTTCTAAAATGAAACTATTTTAACTCCCGCAAACTAAATGCCGAGAATTGCATTTTCTAAGATGCTCCATTCTAAAATAGTTGCTCCAAAAAAAGAGCAACTCAGGCCGAAACTTCAGCCCAATATATCACAAGTTAGTTACAAATGAGGATGGCCATTTGTTCCATCTAAATTCATCCAGAAAGATCCAAAATTAATTTTTAACTCCTGCTGCATTGTACTGGAGACCTTTTCAGTTTGAAAAAGAATCTGACTAGCTATGCTGCTCCTGTTTCAGAAGCCTTCCTGCATATGTCTGGGTATTATATCTGTCATTGTTCACAAGCACAAACAGACACACACGATCCATGTAGAGGATCAAAATGTCACATGCTATTTTGTTTCCAGACAATCCAAGAAATAAACTGTTTTACTAACTTAACCACTAAATGTTCTCATTAATGGTAGGATGGTAATGCTATCAGACCAATATTTTGGATTTTATCAGCTATATCAAAATTCAAATTAGACAGGAATCATCATTTATACCTAGATTATGTTCTTGATAAATTTAAACTAATCCACTGGAGAGTCAGAGGTCTTTGATCAGTGTTCTCTTCAAATTGTCCAGTTTAGCATAAACCACAGTTTACCTTTTATAATCTGAAACAAATCGATCAGGGTATAGCAACAGATAAATATCCAAAAAGCGACTATTAATGGCTCAGTGGGTTTCATTCATCTGACCTTATGAATTGTCAAATTTCCTCATGTGCTTTCCCCTGAATAATTGTGTGGTACATAGTTCAGACAGCTCGAGGTGGGATGCTGCCTATGGAAACAGATTAAGCTGCTGATGGTCCAGCAAGTTTAGCCATAACAGCAGGCTGGTTACATGAAAAACAGCAGTTGCAGTAAGGTAGCAGAGTATTTCTCTGCTTTGAGTTACATTATTAAACAAATTATATTGGCTGTTCTACTGCCAACCTTTATATTAACACCGAGGTATACAAGCACTGAACTTATATTGTTGCCCTACACTTTCTAAATACTGGAGGTTGAAAGAGGAGAGGAAAGGAAAAGTTTTGTTTAAAGGTCCCTGAACAGCATCTATCATTACCCAGCCAAATGTCCTAATCCCTAGCTTCTTCCAGTGCCCAAGAGATTGCTCTAATGCAAGGTAAAGTAGTTTTCAGTGTCTTATTTGTATGATTAACTACATATGTACCTTATTTTTAGCCCTAAAAACATGCATAATATAAAATACAAATACTGACATCAGGGAACATTACAAATGGTCACTAGTCCACCTTTATATGGATAGGAAATACCCCTCAACTAAGGTAAGAAACTCCAACTTGAAAGACTCATAAGCATGCAGATATGAGGTCTGAAGAAAGTTGTCAAATACCTGGCAACTAAACAAATGAGTAAATTCAATGCTGACAATTCTGCATCTTCTGGATTTTCCTACAAGAAAAAGAGATAGTGAAAATCATGATACCTTTGGCAGATATTTGGGAGTGGGCGAGTGGACTTCATTTGATGAGACAGGACAAACAGATATTTACAATATACAAAATTAAATGTTTGAGATCAGGTCATTTGTTCTTTCCTTAAAAATAACTGCAAGAAATAACACTGAGCAGGAATATGTTAACTAAAGCAGCAAATCGGGTACACTTGAATACTGTCACAGCTAGAACATAACTAGGAGCAGGAGTAGGCCATTTGACCCCTCGAGCCTGCTCCGCCATTTAATAAGATCATGGCCTCAGCTCCACTCCCTGCCTGCAATGACCCAGCCTCCACAGCTCTCTCGGGCAGAAAATTCCACAGATTTACAACCTCCAAGAAAAAAATTCCTCCTCTTCTCAGATTTAAATTGGCGGCCCCTTATTCTGAGACTATGTCCCCTAGTTTTAGTTTCCCCTATGAGTGGAAATATTCTCTCTGCATGCACCTTGTTGAGCCCCCTCATTATCTTATGTTTCGATAAGATCACCTCTCGTTCGTCTGAACTCCAATGAGTATAGGACCAACCTACTCAACTATCTTCATAAGTCAACCCCCTCATCTCTGGAATCAACCTAGTGAACTTTCTCTTAACAGCCTCCAATGCAAGTATAGCCTTCCTTAAATATGGAGAGCAAAACTGTATGCATTACTCTAGGTGTGGCCTCATAAATACGTTGTACAATTGTAGCGGGACTTCTCTGCTTTTATACTCTATCCCCCTTGCAATAAAGGCCAACATTCAATTTGTTTTCCTGATTACTTGCTGTACCTGCATACTAACTTTGTGTTTCAGGCACAAAGACCCCCAGGTCCCTCTGGACTGCAGCACTTTGCAATTTTTCTCCATTTAAATTATATAATTTGCTATTCTATTATTTCTGCTAAAGTGGATTACCTCACATTATACTCCATCTGCCAAATTTTTGCCCACTCACTTAGCTTGTCTATATCCCTTTGCAGATTTTTTGTGTCCTCCTCACAACTTGCTTTCCCACTCAGCTTTGTATCATCAGCAAACTTGGCTACATTACACTCGGTCCCTTCATCCAAGTCATTAATATAGATTGTAAATAGTTGAGGCCCCAGCACCGATCCCTGCATTACCCCACGAGTTACTGATTGCCAACCAGAAAATGATCCATTTGTACCGACACTCTGTTCTCTGGTAGTTAGCCAATCCTCTATCCTTACTAATATTACCTCCAACCCCGTGAACTTTTATCTTGTGCAGTAACTTTTTATGTGGCACCTTATCGAATGCCTTCTGGAAATCCAAATACACATCCACTGGTTCCCCCTTATCCACCCTGCTCGTTACATCCTTAAAGAACTCCAGCAAATTTGTCAAACATGATTTCCCTTGATTTGAATTATGCTTTTCCAAATGTCCTGCTACTGCTTCCTTAATAATGGACTCCAGCATTTTCCCAACGACCGATGTTAGGATATCTGGTCTATAGGTTCTTGCTTTCTGGCTGCATCCTTTTTAAAATAGGGGCGTTACATTTACGGTTTTCCAATCCGCTGGGACCTCGAGTCCAGGGAATTTTAGTAGATTACAACCAATGAATCCACTATCTCTGCAGCCACTTCTTTTAAGACCCTAGGATGCAAGCCATCAGGTCTAGGGGACTTGTCTGCCTTTAGTCTCATTATTTTACCGCGTACTACTACTTTAGTGTTCGTGATTGTATTAAGTTCACCTCCTTATAGTCCCTTGATTATCCACTATTGGGACGTTTTTTAATGTCTTCCACTGTGAAGACCGATACAAAATATTTGTTCAAAGTCTCTGCCATTTTCCTGTTTCCCATTATTAATTCCCCCGTCTCAACCTCTAAGGGACCAACATTTACTTTCACTACTCGCCTCCTTTTTTTTTAATACCTGTAGAAGTTTTTACTGTATTTATATTTCTTGCTTGTTTACTCTCAATCTACTATTTTTTTTAGTTGTCCTTTGCTAGTTTCTAAAAATTTCCCAATCCTCTGGCATACCACTAATCTTCACAACATTGTATGTCTTTGTTTTCAATTTGATACCATCCTTAACTTCCTTAGTTAGCTACAGATGGCTCATCCTCCTTAAGAGTCTTTCTTTCCCACTGGAATATATCTTTGCTGAGAGTTATGAAATATCTCCTTAAATGTGTGCCACTGCTTTTCTACCATCTTACCCTTTAATCTATTTTCACAGTCCACTTTAGCCAACTCAGTCTTCATAACTTTGTAATTGCCTTTATTAAGTTCAGGACACTAGTTTGAGACCCAAATTTCTCACCCTCAAACTGAATTTGAAATTCTATGATCACTCGTCCCAAGGATCCTTTACTGTGAGATCATTAATTAATCCTATCTCATTACACATTACCAGATCTAAAATAGCCTGCTCCCCGATTGGTTCCACAACATATTGTTCTAAAAAAACCATCCTGAATACACTATGAACTTATCCTCAAGGCTACCTTTGCCAATTTGATTTGTCCAATCTATATGAAGATTTAAATCGCCCATGATTATTGCCGTACCTTTCTTACAAGCCTTAATTATTTCTTGATTGATACTCTATCCTACAGTGTTGTTACTGTTAAGGGGCCTAGAGACTACTCCCACCCGTGACTTCTTTCCCTTATTTCTTATCTCCATCCAAACTATGCTACATCTTGATCTTCTGAGCCAATATAATTTCTTACTACTGCACTGATCCCATCCTTTATCAACTGAGCTACCCCACCTCCTTTTCCTTTCTGCTTTTCCTTCAGAAATGTCAAATATCCCTGAATATTCTGTTCCCAGCCTTGGTCACCTTGCAACCACGTCTCTAATGGCTATCAGATCATACCCATTTATTTCTATTTGTGCTGTCAACTCATCTATCTTGTTACGAATGCTGCGTGCATTCAGATAAAGAACTTTTACATAACATAAGAAATAGGAGCAGAAGTAGGCCATACCGCCCCTCGAGCCTGCTCCGCCATTTAATGCGATTATGGCTGATCCGATCATGGACTCAGGGCCACTTCCTTGCCCGCTCCCCATAACCCCTTATCATTTAAGAAACTGTCTATTTCTATCTTAAATTTATTCAAAGTCCCAGCTTCCACAGCTCTCTGAGGCAGCGAATTCCAGACTCACAACCCTCAGAAGAAATTTCTCCTCATCTCAGTTTTAAATGGGCGGCCTCTTATTCTAAGATTATGCCCGCTAGTTCTTGTCTCCCCTATCAGTGGAAACATCCTCTCTGCATCCACCTTGTCAAGCCCCCTCATAATCTTATACATTTCAATAAGATCACCTCTCATTCTTCTGAATTCCAATGAGTAGAGGCCCAACCTCCTCAACCCTCTCATCTCCAGAATCAACCTAGTGAACCCTTCTCTGAACTGCCTCCAAAGCAAGTATATCCTTTCGTAAATATGGAAACCAAAGCTGCACGCAGCATTCCAGGTGTGGCCTTACCAATAACCCTGTATAACGTTAGCAAGACCTCCCTGCTATTATACTCCATCCCCTTTTCAATAAAGGCCAAGATTCCTTTGGCCTTCCTGATCACTTGCTGTACCCACATACTAACCTTTTGTGTTTCATGCACAAGTACCTGCTGTACTGCAGCACTTTGCAATCTTTCTCCATTTAAATAATAACTTGCTCTTTGATTTTTTTTCTGCCAAAGTGCATGACCTCACACTTTCCAACATTATACTCCACCTGCCAAATTTTAGCCCACTCACTTAGCCTGTCTATATCCTTTTGCAGATTTTTTTGTGTCCTCATACATTGCTTTTCCTCCCATCTTTGTATCGTCAGCAAACTTAGCTATGTTACACTCAGTCCCTTCTTCCAAGTCGTTATAAATTTTAAATAGTTGGGGTCCCAGCACTGATCCCTGCGGCGCTCCACTGGTTACTGATTGCCAACTCGAGAATGAACCATTTATCCCGACTGTGTTTTCTGTTAGTTAGCCAATCCTCTATCCATGCTAATATATTACCCCCAACCCCGTGAACTTTTATCTTGTGTAGTGACCGTTTATGTGGCACCTTGTCAAATGCCTTCTGTAAGTCCAAATACACCACATCCACTGGTTCCCCTTTATCCACCCTGTTCGTTACATCCTCAAAGAATTCCAACAAATTTGTCAAACATGACCTCCCCTTCATAAATCCATGCTGACTCTGCCTGACCGAATTTTGCTTTTCCCAATGTCCTGCGACTGCTTCTTTAATAATGGACTCCCAACATTTTTCTAACCACAGAGGTTAGGCTAATTGGTCGATAGTTTCCTGCTTTTTGTCTGCCTCCTTTTTTAAATAGAGGCGTTACATTTGCAGTTTTCCAATGTGCTGGGATCTCCCCAGAATCCAGGGAATTTTGGTAAATTACAACCAATGCATCCAATATCCCTGCTGCTACTTCTCTTAAGACCCTAGGAAGCAAGCCATCAGGTCCAGGGGATTTATCTTCCTTTAGTCCAATTATCTTACTGAGTACCACCTCCTTAGTAATTCTGATTGTGTTAAGTTCCTCCCCCCTCCCGATAGCCCCTTGACTATCCACTGTTGGAATATTGTTAGTGTCCTCTACCATAAAGACTGATACAAAATATTTCTTCAGAGTTTCTGCCATCTCCATGTTCCGCAATACTAATTCCCCATTTAATTGTCTTTTTACCATTTTTACCTACTCTGACTCTGCTTTCTGGTACATTCTTATATTTATACGCTCTGCCCCTTCCTGTCACACTCTGATTATCATGGGAAAATGGTGCCTGTCTATTTACAATACACAAAGTTGACAAACCAGTTTACCATCTCCGTACACCAACACTGGTGACTATGCAGATTCTAGAGGTTGATCAACATTCCTTGTTTTCAATACATTAACACAACATTCTTTATTCAATTGAATTATTGTATCCTTTTCAGAACCACCCCCTGGTTTTTCTCAAAGCAATAGGTAGGCAAGGGTGTTCAGGGTTATGGAACCAAGGTGGGTAGGTAGAGTTAAGATACGGATCAGCAATGATCTAATTAAATGGCAGAACAGGCTCGAGGGGTTGAATGGCCTCCTCCTGTTCCTACGTTATGATCTGCTTGCTGATGGCACTTCATGCATTGTCATACTACCAAGTGGTGGCAACATAATTCTCCCCATTTAATTTGAGTAAACAACAAACATGAAATTAGTTACTTTTCAATTGTTTTTAAATCCACTAATGTGTTCATCAATTGTCCCCCCAGAGTACCTGCTCTACTTTCAAGAAACAAACAAATATTATTACATCAGCCTTTTTAAAAAAAAAAAATTGTTCCTGGGATGTGGGCATCGCTGGCAAGGTGGTGGCTGTTTAATTATTTAAAGTAGGTAATGAAAAGAATCTTATGAGGGATGAACAAAGTAGTGGAATTCTGAATTCTCTGAATGATTCAGCTGGTTAAGGCAGCAGGAGCTGATCCACACAGACCAGGAAAGCCCCAGGTTCAATCCCTCATCTGCAGCCTGTCATGTGATCTCATTCAGGATGGCAGTAAGGGAACTATAAATGGGTCTCAGTATCCATGGTTAGTAGCAGAAAAGAATCCAAGAATTTATTTTTAATAGTTCTTGGGATGTGGATGTAGCTGGCAAAGCCAGCATTTATTGCCAATCCCTAATTGCCCTTGAGAAGGAGTTGGTGAGCCGCCTTCTTGAATTGTTGGCGGTATGGTGAAGGTACTCCCACAATGTTAGGGAGGGAGTTCCAGGATTTTGACCTAGCGATGAAGGAACAGCGATATATTTTTAAGTCAGGATGGTGTGTGACTTGGAGGGGAACTTGGAGGTGGTGGTGTTCCAATGTGCCCGCTACCCTTGTCCTAATAGATGGTCGAGGTTGCGGGTTTGGGAAGGATCACACTTCTGATCGTCTGTTGGAAGTACGATGGTGGACACTGGGTGAGGACAGGCTCAGCTGTAATGCCACAGCAGTTAGATAAACTACCGATGCACACTATCTGGGCTCACACATGAAGAAGAGTCACTTGGGAGGGTGACTATGGAAACCAAACTGCAGCAAGGAATCAACAACTTCAGGGAAAGCAAGAAAACTGGAAAAAAGGGCCAGTGATCTTTGGATAAAAAATTTCATAAGTTCTGATTTCCTATTGATCATTATTGATTGTAAGAACCTCTGAAATTGACACATTCTAGTTCTTTTACTGTTTGCTGAATCTGTTCTATCAATCTCATCATCTGCACCGCCACTAGATGGCACTCTATGCTCCAACAAGTTTCATCTCCTGATCACAATGTGTAGTCTTTTTCTGATCTCTATTGCATCACACAGCACAGTGACATGGTGCACTGAAGCTTCCATCTACTGTGCCCTGGAATAAAAGAATGCAAGCTCATATCTGCAGTAATACACTCAGTAATTAACTGCAGCAAATGCACTTTTGGCCTTGCAAGAGGGGGAAATAATATTTACTTGTGCACAATAGGATACTACCTCACTTGACTACATTAAATCTATTCATTTCAGCAATATGAAATGGAGTCAGGAGGATGAAGTTCCATGATCGAACGAAGCCATGTATAATTTCATGCATTTTATTATATTGTCTAAAAAACATAGATACTTACTAGCTTAGCACGAACTTCAGAACATCTTCTAGCTAGCTGTCGAATAAGAGAATGAGCCTCAGGGAGTAGTGGCTTTTCTATACAGGCTAACAATGCATATAACCATCTACCCTAGGAAAAATTGAAAAAAAGCACTGAATCTTTGCAACAACCTATATACACTTTTATAGTGCTCAAGTGCAGTGCATTATCAAATATATGAAATAAAACATTGGAATGTATCACTAGAACTATGAAGTACAAGTCTGTAGAGGTCATGCTGAGGCTTCACAATGGACAGTCAGACTACCCTTAGACTGTGTACAATTTTGGCTTTAAAAGGGACATAGATGCATTGGAATTGGTTCAGAGAAGAGCAATAAGCACAAACGGGAATGGACTATTGAGAAAGAATAAAGGATATGAAGCTCTAGAATCGATCGAGGAGGCAGTGATGGAGGGATGCAATCATGCTCTTCACAATCTATATTAATGATCTACACAATGGACAGTACCCCAACACCAGAGATTTTTGCTGGTGTTAGGACCTTACATGAGAAAAAAAAACTACAATCTGATCTAGATGCAAGAATGGGTGCAAGATTTGGATATTCTGATTTTATATTTTCTTGCTTTCTCCCCAAACTAATCCAATTTTTCTGCTTTCTCCCCATACCCATCTATATTAATTTTCTTTAACTAATTATCAAATTCCTCTTTGATTGCTGAAATCAATTTAGTTCCAATTCCTCTTTGATTGCTATAATCAATTTAGCACCAACCACCACTTGTGGCAAAGCATACTACATTCCAGTAACTGCAAGAAAAAGTTTCTTCTAATCTACATTTTTACGTATCGAATTCTTAACTTGAGGTCATGGCCACCTGCCCTCAATTTATCAACCATAAAATAACCTGGTCTATTCCTTTTATCACCTCTATCAAAATCAATCTTAGTTGCTCGTTGCTGTATATCTTCCTTGTAACTCATGACACTCATCCTTGTTATTATCTGGTAAATCCAGAATATTTGTTCAAGGTAAAGTAGGTCAGAGCACACATTTAAATTAATGCAAAGTAAATAAAATGAGAAAAAATGTCTTTTCACAAATGATAAATGTTTGGAATAATTACCAGGTAAGCCAGTTGAGTCAAAGACATTAGGGAAGTTAAAATGCAGCTGGATACAAAGCTGGTTATATTGTAGTACTAGAGGGATGGCTGTGGATGTATCAAAAGGCCTTTTCACATTAAAAACATTTTTTTCAAATGTTGAGTAAGTTATAATAAAAATGAATTAAGTTTTTCAGTACCATTAGGCACATCTATGTTAACAGAAACCCTGGCAGCCGGTTGCCTTTGCAGATGCTGCATGGCATAGGTAGGTCAAGCAGTGGAGGATGGAAAAAAATGTTCAGCGCTGAAGTAAATTATACACATGCATGATTTATGCTCATTTACAGCTTTACCACAACAAGCAGTATATCAAATAAGACATATCCAATCCGTAAAAAAAACTACGCCTACGAGAGGCAAGAAATCACTTACTAATTCGGGATACAATTTTTTATCTCCAAACCAATTAATTAGAAACTCCAATACGTTAAATACTGTAGGCTGGAAGAAAAAAAAACAAATTATTAATAATATAAGAATAAGGAGTAGGCCATACGGCCCCTTAAGCCTGCTCAGTCATTCAATATCATGGCTGAACGTTTATATCAACACCACTTTCCTGCCCAATCCCCATATCTCTTGATATCAAAAAATCTTATCGGTCTCAGTCTTCAATATACTCATTGACTGAACATCCACAGCCATCTGGGGCAGTGAATTCCAAAGATTCACAATCCTCAGAGTGAAGAAATGTTTCCTTATCTTGGTCCTAAATGGCCGTCCACTTATCCTGAAACTATGACCTCTAGTTCTAGACTTCCCAGCCAGGTGAAACTGCCTCTCAGCATCTACCCTGTCAAGCCCTCTCAGAATCTTGTATGTTTCAATTACATCACCTCATTTTTCTAAACTCCAGAGAATATAGGCCCATTCTGTGCCCAATCTCTCCTCATAGGACAGTCCTCTCATCCAGGAATGAATTTATTGAACCTTCGTTGTACCCCCTCTAAGGCAAGTATACCCTTCGTTGGGTAGGAGACCAAACCTGCACACAGTGCTCCAGGTGTCATCGCGCCAAAGCCCTGTACAATTGTAGAAAGACTTCCTTACACTTATACTCCTTGCAATAAAGGCTAGCATACCATTTGCTTTCCTAATTGCTTGCTGTACCTGCATGTTAACTGTCTGTGATTCATGTACAAGGACACCCAAATCCCTCTACACACCAACATTTACTCATCTCAGTTTAAAAAATATTCTGCTTTTCTATTCTTGTGGATAGATGTGGATAAGTGGATAATCTCTATCTCCGCCACCCCCCCCACCAGTGTTCTCTATCTATGCTACCCACTTCCCCGCAATCTCAATCCCTCCCGCCCCCCCATCAACCTCTTTCCCCACCCCCCACCCACCCCCAAACTCTATCACGTAGAGTTGGTTATCCTGAACACAGCAGGCCCGGCACTGCATGGTTTATACTATAACACTCCTATGTTTATCAAACGATGTAATGCACCATATATTGTTTTGGTAATGTGCAGTTGTGTCCCTTTTAAGCCAGAAAGGCTCGGGTCATATTACAGTTTAATTGTTGTTTGACAGATTGAAATGTGCTGTCAGTTTCAGGTTGTAGCTCAGAAGCATTCTGCATTTTAAAATTGTTTTGCACCCATAATACAACAACTTGTATTTATAACACACCTTTAACATAGCTTCACAGGAGCGTTTTAAGACAAAACAAATAAATTTGACACCGAACCACATAAGAAGAACTTAAGGCAGATGACCAAAAGCTTGGTCAAAGAGGTAGGAGTGTCTTAAAGGAGGAAAGAGGTAAAGAGGCAGAGAGGTTTAGGGAGGGAGATCCAGAGCTTGGGGCCTAGGCAGCTGAAGGCATGGCCACCAATGGGTGAGCAAGTTATAAGCAGGATGTTCAAGGGGGCAGAATTTGAGCAGCGCAAACATCTCGGGGGGAGGGGGGGGGGGCGGGGGTGTTGTGAGGCTGAAGGAGATTGCAGAAAGAGAGGGCCAAGAGGGATTTGTAAACAAGAGTGAGAATTTTGAAATCGAGGCATTGCCTAACCAAGCGCCAATGTAGGTCAGCGAGCACAGGGGTGATGGGTGAGTGGGACCTGGTGCGAGTTAGGACACGGGCTGCCGAGTTTTGGATGACCTCAAATTTACGTAGGGTAGAATGTGGGAGGCCAGCCAGGAGTGCGTTGGAGTAGTCAAGTGCAGAGGTAAACAAAGGCATGGATGAGGGTTTCAGCAGCAGAAGAGCTGAGGCAGGGGCGGAAACGGGCAATGTTACGGAGGTGGAAATAGGCGATTTTCGTTATGCCGTGGATATGTGGCTGGAAGCTCATTTCAGGGTCAAATATGCAACCTAAAGTGGAACATCTGTTGTACAACCCATGTACGCATTGATGCACCTTTTTAAACATGTTAATAGTGGATTTACTATGGTATTGCTCACACGATGTACTGTTTTACACCACGTAAAGGAGAATGCATTATTCTGCTGAGCTAGAACAGTGCTCCTTCATGGCCACAGGATCTAATTATTTTCAGTGAGCATACGTTCAACGGTCTGGTTTGGAAATTGAGAGATTAGAATGTGCTTGCAGCTCAGAAAGATCTAACATTTTAAGATTGTTTGATCTTGAGGCTGTAGGTTAGAACTCATGGTGTCTTCGTGCCTAAAGTTTTTACATAATAAATCAGCATTTGTTTGCAGCTAAAAAGCAAAGAATAAATAAAATGTGCACATACTTGACTCATTCTGCTGACAATACTCAACAAGGGAGGAAATCCCACCTGGAAAACAGACCAACCACCTACAGTAACTAAAACACATCACATTCATTTGACTTTGGTCGAATTCTTAAAAGAAAATCAAAAATCTGATTAATACTTATGGAGAATTCCAAAAGTATTAATGTATGCAAAGCAAAAAGCACAGAGATCCAAACAGTCAGTTTACATCCCCACAATGCATGTTTCTTATATCCTCGTAAGAATTTTACAGATCCCCAGATAGCTTCCTGAAAGAGATGAACTGAAGAGGATGCACAGGGAAATATGGAAAAAGGGAGTAGTGAAACTGTGTTTTGGACATTTTTCTCTACTGTATGTACTCAAAGTTACAATTTACTTTCCATGTTTTACAAACTTCTGCTAAAAGTGTAAGCTATTTTGCAGCTTCAACTGCTGCCTTTTACTATGGCATGCACAGTTTTGTGTTATTTCCATGACAATCACATTATCAGGGCACCTTTTGGTATTCATGCTTAGCATCGGTCATAACATACTCTGAATCTGCATGCATCTACACTTGTACTGATGAATAAGTACTGAGACTTGTGATTGCCAAATCTGGACGAAGGTCGTTTCACAACAGTCTTGCTACTACATTGGCAGGATATGCTCGCCATGCAACACATATGAAGAGCATCCAAGTGTCACTCTTCTACTTTTGGTATGCACCCTTATCTTGCAGCCATAAAACAAATACATCAGCAGCTGGCACTAGTAATTTGTATTTGCTGAAAAGCTCAAGTGTTACTGTTGCCAGATGTTCATTAATTCACCAAAAGCTTCAGCAGCATGCCTTCCAATAGTCCAGTCTGTTTTTGTTATCCCGACACCCGTGTGTCCCCAATTGGACTAGTTAATTATTATTTCATACTCAATACCACTGGCTATTATGGCAACATACAGTAGTGGTAAGACTTGAAATTATTTAGCACCTGATCACATCTCTCAAAGCCCTTCACATTAAATGAATGTTTTGTAAGGGTAATGACTGTTATGTAAGATTTTGTTTTGTCAGTCTTGGTCAATACTTTATCCCCAATGACAGAATACATGCAAATCTGCATAGAAATGTATTCCTATGCTTGACAAGTAGTGCAACATCAGTGTCGGGATTACTAACAGGAAATAGGATGCTGGTTCAATTACCTCTCTCTATCAAAGAGGTATTTTACCAAGGCATCTTCAGTCAGTACAACAGCTTCCAATGAGGGTGGATGATAATTTGGCCCAATCTATCAACTAGCTTGGTGATGATTAAATATTTGAACAGTCACCAAGTCAGGTTAAGATAGTAACTATCTGCACTACTGCCTTGAATTCTATTATTAAAATGGACAAACTTTGTAATTTACTTGTTCACAAGAACATGAGAAACAATGTCCAGCAGATTTTACTACAATATTGACAGATCTCTACTGTTCTGGTTAATATACCTTCATGTGAAACATAGCACAAGCTTGAAATAGGAGTCTTGGACTTTGTTGCCCCCCTCCCCTCCCTGCAAAGTTTTAGGTGTGGCCACACATTTATGTCTGTCACTCTGGATAAAGGATGATGATACTGGATCCTAATGAAATTGAAAGCAGTGCAAAAAGATTGCCAGGCCTCAACATTTTCATCAATTGCATGTATACAAGAAACCTCATTTATTTAATATAACACAAGCAAGAGTTTGCTTGACATCAATCACCACTGCATGTAGGTAGTTGACTTCGGAATTATAAAACTTTTGTTTGTGCTACCTAGAAGTATATAATGAAAAAAATTACCTGCACATAGTCAATGCCTGGGTTGTCAGTCTCATTCGTGATTGGTGACACAGATGAATCCAAGTACAATTTTTCTCCAAGACAGAATTTTTTCCATCCTTCTTCATCCTCAGATGTTGGCTGTGAAGTGAAAATGAATTTCATCTATCATCTTGAAGGAATCTCTAACACTTTACATAAAAGGTACAAAATCTTAAAACATCACATTGAGCATGCCAAACATACGAGGCCATTCATCCGTCACTAGATGGCAGCAAGATATCGTTGAATAACGTTTTTCTTAGTAACCAATAGATGCTATTTGCATTGTGTTAACTTTAACTAACCAGTATTTATATAGTAACCACTGATGAACATATCACTAAGTGGAACTTCAAGATTATACTGTATGAAGAAGGTCTGCACCCACTTATTGATTACTGTAACAGAGTGAGTGGGGGACGATATGTGAGCCATAGGCTTTTGAGAGTTCAATATCCACGATAACGGTACCACTTTAAGTTATATAAAATGTGTCAGAATGACCAAGGTAAGGTGCTACAGCTTAAAAAAAATAATTGACCTTAATTGCCTTTAATCAGTAACGATTCCTAGCCTGAAAGGATAAAAGGCAGGGAAATAGTTCAGTTGTGGAGAGGAAGGAACTGAGAATGGGAAGGTGTAGGCTGGAAAGTAATCTCCATTACCATCTTTGTTGATCGCTGCACAAAGATACAACTGCCATGGATGAATAAACCTCACTTGTTTTAAACTCTAGTCTGCGTGTGCTTCAGCTGGTCACAATACATTAAATATTTCAAGCACACTGTGAAATTAACACAAATATCCCCACCTCCTCTGCATTTCTGCCCTGTCTTCCTGAAGATGTTGACTCCTCGCTAAAGTAAAGCTGCATGGGTGCTAGTCACCCTCCAGTACTTCATCCCAAATGGTTATTCTTCACATGCATGCCTAGACGAAGAGTGTACGGAGGCTATCACAGACGAATCCAATACTGCCCTCAACTGATGCTCTCTCACTTTTTTAAAAAGTGGATTATTTTAAATTGCAACATCAGCATATTTTTCCTGCATTTATATCATCCAATCTGACGAGATGACCATGAACATTGTCAATGCTACTCTTTAGCTCACCCACCAATAGAAAGTGTGTTTGAACAGTGCAAACCACATACCAGCAATACATTACTGTCCAAAGGCTGTGACTTCCAATGATCTCTGTGTTTGTCTATACTCTGGAGGAGAAAAAAGGAACAAAATGTTACCAATAGCCTAAAATACAAGCATCATTGTATTGGGTGAAATCAAAAATAATAAAGCAAAACCTGCTAGAAGACCAGCATATGTTTCTATAGAGAAAGCAGGAAAGAGGTACTGAGGGAATGATCAGCCATGATCTTATTGAATGGTGGTGCAGGCTCGAAGTGCCGAATGGCTTACTCCTGCACCTATTTTCTATGTTTCTATATTGTAATAAAATTATATTTTCAGGTCAGCATTTAGCTAGAGTTGAGGTTTGGGGCTATAATTCCACATTCTCAGCTCATCCTGCAGATTACTGTAGTACGTACTCCACAAATTAGCATAGAAACATCCCAATGGCTACAACCATCCCAAAGTGCACAATTTTCATTTCTGAATTACAAATTCAAATACCCAAATCAAATACTATTTTTGTGAGCCTTCTTGGCTAAAATATTAAATCCATTGAAACTGCAAATTACACTCAGTTGGGCCATACTTTATAATTCAAACTTTAAATAGAATGCCATAGGATTACAGTATCAGTCATCTTAGTATTAGAATATATTAGACGTCATGGCAACACACCATATTCAAAACAAAATGCCTCATTAAGATTAGGAATATCGTAGATACAATATTGTCTGCTAGCTGGAAAATGAATGTTGCTTTCTCCGTAATGTAATTCTGAATGCATGTTCACCACTGATTTCCTGAATATCTAGTACAAACAAATATTTTTACAAATTAAATATGTTACCTGTCGAAGGATTGAAAAATTAGCTACTTGCTGCTGCTGCCATCGGAGACTGGGAGAAAATCCTACAGGGGCAGGTTGACATCCTGACAGCTACAATACATAAATTGAATTATGATAAATATGCAGAATGTGCAGCAATGAGTTTGAAAAAAGTTGTACTTTAACTCTTAATGAATGCAGCTACATTTCTACAGCAACAAAAAAATAGGGATGGGGTGGGAAGACTCATTTCTCTTTTCTACATATGAAAAGATAACTATTAGTTATGTTTCTTTAAAAAAAAATGTACTGCCACTATTTCCTGTTGATGTTTAATTAAAAAATTACAGAAAAAGACAACAAGAGCGAAGTTGCGCTACTGATTTATAATCAGACAATGCAAAAAATTACCTAGACTTCTGAACAGTGCATTTTGAGCAACAGCTTAGTTTTTCAAATTGCAATTCTTTCAACGGTTAACTTTTTAATTTTTGGGATGGAGTAAGAGGGTATAGAAAAATGTTATGGCAATTTTGATACAATATTACATCTTTTTGGATAAAGTAACTGTGACTAATCACACAAAATAAACAGATACAATTATAATGTGACACTGCACCCTCTAAACTTTGCAAAACCAATTCGAGACAAAACATACATTTTATTTACCGCAATCCCAGAAGGCCATGTGCAAATTGCAAAATAAATTCCCTTTAGATTTTAAATATGAACAATGCTCAGTTTATTTTCAAAATGTACACGAAGTGGGCAAAAATCTTAAGATCATGGCCTGTAATCTGCGGTGATGTGATGGAGATCGCCGCTGACGTTGAAGAAAGCTGCTCACAGAGATCCCGCGATTTCTGTGGCAAAAACTTTAGGTTTCTCGACGAGTACTTGATTGTAGCCTGTCGCCAGGGGATTCCTATGATGATGTTGCAGTGAAATCATCAAGCTGTCTAACCAGCCAATCACATTGAAGATTCTCACAGACAGCAAACCAGGAAATGAAAAGCACTGATTATCTGCACTTTTGAAAAATGTTAGAGCAAAATAAAAATTGGGATATACACATGGAGTTAGGTAGAAGCTGAAATATAATGAACTTAAAAAAAATTTATTTTTAATTTTTTTAAAAAATCTAGTAGTTTTTAATCATAACGTTAGATTTTAAATACGAAATTCCACAAATATAAACATTTGTTTTTCAGGGCCATAACGTTTGTTTACCAGTCAATACACTGTTAAAACCCCAGTTACACCTATTCCAACAAGGCTTAACATTTAATGGGATGTTTAACAGCGATATTAGTGCAGAAAAGCTCAAGTTTTGTTGGTTCCACTAATTGCCGGCTATTGGGGGGGGGCGGGGCATCCACATTGCAGCCTGTGATGGAGCATCATCATCATCATAGGCAGTCCCTCGGAATCGAGGAAGACTTGCATGAGTTCTTAGGTGGCTGTACAGTTCAATACGAGAGCCACAGTCTCTGTCACAGGTGGGACAGTCGTCGAGAGAAGGGGTGGGTGGGACTGGTTTGCCGCACGCTCTTTCCGCTGCCTGCGCTTGATGACGAGACTCGAGGTGCTCAGCGCCCTCCCGGATGCACTTCCTCCACTTAGGGCAGTCTTTGGCCAGGGACTCCCAAATATCAGTGGGCATATTGCACTTTATCAGGGAGGGAGGCTTTGAGAATGTCCTTGTAAAGTTTCTGCTGCCCTCCTTTGGCTCTGTGAAGGAGTTCTGAGTAGAGCGCTTGCTTTGGGAGTCTCGTGTCTGGCATGCGAACTATGTAGCCTGCCCAGCGGAGCTGATCCAAGTGTGGTCAGTGCTTCAATGCTGGGGATGTTGGCCTGGACGAGGACGCTAACGTTGGTGCGTCTGTCCTCCCAGGGGATTTGTAGGATCTTGCGGAGACATCGTTGTATCGGAGCAGTGACTGACTGACCGCACTTCAGAATTTCTGCGTTTAGATGCCCAAGTGCTAAATCCTGAAGTTAGTCAGGTTCAGAGGGGTAATGACAGCGAATGCTGACAGTTCTCCATCATTACCCACTGCATGACACTGTAAGGATACAAAGCTCTACGAAGTTAAAGAAAATATCACACTCAGATAAACATCAACATTTTTTGTTGAAGTTCTCATTAAAACAAACATGCATTTTATCTAGCAATTTACCATCTCCTTAGTCATGCTCTAAAGCACTTTTCAAATAATAGATTACTTTTGAAGTGCAACCACCATCATTAAGCAGGGAGTTTGCACATGGAAGGTCTAATAATCAGCAAATAAACAAATAACCAGTTAATTTATTTTGATGGGGTTGATCGAGAAGAATGTTGGCCAAGACACTGAAGAAACTCCCTGCTCTTTTTTGAATAGTGCCATTTGAGCAGGCCTTGGCCTAACATCTCATCCAAAAGATAGCACTTCCAACACAGATGTACATGCTCAAGACTACACAGGAGCGTGTTTTAAAAATAAAATTTCTAGACCAAATTAAATTAATTTTGTCTTGTTTCCTTTTTAAAATAGGAGCCCAATGCAAAGATGTGCCATTTTTCATTGTCAAGTTTTATCTTCCCATTAGTTTCACCGGTATAGGCTGATAATACAGAACTAAAAGTAGACAACAAACAATTAAAAAAAAGGTCCTTAAAAAGCAATGCCCTACAATTTTCAAGCAATATCCAGTGGTCATACTTACTGAAATATTCACTGTCTGATTCCTTTTCAACTTTCTTGGGTCAATTTTTGCTACCACTACTTCAGGACATCTTGATGCTTCAATTCTAAGTGCAAAAATTGAGATAAAACTTCCAAATTACAACCTGTAGCCATAAACTGCAAATAAAGAACATAAAGCAAAACCACACCGTTAAATTTTCCTTATTTAGCATTATTCATTTCTATGTTACTGTTGAATGTCCATTATCTACATTCCAATTGCCCACCAACATTTTCATAGGATTAAACTTTATGAGAAATTGAAGCACAATGTTTATTTTGCTATTTGTATTGAACGCATCTTCATTCCTGCACCTTGATTATTGCTATACCATTCATGCAAGGCCATATATTGGGTTCTGGCGATTTCTATAATCCATCTTTGGGGCTGGAAAACCAGGAATTCCCCACCACTATGTTGGATAATCAAGATTCTACTGCGTTCCCAATTTTGATAGGATTGGTCAAGATGCATTACACTGCGTGTTACTTAGGTTTACAAATTCATGCCAAAATTAAAAATGCTTAAGGCCTGTTAAGAGTTGAAAAATATCAGTTCTATTTAAAACAGGTCAGGCCAGAGTGACTTCTTTTGAGGACACTTTAAGCTTCTAACCTCCTTCCCCTCCGATCTTCATAGTCATGTATCATCTACAACAAAGAAAAGTGACCGCTTCCCAGGCCACATTAGGTTGATGAATGGTACAAGGCAAGAGCAGATGGAAAGCAGATATAAATTTACACTTTAAGAACATAAGAATTAGGAACAGGAGTAGGCCATCTAGCTCCTCGAGCCTGCTCCGCCATTCAACAAGATCATGGCTGATCTGGCCATGGACTCAGCTCCATTTACCCGCCCGCTCCCCATAACCACAGCAGTTACAGCTCAGGTACACCTGCAAGTAATGCAAAACAACCTTTTCTGGCCTTATATTTTGCCTTAAGTTATATCAAATTCAATCAATTTTTCTACGTTTACTTACTGGACTCTTTTTAAATATTCTTGGGGTGTTCTGGGTGGTACACTTGGGTCAAAGTCTTCAATGGTATCCCAGTCGTCCACAGGTAATTGCCTGGGCATCAGATCTTCATCGAAATTCATTTTTGTTGCACCTATTTTCACACTATCAAAAAAAGAACATTAAACTTCAGGATTGCATCCAATTCATCAAACAGTCATAAAATTAAACAAAAAATTAATGCTCTGTGAAAAACATTAAGCGTGGGACCAGAAATTTAGCACTAGTGCCTGCACTGAGGAACTTCAGAAGAGGCAGACCATGAAACATCATTAGTGCTCAGATATATTAATATAATTTATTTTTTGATCATGGTGCATTTTTGAATCAGTTGTCATTTGAAAAAAGTGCCAATTCAAAAATGTATATTATGCAACATATAGTCAAAGTGGTTATGATATTTAATGAATCAGGCACTTTCTATTCTGCAGTACTAAACGTTTTGCATGTGACTGGATGAGTATCCATTAAAAGTATGGTGCTTGTTGAACAAGTGATTTGCAACCAAACTCTACAAAAGATGCCAGTACTATTTCACACAAGCCAGAGGAGGAAATAGATCTGAAATAGCTGGTTAAAATATGTTCTCAGTTTTAAAAACTTGTTTTCTGTGAAATTCTCAAAGCTTTGTTTGTGTCAATGATTTGTAGGGACAACGGAGATCATTACTACAAACATAAATGAGTGCCTGGGATTTCAAACTGGCTTGAAACACCAATTTGAAAAGCAGCTCTGAAACATTTTTGATGATAAACTGAGATCTCATTTACTTGGTCTCAATGATGGAGGTGAATGTAAAAGATCCCATGCCACTATCCTTAGCTTGTCTATTCACCTACCTTTCCAACATTTATCTGCTGTGGACTGGGAAGAGGCAAAAGCAGGGTGGGGCAGAAAGAAAAATTATAAGTGTGTCTGCTGTTACTGCTCTCATTCCCCCAGGCGAAGAGGAGTGAAAGGAGGGCTGGGAGGTGTGAGTTGGACTGAGTTAAATAAATAAGTATACCACTCCAAATTGTTTCACTGGTCAATCATCTAATTGCTTTTAGTGGATTCTTGCGGTGTACAACATGGCTGCTGCATTATTCTACACAAGTCACAGTAGTAGAAAAGTTATTTGTGAAGTGCATCAAAACATTTCAGAGATGTGGTAAGTTACCACGAAAATGCAAATACAAAATACTGCAGATGCTGGAAATCTGACAAAAACAAAAAATGCATCTGTGAAGACAGAAACCCCCCTAGAGTTAATGTTTCAGGTCAACGACCTTACCTTTGCCATGTACTATCATACCTTTTGTCACTTAAATCAATCCTGCCCTCCACCTCATCACAGACCTTCACTTTTGTTCTTTCCTCCCCTTCCCCTTTCTCTGCCCCTGCACTTGTTTAAAATCTGTAACTTTTTCCAATTCTGGCGAAAGTTTATCGACCTGAAACACTAACTATTTCTCTCCACACATATGCTGCTTGACCTGCTGAATATTTTCTGCATTTTCAAGTTTTATGCAAATGCAAATCTTTTTTTCCTCTTTCGGTGATGGACGCTGGACATTATTAAGACTGAAACGAAAACTAAAAAGTTAAATATAAACCTATCAATGGGAAAACAAATTACACAGTAATAGAGCCTGTTTCCATTAAAGAACACGGATCATCATGTGAAAAATACCTTTAATAAGGGTCGGGGGGGTGGGGTATTATTTGAACTATTTAGAGGTTCTGTAACTGAGGTGGGATGTTTGCTAGTTGGTTGGTAACAGAAATTTGGAAGAAATAAGAATGCTAGTCATCTTCTGTAGATTTTCCTCAAATACAACAATCTGAGAACACGGAGCACATTTGATGTTGCTCCTCCTGGTTGTGCCGGCGGATTTCAGTTGGACTCCCCATCAGTGAGTGAAGTACTTGGTCAGGACAGGACACAGAAAACCAACGGGCTTCACAATAATATCACAGCTTCCGCTGATACTCAACCCACATTTTAATGTAACCTGGTCTCGGAAATGAAGCGAAGAGCAGGCCAGTGCCCGCCCGCACACGAGCCGCAGGTCCTCACTGAGGCCGAGAGCGCGGGCACCGGGGAAGCAGCAATTCCGGGCACAGGATCACCACATGGCCTCCCCCAGCCGACCGGCGCTTTAACGGTTCCCCAATGGTCGGCAGGCGCTGTGATCGGTCTGACCGCTTCCGCAGAATATCGCGATGTCAAACTACCTCGCAGCTCCGATTTTTTTGTTCCGATAAGCTTTGATGTAGGATTTAACTACAAGGCCCAGGAGGCATTGCGCGGAGAGAGCGCATGCGCAGCACGGATTTGACTACAAGGCCCAGGAGGCATTGCGCGGAGCGGAGACGGTGGGTTGGCTGCACAGAGTGACATCTGTATCCCCCAACCAGCGTGAAGCTGATTGGAAAATACCCACTTTAAACTCTTTTGAGTTAACCTGCAGAAACATAAAACATTAAAACCATGCCACCCGACCTGGGTGACACAGCAGACATTTTCAAGGCCCCTTTTTTTTTGGTTTTTGGTTTTTTTTTGGGGCGCTAAAATCAAATTTTTCCAGTGCCCCCTATAAAAGGGAAGGGGGACACTAAAATACCCACTTTAATCAATCTTGAAGACAACACAGCTGTAAATGACTAGCATGGATTTTACGCACGTAATTTGTATTATGTAATTTGTATTATCGGACTGGAGCAAGGTACACTTTGTGGGCCGCCCCGACCTGTGTGAGAGCACCACCGCAGGTCAGGACTATAAATAGAGCTGGAGCACAGGGCCTGGAACATTGTGGCGGAGTTGTGGCGAATGAGGGTACGGGGCCCAGAAGAGCCCAGGGCCCAGGGGCAGCATGGACCTGCCCACACTGCAATATGTGTGTGCATTAAGTCTGTGCAGCAGAGCAGAGTTGTCCTGGTTCAACCTTTGCCACTGGATAAAGGCCTAGCTCTGTCGAGCCCATGTGGTGGCTGATGTGCATAAGGGATGGTTTTTTAGACCAATATGTCGAGGAACCAACTAGGGGGGAGGCCATCTTAGACTGGGTGTTGTGTAATGAGAGAGGATTAATTAGCAATCTCATTGTGCGAGGCCCCTTGAGGAAGAGTGACCATAATATGGTGGAATTCTGCATTAGGATGGAGAATGAAACAGTAAATTCAGAGACCATGGTCCAGAACTTAAAGAAGGGTAACTTTGAAGGTATGAGGCGTGAATTGGCTAGGATAGATTGGCGAATGATACTTAGGGGGTTGACTGTGGATGGGCAATGGCAGACATTTAGAGACCGCATGGATGAATTACAACAATTGTACATTCCTGTCTGGCGTAAAAATAAAAAAGGGAAGGTGGCTCAACCGTGGCTATCTAGGGAAATCAGGGATAGTATTAAAGCCAAGGAAGTGGCATACAAATTGGCCAGAAATAGCAGCGAACCTGGGGACTGGGAGAAATTTAGAACTCAGCAGAGGAGGACAAAGGGTTTGATTAGGGCAGGGAAAATGGAGTACGAGAAGAAGCTTGCAGGGAACATTAAGGTGGATTGCAAAAGTTTCTATAGGTATGTAAAGAGAAAAAGGTTAGTAAAGACAAACGTAGGTCCCCTGCAGTCAGGATCAGGGGAAGTCATAACGGGGAACAAAGAAATGGCAGACCAATTGAACAAGTACTTTGGTTCGGTATTCACTAAGGAGGATACAAACAACCTTCCGGATATAAAAGGGGTCAGAGGGTCTAGTAAGGAGGGGGAACTGAGCGAAATCTTTATTAGTCGGGAAATTGTGTTGGGGAAATTGATGGGATTGAAGGCCGATAAATCCCCAGGGCCTGATGGACTGCATCCCAGAGTACTTAAGGAGGTGGCCTTGGAAATAGCGGATGCATTGACAGTCATTTTCCAACATTCCATTGACTCTGGATCAGTTCCTATCGAGTGGAGGGTAGCCAATGTAACCCCACTTTTTAAAAAAGGAGAGAGAGAGAAAACAGGGAATTATAGACCGGTCAGCCTGACTTCAGTAGTGGGTAAAATGATGGAATCAATTATTAAAGATGTCATAGCAGTGACATGATAGGTCCAAGTCAGCATGGATTTGTGAAAGGGAAATCATGCTTGACAAATCTTCTGGAATTTTTTGAGGATGTTTCCAGTAAAGTGGACAAAGGAGAACCAGTTGATGTGGTATATTTGGACTTTCAGAAGGCTTTCGACAAGGTCCCACACAAGAGATTAATGTGCAAAGTTAAAGCACATGGGATTGGGGGTAGTGTGCTGACGTGGATTGAGAACTGGTTGTCAGACAGGAAGCAAAGAGTAGGAGTAAACGGGTACTTTTCAGAATGGCAGGCAGTGACTAGTGGGGTGCCACAAGGTTCTGTGCTGGGGCCCCAGCTGTTTATATTGTACATTAATGATTTAGACGAGGGGATTAAATGCAGTATCTTCAAATTTGCGGATGACACTAAGTTGGGTGGCAGTGTGAGCTGCGAGGAGGATGCTATTAGGCTACAGAGTGACTTGGATAGGTTAGGTGAGTGGGCAAATGAATGGCAGATGAAGTATAATGTGGATAAATGTGAGGTTATCCACTTTGGTGGTAAAAACAGAGAGACAGACTATTATCTGAATGGTGACAGATTAGGAAAAGGGAAGGTGCAACAAGACCTGGGTGTCATGGTACATCAGTCATTGAAGGTTAGCATGCAGGTACAGCAGGCGGTTAAGAAAGCAAATGGCATGTTGGCCTTCATAGCGAGGGGATTTGAATACAGGGGCAGGGAGGTGTTGCTGCAGTTGTACAGGGCCTTGGTGAGGCCACACCTGGAGTATTGTGTACAGTTTTGGTCTCCTAACTTGAGGAAGGACATTCTTGCTATTGAGGGAGTGCAGCGAAGATTCACCAGACTGATTCCCGGGATGGCGGGACTGACCTATCAAGAAAGACTGGATCAACTGGGCTTGTATTCACTGGAGTTCAGAAGAATGAGAGGGGACCTCATAGAAACGTTTAAAATTCTGACGGGTTTAGACAGGTTAGATGCAGGAAGAATGTTCCCAATGTTGGGGAAGTCCAGAACCAGGGGTCACAGTCTGAGGATAAGGGGTAAGCTATTTAGGACCGAGATGAGGAGAAACTTCTTCACCCAGAGAGTGGTGAACCTGTGGAATTCTCTACCACAGAAAGTAGTTGAGACCAATTCACTAAATATATTCAAAAGGGAGTTAGATGAAGTCCTTACTACTCGGGGGATCAAGGGTTATGGCGAGAAAGCAGGAAGGGGGTACTGAAGTTTCATGTTCAGCCATGAACTCATTGAATGGCGGTGCAGGCTAGAAGGGCTGAATGGCCTGCTCCTGCACCTATTTTCTATGTTTCTATGTTTCTATGTGTAATGGTCACCACATGTTTAAAAAATGTCCACACACGGGCATCTTCCACCTCCTCAATTGGAGATCAGGACTGGAACATTGGGTCCTTCATTGAAACATCTGTGAGCTCTTGTGGAAGCAAGTCATCCTCGTTCGAGGGACTGCCTATGAATGAATGAATGGTGTTCCCCAGGCGTCAGTTCCAGGACCACTGCTTTTCCTGATACATACTAATGACTTGGATGTGGGTGTACAGGGCACAATTTCCAAATTTGCAGATGACACAAAACTTCATCATAGGCAGTCCCTCGAAATCGAGGAAGACTTGCTTCCACTCTAAAAGTGAGTTCTCAGGTGACTGAACAGTCCATACGGGAATTACAATCTCTGTCACATGTGAGACAGTGGTTGAAGGAAGGAGTGGTTGCGGAGTCTGGTTTGCCGCACGCTCCTTCCGCTGTCTGCGCTTGATTTCTGCATGCTCTCGGCGACGAGACTTGATGTGCTCAATGCCCTCCCAGTTGCCCTCTTCCACTTCGGGCAGCCTTGGGCCAGGGATTCCCAGATGCCGGTGGAAATGTTGCACTTTATCAAGGTGGCTTTGAGGATGTCCTTGAAGCGTTTCCTCTGCCCACCTGGAGCTCGCTTGCCGTGTCGGAGTTCCGAGTAGAGCGCTTGCTTTGGGAGTCTTGTGTCAGGCATGCGGACGATGTGGCCTGCCCAACGGAGCTGGTCGAGTGTGAGAAGGATAAGGATAGACTTCAAGAGGACATAAATAGGCTGGTGGAATGGGCAGACACGTGGCAGATGAAATTTAATGCAGAAAAGATACATTTTGGTCGAAAGAATGAGGAGAGGAAATATAAACTAAAGGGTACAATCCTAAAGGGGGTGCATGAACAGAAAGACCAAGGGGTATATGTGCACAAATCGTTGAAGGTGGCAGAGCAGGTTGAGAAAGCAGTTAAAAAAGCTTATGGGATCCTGGGCTTCATGAATAAAGTTTTAGAATACAGTGCAATTGGAGGAGCACAGAGATCTCGGATGGTTGTACGGCTGGAGAAGGGGGTCGTTCACTCCGACTGCCTCTCTTCCTTGGCTACGTTTGCGCCAGGGTGTCCCTGTAAATGGAGCACGCGGTGTCTACCGGTATGTTCGAGGCCTTCCACGAGAGGGATGGAGTACAAAAGCAGGGAGGTCCTGCTGCAACTGTATAGGGTATTAGTGAGGCCGCACCTGGAGTACTGCGTGCAGTTTTGGTCACCTTACTTAAGGAAGGATATACTAGCTTTGGAGGGGGTACAGAGACGATTCACTCGGCTGATTCCAGAGATGAGAGGGTTACCTTATGATGATAGATTGAGTAGACTGGGTCTTTAGTCATTGGAGTTCAGAAGGATGAGGGGTGATCTTATAGAAACATTTAAAATAATGAAAGGGATAGACAAGATAGCGGCAGAGAGGTTGTTTCCACTGGTCGGGGAGACTAGAACTAGGGGGCACAGCCTCAAAATACGGGGGAGTCAATTTAAAACCGAGTTGAGAAGGAATTTCTTCTCCCAGAGGGTTGTGAATCTGTGGAATTCTCTGCCCAAGGAAGCAGTTGAGGCTAGCTCATTGAATGTATTCAAATCACAGATAGATAGATTTTTAACCAATAAGGGAATTAAGGGTTACGGGGAGCGGGCGGGTAAGTGGAGCTGAGTCCACGGCCAGATCAGCCATGATCTTGTTGAATGACGGAGCAGGCTCGAGGGGCTAGATGGCCTACTCCTGTTCCTAATTCTTATGTTCTTATGACAGGTGGGCACCGGAGGGACTGTAGTGCGTTATCACCCCTGGAAACCAAATTTTGATTTGATTTGTAAGGCTTTCTTAAACATTTTTAGTTAGTTTGCAGTTTCTAGTTGTTTAACAAGGGGTCACTTGGTTTAATTGTATAATTTAAAAGAGTTGTAGGACTGGAGAAGGTTACAGAGATAGAGAGGGGCAAGGCCATGGAGGGATTTGAAAACAAAATGAGCATTTTAAAATCGAGATGTTGATAGACCAAGAGCCAGTGTAGGTGAGCGAGCACAGGGGTGATGGGTGAACGGGACTTGGCAGTGAATTCCAGACCTTAAGGTGCTAAAAATACAATCTAGCACCCTATTAAGTTGAGCTATAGCATCATAGCATTGGTTACAAACCTTTAGAGAATTATGCATTTTTAATGCCCAGACCTCTTTCTTTCACCACTAGCTGCAGTTCCTGTTCCTGAAGGATGTATCTAAGTTCAAAACTTGACCTGCCCACATTCATAACACTGCACATGTCTACATTAAACATCATATGCCAGCCACAACTATTTTAGTAGAAATTTTAAATCAAGTGCCTGGAACAGTGCCACAAGTATTTTTGTGAACCTATAAATCAAGTGCCCCCTTGTTAGAGGGGCACTAAAACTGGCAAATTAAACAAATTACACTTTAAACTTTTAAACGATCAAATTAAAATTTGGTTGCCGGGGGGTGATGATACACTCCAGTCCCTCCGGTGTCCACCTCTCCAGGGACACCCTGACTCGGATGTAACCGCGGAAGAGAGACAGGCAGTCGGGCTGAACGACCACTCGACTGCCCGCTGCCTGGACCGGTTGATGGCCACCTCGGCCATACCCAGGAGCAGTCCTGCAAGGATGCCTTCCAAATTTGCCAGCCACAAGCCCAACCCTCCAGCGCACCTAGATCTGCTTGTAGTAGTCAAGCATCCTCTACAGTCCTAATGTCAAATCCTTGTGTGAATTACACTAACTATGATGGATATACATGAATACATCTTAAAATATAACTTATTTTTAATTAAAATACACTCACTACTTTTAAAAATTAGAGACATTTTCAGCAGAAAGTTAGTCATTTGCATAAAATGTTATAGTTTTTGCACATGGGACATTATTGCCTGCTACACAAATACCACCATTAGTTATCATAAACAGTCTGTAAGGAGTAAGAACTGAAAATGCCTTCAATCTAAATTGCTTCATTTGTATCAACTCTCAGAGCACTTGTTGGTGATTCTACTGTGGCAATCCTGTGCAATTCAGAGGTGAGTGATAAAGCAAAAATGCTTTAATTGCTCTTCAGAATTTAATGGATCAATCAGAATTGTCAAATAGCATTCCCTTCTCACAAAATTGCACTCTCGATTGTTGTTATGTTTCTCATTCACAGGTGCTGTTACTGTGACTAGATCTTTCTTTCCTATTGTGCACAATCTTGTTGCTCCCAGGCAATCATTCATCCTATTTCCACCCACACACTTCCCTATATACCACTTCACAGGGATTGGAACTGACTCAAATACTTGAGCTCTAATATTGTTCTCTATTCTGTCACAAAATTCAACAGATTTTAAATATTTCAACATAATTCCATCAAAGAGGTTGATGGCTTTATTGTACAAACCACGTGCTAACCCATGTCCTTACAATTATGTTATATAAGAACATATGAACATAAGAAATAGGAGCAGGAGTAGGCCATATGACCCGTCAAGCCTGCTCCGCCATTCAATAAGAATAAGGCTGATCCGATCATGGACTCAGCTCCAATTCCCCGCACGTTCCCCATAACCCCTTGTCCCCTTATCGTTTAAGGAACTGTCTATTTCTGTCTTAAATTTATTCAATGTCCCAGCTTCCACAGCTCTCTGAGGCAGCCAATTCCACAGATTTACAACCCTCTGAGAGAAGAAATTTTTCCTCATCTCTGTTTTAAATGGGCGACCCCTTATTCTAAGATCATGCCCTCTAGTTCTAGTCTCCCCCATCAGTGGAAGCATCCTCTCTGCATCCACCTTGTCAAGCCCCCTCATAATCTTATATGTTTCGATAAGATCACATCTCATTCTTATGAATTCCAATGTGTAGAGAGAGGTCCAACCATTCAAACTCCATTTTTTTTTACAGCAAACAAAACTTTGAGAACATACAAAATGCAAAAATCGTGGGCAGGAAAAGACTTTGGGCTACAACCTCCACTTTTTTTGCATGCTTAACACCCACTTAAAGCCCATTTTACCACTGAAATGACATATAATGCCCATATATCGCCCATTTTGGCACAAAATGGAAACTGATGGGCATTTTTCGGAAACTTATCGGCGAGTGTTACTTTCCCCATGTGCTTAACGCCAGGAAAAAAATATTACCGCCCGCCCACTTTTTTGGGGCGGAATAATCAGAATGGGCGAATTCAACGCCCATAATATTGCTCAACATTACTTTCCGCACGGATATAACGCTGAAATTCAATATTAACGCCCGCCCGCTTTTTTTTGTCGTAAAGAGCACATTTGGCGAAACTAATGCCCAGGAGATCGCTCACTTTCCCCGCCTCACACACATATCACCCATAATATCGCTCGCCCAAAAAAACGGCCACAAAAAGTGGAACTCTTCTGAACGAACACCAGCGCTGTGGCTGTCATTTTTAAAATCCCACTCCTACGTGAGGAGCTGAATTCTGAACGATTTGCCTGAAAGAGCGTTGATGTGAGTGACAATGCTGATACACTGCTGTGTGTGTGCAGCTTAGACATCAATGGTGCCCATCAACTTGGTGCCAGTTAAAGTTTATGTTGATTGATGTTAAGTTGTATTTAACCCTTTCATGTTAAGGAATCAACAGTATATAATGGTGCAGCTATCTGAGACAATGCGCAATAAGGTTATGTTCAATAACAAAAATTTTATACCAACATTGGTCTAAAATCATAAGAACCACAGGCAATAACACCCAACCCCCGTCCACACCCCACTTTTTCCACCATTGACATAAATCACATGTCCAACATGTCCAGCAGCACAAAGGCAAAGCAGGAGCGTGGTTCACAGCCCCCATACATTGCAACAAATTGCATACACCCAGATGGAGATATAACACCGCCATCACCTGCGAACATGCACCTCACTTTCAATCCCCCTTCCCTTCTTCTCCCCACCTCTACCCCTTCCCCTCCTCGCTTCACAGCGCCTGGCCGAGGAGCTCCTCAGGCGGTGCCTCATTGGGGGGGATGAAGGCAGATGCGGTTGTTGCACGGGTACGGGAGCGGGGGATGCTGAGGGGGCAACATTCTCTGATGCAGAAGCAGGATCTTGGTCCTTGCTCTCACCTGTCGTTCGCAGTGGTGGTGCGGAACCTAGGGGTGGAGTGCCACGCTTGGGGACCACTAATAGGCCTGTGGCAGCAGTGTTCCTGGCTATCACTTCCAGGGCCTCCGTCTGTACTCGGTCATGGTGGCCAGGTGTCGGAATATGCCCCCCAATGCTTCGATGAGCTGGCTACCAATGTCTATAGTCCTCCTGGACAACTGTACCATCTCTCCGCTGTCATGTGGCGCTCGTGGAACAGACCTGCCGCGTCCACGGGACCTCCACTGGGTTGGTGCCATCCTGGGGACAAATGGGGTGCCCTGTGGCGAGGTGCTTGGGGCCAGTACCTCCAGAGTGGAGACGGGAAAGACCAGAGGACCACTAGATAGCCTTGGGGTGGAATGGCTTCTGGAGTGTGGCGATGCAGGTTCCTCGAAATCTGCGTTCTTATCCGTGGAGAACAGACCCAGCGGATTGACGGGCGAGAATCAGAGCTCCTCAGCACCAGATGTAGGATCGTCTGCCGACTCCTGACCCGTGCCCCCACCTTCTGGCCTCTGTAATCTTGCCTTGGGACATGCTACTGGCTGAGCTGAAAAACACAAATGAGGTTATTAGAAGAGAAGGGGATGTTAGGGTGACAAGGTGAGTCCAGCGCTACACACAGCATATGCACGACAAAAGCACCACCACTCTCAAAATCATAGACATCACATTTCATGATCATCAACACATTTGCATTCCAATGATATTCATTAGGCCATCATTATTTCTATGACAGTTTTAGAAATCATCTATCATATATTATTGTTCGGAAACATGTGGGTGTGGCATCTATTGACTTTACATTATGCAATGGTGTAAGCTTTACTCACGTGGCATCACTTCAGGGTCTGCAGGTGTGTCTGTGGCTGTCTGGGGGTGCATCCCCACGAGTGCGAGTACACCTTCCTCCATGAAGTGGCCCCCACCCGTTCGCCTCTGCAAGGACCTCATCTTCTGTAAAAGGTGACAGGGTGACATGGCATGAGGTCAGTGTGTGAAACCGTTGCTAGGTACTCTCATAGACACCGATACAACCATAACCATGTAATCATTATTATTATGAAAATGATCCTTCTTTATCTAAAGACGTGCACCGTGACTGCAGGATTTAAGTAAAACATTCCCAGTAAAAGTGAAAGACCTCGCAACTCTTTTGGTTGGAAACAGAAATAAACATTAGTTCAAGTGCCCCCCGATCTGGGGGACACTCCAAACACTTATTACGATCCTCTTTATATTTTTTTTGTGTTTTTTGTTGTTTTTTTGTTGTTTTTTTGGGGCCCTAAAACTGTAAATCTATAAGTGCCCCCTATAAAAGGGGAGGGGGACACTAAAAACCCGGCAATTAAAATAAATTAAACTTTAAAACATATCAAATCAAATAAAAATTTGGTTGCCGGGCGTGATGATGCACTCCAGTCCCTCCGGCGCCCATCTCTCGTGGAAGGCCGCGAGCGTACCGGTGGACACCACGTGCTCCATCTCTAAGGACACCATGGCGTGGATGTATGGGCGGAAGAGAGACAGGTAGTCAGGCTGAACGACCCCCTCGAGCGCCCGCTGCCTGAACCGGCTGATGGCACCCTTGGCCGTGCCCAGGCACAGTCCTACAAGGAGACCCTCGGACCTACGCGCTCCCCTCCGTACACGGTGCCCAAAGATCAGGCGTGTGGGACTGAAGTGCAACCAGAAATTGAAGAGCAGCCCATTTAAATAATGAAACAGGGGCTGCAACCTCGCACACTCCATAAAAACATGGAACACGGACTCTTCCAGACCGCAGAAATTGCAGGCGGCCTGGGAGCCCGTGAACCGGCTTAAAAATTTGTTGCATGGGACTGCTCCGTGCACCACCCTCCAGTCCAAGTCCCTGCTAAATAGTGGGAGGACTCCCGCGTAGAGTGCACTCCATCGGGGACCCCCGCCTCCTCCGGACGGCAAGATGGTACGCCATGGCGTGTCCGGACGGCAGACGAGGATGGCAAGGTTGAGGGTGTGCAGGAGCAGCCCGTACAGGAAACCCCTCCGCGCAGAACTGAAAGGCACGGAGGGGATTTCCCCGAGGCGGCTCAAGTTGTGAGGCGCCGGCTCCCGAGGGAGGTTCCGGGATTTGGCGCCGATGAGGAATTCTGTCTGGACGGGGGTCAGTTCAGACGGGATCTCCCCACGTGCTTGAGCCTCCTCAACACACCTAACAGAATCGGGGCCCAGAGCTGTTTTTAGCGACTCGATGGCATCGACTGCGTGGCGGACGTCGGCCGAATTTAGGCGCCGTGCCAGCATGTCTGGCGCCATCTAGCCCGCTCCTCCGTCATCGAGCAGGTACCTGACCCTGGTCACCTCACCAGCCGCAGACCTCTCGTCCGACTGCCACCTAAAACCTCGGACGTGGAGGTACGGATTCCTGAGCAGCGGCTCCTGCAGGACAGCCGTCACTCCAGACGGTGGAGAGCTGCGCTTGGTGGAGACTTTGTTCCAGACCCTGATGAGTTCCTGGTAAAAGACAGGCAGCCCCTGGACGGCGGTCCTGATGCCCCTAAGCTCACAAACAGGAGCTGCGTGTCGTAGTTGAGGCTGTGCTGCTGGCGGAAGAAATACGTCGCCAGCGCACGCCACCTAGGAGGGGGCTCGACGTAAAGGTATCTCTGCAGGGTCTGAAGACGGAAAGTCGCTAGCTGGGTGCTGACGCACACCAACGAATGATCGCCCTCCCTAAGCGGGAGACTGAAGACCGCGGTAGAGACCCAGTGCTTCCTGTTGTTCCAGAAGAAGTCCACCAGCTTCTTCTGTATCTCGGCGACAAACGCAGGTGGAGGGGTCAAAGTGACCAGCCGGTACCACAGCACTGCGACCACCAGCTGGTTTATGACTAGTGCTCGACCCCTGTAGGACAGCACTCGAAGCAGTCCTGTCCAGCGCCCTAGGCGAGCGCCGACCTTGGCCTCCAGCTCTTGCCAATTCGCCAGCCAGGCTTCCTCGTCGGGGCTAAGGTAGACTCCCAGATAGAGGAGATGGGTCGTGCTCCAGGCAAAAGGCCTGAGCTCCTCCGGCAGGGAGTCCACCCGCCACTGACCCACTAGGAGTCCGGAACATTTCTCCCAGTTGATCCTGGCAGAGGATGCGGCCGAATAAATCTCCTGGCACTCACGCATCCTCCGCAATCAACGGGATCCTCTACCGTGAGGATCACGTCATCGGCGTAAGCCGAGCGGACGACCTCCACGCCGGGCCCTTGCAGAGCCAATCCCATCAACCTCGTCCGCAGGAGACGCAGGAAAGGCTCCACGCAGATGGCATATAACTGGCCGGACATGGGGCATCCCTGGCGCACCACTCTCCTAAAGCGAAGGGGCGCCGTCAAGGACCCGTTAACCTTAATCAGACACTCAGCGGCGGGGTACAAAAGTCGGATCCGGGTGACGAAATGCGTCCCGAACCCGAAAGTGCTCAGAGTTCCGAACGGATAGTCGTGATCCACCCTGTCTAACGTCTTCTCTTGGTCGAGGGATAGGAAGGCGACCGACAGACCAGCCTCCTGGGAGTGATGGATGAGGTCCTGGACCAGATGGATGTTATCGTGGATTGTCTGGCCCGGGACCGTGTAGGACTGGTCGGGGTGGATCATGTGGTCCAGCACGGCACCAAGGCGAGCAGACATCGCCCTGGCGAAGCTTTTGTAGTCCATGCTGAGGAGGGAGACCGGGCGCCAGTTCTTAAGTAGGCGGAGATCGCCCTTCTTAGGCAGCAGGACGATGATTGCCCTGCGCCAAGAGAGGGGCATCTCCCCGGTCGCCAGACTTTCCCCCAGGACCATCGCGTAGTCGCCCTCCAGGACGTCCCAGAACGCCCTGTGGAACTCCATGGTCAGCCCATCCAGCCCCAGGTGAAAGATCTCACATCTAATGATAGTCACTCATGACTGTTACAAATCAAATTATATAAATACATAAGTACATGTAAATCAATGTAATAATTACTCTTGCGGATCCCACAAGGTCGTTCCATCGTTTGTGGCATTGGTTGCCCTCACACACCTCGTTGGTCGCCGATGAGACCACCTCTGCTATCTCGGTCCATATCTTCTGGTATCCCTTGGGGTGAACTTCCCATATCCTCCCTGTGTCAAATCATCCCAGTGTAACTCGACTTCCTGCAGGAGGGAGGCATTTGCCTCATCCGAGAACCTCCTGGCTCTTTTATGCCCTCCAATATGCTCTTCTCCCACCTCACTGCTCTCTCCAACGTCAGTCTCCACAGCGTGCTGTGATGCCTCCTCTTCTCTCCATTATAGGCCAAATTCGGTTAAATATGTGGCTGGTAACAGCTACTTTTTGTTTGCCTACTTGCTGTGAAGCTCTAAAGTCTCCCTCCTTCCTCCCAAAGCAGCCACACCACACCAAACCACGCCTTCAGTCCCTCTGAGCTCCCTCTCTCTCTGTCTCCTCTTCTGCACATGTCATAATGACTCTTGACCTCCAGAATCGTGGGAATCGCTAAGGACGGCCACATTTTATGTGGAAGGTCAAAAATATTTAATGCTACCGCCCATTTTATATCGCTCGCGGTAATGTGCTTTTTCAAAAGTGGAGACTAGGGGCTAGAACCTCCACTTTTTTTGTATGCTTAATGCCCACTTAATGCCCATTTTACCGCTGAAATGACGTATAACGCCCATATATCACCCATTTTGGCACAAAATGGAAGCTGGCAGGCTTTTTTAGGAAGCTTATCGCCGAGGGTTACTTGCCTCATGTGCTTAACGCTGAGATTCAATATTAACACCCGCCCACTGTTTTTTGTAGTAAAGCGCATATTTACCTAAACTAGTGGCCATGGAGATCGCTCATATAAATCCCACTCTTACGTGAGGAGCTGATATCTGAAAGATTTGCCTGAAAGAGCGCTGATGTGAGTGACAATGCTGACACACTGCTGTGTACAGCTCAGACATCAATGGTGCCCATCACTTTGGTGCCAGTTAAAGTTTATGTTGATTGATGTTAAGTTGTATTTAACCCTTTCATGGTAAGGAATCACCAGTATGTAATGGCTCAGCTATCTGAGACAATGCGCAATAAGGTTATGTTCAATAACAAAAATCTATTACCAACATTGGTCTGAAATCATAAGTATCACAGCCAACCCCTGCCCACACCCCACTTCCACCATTGACATAAATCACATGTTCAACATGTCCAGCAACACAGAATACAAATGCAAAGCAGGAGCGTGGTCCCCAGCCCCCATACATTGCAACATCACCTGCGCACATACACCTCACTTTCCTTCGCCCCTCTCCTCTTCTCCCCACCTCTACCCCTTCCCCTCCTTGCTCCATGGCGCCTGGCTGAGGAGTTCATCATTGGGGGAATGAAGGCAAATGCGTTGGTTGCACAGATACGGGAGCGGGGGGTTGCCGAGGTGGGAACATTTTCTGATGCAGAAGCAGGATCTTGGTCCTTGCTCTCATCTGTCATTTGCAGTAGTGGTGCGGAACCTAGGGGTTGAGTGCCACGCTCGGGGACCACTGGGAGGCCTGTGGCAGCAGTGTTTCTGGCTTTTGCATCCAGGGACTCCGCCATGCACGGAATGAACTCGGTCATGGTGGCCAGGTGTCGGGATATGCCCCCCAATGCTTCGATGAGCTCGTCACCAATGTCTGCAGCCCTCCTGGACAACTGTACCATCTCTCCGCTGTCATGTGGTGCTCGTGGAACAGACCTGCCGCATCCACGAGGCCTCCGCGGGGCCGGCACCATCTTGGGGACAAATGGGGTGTTCTGTGGAGAGGTTCTTGGGGCCGGAACCTCCAGAGTGGAGGTGGGAATGACCGGAAGACAACCAGATGGCCTTGGGGTGGAATGGCTTCTTGAGCGTGGCGATGTAGGTTCTTCGAAGTCCGCGCACTCATCCGTCGCGGACGGACCCAGCGGATTGATGGGTGACAATCGGAGCTCCTTCGCGCCAGATGTTGTAGGATCATCCGCGGACTCCTGCTCCTCGTCCCCATCTTCTGGCCTCTGTGGCCTTTCCTGGGGCCGCATTGCTGGCTGAGCTGCAAAACACAAATGAGGTTATTAGAGGAGAAGGGGGTGCTAGGGTGACAAGGTGAGTCCAGCGCTAAACACAACATATGCACAACAAAAGCACCACCGCTCTCAAAATCATCACAGACATCACATTTCATGACCATCAAGACATTGTGCATTGCAATGATTTTCATTAGGCCAGCATTATTTCTATGACACTTTGAAATCATCTATCATATATGATTGTTCGGATATGAGTGGGTGTGGCATCCATAGACTTTACGTGACGCAATGGTGGAAGCTTTTCTCACGTGGCATCACTTCAGGGTCTGTAGATGCGTCCGTGGCTGTCGGGGGGGTGCTTCCCCATGAGTGCGAGCACTCGCTCCTCCATCTCTGTGATGTCGCTGGGGACTGTTGGCCTCCCACGCGTTCGTCTCTGCACGGGCCTCATTGCTGATCACAACTTCTTTAAAAGGTGACAGGCCGACATGGCATGAGATCATTGCATGATATTATTGCAAGGTACTGTCACAGACACTGATACAACACATAACTGACAGATATAATCATGATTATTATGATTATTATCATTCTTTACCTAAAGACATACACCGTGACCGCAGGCTTTGAGTAAAACATTCCCAGTAAAAGGTGTTTGACTAACATGATTGAATTTTTTGAGGAGGTAACCAAGAGGGTCGATGAGGGTAGTGCGTACGATGTAGTATATATGTATTTTGATAAGGTCCCACATGGTAGACTGGTCATGAAGGTTAAAGCCCATGAGATCCAGGACAAAGTGGCAAGTTGGATCCAAAATTGGTTTGGAGGTAGGAAGCAAAGGGTGATGATTGATGGATGTTTTTGTGACTGGAAGGATGTTTCCAGTGGGGTTCCGCAGGGCTCAGAACTGGGTCCCTTGCTTTTTGTAATATATATCAACGATTTCGATTTGAATATAGGGAGTATGATTAAGAAGTTTGCAGATGACACTAAAATTGGGTGTGGTTGATAATAAAGAGGAAAGTCATGGCTGGAGGAGGATATCAATCTACTGGTCAGGTGGGCAGAGCAGTGGCAAATGGAATTTAATTCAGAGAAGTGTGAGGTGATGCACTTTGGGAGGGCTAATAAGGAAAGGTTATAAGGAAAGCGGTAGGCCACTTAATAGGGTAGATGAACAAAGGTAACTTGGATGCTTGTCCACAGAACTCTTTTTGGGAGGAAACTAAAACATTAAATTGTGTCCCCAAACATTTTCAAGGCTCTTTTTTTGGTGTTTTTTTTGTGTTTTTGTTTTTTATTTAAGTTTTTTTTTGGGCACTAAAATCATATTTTTTTTTTCTCCAAGTGCCCCCTATAAAAGGGGAGGGGGACACTAAAAAACACCGGCAATTAAAACAAATTAAACTTTAAAACATAAAATCAAATTAAAATTTGGTTGCCGGGCGTGATGATGCACTCCAGTCCCTCCGTGCCCACCTCTCGCGGAAGGCCGCGAGCGTACCGGTGGACACCGCGTGCTCCATCTCCAAGGACACCCTGGCGCGGATGTACGCGCGGAAGAGAGGCAGGCAGTCAGGCTGAACGACCCCCTCGACCGCCCGCTGCCTGGACCGGCTGATGGCACCCTTGGCCGTGCCCAGGAGCAGTCCTACGAGGGGGCCCTCGGACCTACCCGCTCCCCTCCGCACAGGATGCCCAAAGATCAGGAGTGTGGGACTGAAGTGCAGCCAAAATTTCAGGAGCAGCCCCTTTAAATAATAAAACAGGGGCTGCAACCTCATGCATTCAATAAAAACATGGAACACGGACTCTTCCAGACTGCAGAAATTGCAGGCGGCCTGGGAGCCCGTGAACCGGCTTAAAAATTTATTGCACGGCACTGCTCCGTGCACCACCCTACAGGCCAAGTCCCCGATAAATAGTGGGAGGACTCCCGCGTAGAGTGCCCTCCATCGGGGACCCCCGCCTCCTCCGGACGGCAAGATGGTACGCCATGGCGTGTCTGGACGGCAGGCGAGGATGGCAAAGTTGAGAGTGTGCAGGAGCAGCCCGGACAGGACACCCCTCCATGCGGAACTGAAAGGCACGGAGGGGATTTCCCCGAGGCGGCTCAAGTTGTGAGGCGCCGGCTCCCGAGGGAGGTTCCGGGGTTTGGCGCCGATGAGGAATTCTGTCCGGACGGGGGTCGGTTCGGACGGGATCTTCCCACGTATTTAAGCCTCCTCGATGCAACTAACGGAGTCAGGGCCCAGACCTGTTTTTAGCGACTCGATGGCATCGGCCGCGCGGCGGATGTCGGCCAAATTTAGGCGCCGCGCCAGCATGTCTGGCGCCATCCAGCCCGCTCCTCCGCCATCGAGCAGGTCCCTGACCCTGGTCACCTCACCAGCCACAGCCCTCTCGTCCGACTGCCACCTAAAACCTCGGTCGTGGAGGTACGGATTCCCGAGCAGCGGCTCCTGCAGGATGGCCGCCACTCCAGCCGGTGGAGAGCTGCGCTTGGTGGAGACTTTGTTCCAGACCTTAGTGAGTTCCTTGTAAAAGACAGGCAGCTCCTGGACGGCGGTCCTGACGCCCCCCATGCTCACAAACAGGAGCTGCGTGTCGTAGTTGAGGCCATGCTGCTGGCGGAAGAAATACATCGCCAGAGCACGCCACCTGGGAGGGGGCTCGACGTAAAGGTATCTCTGCAGGGTCTGAAGACGGAAAGTCGCGAGCTGTGTGCTGATGCACACCAACGACTGACCGCCCTCCCCAAGCGGGAGACTCAAGACCGCGGCAGAGATCCAGTGCTTCCTGTTGTTCCAGAAGAAGTCCACCAGCTTCTTCTGTATCTTGGTGACAAATGCAGGTGGAGGGGTCAAAGTCACCAGCCGGTACCACAGCATGGCGGCCACCAGCTGGTTTATGACTAGCGCTTGACCCCTGTAGGACAGCACTCGGAGCAGTCCTGTCCAGTGCCCTAGGCGAGCGGCGACCTTGGCCTCCAGCTCTTGCCAGTTCGCTGGCCAGGCTTCCTCGTCGGGGCTAAGGTAGACTCCCAGATAGAGGAGATGGGTCGTGTTCCAGGCAAAAGGCCTGAGCTCCTCCGGCAGGGAGTCCACCCGCCACTGACCCACCAGGAGTCCGGAACATTTCTCCCAGTTGATCCTGGCGGAGGATGCGGCTGAGTAAACCTCCTGGCACTCACGCATCCTCCGCAGGTCAGCGGGATCCTCTAACGCGAGGAGCACGTCATCGGTGTAAGTCGAGAGGACGACCTCCACGCCCGGCCCTTGCAGAGCCAGTCCTGTGAACCTCGTCCGCAGGAGGCGCAGGAAAGGCTCCACGCAGATGGCATATAACTGGCCGGACATGGGGCATCCCTGGCGCACCCCTCTCCTAAAGTGAAGGGGCACCGTCAAGGACCCATTAACCTTAATCAGACACTCTGCGGCGGCGTACAAAAGTCGGATCCGGGCGACGAAATGCATCCCGAACCCGACAGCGCGCAGAGTCCCGAACAGATAGTCGTGATCCGCCCTGTCGAATGCCTTCTCTTGGTCGAGAGATAGGAAGGCGACCGACAGACCAGCCTCCTGGGAATGATGGATGAGGTCCCGGACCAGATGGATGTTGTCGTGGATTGTCCAGCCCGGGACCGTGTAGGACTGGTCGGGGTGGATCATATGGTGCAGCACGGCGCCAAGGCGAGCAGACATCACCCTGGCGAAGATTTTATCGTCCGTGCTGAGGAGGGAGACCGAGCACCAGTTCTTAAGGAGGCGGAGTTCGCCCTTCTTAGGCAGCAGGACGATGACTGCCCTGCGCCAAGAGAGGGGCATCTCCCCGGTTGCCAGACTTTCCCCCAGGACCCGCGCGTAGTCGCCCCCCAGGACGTTCCAGAATGCCCTGTGGAACTCCATGGTCAGCCCATCCAGCCCCGGGGCTTTTCCCCTCGAGAGCCGGTTGAGGGCGCCGGTCAGCTCCGCCAGGCTTAGCGGAGCTTCCAGATTTTTGTCGCCCTCCGGGCTGACCTTCAGCAGGTCCTCCCACAAAACTCTGTGTGCTTCCTCGCTGGACGGCTCCGGAGAGAACAGAGCCCTGTAATATTCACGGGGCCTGTTGTTGACGCCCTCCGGATCCGAGATGAGAGAGCCGTCATCGGCCAGCAGCGTCAAGAGCTGCTTACGGACACTCTGTCTTTTTTCCAGCGAGTAGAAGAAGGGGGAGCCGCGGTCCAGATCCCGCAGGAACCGGATCCGCGACCTCACGAACGCGCCTCGGGACCCGACGAGCTGCAGGTCCTTCAGCGCGGCCTTCTTCGCTTCGTACACCGTCCGCAGGGCTGGGTCCTCTACGACTTGACCGAGACGGGACTCCAGGTCGAGTACCTCTTTTTCTTGGCGCCCGACCCTGGCCGCCCGCCTCTTGGTCGACCCCCTCGCGTACTCTTGACAGAAGACGCGGACGTGAGCCTTGCCCACGTCCCACCATAGCCTCAAGGAGGGGATGCCCCCCTGCTTCCTTCTCCAGTCGACCCAGAAACGACGGAACGAGTCCTGGAACCGCACGTCCTCCAGCAGCTGGTTGTTAAAATACCAGTACGCGGACCCCGTCCTCGCGTGGAGTGAAGCGAGCTCCGCCCACACCAGGTGGTGGTCCGAACACGGCACCGGCCGCATGGAGGCCGCCGGGACGCAGCAAACGTATGCCTGAGACACGTAAAGGCGGTGGATTCTGGACCATCCTACTCCAGGCCTCACCCAAGTAAAGGCGCTGGAGTCGGGGTGGAGATTTCGCCAGACGTGCACCAAGTCGAAGGACCCGACCAGGTCCCTCAACTTCTCGATCGCCGTCATGCTCTGCGGGGCACCGGAGCGGTCCCTCGCCTCGAGGGTGCAGTTAAAATCCCCCCCAGAGGACAATGCAGTCGCCGACGTCGACGGAGCCAAGAAGAGCGGACACTTCTTCGAAGAAGCACGCTTGCTGCGGGCCGGGCTGACGGGCGTACACGTTCACGAGATGGAGCGGCACGTCCCCCAGGCGAACCGTGACGTGCAGCAAGCGGCCTGGCTCGGGCTCCTCGACCCCCAAGATCTCCGGCTGAATATGCGGGGCCAGCAAGATGGCCATCCCACAAGAAGTGGCGGTGAGGTGGCTCATGCGGACCTCTCCTTGCCATTCCAGGAGCCACGTGGCTTCGTCTCCCGGAACGGTGTGGGTTTCTTGCAGGAAGCACACCGCATATTTCCCCTCCCGCAGGAGCGAAAAATTGTTAAATCTACGGCGTGCCTCTCTGCCGTCGTTGATGTTGAGGCTGGCTATGGTTATCTTCATGACAAAAGCATAGTGCAATCTCTACCTAACCTATTGTGGGGGGTTGGAGTGGAGTCGTTTGTTGACCTCCACTCCCTCAGCAGCCCAGCGAGGAACATTTTGAGCCGGCGAAGCTCCAGGCTTTGCGCCTTTGGTAAGGGCCCGCCCGCGGCCATGGTTTTAGCGGCGGCGCGGACGGACGCAATGAGCAGCCCCGGCTCGGACCATTTTTCCCGGGCCAGATGAGCTCGGTTGCTGCGACCCTGGCTCTGGGCCAAAAAGTCCCGGAGTTCCTTTTCAGGAATGAGGGGGGACTCAGCGGCGGGCACGAGGAGATCCATCGCCTCACTGGTGATGGACTCGAGATCTTCACCCGCGTCCCCCACCGAGTCGCCGTCCCCCTCCGGGAGGTCGCCGCCAGCAGCCGGCCCGTTGACCGCACGAGGTACGGCAAATGGCCCGGCCGCTCCATCCGGCCCTGGTTCTGCTCCGATCCCACTCCCAGAATCGTCGGCAGAGGAGTCCCCACTGGGCTCTTTTAAAAGTGGTGCTGGGTCAGGAAGCGACTGCGGAAGGGCTTCCTCCTCCGCCTCAGGAACCGGGGAACACGGAGAGATCTGGCTTAGGAAATTCTCCAGGTCCTCCAAGTACCCCAGCTCCAAAGTAGGGGGCGAGGGTTGGTGCTCCTCCCCCTCCCCGCCGCCAACCCCCGGCCCAGCGTGTACAGAATCATTAGAATTGTTAACACTTTGTATTTCTTCCGGGCCGAGCAAATCCCGGGGTAAGTTGGTTAATAGCTGGGCAGGCTCAGGTTCGGCCTTTTCGGCCCCGCCCGCCTCAGTCCCCGGGACGCTCGACGGGGTCCCTTCAAGGGCTACACCCACCCCAAAGTCACAGGCCTTAATGGTCTAAAATGGCCTCGTTGGTGTTTGAACAGAGGGAGCATTGAAAGAGGCACACCTCTCCCCTAGTTGATGATTGGGGAGGGGCCTTGCTCCCTCTGCTGAGTTGTCTTGTAATTGATTTATCCAATTAGGAGAAAGGGGCTCTCAGAAAGAGAGGGGAGAGACAGAGAGAGTGACAGAGAAAGAGAGATGGGGGAGTGGGAAAGAGGGAAGCTGTGAGGGCAGGTCTCCCCTCACAGTGATGGGTGGGTGTTTCTGGGGTGCACCCTCCAGATGGCAAACAAAACAGTCTTTGTAGATGGTCTTCGGGTGGGGGGAGAAGATGTCTTCACCTGGGGCAGCTGGAGCCACCCAGGCACAGCACTCCCAACGATGTTAAATAGGGTGATTAATCAGTCTTCAGCCAGGTAGCTCCAGCTATCCCAGGCTAGGCAATGGGGGAGGGGTGGTTCAGTGGTGTGTGGGGCATAGTTATTTAGCAAGACCCCCACATACACTTCCACACACACACACCCTCCGCGATGTTCCGGCCCTTGAAATGGTCTTCTTTCCTCCCCCCACCGCTACAACAAAGTCTTCAGGGGAATGCACCAAAATACACCCACCTTTTGATGATGAAGTCTTTCCCTCCTTCCACACTGGATAGTTGTTGTTCTTTTCCCCCTCTCTCCAACTCTTTGTAAAAGTAAAAATGATGTTGAATTTTCTGCTCTCCTCCTCTCCCTCTGGATGGATTGTAATGAAGTAAGTCCCTTCCTACTCTTCCTGGGCTGTTTCACAGGGCTCACAAAGGCCTTCCAGGCAGGAGCTGCAGCAGGGAGCTCCTTCCCTCACTACTCCAAGCTCCAAATGATCAGTCCACGCCTCCAACAGCTCTACCATTGGTCCACAGAACTCTTTTTGGGAGGAAACTAATACATTAAATCGTAGCCCCTCGATCTGGAGGACACTCCAAACAATTTCAAGGACCGTTTTTTGTGCTTTTTTTTGTGGTTTTTTTTGGGAACTAAAATCATATTTTTTTTCTCCAAGTGCTCCCTACAAAAGGGGAGGGGGACACTAAAAACACCGGCAATTAAAACAAATTAAACTTTGAAACATAAAATCAAATTAAAATTTGGTTGCCGGGGGTGATGATGCACTCCAGTCCCTCCGGTGCCCACCTCTCGCGGAAGGCCACGAGCATACCGATGGACACCGCGTGCTCCATCTCTAAGGACACCCTGGCGCGGATGTACACGCGGAAGAGAGGCAGGCAGTCAGGCTGAACGACCCCCTCGACCGCCCGCTGCCTGGACCGGCTGATGGCACCCTTGGTCGTGCCCAGGAGCAGTCCTACGAGGAGGCCCTCGGACCTACCCGCTCCCCTCCGCACAGGGTGCCCAAAGATCAGGAGTGTGGGACTGAAGTGCAGCCAGAATTTCAGGAGCAGCCTCCTCGTGCATTCGGTAAAAACATGGAACACAGACTCATCCAGACCGCAGAAATTGTAGGCGGCCTGGGTGCCCGTGAACCGGCTTAAAAATTTATTGCACGGCACTGCTCCGAGCACCACCCTCCAGGCCAAGTCCCCGATAAATAGTGGGAGGACTCCCACGTAGAGTGCCCTCCATCGGGGACCCCCGCCTCCTCCGGACGGCAAGATGGTACGCCATGGTGTGTCCGGACGGCCGGCGAGGATGGCAAAGTTGAGAGTGTGCAGGAGCAGCTCGTACAGGAAACCCCTCCGCGCGGAACTGAAAGGCACGGAGGGGATTTCCCCGAGGAGGCTCAAGTTGTGAGGCGCCTGCTCCCAAGTGAGGTTCTGGGGTTTGGCGCCGATGAGGAATTCCCTGGTCACCTCATCAGCCACAGCCCTGTCGTCCGACCGCCACCTAAAACCTCGGTCGTGGAGGTACGGATTCCCGAGCAGCGGCTCCTGCAGGACGGCCGCCACTCCAGCCGGTGGAGAGCTGCGCTTGGTGGAGACTTTGTTCCAGACCCTGATGAGTTCCTTGTAAAAGACAGGCAGCTCCTGGAAGGCGGTCCTGACGCCCCCCCCAAGCTCACAAACAGGAGCTGCGTGTCATAGTTGAGGCCGTGCTGCTTGCGGAAGAAATACTTCGCCAGAGCACGCCACCTGGGAGGGGGCTCGACATAAAGGTATCTCTGCAGGGTCTGAAGACGGAAAGTCGCGAGCTGGGTGCTGACGCACACCAACGACTGACCGCCCTCCCCAAGCGGGAGACTCAAGACCGCGGCAGAGACCCAGTGCTTCCTGTTGTTCCAGAAGAAGTCCACCAGCTTCTTCTGTATCTTGGTGACAAACGCAGGGGGAGGGGTCAAAGTGACCAGCAGGTACCACAACATGGCGGCCACCAGCTGGTTTATGACTAGCACTCGACCCCTGTAGGACAGCACTTGGAGCAGTCCTGTCCAGCGCCCTAGGCGAGCGGCGACCTTGGCCTCCAGCTCTTGCCAGTTCGCCGGCCAGGCTTTCTCGTCGGGGCTAAGGTAGACTCACAGATAAAGGAGATGGGTCGTGCTCCAGGCAAAAGGCCTGAGCTCCTCCGGCAGGGAGTCCACCCGCCACTGACCCACCAGGAGCCCGGAACATTTCTCCCAGTTGATCCTGGCGCAGGATGCGGCCGAGTAAATCTCCTGGCACTCACGCATCCTCCGCAGGTCAGCGGGATCCTCTACCGCGAGGAGCACGTCATCGGTGTAAGCCGAGAGGACGACCTCCACGCCCGGCCCTTGCAGAACCAGTCCCATCAACCTCGTCCGCAGGAGGCGCAGGAAAGGCTCCACGCGGATGGCATATAACTGGCCGGACATGGGGCATCCCTGGCGCACCCCCCTCCCAAAGCGAAGGGGCGCCGTCAAGGACCCGTTAGCCTTTATGAGACACTCCGCGGCGGCGTACAAAAGTCGGATCCGGGCGACGAAATGAGTCCTGAACCCGAAAGCGCGCAGAATTCTGAACAGATAGTCGTGATACACCCTGTCGAACGCCTTCTCTTGGTCGAGAGATAGGAAGGCGACCGACAGACCAGCCTCCTGGGAATGATGGATGAGGTCCCGGACCAGATGGATGTTATCGTGGATTGTCCGGCCCGGGACCGTGTAGGACTGGTCGGGGTGGATCATGTGGTCCAGCATGGTGCCAAGGCGTGCAGACATCGCCCTGGTGAAGATTTTGTAGTCCGTGCTGAGGAGGGAGACCGGGCGCCAGTTGTTAAGGAGGCGGAGATCGCCCTTCTTAGGCAGCAGGACAATGACTGCCCTGCGCCAAGAGAGGGGCATCTCCCCGGTCGCCAGACTTTCCCCCAGGACCCGTGCGTAGTCGCCCCCCCAGGACTTCCCAGAACGCCCGGTGGAACTCTACGGTCAGCCCGTCCAGCCCCGGGGCTTTTCCCCTCGAGAGCTGGTTGAGGGCTCCAGTCAGCTCCGCCAGGCTTAGCGGAGCTTCCAGATTTTCGGCGCCCTCCGGGCTGACCTTTGGCAGGTTCTCCCACAAAACTCTACACGCTTCCTCGCTGGATGGCTCCGGAGAGAACAGAGCCCCGTAATATTCACGGGCCCTGTTGTTGACGCCCTCCGGATCCGAGACGAGAGAGCCGTCGTCGGCCAGCAGCGTCAAGAGCTGCTTACGGACACTCTGCCTTTTTTCCAGCGAGTAGAAGAAGGGGGAGCCGCGGTCCAGATTCCGCAGGAACCGGATCCGTGACCTCACTAACGCGCCTCGGGACCCGACGAGCTGCAGGTCCTTCAGCGCGGCCTTCTTCGCATTCGTACACCGTCCGCAGGGCCGGGTCCTCGACGACTTGTCCGAGACGGGACTCCAGGTCGAGCACCTCTTTTTCCAGGCGCCCGACCCTGGCTGCCCACCCTCTTGGTCGACCCCCTCGCGTACTCTTGACAGAAGACGCGGACGTGAGCCTTGCCCACGTCCCACCATAGCCTCAAGGTGGGGAAGCCCCCCTGCTTCCTTCTCCAGTCGGCCCAGAAACGATGGAACGAGTCCTGGAACCGCACATCCTCCAGCAGCTGGTTGTTAAAATGCCAGTACGCGGACCCCGTCCTTGCGCGGAGCGAAGCGAGCTCCGCCCTCACCAGGTGGTGGTCCGAACACGGCACCGGCCGCATGGAGGCCGCCGGGACGCAGGAAACGTACGCCCGAGACACGTAAAGGAGGTCGCTTCTGGACCATCCTACTCCAGGCCTCACCCAAGTAAAGGCGCTGGAGTTGGGGTGGAGATTTCGCCAGACGTCCACCAAGTTGAAGGACCCGACCAGGTCCCTCAACTTCTCGATCGCCGTCATGCTCTGCGGGGCACTGGAGCGATCCCTCGCCTCGAGGGTGCAGTTAAACTCCCCTCCGAGGACAATGCAGTCGCCGACGTCGACGGAGCCAAGAAGAGCGGACACTTCTTCGAAGAAGCGCGCTTGCTGCGGGCTGGGCTGAGAGGCGTACACGTTCACGAGATGGAGCGGCACGTCCCCCAGGCGAACCGTGACGTGCAGTAAGTGGCCTGGCACGGGCTCCTCGACACCCAAGATCTCCGGCTGAAAATGCGGGGCCAGCAAGATGGCCACCCCACAAGAAGTGGCGGTGAGGTGGCTCATGCGGACCTCTCCTTGCCATTCCAGGAGCCACGTGGCTTCGTCTCCCGGAACGGTGTGGGTTTCTTGCAGGAAGCACACCGCATATTTTCCCTCCCGCAGGAGCGAAAAATTGTTAAATCTGCGGCGTGCCTCTCTGCCGCCGTTGATGTTGAGGCTGGCTATGGTTATCTTCATGACAAAAGCATAGTGCAACCTCTACCTGACCTATTGTGGAGGGGGAGTGGAGTCGTTTTTTGACCTCCACTCCCTCAGCAGCCCAGCGAGGAATCCTTTGAGCCAGCGCAGCTCAAGGCTTTGCGCCTTTGGCAAGGGCCCGCCCGCGGCTATGGTTTTAGCGGCGGCGCGGACAGACGCGATGAGCAGCCCCGGCTCGGACCATTTTTCCCGGGCCAGATGGGCTCGGTTGCGGCGACCCTGGCTCTGGGCCAAAAAGTCCCGGAGTTCCTTTTCAGGAATGAGGGGGGACTCAGCGGCGGGCACGAGGAGATCCACCGCCTCACTGGCGATGGACTCGAGATCTTCTCCCGCGTCCCCCACCGAGTCCCCGTCCCCCTCCGGGAGGTCGCCGCCAGCAGCCGGCCTGTCGACCGCACGAGGTACGGCAAACGGCCCGGCCGCTCCATCCGGCCCTGGCTCTGCCCCGATCCCACCCCCAGGATCGTCGGCAGAGGAGTCCCTACTGGGCTCTTTTAAAAGTGGTGCTGGGTCAGGAAGCGACAGCGGAAGGGGTTCCTCCTCCGCCCCAGGAACCGGGGAACACGGAGAGACCTGGTTTAGGAAATTCTCCAGGTCCTCCAAGTATCCCAGCTCCAAAGTAGAGGGCGAGGGTTGGTGCTCCTCCCCCTCCCCGCCGCCACCCACCGGCCCAGCGTGTACAGAATCATTAAAATTGTTAACACTTTGTATTTCTTCCGGGCCGAGCAAATCCCGGGGGATGTTGATTAATAGCTGGGCGGGCTCTGGTTCGGCCTTTTTGGCCCCGCCCACCTCAGTCCCCGGGTCGCTCGACCCTGCGGCAACGTATTCCTCCGCTGGCCCCACGCCCCCCACGACAGGCAGATCTTCCACGCCATCCCTGGGAGGCAGAGGCTGGGCAGCCTCAACTGTCTCACCCTCCCCGGGGACAGATTCCTCTCGCCTACGGCGCAGTTTGGGGGCGCTGGTGGGGGACGCGGGACATGCGGCGGGCACCGACTCCTCCGTGGAGGGATGTTGTTCCCCCTCCGCCTCATTGGAGCGGCGCCTCCTTTTGTTCCTGGGGGTGCGCGGAGGCAGGGAGACCTCCATGTCTGCCGAGGCCTTCCGCTCCACTCCCCTCTTTTTCTTTTCTTGCCCGCGCCAAGCAGGTCTCCCCTCACAGCGATGAGTGGGTGTTTTTCTGGGGTGCACTCCCCAGATGATGGAAAAAAAAACAAGACACAGTCTTATAGGATGGTCTTCGGGTGGGGGGAGAAGATGTCTTCACCTGGGGCAGCTGGAGCCACCCAGGCACAGCACTCCCAACGATGTTAAATAGGGTGATTAATCAGTCTTCAGCCAGGTAGCTCCAGCTATCCCAGGCTAGGCAATGGGGGAGGGGTGCTTCAGTGGTGTGTGGGGCCTAGTTGTGGGCAAGACCCCCACACACACTTCCACACACACACACCCCCCGCGATGTTCCGGCCCTCGAAATGGTCTTCTTTCCTCCCCCCACCGATACAACAAAGTCTTTAGGGGAATGCACCAAAATACACCCACCTTTGGATGATGAAGTCTTTCCCTCCTTCCACACTGGATAGTTGTTGTTCTTTTTCCCCTCTCTCCAACTCTTTGTAAAAGTAAAAATGATGTTGAATTTTCTGCTCTCCTCTCCCTCTGGATGAATTGGAATTGTAGTAAGCTCCTTCCTCCTCTTCCTGGGCTGTTTCACAGGGCTCACAAAGGCCTTCCAGGCAGGAGCAACAGCAGGGAGCTCCTTCTCTCACGACAGCACAGCTCCAAGTGAATAGGCCATGCCTCCAACAGCTCCACCATTGGTCCACAGATTCCCTGAAAGTAGCAGGCTAGGTGGATAAGGTGGTTAAGAAGGCATACGGAATACTTGCCTTTATTGGCTGAAGCATAGAATATAAGAGCAGGGAGGTTATCCTTAAATTATATAATACTTTGGTTCGGCCACAGCTGGAATACTGCATGCAGGTCTGGTCGCCGTATTATAGAAAGGACGTGATTGCACTAGAGAGAGTGCAGAGGAGATTTATTAGGATGCTGCCTGGAATGGAGAATCTTAGTTATGAGGACAGATTGGATAGGCTGGGTGTGTTCTCATTGGAACAGAGGAGGTTGAGAGGAGATCTCATTGAGGTGTACAAAATATTGAGGGGCCTGGATATAGTGGATAGTAAGGGCCTAGTTCCATTGGTGGACGGGTCTATTACGAGGGGGCATAGTTTTAAGGTAGTTGGTGGAAGGTTTAGAGGGGATTTGAGGGGAGGCTTCTTTAAGCAGAAGGTTGTGGGTATCTGGAGCTTGATGCCTGGAAGAGGGGTGGATGTAGAAACCCTCACCACCTTTAAGAGATGGTTGGATGGGCAATTAAAGTGCCGAACCTTCAGGGTTATGGACCTAGAGCTGGTAATTGGGATGAGACTGGATGACCTTTTGTTGCACAGCGCGGATAAATTGGTAAGTACTGCAGGGAATAGAATACGGCCAGGGTGATCTTCTGGACTAGTTTCAATTGCCTGGATGGGTCAGAGAGTAATTTTCCCAGATTTTTTCTCCCTAAATTGGCCTGGGTTTTTATCTTTTTATTGCCTCTCCAAGGAGATCACATGGCTCCGGTTGGGGTGGAGTTTAGAATGTTTCAGTATAAGGGGTGTCGCAGTTATGTGAGGTGGACTGGTTGGGCTGGGTGCTCTTTGCCTTTCCATCATTGTTCATAGGTTTATATGTAACCTTTAGGGCTGCTGACCAAGGGCCGTGTGGCTCTTTGTCGGCCGGTGTGGACATGATGGGCTGAAATGGCCTCCTTCTGCACTGTAAATTTCGATGTTTCTATGTTTCTATGAGTTCATAGGTGGCTGTACAGTCCAATACAAGAGTCACATTCTCTGTCACAGGTGGGACAGATAGTCGTTGATAGACGGGGTGGGTGGGACTGGTTTGCTGCACGCTCCTTCCGTTGCCTGCGCCTGATTTCTGCATGCTCTTGGCGACGAGACTCAAGGAACTCAACGCCCTCCCAGATGCACTTCCTCCACTTAGGGCGGTCTTTGGCCAGGGACTCCTAGCTGTCAGTGGGGATGTTGCACTTTATCAGGGAGGCTTTCAGGGTGACCTTGTAACATTTCAGCTGCCCTCCTTTGGCTCGTTTGCCGTGAAGGAGTTCCGAGAAGAGTGTTTGCTTTGGGGCTCTCGTGTCTGGCATGCGAACTATGTGGCCTGCCCAGCGGAGCTGATCAAGTGTGGTCAGTGCTTCAATGCTGGGGATGTTGGCCTGGTCGAGGATGCTAACGTTGGTACGTCTGTCCTCCCAGGGGATTTGTAATATCTTGTGGAGATATCGTTGGAGGTATTTCTCCAGCGACTTGTGGTGTCTACTGTACATGGTCCATGTTTCTGAGCCATACTGGAGGGCGGGTATTACTACAGCCCTATAGGCCATGAGCTTGGTGATAGTTTTGAGGGCCTGGTCTTCGAACACTCTTTTTTCCTCAGGCAGCCGAAGGCTGCACTGGCACACTGGATCTTGTCGTTAATGCCTGGTCTTGTTGATTGGAGGCTCCCGAGATAAGGGAAGTGGTCCATGTTGTCCAGAGCCCGCCGTGGATCTTGATGATTGGGGGGCAGTGCTGTGTGGCGAGGATAGGCTGGTGGAGGACCTTTGTCTTACGGATGTTTAGTGCAAGGCCCATGCTTTCGTACGCCTCCATAAATACGTCGACTATGTCCTGGAGTTCAGCATCTGTGTGTGCGTAGACGCAGGCATTGTCCATGTACTGTAGCTCGACGATAGAGGTTGAGGTGGTCTTGGATCTGGCCTGGAGACAGTGAGGGTTGAACAGTTTCCCACTGGTTCTGTAGTTTAGTTCCACTCCAGCAGGGAGCTTGTCGACTGTGAGATGGAGCATGGCAGCGAGGAAGATTGAGAAGACCGTTGGAGCGATGACGCAGCCCTGCTTGACCCCGGTCCGGATGTGGGTTGGGTCTGTGATGGATCTGTTGGTAAGGATCATGGCCTGCATGTCGTCGTGGAGCAGGCGGAGGATGGTGACGTACTTTTGGGGGCATCCAAAACGGAGGAGGACGCTCCATAGACCCTCGAGGTTAACAGTGTCAAAGGTTGAAGAAGGCCATGTATAAGGGCTGGCGTTGTTCCCTGCATTTTTCCTGCAGCTGTCATGCTGCAAAAATCATGTTCGTTGTGCCCTGTAGGGGACGAAATCCACACTGTGACTCCGGGAGGAGCTCCTCGGCCACAGGGAGAAGACGGTTGAGGAGGACTCTAGCGCTGACTTTCCCAGTGGCTGATAGCAGGGAGATTCCTCTGTAGTTGCTGAAGTCGGACTTGTCCCCTTTTTAAAAGATGGTTACGATTACTGCATCTCTAAGATCTCCCGGCATGCTCTCTTCCCTCCAGATGAGAGAGATTAGGTCATGTTTTCGCGCCAGCAGTGCCTCTCCGCCATACTCCAGTGCCTCAGCAGGGATTCCATCCGCTCCCGTAGCCTTGTTTTTTTTAGCTGTCTTATGGCTTTTTCTACCTCGTGCAGTGTTGGGGTCTCACTGAGGTGGTGGCGGGTAGCATGCTGCGGAATGGAGTCGAGAACACTCGAGCCAAAGGCAGAGTCTCGATTGAGAAGATCTTTGAAGTGCTCCTTCCAGCGGGCCCTGACTGCCTCGGAGTCCTTGATGAGTGTTTCTCCATTCTTGGCCAGGAGTGGGATGGGGCCTTGGATGTTTGGACCGCAGGTGGCCTTGATTGCGATTGTTATGTATGCAATAAAGGTACAAACTGAGTACTGTTTAACTGAACAAGGTACAATCTTGTTTCTGCTTTATTATGGCCCAAAGTGCCTGACTCACAAAATGGCTAGCCTTTTACACCAGAGCAGCTCCATGTGCATGCTGCTCAGTGGCCTCCAACAATGACACCATCTGGTGGCTACAAACAGCATGTACATACATGACAGCTGTTATGTATGTATGTTAACCTCACCAATATGTAAGACTTGCCACTAGGGGGCACACCTGTGGGAGACCTAAGGGTCACCTGTGCACTCTGGGCAAGCAGGTATAAAAGGTAATCCACCATGCTGCTTCCTCACTCTGGAGTCTGAATAAAGAGACCAAGGTCACAACAGTTTGAGCTTACAATAGAGTCTTGTGGAATGATTCTAAACATAGCAAATTGGCGACGGGTAACGGATCACGAACTTTCACGCGGTAATGGCTGCCTTTGGTATTCTTGAGAGATTTGTTGAGGGTGATGATTGGGAAGCCTTCATTGAGCACCTCAACTAGTACTTTGTGGCCAACGAACTGGACAAGGCTGAGTCGGCGGTCAAGTGCAGGGTGATTCTCCTCACCGCATGTGGGTCTCGATATATGACCTCCTCAAAAATCTGCTGACAACGGACAAACCAACGGACAAGACTTGTTCAGAGCTGTGCATGCTGGTTCGGGAACACCTCAAGCCGAAGGAGAGCATCTTACTGGCCAGGTATCACTTTTAAACACACCATCACTCCGAGGGCCAGAATGTGGCGAGCTTTGTCGCCAACCTAAGACACCTTGCGGGACAGTGCAAATTTGCAGGATCTTTGGGGGAAATGTTGCGGGACTTTTTAATGCTTGGAATTGGCCACAAGGTCATTCTTCACAAACTGCTGTCTGCCAAATTCCTAGATCTGAGCAAGGCCATCACAATAGCCCAGGCTTTCATATCCACGAGCGACAACACAAAACAGATATCTTCACCGAATCAAAGCTCACCGGTAAGTACTGTGCATAAAATAATGTTTTCAGCAGGCAGAACTGTATAGGGCAGGGCCCTCACGACTGAAGAGGCCAGACGCAGGCCTAGGGTGACTCAGAGTCTGCCGTGGGGCGTGAATGCGTATCCATTAACACCATGTTGGTGCTGCGGGGGCAGTCATAGAGCCCATCAATGTCGATTCAAGCACTATGTGTGCAAGGGCTGTGGAACAATGGGGCACCTCCAGCGAATGTGCAAACAACCTGTGATTCACCACGTGGCAGAGTCAGGAGAGGACGACCGATCCAGCGAGGATCACGTTGAATGAGCAGGAGAGGCAACTCAACCTGAGGATGAAGAGGAAGTATATGGGATACACACCTTCACCACCAAAAGCCCTCCGATAATGTTAAAAGTTAAACTTAACGGCACTCCAGTCTCCATGGAACTTGACACGGGGCGAGTCAATCAGTAATGAGCCAGAAGGCATTCGAGATGCTGTGGGGCGACAGCACAATGACCCAAGCTGATCCCGATTCAGGCAAAGCTGCGCACCTATACCAAGGAACTGATACCAGTTATTGGTTGTGTGGACATAAGAGTATCCCATGAGGGAGCAGTGCACAATTTACCATTGTGGATTGTTTCAGGTGATGGGCCAACGCTGCTTGGCAGAAGGTGGATGGGGAAGATTCGATGGAACTAGGAAGACCTCTCTGTACTTTCTCTGGTGAACGACGTCTCCCTTGCTCAAAGGCTGAGCAAACCCCCACCTTCAGCTGAACCAGGCATCGAAGTGCAGATCCATTTGCAGATCCACAAGGCACATGCCGCTCAACACGACCACGAGGAGGTGAAGATCAACCGAGGCGCGGTACCCACCACCCAAAGCCGACGACCTCTTCGCGATGATGGAAGAGGCTCCAGGTCAACCAAGCAGAGTGGGACTCTGGTCGAAACGATCCGAACGCGTCTTCCTGACGCCAGAGGCAAAATCCATAGGGAGGAAGATCGCGGCTATTGTGTTCCTAACACAGATGAGACTGCATACAGGGAGGTTAAAGTGACAGTGACCTCAGTCTTTATTAAGACACTCCAGAGTCAGGAACAGGCCGAGGGGTTGGCTTATAGACAGTGCTCCCAAGGGATGCTGGGATCCCTTGGGACTTCAAAGGATGCACTCCCTGGTGGCGGAACATGGGAGTGCATGCTTTACAGATACACAACATCACTCACCGCCCCTCCCCAAAGTCAAAGTGAAAACTATTTACAAGGTGAGGCGGTCGGGAGCCTTTCTTTCCTTGGTGGACCACCTCGGTACAAATGTCTGTTCTGGTGTGTTGACTGTGCCCTCGCTGGGCTGGCGTGTTGTTGGCCCTGCAGGGCTGCTGGGTGAGCCTGGCCTTGCTGGGCTGTTGGGCGTGATGGGTTCGACTTCTTGGTGTTGATCCTTTGGGTGTGTGTTGTGGGCTGGAAAAAGTTGGTGTCTGCTGTGGGTTGTTCAGGGCAGTCTGTGAACCGCAGCCTCGTTTAGTCCAGGTGCTTTCTGCAAATTTGTCCATTGTCTAGTTTGACTACAAACACCCTACTTCCTTCTTTAGCTATCACAATGCCTGCGATCCACTTGGGACCATGTCCATAGTTTAGCACATACACAGGGTCATTCAGATCAATTTCCCGTGACACAGTGGCGCGAACATCGTTTACATTTTGTTGCTGCCGCCTGCTCTCTATCTAATCATGCAGGTTGGGGTGAACCAGCGAGAGTCTGGTTTTAAGTGTCCTTTTCATGAGTATCTCAGCCGGGGGCACCCCTGTGAGCGAGTGGGGTCTCATGTGGTAGCTGAGCAGTACCTGGGACAGGCGGGTTTGGAGTGAGCCTTCTGTGACTCATTTAAGGCTCTGTTTGATTGTTTGTACTGCCCGCTCTGCCTGCCCATTGGAGGCTGGTTTAAACGGGGCCGAGGTGACATGTTTGATCCCATTGCGGGTAACGAATTTGTTAAATTCGGCACTGGTGAAACATAGCCCGTTGTCACTGACCAGTATGTCAGGCAGGCCGTGGGTCGCAAACATGGCCCTCAGGCTTTCAATGGTGGCGATGGCGGTGCTTCCCGACATTATTTCACATTCAATCCATTTTGAAAAAGCATCCACCACCACCAGGAACATTATACCGAGAAATGGGCCTGCATAGTCGACATGGATCCTTGACCATGTTCTGGAGGGCCAGGACCACAAACTTAGTGGTGCCTCTCTGGGCGCGTTGCTCAATTGAGCACACACGCTGCATTGCCGTACACAGGACTCTAAGTCAGAGTCGATACCGGGCCACCACATGTGGGATCTGGCTATCGCTTTCATCATTACAGTACCCGGGTGTGTGCTGTGGAGATCCGAGATGAACGTCTCCCTTCCCCTTTTTGGGTCACACTACGTGGTTACCCCACAACAGGCAGTCTGCCTGAATGGACAGCTCGCCCTTTCGCCACTGGAACGGCTTGATTAGCTCTTGCATTTCAACGGGGATGCTGGCCCAGCTCCCATGCAGTACACAGTTTTTTTACTAGGGACAGCAGAGAATCTTGGCTGGTCTAATTCCTAATCTGGCGGGCCGTGACAGGTGATTTATCATTTTCAAACGCTTCCATGACCATCAACAAATCTGCGGGCTGTGCCACCATTAACAAGTTTGCAGGCTGCGCCATTTCCACCCCCGTGGTGGGCAATGGTAGCCGACTGAGTGCCTGACCTGTGGCGGATGGTATAGTTATACACTGAGAGCACGAGTGCCTACCTTTGTATGCGGCTGAGGCATTAGTATTTATCCCCTTGTTTTCAGCGAACAGGGATATGAGGGCCTTGTGATCAGTTTCCAGCTCAAATTTGAGGCCAAACAGGTACTGATGCATTTTCTTTACCCCGAACACACACGCTAATGCCTCTTTCTCAATCATGCTGTAGGCCCTCTTGGCCTTAGACAAGCTCCTGGAGGCATATGCGACAGGTTGCAACTCCCCACAACGTTAGCTTGTTGTAACACACACCCGACTCCATACGACGACGCATCACATGCTAGCACAAGTCTTTTACACGGGTTATACAATACAAGCAGCTTGTTGGAACATAAAATGTTTCTGGCTTTCTCAAAAGCAATTACTTGTTTTTTTTCCCATACCCAGTTCTCACCTTTATGCAATAACACATGTAGGGGCTCTAAGAGGGTGCTTAACCCCGGTAGGAAGTTACCAAAATAGTTGAGGAGTCCCAGGAACGACTGCAGCTCCGTGACGTTCTGTGGCCTGGGCGCGTTCCTGATAGCCTCTGTCTTGGCGTCTGTGGGCCGAATGCCGTCCGCCGCGATCTTTCTCCCCAAAAACGCCACTTCTGTTGCCATGAAGATGCATTTCAACCTCTTCAGCCGTAGCCCTATGCGATCCAGTTGCTGGAGGAACTCCTCCAGGTTTTGTAGGTGATCGATGGTGTCCTGACCCGTGACCAATATGTCGTCCTGAAAAACCACCGTGCGTGGTACCGACTTGAGTCGGCTCTCTATGTTTCTCTGGAAGATGGCTGCAGCCGACCGAATTCCAAACGGGCATCTGTTGAAGATGAACAGTCCCTTGTGCGTGTTGATGCAGGTGAGGCCCTTCGGAGACTCCTCCAGCTCCTGCGTCATGTAGGCTGAAGTCAGGTCGAGCTTGGTGAACGTCTTGCCTCCTGCCAGCGTCGCAAATAGGTCGTCTGCCTTTGGTAGTGGGTATTGGTCCTGTAGTGAGAAACGATTAATAGTTACTTTATAATCGCTGCAAATCCTGACCGGGTCATCACTTTTGAGTACTGGAACAATAGGGCTGGTCCACTCACTCAATTCCACTGGGGAGATGATGCCCTCGCATTGCAGCCTGTACAGCTCGATTTCCACTCCCTCCCTCATCATGTGAGGTAGCGCTCAAGCCTTGTGGTGAATGGGTCATGCCTCTGGGACCAAGTGGATCCACACCTTTGCCCCGGAAAAGTTTCCAATGCCTGGCTCAAAAAGGGAAGGAAATTTGTTAAGAACCTGGGTACATGAGGCCTCATCGACATGTAATAGTGCTCGGATGTCATCCCAGTTCCAGCGGATTTTGCCCAGCCAGCTCCTTCCAAGCAGTGTGGGGCCATCGCCCGGGACAATCAAGAGTGGCAGTTCGTGCATCGTGCTCTCGTAGGTGACCTTGACCATGGCGCTGCCCAGGACAGTGATAAGCTCTTTGGTGTACGTTCTCAGTTTCGTGTGGATCGGGCTCAGGGCTGGTCTGAATGCCTTGTTGCACCACAGTCTCTCAAACATCTTTTTACTCATGATGGATTGGCTAGCACCAGTGTCCAGTTCCATGGCTACGGGTAAACCATTCAATTTTACATTTAGCATTATAGGTGGACATTTCGTCGAATATGTGTGCACCCCATGTACTTCAGCATCTGCCTCCTCTCTCTGAGGCTCAAAATTGCTTTGATCCACCAAGGACCGATCTTCCTCTGCCACGTAGTGGTTAGCAGGTTTTGCAGAGCTTGCAGCTTGTTGGAGGTGCCCCATTGTTCCACAGCTCTTGCAAACATACCCTATGAAGCGGCATGAATAGGCTGGATGGAAGCCTCCACAACGCCAACAAGGTGCGAATTGCCTTGCATTCATCCTTTGTTGCAGACTCTGAGTCATCTGAGTCACCTGAGGCCTGGTGGCAGTTGCAGTCTCATGGTTTCTGCCCTGTACATTTCTGCTCGCAAACACAGTTCCAGTTAATTTATGAACATTGCTAGCACTTGTGTGCTGAGAGATTTGGTTGGTGTTATCACCGGTGGACATAAACGCCTGTGCTATCGCAATGACCTTACTGAGGGTCGGTGTCTCTACAGACAAAAGTTTTCATAGGATGGTCTCATGGCCAATGCCCAGTACAAAAAAGTCTCTGAGCATTTGCTCCAGGTAGCCATCAAACTCACATTGTCCTGCAAGTCGCCTTAGCTCGGCGATGTAGCTTGCCACTTCCTGATCTTCAGATCGCTGGCACGTGTAGAACCAATACCTCGCCATCAGCATGCTCTCCCTCGGGTTAAGATGCTCCCAAACCAGTGTACACAGCTCCTCATACGACTTATCTGTGGGTTTCACTGGAGCCAGAAGATTCTTCATGAGGCTGTAGGTCGGTGCCCCGCAGACTGTGAGGAGGACCGCTCTCCTTTTTGCAGCACTTCCTTCTCTGTCCAGCTCATTGGCTACAAATTACTGGTCTAGCCATTCGACATAGGCTTCCCAGTCCTCACCCTCCGAGAACTTCTCCAGGATGCCCACAGTTTGCTGCATCTTTGCGTTGGATTCGTATACTCGTCGCCAGTTATTGTGTTCCTAACACAGATGAGACTGCACACAGGGAGGTTAAAGTAACAGTGACCCCAGTCTGTATTAAGACATTCCAGAGTGAGTAACAGGCCTTAAGGGCCGGCTTATATACAGTGTTCCCAAGGGTTGCCGGGATCCCTTGGGACTTCAGGGGATGCGCTCCCTGGTGGCGGAACATGGGAGTGCATGCTTTACAGATACACAATAGCGGCATCACTGACACGGATGAGAGTGCGTCCAGATCACGGAATGAAAGAGCATCTAGACCACGGGACGAGAGTGCGTCCAGATCACGGGACGAGAGAGCGAGGAAGACGACGGGGTTTGGGCAAAGGTAAAGGGGCGGCCGCTGTGAAGGCCAGGAACCCACCATGTTCCAATAAGTTGTTTGCACAATGTAATCCATGTGAGCGCTCCTTCGCGGCCAATGATGTGTTATCACATGGGGTCGGGCGTGTTGTACAGCAAGCCAAAGTAGCGGGTGAGCCCCAACCAGTTATATATGCATCTAACAAAGTATTTGTAGCAAGTGATGTGTTATCACACAGGGTCGGGCGTGTTGTGCAGCAAGCCAAAGTAGCGGGCGAGCCCCAACCGGTTGTACAGGTATCCAATAAGTTAACCAAAGCAGTAGCCTGTGTTTACGGGACAAAAGAGACGTACCAAAGAGTGTCCCAATATTTGCTCGAGTCAGACAAGCTGCCTATCTCGCAGTTCTGAGAGCAGAGGCACCATTATCAATGATTTGTTTTGAATATATCTAACACTGTCTGTGCACTGTCACATGATCTGCCACGGGCCAGGCACTGAGCACGGCGCCAATGTCCTCAGTTGGCTACCGTTGCCCACCACCGGGGTGGAAATGGTGCAGCCCGTAGACTGGCTCGTTGCCATGGAAGTGCTAGAAAGCGAACGGCCAACCGTAACGGCCCCCCAGTTTAGGACCTGGACCAGCCAGGATCCCACATTACCGTCTGCTAACGACGAACCGCTATACGGGATGTTGCAGCTTATCCGTCGCAAAGACGAGTTGCTCATTCCATCAGATTGGCCCCTATGGGGCAATCCTACTATGTTGCAAAGAAAGGCAGGGAGGCTACACACAGTCGGTGATCCGGGGCCTCCATACCATGGTCCAGGATCCACGGGGATCACACGGCCTCCTGCCACCACTGAAAGTCTCAAGGCCATATCAGCCATACCTGGCTTGATTTACATGTACTTATGTATTTATATATTTTGATTTGTAACAGTCATGAGTGACTATCAGCAGATGTGAGGTGTTGCACTTTTATCGAGAATGTTTTACTCAAAGCCTCCGGTCACGATGTACGTCTTTAGGTAAAGAATGATAATCATAATAATCATGATTACATCTGTTGGTTATGTGTTGTATCAGTGTCTGTGACAGTGCGTAGCAATGATATCACGCAATGATTTCATGCAATGTCGTCCTGTCACCTCTTACAGAAGAAGCTATCGACGATGAGGTCCGTGCAGAGGCGAACGCGTGGGGGGCCACCAGTCCCCAGCGACATTACTGAGATGGAGGAGCGAGTGCTTGCACTCGTGGGGAAACCCCCCCGGACAGCCACAGATGCATCTGCAGACCCTGAAGTGATGCCATGTGAGTAAAGCTCACACCATTGCATGATGTAAATTCAATAGAAGCCACACCAACTCATATCCGAACAATCATATATGATAGATGATTTTTAAAAGTGCCATAGAAATAATGCTGGCCTAATGAAAATCATTGCAATGCACAATGTGTTGATAGTGATGAAATGTGATATCCGCGATGATTTTGAGAGCGGTGGTGCTTTTGTCGTGCATATACTGTGTGTAGCGCTGGACATACCTTGTCACCCTAGTACCCGCTTCTCCTCTAATAACCTCATTTGCGCAGCCCCAGGCTAGACCACAGAGGCCAGAAGGTGGGGATGAGGAGCAGGAGTTGGTGGACGATCCTACTACATCTGGTGCTGAGGAGCTCCGATTGTCGCCCGTCAATCCGCTGGGTCTGTTCTCGACGGATGAGTGCGCGGACTTTGAAGAACCTGCATCGCCATGCTCAAGAAGCTATTCCACCCCAAGGCCATCTAATTGTCTTCCGGTCATTCCTGCCTCCAGTCTGGAGGTGCCTGCCCCAAGCACCTTTCCACAGGGCACCCCATTTGTCCCCAGGACGGCGCCGACCCCGCGGAGGCCTTGCGGACGAGGCAGGTCTGTTCCACGAGCGCCACATGACAATGGAGAGATGGTACAGTTGTCCAGGAGGTCTGTAGACATTGGTGACCAGTTCATCGAGGCATTGGGGGACTCCTGGCCATCATGATCGAGTTCATTCCACGCATGGCGGAGTCCCTGAATGCAATAGCCAGGAACACTGCTGCCACAGGCCTCCCAGTGGTCCCTGAACACGGCACTTTACCCGTAGGTTCCGCACCACCACTGTGAACGACAGATGAGAGCAAGGACCAAGATCCTGCTTCTGCATCAGAAAATGTTGCCCCCCCTCGGCAGCCCCCCCACTCCCGTATCCGTGCAACTAACGCATCTGCCTTCACCACCCCCCCCCCCCCCTCCAATGAGGCACTGCCTGAGGAGCTCCTCAGCCAGGCGCTGTGGAGCAAGGTGGGGAGAAGAGAAGAGGGGGGAAGGAAAGTGAGGTGCATGTGTGCAGGTAATGGCTGGGTTATATCTCCATCTGGGTGTATGCAATTTGTTGCAATGTATGGGGGCTGGGGACCATGCACCTGCTTTGCATTTGTATTCTGTGTTGCTGGACATGTTGAACATCTGATTTATGTCAATGGTGGAAAAAGTGGGGTGTGGGCGGGGGTTGGGTGTTATTGGCTGTGATACTTATGATTTCAGACCAATTTTGGTATTAAACTTTTGTTGTTGAACATAACCTTGTTGCGCATTGTCTCAGATAGCTGGACCATTACACACTGGTGATTACTTACCATGAAAGGGTTGAATACAACTTAACATCAATCAACGTAAACTTTAACTGGCACCAAGATGATTGGCACCATTGATGTCTGAGCTGCACACACACAGCAGTGTGTCAGCATTGTCACTCACATCAGCGCTCTTTCAGGCAAATCTTTCAGATATCAGCTCCCCACTTAAGAGTGGAATTTAACAAACGCCAGCCACACTGCTGGCGTTCATCCTGGTTAGTTCCACCTTTTGTAGGCGATTTTTTGAGCGAGCGATATTGTGGGCGATATGTGTGCGAGGTGGTGAAATTGACGATGGACGATCTCCATGGCCGCTAGTTTGGGTAAATATGCTCTTTACGATAAAAAACAGTGGGCGGGCGTTAATATTGAATCTCGGCGTTAATTCCATGCGGAGAATAACGCTGGGCGATATTATGGGCGTTGAATTCGCCCATTCTGCTGGTTCCGCCTCAAAAAAGTGGGCGGGCGGTAATATTTTTCCTCTGTGTTAAGCCCATTGGGAAAATAACGCTCACCAATAAGTCTCCTAAAGAAGCCCGTCAGCTAATGTAACGCCTCTGTTTAAAAAAGGGGGCAGACAAAAGGCAGGTAATTATAGGCCGGTTAGTTTAACATCTGTAGTGGGGAAAATGCTTGAAACTATCATTAAGGAAGAAATAGTGGGACATCTAGATAGGAATAGTGCAATCAAGCAGACGCAGCATGGATTCATTAAGGGGAAATCATGTTTAACTAATTTACTAGAATTCTTTGAGGATATAACGAGCATGGTGGATAGCAGTGTACTGATGGATGTGGTGTATTTAGATTTTTAAAAGGCATTCGATAAGGTGCCACACAAAAGGTTACTGCAGAAGATAAAGGTACGTGGAGTCAGAGGAAATGTATTAGCATGGATAGAGAATTAGCTGGCTAACAGAAAGCAGAGAGTCGGGATAAATGAGTCCTTTTCGTGTTGGAAATCGGTGGTTAGTGGTGTGCCACAGGGATCGGTGCTGGGACCACAACTGTTTACAATATACATAGATGACCTGGAAGAGGGGACAGAGTGTAGTATAACAAAATTTGCAGATGACACAAAGATTAGTGGGAAAGCGGGTTGTGTAGAGGACACAGAGAGGCTGCAAAGAGATTTAGATAGGTTAAGCGAATGGGCTAAGGTTTGGCAGATGGAATACAATGTTCGAAAATGTGAGATCATCCACCTTGGAAAAAAAACAGTAAAAGGGAATATTATTTGAATGGGGAGAAATTACAACATGCTGCGGTGCAGAGGGACCTGGGGGTCCTTGTGCATGAATCCCAAAAAGTTAGTTTGCAGGTGTAGCAGGTAATCAGGAAGGCGAATGGAATGTTGGCCTTCATTGCGAGAGGGATGGAGTACAAAAGCAGGGAGGTCCTGCTGCAACTGTACAGGGTATTGGTGAGGCCGCACCTGGAGTACTGCGTGCAGTTTTGGTCACCTTACTTAAGAAAGGATATACTAACTTTGGAGGGGTTACAGAGACGATTCACTAGGCTGATTCCGGAGATGAGGGGGTTACCTTATGATGATAGATTGAGTTGACTGGGTCTTTACTCGTTGGAGTTCAGAAGAATGAGGGGTGATCTTATAGAAACATTTAAAATAATGAAAGGGATAGACAAGATAGAGGCAGAGAGGTTGTTTCCACTGGTCGGGGAGACTAGAACTAGGGGGCACAGCCTCAAAATACGGGGGAGCCAATTTAAAACCGAGTTGAGAAGGATTTCTTCTCCCAGAGAGTTGTGAATCTGTGGAATTCTCTGCCCAAGGAAGCAGTTGAGGCTAGCTCATTGAATGTATTCAAATCACAGATAGATAAATTTTTAACCAATAAGGGAATTAAGGGTTACGGGGAGCGGGCGGGTAAGTGGAGCTGAGTCCACGGCCAGTTCAGCCATGATCTTGTTGAATGGCGGAGCAGGCTCGAGGGGCTAGATGGCCTACTCCTGTTCCTAATTCTTATGTTTTTATGTTCTTATGTTCCATTTTGTGCCAAAATGGGCGATATCTGGGCGTTATACTTAATTTCAGTGGTAAAATGGGCGTTAAGTGGGTGTTAAGCATGCAAAAAAGTGAAGGTTCTAGCCCATAGTGCCTTTCGCTTAGAGTTTTTTCTACTTTTTTCTGATGTCACCTTAGTCACATGCCCTATTATCTTTGTTACTCTCTATGTCCCTTTCTGACCCACTCTGCTTATTTTTATCCAAAACTCTGCTCTGCTCTAGAGCCATGAGATTTCCCTTGCTGCTTTTACATTTACTCTTCCCTGAATCCTCCTATCCTCCCCTTCATTCATCTTTCGGATGAGATGTTAAACTGAGCGCCCATCTGCTCTCTCAGGTGGACGTAAAAGATCCTGTGGCACTACTTTGAAGAAGAGTAGGGGAGTTATTCTCGGTGTCCTGGCCAATATCTATCCCTCAGTCAACGTAACAAAAACAGATTATCTGGTCATTATCACATTGCTGTTTGTGGGAGCTTCTGTGCGCAAATTGGCTGACATGTTTCCCACATTATAACAATGACTACACTCCAAAAGTACTTCATTGGCTATAAAGTGCTTTGAGATGTCTGGTGGTCATGAAAGGCACTCTATATAAATGCAAGTCTTTCATTCTTTCTAAAGCCCTGGTAGTGGTGAATGGTTGTTTTTCGGACTGGAGGAAGGTATGCAGACAGAGGTGTTCCCAGGGGTCGGGACTTGGACTCAGCTCCACTCCCTGCCCACTCCCCATAATCCTGTTGGAGAGGCGGGAATTCGGGGCGTTCGTGGGGCCTATAAAGGCCCAGCGGCAGAGGAGAGGCAGCGGCAGTCGGAGAGGCGGGAGTTCAGGGCGTTCGTGGGGCCTATAAAGGCCCAGCAGCAGTCGGAGAGGCGGGAGTTCGGGGCGTTGGTAAGGCCTATAAAGGCCCAGCGGTAGAGGAGAGGCGAGAGTTCGGGTCGTTGGTGAGGCCTATAAAGGCCCAGCGGCAGAGGCGAGGCGGCGGCAGTCGGAGAGGCGAGAGTTCGGGTCATTGGTGAGGCCTATAAAGGCCAGCGGCAGTCGGAGAGGAGAGAGTTCGGGTCGTTGGTGAGGCCTATAAAGGCCCAGCAGCAGTCGGAGAGGCGGGAGTTTGGGGCGTTGGTGAGGCCTATAAAGGCCCAGCGGCAGAGGAGAGGCCGTGGCAGAGGAGAGGTGGGAGTTCGGGGCGTTAGTGAGGCCTATAAAGGCCCAGTGGCAGAGGAGAGGCCGTGGCAGAGGAGAGGTGGGAGTTCGGGGCGTTAGTGAGGCCTATAAAGGCCCAGTGGCAGAGGAGAGGCCGTGGCAGAGGAGAGGTGGGAGTTCGGGGCGTTAGTGAGGCCTATAAAGGCCCAGTGGCAGAGGAGAGGCCGTGGCAGAGGAGAGGTGGGAGTTCGGGGCGTTGGTGAGGCCTATAAAGGCCCAGCAGCAGTCGGAGAGACGGCGGCAGTCGGAGAGGTGGGAGTTCGGGTCGTTGGTGAGGCCTATAAAGGCCCAGCAGCAGTCGGAGAGGCGGGAGTTTGGGGCGTTGGTGAGGCCTATAAAGGCCCAGCGGCAGAGGCGAGGCGGCGGCAGTCGGAGAGGCGAGAGTTCGGGTCGTTGGTGAGGCCTATAAAGCCCAGCCGGTGCAGCTGCAGCGGGGAGAGAAGGCAAAAAAGAAGTAGAAAGAAATTGAAAGGTGACATCACAGCCAAGGGGGTAAGTGATTGGCTGGTGATTGAGAAGTAGCTTTTCTTTTTTCTTTTCTTTATCAATAAGTAACATTTAGCATTGTTGTTGTCAAATTAAGTTTATCTAAGGGTTAAGTCATGGCAGGACAGCTCGGACACATGTTATGCTCCTCCTGTACTATGTGGGAAGTCAGGGATGCCTCCGGTGTCCCTGACGACTACGTGTGCGGGAAGTGCATCCACCTCCAGCTCCTGATGGACCGCATTGCGGCCCTGGAGCTGCGGGTGGATGAACTCTGGAGCATCCACGATGCTGAGAATGACGTGAATAGCATGTTTAGCGAGTTGGTCTTACCGCAGGTAAAGGGTACACAGCCAGATAGGGAATGGAAGGCCAACAGGAAGAGCAGTGCAAGGAAGGTAGTACAGGGGTCCCCTGCCGTCATCCCACTGCAAAACAGATACACCGCTTTGGGTACTGTTGAGGGGGATGACTCATCAGTGGGGAGCAGCAGCAGCCAAGTTCATGGCACCGTGGGTGGCTCTGCTGCACAGGAGGGCAGGAAAAAGAATGGGAGAGCTATAGTGATAGGGGATTCGATTGTAAGGGGAATAGATAGGCATTTCTGCGGCCGCAATCGAGACTTCAGGATGGTATGTTGCCTCCCTGGTGCAAGGGTCAAGGATGTTTCGGAGTGGGTGCATGACATTCTGAAAAGGGAGGGTGACCAGCCAGCTGTCGTGGTGCATATAGGTACCAACGCTATAGGCAAAAAACGGGATGAGGTCCTACAAGACAAATTTAGGGAGCTAGGAGCTAAATTAAAAAGTAGGACCTCAAAATTGGTAATCTCAGGATTGCTACCAGTGCCACGTGATAGTCAGAGTAGGAATTGCAGAATAGCTCAGATGAATACGTGGCTTAAGGAGTGGTGCAAAAGGGAGGGATTCAAATTCCTGGGACATTGGAACCGGTACTGGGGGAGGTGGGACCAGTACAAACCGGACGATCTGCACCTGGGCAGGACCGGAACCAATGTCCTAGGGGGAGAGTTTGCTAGTGCTGTTGGGGAGGAGTTAAACTAATATGGCAGGGGGATGGGAACCTATGCAGGGAGACAGAAGGAAATAAAATGGAGGTAGAAGCAAAAGATAGAAAGGAGAATAGTAAAAGTGAAAGGCAGAGAAACCCAAGGCCAAAAAAAAGGGCCACGTTACAGTAAAATTCTAAATGGTGTTAAAAAGACAAGCATGAAGGCTCTGTGCCTCAATATGAGGAGTATTCAGAATAAGGTGGACGAATTAACTGCGCAGACAGCAGTTAGCGGATATGATGCAATTGGCATCACGGAGACATGGCTCCAGGGTGACCAAGGCTGGGAACTCAACATCCAGGAGTATTCAACATTTAGGAAGGATAGGCAGAGAGTAAAAGAAGACGGGGTGGCATTGCTGGTTAAAGAGGAAATTAATGCAATAGTAAGGAGGGACATTAGCCTGGATGGTGTGGAATCGGTATGGGTGGAGCTGCGGAATACCAAAGGGCAGAAAACGCTAGTGGGAGTTGTGTACAGACCACCATACAGTAGTAGTGAGGTTGGGGACAGCATCAAACAAGAAATAAGGGATGTGTGCAATAAAGGTACAGCAGTTAGCACGGGCGACTTTAATCTACATATTGATTGGGCTAACCAAACTGGTAGCAATGCGGTGGAGGAGGATTTCCTGGAGTGTATTAGGGATGGTTTTCCAGACCAATATGTCGAGAAACCAACTAGAGGGCTGGTCATCCTAGACTGGGTGATGAGTAATGAGAAGGGACTAATTAGCAATCTTGTTGTGCGAAGCCCCTTGGGGAAAAGTGACCATAATATGGTAGAATTCTTTATTAAGCTGGAGAGTGACACAGTTAATTCAGAAAGTAGGGTCCTGAACTTAAGGAAAGGTAACTTCGATGGTATGAGGCATGAATTGGCTGGAATAGACTGGCAAAGGATAAGCAATGGCAAACATTTAAAGATCACATGGATGAACTTCAGCAATTGTACATCCCTGTCTGGAGTAAAAATAAAATGGGGAAGGTGGCTCAACCGTGGCTAACAAGGGAAATGAAGGATAGTGTTGAATCCAAGGAAGAGGCATATAAATTGGCTAGAAAAAGCAACAAACCTGAGGACTGGGAGAAATTTAGAATTCAACAGAGGAGGACTAAGGGTTTAATTAAGAGGGGGAAAATAGAGTATGAAAGGAAGCTTGCCGGGAACATAAAAAACTGACTGCAAAAGCTTCTATAAATATGTGAAGAGAAAAAGATTAATGAAGACAAACGTAAGTCCCTTGCAGTCAGATTCAGGTGAATTTATAATGGGGAACAAAGAAATGGCAGATCAATTGAACAAATACTTTGGTTCTGTCTTCATGAAGGTAGACACAAATAACCTTCTGAATGTACTAGGGGACAGTGGGTCTAGTGAGAAGGAGGAACTGGAGGATATCCTTATTAGGCGGGAAATTGTGTTAGGGAAATTGATGGGATTGAAGGCCGATAAATCCCCGGGGCCTGATAGTCTGCATCCCAGAGTACTTAAGGAAGTGGCCCGAGAAATAGTGGATGCATTGGTGATCATTTTCCAACAGTCTATCGACTCTGGATCAGTTCCTATGGACTGGAGGGTAGCTAATGTAACACCACTTTTTAAAAAAGGAGGGAGAGAGAAAACGGGTAATTATAGACCGGTTAGCGTGACATCAGTAGTGAGGAAAATGTTGGAATCAATCATAAAGGATGAAATAGCAGCGCATTTGGAACGCAGTGACAGGATCGGTCCAAGTCAGCATGGATTTATGAAAGGGAAATCATGCTTGACGAATCTTCTGGAATTTTTTGAGGATGTAACTAGCAGAATGAATAAGGGAGAACAGTGGATGTGGTGTATTTGGACTTTCAAAAGGCTTTTGACAAGGTCCCGCACAAGAGATTAGTGTGCAAAATGTACTGACGTGGATAGAGAACTGGTTGGCAGACAGGAAACAGAGAGTCGGGATAAACGGATACTTTTCAGAATGGCAGGTAGTGACTAGTGGAGTGCCACAGGGCTCAGTGCTGGAACCCCAGCTCTTTACAATAGACATTAACAATTTAGATGAAGTTATTGAGTGTAATATCTCCAAGTTTGCAGATGACACTAAACTGAGTGGCGGTGTGAGCTGTGAGGAGGACACTAAGAGGCTGCAGGGTGACTGGGACAGGCTAGGTGAGTGGACAAATGCATGGCAGATGCAGTGTAATGTAGATAAATGTGAGGTTATCCATTTTGGGGGCAAAAACATTTGAAGGCAGAATATTATCTGAATGGCAGCAGATTAGGAAAAGGGGAGGTGCAACGAGACCTGGGTGTCATGGTTCATCAGTCATTGAAAGTTGGCTTACAGGTATAGCAGGCGGTGAAGAAGGCAAATGGTATGTTGGCCTTCATAGCTAGGGGATTTGAGTATAGGAGCAGGGAGGTCTTACTGCAGTTGTACAGGGCCTTAGTGAGGCCTCACCTGGAATATTGTGTTCAGTTTTGGTCTCCTAATCTGAGGAAGGATGTTCTTGCTATTGAGGGAGTGCAGCGAAGGTTCACCAGACTGATTCCAGGGATGGCTGGACTGTCATATGAGGAGAGACTGGATCAACTGGGCCTTTATTCACTGGAGTTTAGAAGGATGAGAGGGGATCTCATGGAAACGTATAAGATTCTGATGGGACTGGACAGGTTAGATGCAGGAAGAATGTTCCTGATGTTGGGGAAGTCCAGAACCAGGGGACATAGTCTTAGGATAAGGGGTAAGCCATTTTGGACTGAGATGAGGAGAAACTTGTTCCCTCAGAGAGTTGTTAACCTGTGGAATTCCCTCCCGCAGAGAATTGTTGATGCCAGTTCATTGGCTCATATTCAAGAGGGAGTTAGATATGGCCCTTACGGCTAAGGGGATGAAGGGGCATGGAGAGAAAGCAGGAAAGGGGTATTGAGGGAATGATCAGCCATGATCTTATTGAATGGCGGTGCAGGTTCGAAGGATCAAATGGCCTACTCCTGTTTTCTATGTTTCTATGTTTCTATGTTTACTCCAATATCACTTAAAAATTTCTATCTCCGCCCTAAATATATTCAATGACCCAGCCTCCACAGCTCTCTGGGGCAGACAATTCCATAGATTTGCAACCCTCTGAGAGAAGAAATTTCTCCTCATCTCAGTTTTAAATGGACGGCCCCTTATTCTGAAACTATGTCCCCTAGTTTTAGTTTTCCCTATGAGTGGAAATATCCTCTCTGCATCCACCTTATCGAGCCCCCTCATTATCTTATATGTTTCAATAAGACCACCTCTCATTCTTCTGAACTCCAGTCTGTATCGGCCCAACCTACTCAACATATAACATATCTTTATAAGTCAACCCCCTCATCTCCAGAATCAACCTAGTGAACCTTCTCTGAACAGCCTTCAATGCAAGTATATCCTTCCTTAAATACGGAGAGCAAAACAGTACTCTAGTTGTGGCCTTACCATTACCCTGTACTGTTGTAGCAGGACTTCTCTGCTTTTATACTCTATCCCCCTTGCAATAAAGGCCAACATTTCATTTGCCTTCCTGATTACTTGCTGTACCTGCATTCTAACTTATTGTGTTTCATGCATAATGACCCCCAGGTCCCTCTGTATTGCAGAAATTTGCAATATTTCTCCATTTAAATTATAATTTGCTTTTCTATTTTTTTCTGCCAAAGTGGATAACCTCACATTTTCCCACATTATACTGCATCTGCCAAATTTTTGCCCACTTACTTGGCCTGTCTATGTCCTTTTGCAGATTTTTTGTGTCCTCCTCACAATTTGCTTTCCCACCCATCTTTGTATCATCAGTAAACATGGCTGCATTACACTCGGTCCCTTCTTCCAAATCATTAATATAGATTGTAAATAGTTGGGGACCCAGCACCGATCCCTGCGGCACTAGTCACTGTTTGCCAACCGGAAAATGATCCATTTATCCCGACTCTCTGTTTTCTGTTAGTTTGCCAATCTTGTATCCATGCTAATATATTTCTCCCAACTCCATGAACTTTTATCTTGTGCAGTAACCTCTTGTGTGGCACCTTATCGAATGCCTTCTGGAAATCCAAATACACCACATCCACTATTCCCCCTTATCCACCCTGCTCGCTGCATCCTCAAAGAACTCCAGCAAATTTGTCAAACATGATTTCCCTTTCATAAAACCATGCTGACTCTGCTTGATTGATTTATGCTTTTCCAAATGTCCCGCTACTGCTTCCTTAATAATGGACTCCAGCATTTTCCCAATGACAGATGTTGGGCTAACTGGTCTATAGTTGCCTGCTTTTTGTCTGCCTCCTTTTTTAAATAGGGGCGTAACATTTGCGGTTTTCCAATCCGCTGGGACCACCCCATAATCCAGGGAATTTTGGTAGATTACGACTGTTGTGTATGGAGAAAGAGTCAGACTGAACACTGTGAGCTCAAAGTAAAATGTGACCTTAGTCTTTTATTGCAGGTCTCCAGAGTGCCTCTCCAACCGGTGAAGCCTCCTTAAATACCTGTGTTCCCAAGGGATTATGGGATCCCTTGGGGCTCCAGGGGATGAGCCAGGTGGCTGTACAGTGTAAATACAAGTCCACATATGTAACAACAACCAATGCATCCACTATCTCTGCAGCCACTTCGTTTAAGACCCTAGGATGTAAGCCATATAAACGGTTTGGATCCTAACCCAATGGCTAGATGGACGAGAATTCTATACCCGGGGATTATTATTCAGAGTGTAAATGGAATAAGTCACGGACAGGAATGCTTCAGTGAAAAATTGCACTTATTTATTTGGTCTAACACACACTGTCTAAAACATGCACTACTAAACAAAATCATTGTCTCTGTAGAGAATAAGATCCAGGTTAAAACAACATACAGTACAACACTGAGGACCGGTGACATGCAGTAATTTCCTTATTGCTATGGTGGTGTCTAACTCCCCACTACCAGCAAATTACCCAGTCGCATGAAGCTCCCTCCCTAGAATAGCTCGATAAAGCTTCACTTCCAAGAAAACTCTGAGCCCTTTACACCCCACACAGCTCACCTGGCGCTCTGGTTACCGGCTTGGGACACACGCGACCATCGATCACTCAGCTGGTCAATCTTCTTGTCACATCGGTCTTGGTGCAGTGAGAGAGAGAGAGAGAGAGGGGGAACGCTCGAACGCTGGCGAACGCTCGAGAACGCTGGAGAATGGTGGAAAACAGTCTATCTTTAAAGGAGTCCTGCTGCCCTTATCTCTCACACCAACCTTTGAAATCCTTTTGCTTCTAAGTACTCTGGTGCTTAGTCGGTGATGGGCCATCAGACCCATGTGTATTGGACTGATGATCTTGGGTCTGGGACATCTCTCGGCTTTTGTGTAGGGAAGAACTGGCCCTTCTTGGTCTGGCCAGGCTAGTGGGTCCATTGTTCTGCTTCTCTTCTGAGATGGGGCTGAGAAGTGCCTTTGCATATTAGAGTGGTTTTCCAATAGTTTATGCATGCCTCAGATATCTGAGCCCACTTCCTTTTGCTAGGGCGAACCCATACATTCTGGATGACTTGCAGTTCTTTATCACAGCCAACTGCCATGCGGTCTCTGGAGTTTTAACAAACGAGCCTTTTCACGTAGTCCTGGAGATGCGTGAAGGTGTCGTTCACAGTGAGGTGAATGGTCGAGGGTTCGGGGATGGGAGTAATTCGCTCTTGTGCCACTTGAACCTCAGCCTTGGGTTTGAAACAAAAACTGCTGTCGCTCACTGGACACCACATGTCCTGGCTGTACCGGTAGCGGAGCGCACTTGTGGTGACACAGTATGTCCCACTCCCCACGTATGCAGCCTGTGGAGGTACATGATCTGGTGCCATCACTTCCATGGTGCAATTGATAGGTTCCGCGCCTGCAGAAGCAAACCCACATTCTGATCGAGCAAAAGCATTCAAGTGCTGGGGGCACAGTATTACGTGTGCACCCCGGCTCTGGCATCTGGAGAGGTCAGTGCCTGTCATAGCATGCTCCCACTTTATAACATACAGCGGGACTGCTTTAAAATGAACATGCACTCCTCCACGAATGACCCCGATAATCGCAATCCTGTATACCAGTGCTGGCCGGGATGACCCGCTCATTACCGGCATCCTCACTACAATTCCCATCACTGTATGGTTGCACCGCCTGCAATCTACAGGGACAGGGTAGGTTTCAGAGGCTAAACGAAGCTGGCACGGGCTCAATGAATTGCTATACGGGTGCAGCGCGGCGAGATGCTTGTTGCTTATCCATGAAGGGACGCGACCTTGCCGCAGGTCCTCCAGGTTCCTGGGGCCCTCGCCCAGCAACCATGCTTCATACAACACGCAGATCTCATTCCGTGCAGCCTGCTCCAAGGCGTTCCTGACCTCCGGTGCCAAATCATTAACAGTTTTCGCATGCCTCTCCAGCTCCACAATGACCCCTTTAAATGAACGGTCATTGCCTGGTCCTCATGAAGCTCTGAACCCACCACAGTATCCTCTTCCCCTAGAATCTTACCCAGTTGGTTCTTTAACCCAGTGATCTGCATCTGGAGTTGTACATCATCCATACTATTAACAACACCCGTTCCTGTACTGAACGCTGTGGCTACATCGTTCCAGGTCCCTCTTCTCTGCCTCCCGGACCCCACACTATTCCCAACATTCAGATCATAAAGCTGTTCTTTATCTATATTTCCATAGTCCAGTTTGATACGTCCTTACTGCACAGTATAAATGCACATGAGGCCCATGCTTGAGAGAAGGTCAGTCTGTGACCTGTCCTTTATTCCTTAGCACAAGTGATGAAGGTGGGTGGAGCTTCCCCTTTTATACCTGAAGGTCCAGGTTAGGAGTGTCTCCCACCTAGTGGTCAGTGTTCTCACGGTGTACAACTTAGGTCAGTTTATACATGGGTTACAATGCTGGTTGAATACATGACATCACCTCCCCCCCCAAAGTCTTATTGGGATCACAGGTTGAGTCTCTCTGGTGGTTTACGCTCCCTTGTAGAGCGCCTGAGTTGGGGCTCTGGTTGTTGGGCGCTGGCCTGAGTGTCTGCTGTTTGCAGTGCCTCAGGCCTGTCTGGACTGCCCACAGTGACTGGGCTCTCCTCCCTTTGGTTCCAGTGTTCGGTCATCTGTGGTGGAGTGAACTCTATATCGTGTTCTTCCTCTGCTTCTTCTATGGGGTTGCTGAACCTCCTTTTTGTTTGATCCACATGTTTGCGGCAGATTTGTCAATTGGTAAGTTTAACGACCAGAATCCTATTTCCCTCTTTGGCAACCACAGTGCCTGCGAGCCATTTGGGCCCTGCAGCGTAGTTGAGGACAAAAACAGGATCATTTACATCAATACATCACGCCCTCGCATTCCTGTCATGGTAGTGATATTGTGACTGGCGCCTGCTCTCGACAATTTCTTTCATGGTGGGGTGTATAAGGGATAATCGGGTTTTGAGCGTCCTTTTCATTAGTAGCTCTGCGGGTGGAACCTCTGTGAGCGAGTGTGGTCGGGATCTATAGGCCAACAGGAGGCGTGATAAGTGGGTTTGTAGGGAACCCCCTTGGAATCTGAGCATCCCCTGTTTGATTATCTACACTGCTCGTTCTGCCTGGCCATTTGAGGCCGGCTTGAACGGTGCCGTTCTAACATGGTTAATTCCATTGCCTGACATGAAGTCCTGGAATTCAGTGCTTGTGAAGCACGGGCCATTGTCGCTGACCAAGATGTCCGGTAGACCGTGGGCGGCGAACATTGTCCGTAGACTTTCTACCGTGGCAGAGGATGTGCTTGAATTTAAAATGTCACACTTGATCCATTTGGAGTCGGCGTCTACTACAACCAAAAACATTTTCCCCATGAAAGGACCTGCGTAGTCCACATGGATGAGTGACCAAGGCTTGGCGGGCCATGGCCAGGGGCTAAGGGGGGCTTCCCTGGGTGCATGGCCCAGCTGGGCACACGTGTTGCACCTGCGAACACAAAGTTCCAGATTTGCGTCTATCCCTGGCCACCAAACGTGTGACCTGGCAATTGCCTTCATCGTGACAATGCCCGGGTGCCCATTGTGGAGTTCTCTGATGAACACCTCTCTGCCCATCTTGGGCATGACTACGCGGTTTCCCCACAGTAGGCAATCGGCCTGAATCGAGAGTTCATCCTTGCGCCTGTGAAATGGTTTAAATTTCTCAGGGCATGCCCTGTACGTGGCTGCCCAGTCCCCATTCAGGACACATTTCTTGACTAGAGACAATAGCGGGTCTCTATTTGTCCAGACTTTAATCTGACGGGCTGTCAAGGGTGAGCCTTCGCTTCCGAAAGCTTCAACAGCCATGACCATCTCAGCAGCATGCTCGGTAGCCCCCTCAGTGGTGGCTAGTGGGAGCCTGCTGAGTGCATCGGCGCAGTTTTCGGTGCCCGGTCTGTGCCGAATTGTGTAGTCATAGGCAGCTAACGTGAGTGCCCACCTCTGTATGCGGGCTGATGCGTTTGCATTTATGGCCTTGTGGTCGGCCAAAAGGGACGTTAGGGGTTTGTGATCTGTCTCCAGCTCAAATTTCCTGCCAAACAGGTACTGGTGCATTTTCTTTACCGCATATACACATGCGAGCGCCTCCTTTTCTACCATCCCGTAGCCCCTTTCTGCCTGGGACAGACTCCTGGAGGCATAAGCTACCGGCTGTAACTGACCCTTGGCATTGACATGCTGCAACACACACCCGACACCATAGGACGACGCATCGCACGTTAACACAAGTTTCTTACATGGGTCATATAGCGTTAACAGATTGTTGGAACATAACAAATTGCGTGCTCTATTAAAAGCCCTTTCCTGGCTGTCCCCCCAGACCCATTCGTGACCTTTGCGTAGGAGCACGTGTAGCGGCTCTAGCAGCGTGCTCAATTTGGGAAGAAAGTGACCAAAATAGTTCAGGAGCCCCAGGAACGAACGCAGCTCCGTCGTGTTACGGGGTCTGGGTGCTCTCTGGATCGCTTCCGTCTTGGATGCAGTAGGGCTGATCCCGTCTGCTGCTACCCTCATCCCCAGGAATTCTACCACTGGAGCTAGGAAGACGCACTTCGCCTTTTTCAGTCGCAGACCTACCCGGTCCAGTCTGTGTAGCACCTCCTCCAGGTTGTGGAGGTGTTCTTCAGTATCGTAACCCGTAATGAGGATGTCATCCTGAAAAACCACCGTGCCTGGAATCGACTTGAGAAGGCTTTCCATATTTCGTTGGAAGATCGAGGCGGCCGAGCGAATCCCGAACGGACATCTGTTGTACTTAAACAACCCCTTGTGTGTCGTGATGGTGGTCAGTTTCTTCGATTCACTCGCCAGCTTCTGGGTCATGTAAGCTGAGGTCAGGTCCAATTTTGAAAAAAGTTTGCCACCGGATAGCGTCGCAAAGAGGTCCTCCACTCTCGGTAGCGGGTACTGGTCTTGGAGTGACACCCGATCGATGGTGGCCTTGTAATCGCCACATATCCTGACCGACCCATCCGCCTTGAGCACCGGCACAATTGGGCTCTGAATTCGACTGGCGAGATGATGCCTTCCCTCAACAGGCGGTCCAATTCGCCTTCTATCTTTTCCCGCATCACGTACGGCACCGCTCTGGCCTTGTGGTGTACTGGTCTGGCGTCCGGGTTTATGTGAATCACTACCTTGGCCCCCATGAAAGTGCCAATGCCGGGTTGAAATAATGAGTCAAATTTGTCCAGGACCTGTGAGCATGATACTCGCTCCACAGAGGAAATTGCATTGACATCGCCCCATTTCCAGTTCATGACAGCAAGCCAACTCCTCCCCAGTAGTGCAGGACCGTCCCCTGGGACAATCCAGAGTGGCAACCTGTTCTCCGAATCTTTGTGGGTCATGACTACCGTGGCGCTGCCTAACACCGGAATGATCTGCTTTGTGTAAGTCCGTAGCTGTGCGTCAATCGGCGATAATTTTGGCCTCCTGGCCTTGGATGCCCACAACTTTTCGAACTGTTTGATACCCATCAGGGACTGGCTGGCACCCGTGTCTAACTCCATTGATACTGGGATGCCATTGAGGAGCACTTTCATCATTATCGGTGGAGTCCTGGTGTATGAACTGTATACGTGCTCCACATGAACTCGCTGAACTTCAGCTTCCAGCGATTTCCCCCAGTGTCCATTTCTGCAATTTCTGCAGGTATTTTGCTCATCTCTGCAAACTCCGGCTGAATGTATGCCTGCACGCCTCCAGCATGAGTTGCGGTTTGAAACAAAAGGTCCCTTGCCAGTCGATCGTCCCTGACTGCCCCTGTTATTGTTCTTGAGTGCACCATTAACAGGTGTTGATGGCCCCATTACTGGCCGCATTGTCCCTTGCAATGGCGTGAATCGCTGTTCAGCTTGCCATTGTCTCTGTCGAACTCTCCCTCTGGGTTCGACTACATGTTGGGGCATGCCTGACTGCCCTTGTCTGCCTGGAGAACTGTGTGCTGCTTTAACAATGTTGAATCTCTGTCCCAACCATTCCTTAACACAGTACCTCTCGTCTGTTCTGCTAGTGGCCATGCTCGCGTGGTTTAAATCCCAGTTTCTTGTCGCCATTGATACGTCCTTACTACACAGTATAAATGCACACGAGGCCCATGCTTGAGAGAAGGTCAGTCTGTGACCTGTCCTTTATTCCTTAGCACTCAAGTGATGAAGGTGGGTGGAGCTTCCCCTTTTATACCTGAAGCTCCAGGTTAGGAGTGTCTCCCACCTAGTGGTCAGTGTTCTCACGGTGTACAACTTAGGTCAGTTTATACATGGGTTACAATGCTGGTTGAATACATGACACAGTTCATAGTCCTGAAATATCACTTTTAACAGAGCTTCATAAAGCTTCTCTGTCCTTCAGGCACCACACAGGCAGGTGGACTTCAGTCAGGTTCAGGATCACACCACGGAATAGTGCACGTTCTGAAACAAACTTTGTCAGTGGAGATTAACACCAACCCATTCCCTGGACCCCTGGTGATGGTGGGTCACCTATCTACAGTCGTCTGTACCGTCGGGGCTCTGGGCGGGGGTTTCCTGGTGTATGAGATGAGCTCTGCGGCGTTGATGGTGTTCGGGGGATTTGGGATCACACAGGAGTCCACACTCCGATCCCAAACCAATCCCATCCCCAGTGTCCTGCCACCGCCTGCTAAAGGCGATCGACACACCAGTTGGGCAGATCTTTTCCGACCCCCACATACATAAATCCCTTCCTCGGATTCCCACCACTTATCCCAACATACATTCACTCCTCCCTGAGAACCCGTGATCGTCCGGTGCGTGTCGTTGCCTAATCTTTCCCAGTCAGCTGTCTGGTTCCCTGTGTCTTGAGCCACCACCACCTTCCCAGTGGAATGTGTCCCCTACAGCTAAGGCACACCCGTTTACCCTCCGTTACCCTACCCGGGAGGTGGTATCCCCTATTCTCGGACATGGGATGGACCCGTCACCATCGGTGAACTTGTCATGGCTGGAATACTGGGTGGAATTCGATCCCAGCCATCCAGGCCATCTCCCCTTGTGGGGATAGATGCTCGCCCCATCCTTCGAGCCACCTCCAGTGGTCATGGTCGGTCCGTCTCCGCTGGTGCAGCCGAAAACAACCGATTCCTCGGTGTCGCCCCTGCAACTCCTGCTGGCTTCAATCATGACGATCAGGATTACTATGACTGACTTCATCTTGTTCTTAAGCATTTCCTGAAAATACACAGAAGACAACGTTGTCCTTGGGGTGATGCCTCACCTTTCCAGATGCAGCTACACACGATTACCTTTGGTAACCGGAATACACAGACAAGCTAAGGCAACAGACAGGAGAGAAAGAAGTTATGTACAGCGCCATCCACCTCCGGGTGGCCACACTAGGTCTCCTTGACCCTGGACCTCATATGACTCCGGCTTCCTTCGTTCACCGGTTTGTAAGGAGGCGTCCACGGCGCCCTTGGCCATGGGATCCTGGCACTCTTCCTCAGTCCTGCCCCCACAGGTGGAACAGCTGGTCCCTCTGTGGGCTCCTCACAGTCCCAGATTATGGGCTGGAGACCCACACCTGTAGCGCAGCTCACCACTCCCTGGTGTTTCCTCCTCTTATCAGCTCTTTCCCCAGGGTTGAAAAGCTTGCACTGATTGATATGGAACCACTTAATGCGTCGGGGCATTTTGATCGCATCTACCATCGGACTTGCCTTATCCATGATACTGTACGGTCTCATGTATAGCGGTTCAAAAGTCCCGACCCTGGCGAAGTTTCTGACCATTACTTGATTTCCGATCTTCCACTTGTGGTGCTTCTGAGGCTCAAGCAATAAACGATTTCTATGATGTTGCTTCCCCATGTTACTGGCAGCCTGCCAATGGATCTGTTTGAGATGCTCAAACAGATTCTTAACAAACCTTTCCCGGTTCACCTCTCTCAACTGACCTTCCGTGAGAACCGGTGCCAGTATATGGCTGGGCGTTCTCATGACCCTGCCAGTCACGAGCTCATGTGGGGAATACCCTGTGCCTCTAGATGGACTGGCTCGGACCCCCATCAGAATTAACGGCAAGACCTCCACCCATTTTCTAGGTGAGTCTCCTGTTTCCTTTCGTAACCTTTCCTTGATGGTCCTATTCATTCGCTCCACAATCCCTGATGATTGCGGGTTGTGGGCGACGTGCCATTTACCTTCTACACCTAACATCTTCAGAGTCGCCTGCATGACTGCCCCTGTGAAGTGACTTCCCTGATCGGACTCCACTTACTGTGGTAGCCCCCACTTTAGAGAACACTTCTTTCACTAGAATCCTTGCAGTCCCCAAAGCTGTGGCTGTTCGGCAAGGGAAGGCTTCTACCCATTTAGCGAACACATCTACCAGGACCAGGCAGTATTGTAACCCCCCTGCGTGGTGGGCAATGGCCCGATATAATTGACCTGTATGGACTGCCATGGTCCCTCCACTCTCCTAGTATGTTCCATGGATACTTTCCTTTTCTGGGGGTCAGGGTTGTTTGCAGCACACACCAAGCAATCTGCGCAGAAGTCGCAGACGTCCTCCCTCAGTCACGGCCATCACCCTGCCTGTTCCACCCATTGCCAGGTGATCTCCTGCCCCGGGTGCCCCACTCCTGGACCCTCGTGGGCCAACTGAAGGAATTCTCTCTAGTGCTGCTGCAGAACTACCCACTGTTCCCCTCTGAAAACCATCCCTTCCTTTACCGTAATGCCTGCCACTCCGTATGGACCCTCTACCTTATCTCCCTTAGCCAGCATCTCCAGAACAGTCTTTAGGATGGGATCCTGTGTCTGGACCATCTTTAGGTCCAGGGCCAATGCTACTCCTGCACTCCCTTGTGTCCCACCTCTGTCTCTGATTGCGGCTACTGGACTCGACCCATAAGGATCCCAAAATGTGCCCGTTCGAGCACCTTCTTAGGCCAGTATGTCGGCCTGCTGATTGCCCGCCGCACAGGGTTCTGTCTTAGACTGGGCCTTTGTGGATACAGAAATCCCCCTGGGTTCCTATCGATGTTATGATCTGTTGCAACAATGGCGTGGTTGCTAGGGGTTTCCCGTCTGCAGATGTGAACCCGCGACGAGACCAAATGGCTACATATTCTGTACATGAATTGCAAGTGAACATGCTGTCCGACCAAATCGTGTAAGGTGTAGGAAACTCTTCGGGGTGGGTAACCACATACACCATCGCCGACAGTTCAGCGTGCTGGGTGCTCATGGTGCTCGGGAGTTTAATGGCCTTGGGAATGCCCGACTTTGGGTCAAAAATCCCGCATCCAGTGAGTCGCTCACCTGCCACCACTGTACTGGACCCGTCTACATAGATCTCGTGGCCCGTGGGATGGATCCCAGCCCGAAACTCTATGTCTACGTTGTTGTGTTCCTAACACAGATGAGACTGCACACAGGGATGTTAAAGTAACAGTGACCTCAGTCTTTATTAAGACACTCCAGAGTGAGTAACAGGCCTTAGGGGCCGGCTTATATACAGTGCTCCCAAGGGATGCTGGAATCCCTTGGGACTTCAGGGGATGCACTCCCTGGTGGCGGAACATGGGAGTGCATGCTTTACAGATACATAACATCACTCTCCGCCAAAGTCAAAGTGAAAACTATTTACAAGGTGAGGCGGTCGGGAGTTTTTCTTTCCCTGGCGGACCGCCTCGGTACAAATGTCTGTTCTGGTGTGTTGGCTGTGCCCTCGTTGGGCTGGCGTGTTGTTGGCCCTACAGGGCTGCTGGGTGAGCCTGGCCTTGCTGGGCTGTTGGGCGTGATGGGTTTGATTTCTTGGTCCGGGGTGGTGTCGTTGATCCTTTGAGTGTGTGTTGTGGGCTCGAAAAAGGTGGTGTCTGCCGTGGGTTGTTCAGGGCAGTCTGTGAACCGCAGCCTCGTTTGGTCCAAGTGCTTTCTGCAAATTTGTCCATTGTCTAGTTTGACTACAAACACCCTACTCCCTTCTTTAGCTATCACCGTGCCCCCGATCCACTTGGAACCACGTCCATAGTTTAGCACATACACAGGGTAATTCAGAAAAATTTCCCGTGACACAGTGGCGCGACCATCGTTTACATTTTGTTGCTGCCGCCTGCTCTCGACGTGATCATGCAGGTTGGGGTGAACCAGCGAGAGTCTGGTTTTAAGTGTCCTTTTCATGAGTAGCTCAGCCGGGAGCATCCCTGTGAGCGAGTGGGGTCTCGTGCAGTAGCTGAGCAGTACTCGGGACAGGCAGGTTTGGAGTGAGCCTTCTGTGACTTGTTTGAGGCTCTGTTTGATAGTTTGTACTGCCCGCTCTGCCTGCCCATTGGAGGCTGGTTTAAACGGGGCCGAGGTGACACGTTTGATCCCATTGTGGGTCATGAATTCTTTAAATTCGGCACTGGTGAAACATGGCCCGTTGTCATTGACCAGTATGTCAGGCAGGCCGTGGGTGGCAAACATGGCTCTCAGGCTTTCAATGGTGGCGATGGTGGTGCTTCCCGACATTATTTCACATTCAATCCATTTTGAAAAAGCAACCACCACCACCAGGAACATTTTACCGAGAAACAGGCCCGCATAGTCGACATGGATCCTCGACCATGGTCTGGAGGGCCAGGACCACAAACTTAGTGGTGCCTTTCTGGGCGCGTTGCTCAACTGAGCACACACGCTGCATTGCTGTACACAGGACTCCAAGTCAGAGTCGATACCGGGCCACCACACGTGGGATCTGGCTGTCGCTTTCATCATTACTATACCCGGGTGTGTGCTGTGGAGATCCGAGATGAACGTCTCCCTGCTCTTTTTGGGTAGCACTACGCGGTTACCCCACAACAGGCAGTCTGCCTGAATAGACAGCTCGTCCTTTCTCCGCTGGAATGGCTTGATTAGCTCTTGCATTTCAACGGGGCTGCTGGCCCAGCTCTCATGCAGTACACAGTTTTTTTACTAGGGACAGCAGAGGATCTTGGCTGGTCTAAGTCCGAATCTGGTGGGCCGTGACAGGTGATTTATCATTTTCAAACGCTTCCATGACCATCAACCAGTCTGCAGGCTGTGCCACCATCAACAAGTTTGCAGGCTGCGCCATTTCCACCCCCGTGGTGGGCAATGGTAGCCGACTGAGAGCATTTGCACAGTTCTCGGTGCCTGGCCTGTGGCGGATGGTATAGTTATACACTGATAGCACGAGTGCCCACCTTTGTATGCAGGCTGAGGCATTAGTATTTATCCCCTTGTTTTCAGCGAACAGGGATATGAGAGGCTTGTGATCGGTTTCCAGCTCAAATTTGAGGCCAAACAGGTACTGATGTATTTTCTTTACCCCGAACACACACGCTAATGCCTCTTTCTCAATCATGCTGTCGGCCCTCTCGGCCTTAGACAAGCTCCTGGAAGCATAGACGACAGGTTGCAACTTCCCCGCAACGTTAGCTTGTTGTAATACACACCCGACTCCATACGACGACGCATCACATGCTAGCACGAGTCTTTTACACGGGTTATACAATACAAGCAGCTTGTTGGAGCATAAAATGTTTCTGGCTTTCTCAAAAGCAATTACTTGTTTTTTGTCCCATACCCAGTTCTCACCTTTACGCAATAACACATGTAGGGGCTCGAAGAGGGTGCTTAACCCCGGTAGGAAGTTACCAAAATAGTTGAGGAGTCCCAGGAATGACCGCAGCTCCGTGACGTTTTGTGGCCTGGGCGCATTCCTGATAGCCTCTGACTTGGCATCTGTGGGCCGAATGCCGTCCACCGCGATCTTTCTCCCCAAAAACTCCACTTCTGTTGCCATGAAGACGCATTTCGACCTCTTCAGCCGCAGCCCTATGTGATCCAGTCGCTGGAGGACCTCCTCCAGGTTTTGTAGGTGCTCGTCGGGTCTCGACCCGTGACCAATATGTCGTCCTGAAGAACCACTGTGCGTGGTACCGACTTGAGTAGGCTCTCCATGTTTCTCTGGAAGATCGCTGCAGCCGACCAAATTCCAAATGGGCATCTGTTGTAGATGAACAGTCTCTTGTGTGTGTTGATGCAGGTGAAGCTCTTTGAAGACTCCTCCAGCTCCTGCATCATGTAGACCGAAGTCAGGTCGAGCTTGGTGAACGTCTTGCCTCCTGCCAGCGTCGCAAATAGGTCGTCTGCCTTAGGTAGCGGGTATTGGTCCTGTAGCGAGAAACGATTCATAGTTACTTTATAATCGCCGCAAATCCTGACCGTGACATCACTTTTGAGTACTGGAACAATCGGGCTGGCCCACTCGCTGAATTCCAATGGGGACTTGATGCCCTCGCGTTGCAGCCTGTCCAGCTCGATTTCCACTCTCTCCCTCGTCATGTAAGGTACCGCTTGCGCCTTGTGGTGAATGGGTCGTGCCTCTGGGACCAAGTGGATCCGCACCTTCACTCCGGAAAAGTTTCCAATGCCTGGCTCAAAAAGGAAAGGAAATTTGTTAAGAACCTGGGTACATGAGGCCTCATCGACATGTGATAGCACTCGGATGTCATCCCAGTTCCAGCGGATTTTGCCCAACAAGCTCCTTCCAAGCAGTGTGGGGCCATCGCCCGGGACAATCCAGAGTGGCAGTTCGTGCACCGTGCCCTCATAGGTGACCTTGACCATGGCGCTGCCCAGGACAGGGATAAGCTGTTTGGTGTACGTTCTCAGTTTCCTGTGGATGGGGCTCAGGGCTGGTCTGAATGCCTTGTTGCACCACATCTCTCAAACATCTTTTTACTCAGGATGGATTGGCTAGTGCCAGTGTCCAGTTCCATGGCTACGGGTAAGCCATTCAATTTTACGTTTAGCATTATAGGTGGACATTTCGTCGAAAATGTGTACACCCAGTGTACTTCAGCATCTGCCTCCTCTCTTTGAGGCTCGAAATTGCTTTGGTCCACCATGGACCGATCTTCCTCTGCCATGTGGTGGTTAGCAGGTTTTGCAAGTAATATTTTCATAATTGCAATATTACAAATGTTGTAAAATATTTGCAACGTAAGATCACCATGAGATCTTAAAACACGTACATCCTGGGGGGAAATTTGCCTGGGCCCGTTCAAATTCAACGTAATTAGCACGCGCCCAAACTGGGTGTCTCAAAATTTGTTCTCAATAACATTTTCTGCCAAACTTCTAGTGCCTGTTGTGCCTCCACAGGCAGCTCGTGTATTTACTTTGAAGCATATCGGGGCGCTTGCCTTGTTGGAATCGACCCAAAGGTTGTCCCGGGAAGGGGGAGGTTGAAGCAGGCAATAGTGAGGGCGAGGGTGCAATTACGATGACTGTGGAGTTGGGGAGCACTCCTGCTCGTTGCTGCCCAATTTCTGTGAGGTGACTCAAAACAGCCTCCCTCATTTTCATATTTAAGGAACCTAATGCCTGTTTTAAGTGGTCGCCAGGATTGCATGAGAAATGGCCTGACCCAATTTAGTTGGTCCCTGAAATTGGGCTTTGTTGTGCTTGCTTTACGACTGTAAAATGGGCAAAATGAGTTCTAATTTCCAACCTCAAAGTACTGCGGATGCTAGAAATCTGAAATCTGATGAAAGGTCATTGGCCTGAAACGTTAACTTTGTTTCTTTCTCTGCAGATGCTGTCTGACCTGCTGACTATTTCCAGCCTTTTCTATTTTTATTTCTAATTTCCAACTCTCTGATTTACAAAATGAAAAATACAAACAATGAATTAAAGACGTGTCAGATTAAAATTAAATTAATAAATTGTGCTTTGGCCTTACAGAATAGGACATCATCAAAAGTTATGTGAATGTCATAGTGGAGGTGATGCACGACAGTGGGCATCATCATAATCGGCTGTCCCTCGGAATCGAGGCAGACTTGCTTCCACTCTTAAAATGAGTCCTTGGGTGGCTGAACAGTCCAATATGAGAGCCACAGTCCCTGTCACAGGTGGGACAGGCAGTCGTTGAGGGAAAGGGAGGGTGGGACAGATTTGCCGCATGCTCTTTTCGCTGCCTGTGCTTGATTTCTGCATGCTCTCTGTTATGTCTCAAATAAAGCAATGTGACTGAGTGCTGTAGATTTGAGTAAGTGTGACCTTAGTCTCTTTATTCTGACTCCAGAGTGCCGGTACAGCATGGGAGGCCTGCTTATATGCAGTGCCACCAAGGGATGCTGGGATCCCTTGGGACTCCAACAGATGCGTCCTCTGGTGGTGGTAGAATGCTGGTTACATAACATCACTCCCCCCCCCCCCCCCAAAGTCAATAGTACACTTATTTACAGGGTGAGACGATTTGGGGCTTTCCGCTCGCTAGTCAATGGTCTCAGTACAAACACAGGTGCAGGTGAGTTGGTTGGGCCTTCGCTGGGCTGCTGCACAGCTGGCTTTGCTGGGCTGTTGGGGATGATGAGTTCAGCTTCGTGGTCAACTGTGATGTCGGTTGCCACTTGTGTGTGTATCAGAGGGTCGAAGCTCTTCAGGTTGCTCGTGGCTATCTGTGAATTGCAGTTTGGTTTGGTCCAAATGCTTTCTTCAAGTTAGTCCATGTGTAAGTTTGACCTCAAACACCCTACTCTCTTCTTTGGCTACGACAGTGCCAGCAAGCCATTTGGGACCATGGCCATAGTTGAGTACAAATACACGGCCATTGACTTCAATATCGCGTGACAAATTTGCCCGATCATGATACATGCTTTGTTGATGCCGCCTACTCTCGACATGATCATGGAGATCAGGGTGGACGAGAGAGACCCTTGTATTAAGTGCCCTTTTCATGAGCAGTTCGGCAGGGGGAACCCCGGTGAGCCAGTGGGGTGTTGTGCGGTAGCTGAACAGGACTCAAGACAGGCGGGTTTGCAGGGAGCCTTCCGACACGCGTTTCAAGCTTTGCTTGATGGTTTGGACTGACCGTTCTGCCTGGCCGTTAGATGTGGGCTTGAACGGGGCAGATGTGACGTGCTTGATCCCATTGCGGGTCATGAATTCCTTGAATTCAGCGCTGGTGAAGCACGGCCCATCAGGCAGGCCGTGCGTGGCAAACATTGCTTGTAGGCTTTCGATGGTGGCAGTGGACATGCGTACAGACATTATTACACAATCAATCCATTTTGAATAAGAATCCACAACAACCGAAAACATTTTGCCTAGAAACGGGCCAGCGAAGTCAATGTGGATCCTAGACCACGGTTTGGAGGGCCATGAACACAAACTTAGCAGTGCCTCCCTGGGCGCATTGCTCAGTTGAGAGCAAGTGTTGCATTTGCGCATGCAGGACTCCAAATCTGAGTCGATGCCCGGCCACCATACATGGGATCTAGATATAGCTTTCATCATTACTATACCTGGGTGGGTACTGTGTAGGTCGCATATGAACATTTCCCTGCCTTTCTTAGGCAAAACCACTGATTACACCACAAATCCGCCTGAATGGACATTTCGACTTTGTGCTGATGGAACGGCTTGATCTCTTCATACATCTCCGCTGGGACGCTGGACCAGCTCCCATGGAGGACACAGTTTTTTACAAGGGACAGTGAAGGATCCTGGCTGGTCCAGGTCCAGATCTGGCGGGTCATAACGGGTGACTTTTCATTTTCAAATACATCCATCACCAACAGCAAGTCTGCAGGCTGTACCATTTCCACCCCGGTGCCTGGCCTGTGGCGAATTACATAGTTATATGTAGACAGCGTGAGCACCCATCTTTGGATGCGAGCAGAGGCATTGGTATTAATACCTTTGCTCTCTAAGAATAGCGATATGAGCGGCTTATGGTCAGTTTCTAACTCGAACTTAAGTCCAAACAGATACTGGTGCATTTTTATCACCCCGTAAACGCATGCCTGAGCTTCTTTTTCAATCATGCTGTAGGCCCTTTCGGCCTTGGACAAACTCCTGGACGCATAAGTGATCGGTTGCAATGTTCCTGATTCATTTGCTTGTTGTAACATCCGACCCCGTACGAAGATGCATCACAAGCTAGCACTAAACGTTTACATGGGTTATACAGAACAAGCAGTTTGTTGGAACATAACAGATTTCTGGCTTTCTCAAAAGCAGTCTCTTGTGATTTCCCCCATACCCAGTCATCTCCCTTACGTAGCAACACATGTAGAGGTTCTAGCAAGGTGCTTAAACCAGGTAGGAAATTACCAAAATAATTGAGGAGTCCCATGAACGACCGCAGCTCCGTCACATTCTGTGGTCTCGGCGCATTTTTGATGGCCTCCATCTTGGCGTCGGTGGGTCTGATGCCGTCTGCCGCGACTCTTCTCCCTAAGAACTCGACCTCTGGCGCCAGGAAAACACACTTTGAGCGTTTCAACCTGAGTCCCACACGATCTAGCCGACTTAGAACTTCTTCCAGGTTCTGCAAGTGTTCGATGGTGTCCCGACCTGTGATCAATATGTCGTCCTGGAAAACTACGGTGCGCGGAACCGATTTTAACAGACTCTCCATATTCCTTTGAAAAATAGCCACGGCCGATCAAATCCCAAACGGGCATCTATTGTAGATGAACAGACCTTTGTGCGTGTTGATGCAGGTGTGGCCTTTCGAAGATTCCGTCAGCTCCTGCGTCATGTAGGCCCAGGTCAGGTCCAACTTGGTGAATGCTTTCCTCCTGCCAGCGTCGCAAATAGGTCGTCTGCCTTGGGTGGCGGGTACTGGTCCTGCAGCGAAAAAAGGTTAATCGTTACTTTATAGACCCCACAAATTCTGACCTTGAGAACCGGAACAATCGGACTGGCCCACTCATTGAACTCAACCGGCACGATGATGCTCTCTCATTGCAGCCTGTCCAGCTCGATCTCCACTTTCTCTTGCATCATGTATGGCACCGCACGTGCCTTGTGGTGGATGGGTCATGCACCGGAAACCAAGTGGATCTGCACCTTCACCCCCGAAAAATTTCCGATGCCTGGCTCAAACAACGACGGGAACTTGCTCAAAACCTGGGCACATGAGGCGTCGTCGATGGACGAAAGCGCTTGTATGTTGTCCCAGTTCCAGCGGATTTTTCCCAGCCAGCTTCTGCTGAACAGTATGGAGCCTTCTCCTGGTACAATTCATAGTGGTAGTTCGTGCACCGCTCAACATAGGAGACTTTTACTGCTGCACTGCCAATTACAGGGATCAGCTCTTTGGTGTAAGTTCTCAGCTTGGGCCTTTGTGCCTTGTTGCACCACAGCTTCTCGAAAGCCTTTTTGCTCATGATAGACTGACTCGCACCCGTGTCCAATTCCATGGATACTGGAATTCCGTTCAGTTCAATTTTTAACATGATCAGTGAAGGTGTGTACCCCGTACACTTCTGCCTCCTCGGTTCGAGTCTCTAGTTCAGTTTGATCCACCATGGATCGGTCTTCCTCTGCAACGTGGTGGTTTGCAGGGTTTGCAGCTCGTCTGCACATTCGCTGGAGGTGTCCCATTGTTCCACAGCCTTTGCACGCGTAGTGTTTGAAGCGGCATTGATGGGCTTGATGATCACCTCTGCAGCGCCAACAAGGTGTTAACTGCCTTGCATTCACACTTGATGGCGGACTCTGAGTCATCTGAGGTCGTGCAGCTGCAGGCGTGTACGTTCTGCCGTATGCATTCCTGCCTGAAAACGACATTACTTTGTGGACAGTACTTGCCGATGCATCTTTATGCTGCAAAAGTTGTTTGGTGTTATTGCTGGTGGACATAAATGCTTGGGCTATCGTTATAGCTTTGCTCAGGTTTGGTGTTTCAATAGTCAATAGTTTGTGAAGGATAACCTCATGGTCAATGCCAAGCACAAAAAGTCTCTTAGCATTTGCTCCATTAATCCACCGAATTTGCAATGTCCTGCATGACGCCTTAGTTCGGCGACGTAGCTCGCCACTTCCTGGCCTTCAGACCATTGACATGCATAAAATCAATACCTTGCCATCAGAACATTTTCCTTTGGGTTTAGGTGCTTCCGGACTAGCGTACACAGTTCTTCCTATGATTTGGTTGTTGGTTTCATTGGAGCAAGAAGATTCTTCATGAGGCCATAGGTTGTTGCCCCACAGACGGTGAGGAGGATCGCCCTTCGTTTGGCAGCGTTCTCATTCCCTTCCAGCTCGTTGGCCATGAAGTATTGGTCGAGTAACTCCAGGAAGGCTTCCCAATTGTCACCTTCTGAGAATTTCTCCAAGATACCAACAGTTCTCTGCATTTTCGCGTGATGGTTCATTATCTATTACTCGCGCCAGTTGTTATGTCTCAAATAAAGCAATGTGACTGAATACTGTAGACTTGAGTAAGTGTGACCTTAGTCCCTTTATTCTGACTCCAGAGTGCCGGCACAGCATGGGAGGCCTGCTTATATGCAGTGCTCCCAAGGGATGTTGGGATCCCTTGGGACTCCAGCAGATGCGCCCTCTTGTGGCGGTAGAATGCTGGTTACAAGGTGTTGCATCCATAACACTCTTGGCGATGAGACTTGAGGTGCTCAGCGCCCTTCCGATGAACTTCCTCCACTTAGGGCGGTCTTTGGACAGGGACTCCCAGGTGTCGGTGGGGCTGTTGCACTTTATCAGGCAGGCTTTGAGGGTGTCCTTGTAAAGTTTCCTCTGCCCACCTTTGGCTTGTTTTCCATGAAGGAATTCCGAGTAGAGCGCTTGCTTTGGGAATCTCGTGTCTGGCATGCGGACAATGTTGCCTGCCCAGCGGAGCTGACCAAGTGTGGTCAGAGCTTCAATGCTGAGGATGTTGGCCTGGTCGCGGACGCTGATGTTGTTGCGTCTGTCCTCCCAGGGGATTTGTAGGATCTTGCAGAGGCATTGTTGGTGGTATTTCTCCAGCGACTTCCAGACATCTGCAGGAGAACATGATTGTAAGGTCTGGCTCGGACAACAGACTGAATGATAATGGAATTATTATTTCCTGATTCAAGCTCCAGTGGATTTTTATATTATGTATTTTTATTTTATTTTTGTTTAATATGGTTTAGTATCTTTTCCAATTAAATTAGCATATTAAAAGAATACATTTTCAGATATTATGTGCAAGCTGGATCAAACTATTTTGATGTGCTGAGCAACACTATTTTATTGCATTTCAGCTGAATTTGATAAAGTTATTCTTGAGGTGAAGCTTACAAATTAGAGCACCCAGTAGAGAGCCTTATGCAGTAATTTAATGGATGGAAAATCATGCAGAGCATGACCAATGCAGCTGTATTCCAAATATTGCAACTCTCGATTATCTGTACACGGATCCAACGGGAAACCGTTGTAACAGGATTTAAAAGACTGCTCCAAATAATTTGGAAAAATAGCCTTCCAAACACTGTGCTCATTTGTATTTGCTCATTCTCTCTCTCACACTCACTCATTCTCTCTCTCACACACTCTCTCTCTCAGTCACCATAAAAATCACCCTCCTCTGCCCTTGCTTTGCTGTGTGTGTGTGCGCCGCTGCAGGCTCGAGGAGCCAAATGGCCTGCTCCTGCACCTAATTTCTATGCAGCCGCTGTCTCTTGCGGCCGCAGTTGACGTTGGGAAGGGGGGCAGTGCCGACATCGGGTTCCAGGCACAGAACCTGTACAAGCATGCTGGTAATGTCCATCTTTTGTTACTGTTTGTAGCTGATTGTATTGATTCATTCAAGTTTCAACTTATAAATGTAAACTTGCCCTAACGATTGTATTTATTCATTAAAGTTTTAACTTTAAAATGTAGACTCACCCTAATGGAAAAATAATTTACCCGCAATAGCCCAATCCCCGAGGGACCCGGATAATCGAGAGTTGCCATCCTGCAAAGAAAAGAAAGAAAGACTTGCATTTATATAGCGCTTTTCATGACCACCGGACCTCGCAAAGCGCATTACAGCCAAGTTCTGTTGCTGGAGTACTAATTCATAAAATCTACCCCTTCTATTGCATATATTATGGTGATTTTATGAAATTGACAATTTTACAAATTGAATAGACTGTGTTCTAAACTAAGCAGCTATATTTACCATTTGATTCATTTCTAATGTGAAAAATAATTAATTAGTTAGCAAAATGGGCAGTTTACTGAACTGTGTATGACATGGCTTCACACTGGAAGCTTCACAAGAATTACAGCATTATTTTACAAATAATTTCTCACAACTTGATAGGAGAATCTATTTGTAATAATAAATAATAAAACTATTACAGTATTTTTCAGTACTATGAAAAAATAGAATCTGAAAAATAGTGTTTATTTATATTTTGTTGCATGTTAGCCTTTGATTGTTTTTCAAAAAGCTCCTAAAATACAATTCTAGGGCTCCAGAAATTCGTTTTTGATCATAGCGGCATTTTTTCGGCATTTTTCATCAAAAATACCGCTAATCACACTGTCATTTTTTAAAGGCCTAAGTTTCATCACAAAATGTGCCCAACAGTAAAAATCGGCGTTGCACGAGGATTTGCGGCGGAAACCGCAGTCCTCGCCAACTTTAGTCCGAGGCTGATTACCGCTGTGAGAGAGGCCATGGGAAGGGGAAAAACACACAAAAAAAGCAAAAAATAAAAAATAAAAAAATCACAAAACATTCACAAGACACTTCACTATTGAATCGTTGAAAAAGAATTAAAAAATAAAAACTTTAACTTACCTTTTTTGCAGGTCTTCATACTTACCGCTGTTCTTGGGGCTGCAGTGCAGGTTTTTCTCAGGCATTTTTTTTCGCCCAGAATACGGGTGTGCCAAAAGTCCAAACTACAGTGATAACGGTATTTCCAGCCTTGCATGCTGGTGGTCTGCTTTTCAGCGGTATTTCAAAACCGCCGGCACAAGACTTCGGTGAAACTAGCGGATCACCGTTTTTCGGCAAAAACGGCAAAATATCGCCGAGAGAACGGGCACAAGGTTGGTGAATTTCCAGCTCCTAGTGTTTTATCTGAAACAATAACTTTGAATATGTACAATAAATTTTCATAAAGCTTATTAATCTCGCTTTGTGAATGTATCAGTAGGGTTATATATGTGTTTGATTGAGATGTAACAAACTTACCAGGGAACATTATACCTGAATCAGGGTTTCTATCGTACAGCTAAAAATAATCAATTGGAAAATCTTTGCGCGGCAACCTCTTCAATCATTCATTCAGTGATTCAATCTTAAAAAAAACACATATAACAACAGCCTACATTTTACAGATGTGATTAGATTTCTAAAATGTGCTGTCTATAGCTGAAATTCAGCAGTTGGTTGAATATATTTCATGTGCTGAGGATTAAAAATCAAATAATTGCACAACCTGTTTAAAGCAGGATTTCCATATCCTATTCAAATAACTAATTGGCACAACTTTGTAGCGCAGCCTACAGAACTTCAGCGTAATCAAAAGTGACACTTAACTATTGTAAAAGATATATGCTCTCTTGAGCATCCCTGATTATAATTGCTCAACCATTGGTGGCTGTGCCTTCTGTTGCCTGGGCCCTAAGCTCTAGAATTCCCTCCCTAAACCTCTCTGCCTCTCTTTCCTCCTTCAAGATGCTCCTTAAAACATACCTCTTTCACCTGCCCTAATTTTTCCTTATGTGGCTCGGTGTCAAAATTTAAAAAAATCTCATAATACTCTTGTGAAGCACCTTAGGATGTTTTACTACATTAAAGGTACTATATAAATACAAGTTGTTGTTGTTGTATACAAGTACGAGGTAAAACTTCTAAAATTAGCTGCTGTGCTTACACAAAATTTGGTTGTGGATTGACAGAATTTAGCAAACTAAATCTAATCACTGGGTAATATGGTATGCTTGAATCGTTATTTTGTATTTAAATGAGTACTTTAGAGAAGTATTTTAAATTCTAAATTTTGTGGCCCAACGGTCATCATCATTCCATATAGAATGTTTGTTTGCCACATATATTGTACACACTCTCTGCCTGTAAGAATTCACCCTCTGGCCTACCAACATAGCACTGATAAGCTTCCCAATTCTTCTCCAGCTATCAGGGCATTGGCTTTCAAAGTTGTCTGGAGTTGAATGGGAACAATTCCATGAGGCGTACTAATAAGACTGGTTTCCATCAACCTTTCATAAAAAATGGACTAGAAACTTAATTGCCTGAAAGCAACTTCAAGCCAATTACACTCTCGTTCAGGCCACACTCTACTTGCTTCTCATAACTCACTATCTCTCACTTGGATAATCTATTTAAACTCAGTTGAAACAGCATTGTCAACACAATCAGCCAATTCAAACACCGATACTACATGAACATAGCCAAGCAATCAAAATTACACTCAGCCACTAGTACTTTCACACCTAACTAATAACTAACTTGCCAGTCAACACAGTCAGAAGTTGCAAAAACAACCGCCAGTCCTTTAATGACTAACTAATCAATAAATGTAATTTAATACTCCAGTTAGGTCAAACACTACTCAATCAGCTGCTTTCTCACTGCTGACTTCTCATACTGTAAACATTTTTGATTTGGGCTATTTTTGTTTTTTTTGCAGAAATTCATGGCTGAAATGGGGATTTTGTAGTTTGTTTTAGTTTCTAACCATATTATCTTTTGATTAATTTACAACTCTTTTATAAAATTGTGTTGTGTATATTATTTCAAGTTGATCTTCCATTTGTACCTTTAAGGCTTATTTGTTGAAGAGGGATTTATTTTATTCTCTGTCTGCATGTGTATCTATGAATATCTTGTTGTCTCAATAATTCAAGACAGTTGTTTCATGGAAAAATCTGACATTTGTGCATTGAAAAAAATAAACCATATGATTTAGATTTAATTTGAAAACAATTTTCTTTTCCCAAACACTTTTCGTGAAGGCAGTTCCTTTTAATTTACATACTTCATAAACCTTAAAATACATTCCGTACTGTTTAAAATTTCCTTTTTTTCCCCTGAACCATCACTTAGTAACTATTCGGTGCCATGGCAGTTTAAACTGTTGGCTCCTTACCATATTTGATAAATGCCTTCCTTTCATCTACCAATGAGTTCCTCTTGAAAATAGGCTACCTGTAAAGCATTAGTACATCTAACTATACGCTGTTAATATTTTAAGTGTGATTTTCAAAAATCGCCGTGTAAGTATCATGTGACAAACTGTACAGTGACATTTTATATAGTATATATATATATATATGTGTATATTATTCTTTAGTCCCTTCTCTGTACCCTAGCCACTGATTCCATTTCCTTCTCCAGCCACCGTCTTTGGTTAAACCAGACTGTTTGCTAGTTCAGCATCTTATTTGACCCCGAGCTGAGCTTCCAAGTCAGTGGGCTAGATTTTCCATTTTTTTGCATGCATAACGCCCATTTAACGTCCATTTTACTGCTGAAATGAGGTATAACGCCCAGATATCGCCCATTTTGCCACAAAATGGAAACTGATGCCCATTTTTCAGATACTTATTGCTGAGCATTACTTTCCCGATGTAAATAACGCCGGGAAAAAATAATACCGCCCGCCCACTTTTTTTGGACGAACAACGCCCATAATATCACCCAGCGTTACTTAACACACATAATTAATGCCGAGATTCAATAATATCGACCGCCCATTTTTTTTTGTCGTAAAGATCACATTTACCGAAACTAACACCCAGGATGTTATATATGTAGACTTGTATTTACTCTGTACAACCACCAGAGGGCTCATTCCCCAGAGTCCCAAGGGGTCCTATAATCCCTTGGGAGCACAGGTATCTAAGAAGACTTCATAGGTTGGAGAGGCACTCTGGAGACCTGCAATAAAAGACTAAGGTCACACTTTACTTTGAGCTCACAGTGTTCAGTCTGACTCTTTCTCCATACACAACAACTGGCGATGAGATACATATAGCGAACCCAAAGATGCAGAGAACAGTGGGAATCCTGGAGAAATTTTCAGAGATTTTGTGGAGCGACTCGACCAATACTTCGTGGCCAACGAGCTAGATGCGGAAGAGAGTGCTGCCAAACGTAGAGCGATCCTCCTCACCGTCTGTGGGGCACCAACGTATGGCCTCATGAAGAATCTGCTCACTCCAGCGAAACCCACGGAGAAATCGTACGACGATTTGTACACACTGATCCGAGAGCATTTGAACCCGAAGGAAAGTGTTCTGATGGCGAGGTACCGGTTCTACACCTACAAAAGGTCTGAAGGCCAGGAAGTGGCAAGTTATGTCGCCGAGCTGAGACGACTTGCAGGACATTGCAAGTTTGAAGGACATTTGGAGCACATGCTCAGAGACTTTTTTGAACTTGGCATTGGCCACGAAACCATACGTCGCAAGCTTTTGACTGTAGAGACCCCAACCTTGAGTAAGGCCATAGCGATAGCCCAGGCGTTCATTGCCACCAGTGACAATACTAAGCAAATCTCTCAGCACACAAGTGCTTCTACAAGTACTATGAACAAAGTGATGTTGTTTTCGAATCGTAACGTACAGGGCAGGTCACACATACCTGCAGCTACACGTCCGCCGATGTCTCAGAGTCCACCATCAAGGGTGATGAATGCAAGGCCATTAACACCTTGTTGGGGTTCTGGGGGTGATCATCGTTTCCATTCATGCTGATTCAAAGAGTACGTTTGCAAGGGCTGTGGAACAATGGGACACCTCCAACGAGTGTGCAGGCGAGCTGATAAGTCTGTTAAACCTGCAAACCACCATGTTGCAGAGGAGGACAGATCCATGGAGGATCACTACGAACCAGAGCTTCAGATAGAGGAGACAGAGGCACATAAGGTGCACACATTCACCACAAATTGTCCCCCGATAATGCTGAATGTTGAACTAAATGGGCTCCCGGTGTCAATGGAGCTGGACATGGGCGCGAGCCAGTCCATCATGAGCAAAAAGACTTTCGAAAGGTTGTGGTGCAACAAGGCCTCAAAGCCAGTCTTAACTCCAGTTCACATGAGACTAAGAACTTACATTGTAGTTACAAACATGACATTTAGTGTAACACCACTGTATTACTGTATACACTCAACATAGATGCACACCTTGACCACAGGGGGTGAACTTGCGGGAGACACTCCTTACCTGATCACACAGGTATATAAAGGGAGGTCCCACGCAGGGTCATCACTTCTGGAGTCCTGTAATAAAGAGCTAAGGTCACAGAGTGGCCTTGTCCCTGGAATGTGCCTCGTGTGGTTTCATGCTGTAGAGTAAGGACTTTACACTAAAGAACAGATTCCTGTAATTGGCAGTGCTACCGTAAAGGTCTCCTACGACGGAACGGTGCACAAGCTACCACTCTGGGTGGTACCGGGCAATGGTCCCACGCTACTCGGCAGGAGCTGGCTGGGAAAGATACGCTGGAACTGAGACGCCGTACGAGCGCTATCACCCGCTGACGACACTTCGTGTGCCCAGGTTTTAAACAAATTTCCTTTGCTGTTCGAACAAGGCATCGGGAAATTCCAAGGAGCAAAAGTGCAGATACACCTAATTCCGGCGGTGCGACCTATCCATCACAAGGCGAGAGCAGTACCGTACATGATGAGAGAAAGGATAGAGATCGAGCTAGACCGGCTGCAACGAGAGGGCATCATTTCACCGATCGAGTTCAGCGAGTGGGCCAGTCCTATTGTCCCAGTCCTCAAGGGAGATTGCACCGTCAGAATCTGTGGCGATTACAAAGTAACTAGCAATCGTTTCTCCCTGCAGAACCAATACTCACTACCAAAAGCCGATGACCTATTTGCAATGCTGGTGGGAGGAAAGACATTCACGAAGCTGGATCTGACTTCAGCCTACATGACGCAGGAACTGGAGGAATCATCGAAGGCCCTCACCTGCATCAACACGCACAAAGGTTTTTTTGTTTATAACAGATGCCCGTTTGGAATCCGATCAGTGGCGACGATATTCCAGAGAAACATGGAAAGTTTACTGAAGTTGGTCCCGCACACCATGGTCTTCCAGGATGACATCTTGGTCACAGGTCGGAACACAGTCGAGCACCTGCAGAACCTGGAGGAGGTTCTTAGTCGACTCAGCCGCGTGGGGCTCAGGTTAAAACGCTCGAAATGCGTTTTCCTGGCGCCTGAAGTGGAGTTCTGGGAAGGAGGATTGCGGCGAACGGCATCAGGCCCACCAACGTGAAGACGGAGGCAATCGAGAATGCACCAAGGCCACAGAACGTGACAGAACTGTGGTCGTTTCTGGGACTCTTGAACTACTTTGGTAACTTCTTACCGGGTCTCAGCACACTGCTAGAACCACTCCATGTCTTACAACGAAAAGGGGGTGAATGTGTTTGAGGCAAAAGCCAAGAAAATGCCTTTGTAAAAGCGAGAAAATTGTTATGCTCAAACAAATTGCTTGTGTTGTATGATCCATGTAAGCGTTTGGTACTAGCATGTGATGCGTCATCATATGGTGTCGGGTGTGTATTGCAACAAGCTGATGATTTCGGGAAACTGCAACCGGTTGCTTATGCATCCAGGAGTCTGTCTAAGGCCGAGATAGCCGACAGCATGATTGAAAAAGAAGCATTAGCGTGTGTCTATGATGTAAAGAAAATGCATCAATACCTGTTTGGGCTAAAATTCTAATTGGAAATTGACCATAGGCCACTTATATCCCTGTTTTCCAAGAGTAAAGGGATAAATACCAATGCATCGGCCCGCATCCAGAGATGGGCGCTCACCTTGTCCCCATACAACTACGCCATCCGCCACAGGTCAGGCACAGAAAACTGCGTCGATGCTCTCAGTCGGCTGCCATTGCCCACCACGGGGGTGGAAATGGTGCAGCCCGCAGATCTAGCCATGGTTATTTGAGAGTGAGCAATCACCCGTCACTGCCCGGCAGATCAGAACCTGGACAAGCCAGGACCCCGTATTATCTCTAGTCAAAAGCTGTGTGCTTCACTGGAGCTGGTCCAGTGTCCCACTGGAAATGCAAGAAGAAATAAAGCCGTTCCAGCGGTGCAAAGATGAAATGTCTACACAGGCAGACTGCCTTCCGTGGGGCAATCGAGTAGTGGTCCCCAAGAAGGGCAGAGACACCTTCATCAATGACCTCCACAGTACCCATCCAGGCATCGTAATGATGAAAGCGATAGCCAAATCCCACGTGTGGTGGCCTGGTATTGATGCGGACTTAGAGTCCTGCGTACACAGATGTAATACATGCTCGCAGTTAAGCAATGTACCCAGGTAGGTGCCGCTAAATTTATGGTCTTGGCCCTCCAAACCATGGTCTAGGGTACACATCGACTATGCAGGCCCATTCTTGGGTAAAATATTCCTTGTGGTTGTAGACGCGTACTCCAAGTTGATTGAATGTGAGATAATGTCGGCTAGCACATCCGCTGCCACCACTGAAAGCTTGCGGGCCATATTTGCCACACACGGCTTACCTGATGTCCTGGTGAGCAACAACGGGCCGTGTTTTACCAGTGCTGAGTTCAAAGAATTCATGACCCGTAACGGAATCAAACATGTCACATCTGCCCTGTTTAAACCAGCGTCCAATGGTCAGGCAGAGAGAGCAGTGCAAACCATCAAGCAAGGCTTGAAGAGGGTAATCGAAGGCTCACTGCAGACTCGCCTATCCCGAGTCCTGCTTAGCTACTGCACGAGACCCCACTCGCTCACTGGGATCCTACCTGATGAACTGTTCATAAAACGAGCACTCAAGACAAGGCTCTCGTTAGTTCACCCTGATCTACATGAACAGGTAGAGAGCAGGTGGCTTCAACAAAGTACATACCATGATAACGCAAATGTGTCACGCGAGATTGAAGTCAATGATCCTGTATTTGTATTAAATTATGGACAAGGTCCCAAGTGGCTTCCCGGCACTGTCATGGCCAAAGAGGGGAGCAGGGTGTTTCGGGTCAAACTTTCAAATGGACTCATTCACTGGAAACTCTTGGACCAAATCAAACTCAGATTCACGGACTACCCTGAGCAACCCAACTTGGACCCTACCTTTTTTGATCCCCGAACACACACACCAGTGGCAACCGACACCGCGGTTGGCCACGAAGCAGAACCCATCACCTACAGCAGCCCAGCAGGACTCACCACACCAGGCAGCCCAGCAAGGCCAGCTGCACAGCAGCCCAGTGAGGGCTCAACAAATGATTCAACAACGCCAGCTTTCACACCGAGATGATCAACCAGGGCAAGAAGGGCCCCAGATCGACTCACATTGTAAATAGTTACACTATTGACTTTGTGGGGGAATGTTGTTATATATGTGGACTTGTATTTACTCTGTACAGCCACCAGAGGGCTCATTTCCCGGTGTCCCAAGGGATCCCATAATCCCTTGGGAGCATAGGTATTTAAGAAGGCTTCACAGGTTGGAGAGGCACTGTGGAGACCTGCAATAAAAGACTAAGGTCACACTTTAATTTGAGCTCACAGTGTTCAGTCTGACTCTTTCTCCATACACAACACAGGAGATCGCCCAGCATCACTTTTACCACCTCGCACACATCTCGCCTACAATATCGCTCGCCCAAAACACCGCTCTGAAAAAGTGGAACTGTTCTGAACGAATCACGGCGGTGTGGGCGCCATTTTTCAAATCACAGGTCGCTTGATTCAAATGGCTGCTTCAACTTCGGAGAAGTTTGGATTGACTTTGGAGTTCTTCTCAAGTGAAGTGACCATCTCAACAGAAATCTTTTCAGACTCTGGACGATTGGGGTTTACTGTAGGTGTATTTTAGTCTGAAAATTATTGCTTCTGATCAACCGCTATTATACTTTCATTGGAATGGGGCCAGCCATTTCTCAGCCTGCATCGATTAATACGCAGATGCTGCAGAGTGCAAATGGCACAACGTCTAATGCACATCATTATGTGCCCAATCTAAGATGTGCCAGAATGGGGAGGAGGTCCAGACCATACATACCCCAAACTTACAGGGAGAAGAGGTATTAACTTGACGTGTCCGAGCACACCTGCCTTCGGAGACTGCGTTTCCACAAGGTGGTGATCAATGAAATATGTGAGCTCATCAGGCCACATATGCAGCCTGCCATCAGGACATCAGTGCAGGTCGAGGACAAGGTCACCACGGCACTGTCTTTCTACGCGTCCAGTTCCTTTCAGGCTTTCGCGGTCGAGATTTCCCCTCAACATGCCACACATCGCTGCATTAAACAGGTCACGGAGGCCCTGTACACGAGAAGGATGGACTTTATCAGCTTCCCCATGACCACAGAGGCTCAGACTGACAGGGCTGGAACATTCTACTGCATTGCTAAGTTCCCCAGGGTGCAGGGAGCAATACAGTGCACTCACATTGCCATGTGGTCACCTTCTCAGGACCCAGAGCTTTTTCGTAACAGAAAAGGATTTCACTCTCTGAAGGTCCAACTAGTTGTCGACCACAACCAGATAATAATGGCAGTGAATGCCAAATGTCTGGGCAGCTTCGATGAGGCTCACATCCTGCATGAGAGCGCTGTCTCTGACATGTTTAAGAGTCAGCCACAAGGACAATGCTGGATGCTTGGTGACAACTGATATGGCCCAGCCACCTGGCTGATGTCCCCCCTCCTGCATGACACCCACACCGAGGCCAAGAAGCGATACAACCAGAGCCACAGAGACACATGTAATGTGGTCCAGAAAACAATTACTGTGCTTAAGCAGCGCTTTGGATGCCTGGAGCACTCAGGAGGAGCGCTACAATACAACCCTGAGTAAGTAGCTAAATTTGTGGTCGTGAGCTCCATGCTGCACAACCTGGTTATCAGGAGGGGACAAGAATTACCAGAAGGGATTGATGGTCCACCTCAGGAGAGAGACGAGGGGCTGGACGCTGAGCTAGGGCCAGACAATCAGGCTGACTGTGCAACCATGCCTACGCCCCCCTCCAGACCACAGGAAAGAGCCCGTGGTGGCTACATAGCTGCAAGACTCTTACGTCAGGAGCTCATAACTGAACTATTTGCCTGAAAGAACGTTGCTGTGATTGACAACGCTGACACACTGCTGTGTGTGTGCAGCTCAGACATCAATGGTGGGCATCACCTTGGTGCCAGTTAAAGTTTAAGTTGATTCAAGTTAAGTTTTATTTAACCCTTTCATGTTAAGGAATCACCAGTGTGGAACGGTCCAGCTGTCTGAGACAATGCGCAACAAGGTTATGTTGAATAAAAAACATTTAATACGACCAATGGTCTGAAATCATAAGTATCATGGGCAAAAACACCCCACCCCCACCCCACTTTTTCGACCATTGACATCAATCAAATGGTCAACATCTCCAGCAACACAGAATACAACAACAAAGCAGGAGGGTGGTCCCCTCCCCCCATACATTACAACAAATTGCATACACCCAGATGGAGATATAACACAGCCATCACCTGTGGACATGCACCTCACTTTCCTTCCCCCCTCCCCTTCTTCTCCCCACCTCTACTCCTTCCCCTCCTCGCTCCATGCTGCCTGGATGAAGAGCACCTCAGGCGATGCCTCATTGGGGGGATGAAGGCAGAGGCAGTGGTTGCACGGGTATGGGAGCGGAAGGTGCCGAGGTAGGAACATTCTCGGATCCAGAAGCAGAATCTTGGTCCTGCCTCTCATCTGTCGTTGGCAGTGGTGGTGCAGAAACTAGGGGTGGAGTGCCGTGCTCCGGAACCACTGGGAGGCCTGTGCCAGCAGTGTTCCTGGCTATCGCCTCCAGGGCCTCCGTTATCCACGGAACGTACTCAGTCATGGTGGCCAGCTGTTGGGATATGCCCCTCAATGCATCGAAGATTTGGTCACCAATGTCTACAATTCTCCTGGACAACTGTACCATCTCTCTGCTCTCATGTGGCGCTCGTGGAAAAGATCTGCCACCTCCACAAAACCTCCACGGGGTAGGCGCCGTCCTGGGGACAAATGGGGTGCCCTGTGGCGAGGTACTTGGGCCCGGTACCTCCAGAGTGGAGGCGGGAATGGCTGGAGGAGCACTAGATGGCCTTGGGGTGGAATGGCTTTTGGAGTGTGGTGATACAGGTTCCTCGAAGTCTGCGCTCTCATCCGTAGAGAACAGACCCAGTGGATTGACCGGCGAGAATCGGAGCTCCTCAGCACCAGATGTAGGATCGTCCGGCGAGTCCAGCCCCGCGCCCCCAGCTTCTGACCTTTGTGGTCTTGCCTTCGGACGCGCTGCTGGCTGAGCTGCAAAACACAAATGAGGTTATTAGAGGAGAAGGGGGTGCTACGGTCACAAGGTGATTCCTGCACTACACACAGCATATGCACAACAAAAGCACCACTGCTATCAAAATCATCACAGACATCACATTTCATGACCATCAACACATTGTGCATTGCAATAATTTTCATTAGGCCAGCAGTATTTATAGGACAATTTTAGAAATATATGATTGTTCGGATATGAGTGGGTGTGGCATCTATTGACTTTACATCACGCAATGGTATAAACTTTACTCATGTGGTATCACTTCAGGGTCTGCAGATGCTTGCGTGGCCGTCCGGTGGTGTTTCCCCACGAGTACAAGCACCCGCTCCTCCATCTCAGTGATGTCGCTGGTGACTGGTGGCCCCCCACCCGTTCGCCTCTGCACAGACCTCATCGTTGAAAGCTTCTTCCGTAAAAGGTAATAGGACGACATTGCATGAGATCATTGCATTATATCATTGCTAGGTACTGTCACAGAGACTGATACAACACATAACCGACAGATGTAATCATGATTATTATGATAATTATCATTCTTTACCTAAAGACGTGCACCATGACCGCAGGCTTTGAGTACAACATTCCCGGTAAAAGTGAAAGACCTCACATCTGATGATAGTCACTCAAGGCTCTTACAAATCAAATTATATAAATATATAGGTACTTGTAAATAAATGTAATTCTTACTCTTGCGGATCCGACAAGGTCGTTCCATCGTTTGCGGCATTGGTTGCCCTCACGCTCCTCGTTGGTCACCAATGAGACCACCTCTGCTATCTCAGTCCATATCTTCTGGTATGCCTTTGGGGTGGGCTTCCCACGGTCTCCCTGTGTCAAAGCACCCCAGCGTAACTCGACTTCTTGTAGGAGGGTGGCATTTTCCTTGTCCGAGAACCTACTCGCTCTTTTGCGCCCTCCAATGTGCTCCTCTCCCAGCTCACTGCTCTCTCCAGTGTCAGTCTCCACAGCATGCTGTGATGCCTCCTCCTCTCCCTCCATTATATCGGCACCAAATTCGGGAAAATATCTGGCTGGTAACAGCTAATTTTTTTCTCACTTTTGCTCTAAAGCTCTAAACTCTCCCTCCTTCCTCCCAAAGCAGCCACACCACACCCAGACACACCTTCACTCCCTCTCAGCTCCCTCTCTCTGTCTCCTCTTGTCATAATGACCCTTGACCTCCTGAATCGTGGGAATGGAGCGTTACCATGCCGTTGCTAAGGACAGCGACACTTTATGGCACAAGGTCAGAGAGATTTAACGCTACCGCTCATTTCATATCGCTTGCGGGAATGCCCAATTTCAATAATGGAGACTAGGGGCTTTGAGAATGGGCGATAAGCCGACGATCTGAAAACCCATTTTTACTGCCCACATCGGAAATAATGCCCATTTTTGGGCGATCTTCACAAAAGTGTAAAATCTAGCCACATATCTTCACCATTAATAAGACTGCCTCTTTCCACCTCTATAATATCGCCACATCTTTCCCATCCTCAGTCCATCTGCTGCTGAAACCCCTCATCCATGCCTTTGTCACCTCCAGACTCGACTAGTCCAATGCTCTCCTGGCTGGTCCTCCCATCCTCTGCCCTCCATAAACTTTAGCTCATCCAAAACTTTGCTGCCCGTATCCCATCCGGCACCAAGTCCTGGTCCCATCAGCACTGTGCTTGTTGACCTACATTGGCTTCTGGTCCCCGATGCCTCAAATTTAAAATTCTCATCCTCGTGTTTATATCCCTGCATGGCCTCACCCCTCTCTATCCCCGTAACCTTCTCCAACTCTACAACCTTCTGAGAGCTCTTTGTTCCTTTGACTCTGGCCTCTTGTGCAACCTATACTCCCTTAGCCCCACCATTGCCAGCTGACTCGACAGCTATCTAGATGCTATGCTCTGCAATTTCTCCCTAAACCTCTTCACCACTACACCCCCTCTCCTCCTTAAGACCCACTTCTGGGCAAGCTTTTAATTACCCCTGCTAATATTTTCTTCTGTGGCTGGATGCCCATTTTTGTCTGATTATGCATCTATATGCTTTGGGATTTTATTCTACTTTAAATGCACTATATAAATACAAGTTGTTGTTGCACAGCAAATGAGAGGCTTTCTGCTTGGAGACAATGATCATCCACTGCACATTTGGCCTGTGATTCCTCTCAGAAATCCACAATTGGCTGCTGACTGCGCTACAGTCAGATCCATAGATCAACTAGAGCCCTCTGAGCAGACCATTGGAGTCGTCAAAGAACATTTCTGATGCATGGACACATCTGGGAAGAGGAGGAGGTGTTAGGGGTGATTGAGGAGTGGACCAGTATGTCTCAGAGAGACCGGTCCCTCCAGAATGCTGAAAGAGGAGGGGAGGGAAGGGGAAGATGTGTTTGGTGGTGAGATCACACTGGAGGTGGAAAAAATGGCAGAGGATCTGTTGAATGTGGAGGCTGGTGGGGTGAAAGGTGAGGACAAGGAGAGCCCTACCGTGTTTCTAGGAGGGACGGGAAGGGTTGAGTGCAGAAGTGCGGGAACTTGCTGACAAAGGTGGCGCTGTTGTTGTTTGGCGAACCAACCTCTACCTTGTGGAGGCTGAACGCTAACTCTCTGACACCTCCTCTGATACGTCCTTACTGCACAGTATAAATGCACACGAGGCCCATGCTTGAGAGAAGGTCAGTCTGTGACCTGTCCTTTATTCCTTAGCACTCAAGTGATGAAGGTGGGTGGAGCTCCCTTGTAGAGCGCCTGAGTTGGGGCTCCGGTTGTTGTGCGCTGGCCTGAGTGTCTGCTGTTTGCAGTGCCTCAGGCCTGTCTGGACTGCCCACAGTGACTGGGCTCTCCTCCCTTTGGTTCCTGTGTTCGGTCACCTGTGGTGGAGTGAACTCTATATCGTGTTCTTCCTCTGCTTCTTCTATGGGTTGCTGAACCTCCTTTTTGTTTGATCCACATGTTTGCGGCAGATTTGTCTATTGGTAAGTTTAACTACCAGAATCCTATTTCCCTCTTTGGCAACCACAGTGCCTGCGAGCCATTTGGGCCCTGTAGCGTAGTTGAGGACAAAAACAGGATCATTTACATCAATACATCGCGCCCTCGCATTCCTGTCATGGTAGTGATATTGTGACTGGCGCCTGCTCTCGACAATTTCTTTCATGGTGGGGTGTATAAGGGATAATCGGGTTTTGAGCGTCCTTTTCATTAGTAGCTCTGCGGGTGGAACCCCTGTGAGTGAGTGTGGTCGGGATCTATAGGCCAACAGGAGGTGTGATAAGTGGTTTGTAGGGAACCCCCTTGGAATCTGAGCATCCCCTGTTTGATTATCTGCACTGCTCGTTCTGCCTGGCCGTTTGAGGCCGACTTGAACGGAGCCGTTCTAACATGGTTAATTCCATTGCCGACCATGAAGTCCTAGAATTCAGTGCTTGTGAAGCATGGGCCATTGTCGCTGACCAAGATGTCCGGTAGACCGTGGGCGGCGAACATTGCCCGTAGACTTTCTACCATGGCAGAGGATGTGCTTGAATTTAAAATGTCACACTCGATCCATTTGGAGTAGGCGTCTACTACAACCAAAACATTTTCCCCATAAAAGGACCTGCGTAGTCCACATGGATGCGTGACCAAGGCTTGGCGGGCCATGGCCAGGGGCTAAGGGGGGCTTCCCTGGGCGCATGGCCCAGCTGGGCACACGTGTTGCACCTACGAACACAAAGTTCCAGATCTGCGTCTATCCCTGGCCACCAAACGTGTGACCTGGCAATTGCCTTCATCGTGACAATGCCCGGGTGCCCATTGTGGAGTTCTCTGATGAACACCTCTCTACCCATCTGGGGCATGACTACGCGGTTTCCCCACAGTAGGCAATCGGCCTGAATCGAGAGTTCATCTTTGCGCCTGTGAAATGGTTTAAATTTCTCAGGGCATGCCCTGTACGTGGCTGCCCAGTCCCCATTCAGGACACATTTCTTGACTAGAGACAATAGCGGGTCTCTATTTGTCCAGATTTTAATCTGACGGGCTGTCACCGGTGAGCCTTCGCTTCCGAAAGCTTCAACAGCCATGACCATCTCAGCAGCATGCTCGGTAGTCCCCTCAGTGGTGGCTAATGGGAGCCTGCTGAGTGCATCGGCGCAGTTTTCGGTGCCCGGTCTGTGCCGAATTGTGTAGTCATAGGCAGTAACGTGAGTGCCCACCTCTGTATACGGGCCGATGCGTTTGCATTTATGGCCTTGTTGTCGGCCAAAAGGGACGTTAGAGGTTTGTGATCTGTCTCCAGCTCAAATTTCCTGCCAAACAGGTACTGGTGCATTTTCTTTATCGCATATACACATGCGAGCGCCTCCTTTTCTACCATCCCGTAGCCCCTTTCTGCCTGGGACAGACTCCTGGAGGCATAAGCTACCGGCTGTAACTGACCCTTGGCGTTGACATGCTGCAACACACACCCGACACCATAGGACGACGCATCGCACGTTAACACAAGTTTCTTACATGGGTCATATAGCGTTAACAGATTGTTGGAACATAACAAATTGCGTGCTCTATTAAAAGCCCTTTCCTGGCTGTCCCCCCAGACCCATTCGCGACCTTTGCATAGGAGCACGTGTAGCGGCTCTAGCAGCGTGCTCAATTTGGGAAGGAAGTTACCAAAATAGTTCAGGAGCCCCAGGAACGAATGCAGCTCCGTCGTGTTACGGGGTCTGGGTGCTCTCTGGATCGCTTCCATCTTGGATGCAGTAGGGCTGATCCCGTCTGCTGCTACCCTCATCCCCAGGAATTCTACCTCTGGAGCTAGGAAGACGCACTTCGCCTTTTTCAGTCGCAGACATACCCGGTCCAGTCTGCGTAGCACCTCCTCCAGGTTGTGGAGGTGTTCTTCAGTATCGTAACCCGTAATGAGGATGTCGTCCTGAAAAACCACCGTCCCTGGAATCGACTTGAGGAGGCTTTCCATATTTCGTTGGAAGATCGCGGCGGCCGAGCGAATCCCGAACGGACATCTGTTGTACTCAAACAACCCCTTGTGTGTCGTGATGGTGGTCAGCTTCTTCGACTCACTCGCCAGTTCCTGGGTCATGTAAGCTGAGGTCAGGTCCAATTTTGAAAAAAGTTTGCCACCGGATAGCGTCGCAAAGAGGTCCTCCGCTCTCGGTAGCGGGTACTGGTCTTGGAGTGACACCCGATTGATGGTGGCCTTGTAATCGCCACATATCCTGACCGACCCATCCGCCTTGAGCACCGGCACAATCGGGCTCGCCCAGTCACTGAATTCGACTGGCGAGATGATGCCTTCCCTCAACAGGCGGTCCAATTCGCCTTCTATCTTTTCCCGCATCACGTACGGCACCGCTCTGGCCTTGTGGTGTACTGGTCTGGTGTCCGGGTTTATGTAAATCACTACCTTGGCCCCCATGAAAGTGCCAATGCCGGGTTGAAATAATGAGTCAAATTTGTCCAGGACCTGTGAGCATGATACTCGCGCCACAGAGGAAATTGCATTGACATCGCCCCATTTCCAGTTCATGACAGCAAGCCAACTCCTCCCCAGTAGTGCAGGACCGTCCCCTGGGACAATCCAGAGTGGCAACCTGTTCTCCGAATCTTTGTGGGTCACGACTACCGTGGCACTGCCTAACACCGGAATGATCTGCTTTGTGTAAGTCCATAGCTGTGCGTCAATCGGCGATAATTTTGGCCTCCTGGCCTTGGATGCCCACAACTTTTCGAACTGTTTGATACCCATCAGGGACTGGCTGGCACCCGTGTCTAACTCCATTGATACTGGGATGCCATTGAGGAGCACTTTCATCATTATCGGTGGCGTCCTGGTGTATGAACTGTATACGTGCTCCACATGAACTCGCTGAACTTCAGCTTCCAGCGATTTCCCCCAGTGTCCATTTCTGCAATTTCTGCAGGTATTTTGCTCATCTCTGCAAACTCCGGCTGAATGTATGCCTGCACGCCTCCAGCATGAGTTGCGGTTTGAAACAAAAGGTCCCTTGCCAGTCGATCGTCCCTGACTGCCCCTGTTATTGTCCTTGAGTGCACCATTAACAGGTGTTGATGGCCCCATTACTGGCCGCATTGTCCCTTGCAATGGCGTGAATCGCTGATCAGCTTGCCATTGTCTCTGTCGAACTCCCCCTCTGGGTTCGACTACATGTTGGGGCATGCCTGACTGCCCTTGTCTGCCTGGAGAACTGTGTGCAGCTTTAACAATGTTGAATCTCTGTCCCAACCATTCCTTAACACAGTACCTCTCGTCTGTTCTGCTAGTGGCCATGCTCGCGTGGTTTAAATCCCAGTTTCTTGTCGCCATTGATACGTCCTTACTACACAGTATAAATGCACACGAGGCCCATGCTTGAGAGAAGGTCAATCTGCGACCTGTCCTTTATTCCTTAGCACTCAAGTGATGAAGGTGAGTGGAGCTTCCCCTTTTATACCTGAAGGTCCAGGTTAGGAGTGTCTCCCACCTAGTGGTCAGTGTTCACACGGTGTACAACTTAGGTCAGTTTATACATGGGTTACAATGCTGGTTGAATACATGACATCCTCCTACCTCCCGCTGGACCATGATTCCACTACTGAACATCAAGCCATCATTTCCAAAACTGTTACTGACCTCATCTCCTCTGGAGATCTTCCCTCCAGGCCGCCAACCTCATAGTTCCCGAAATCTCACACAGTCCACTTCTACCTCCATCCCAAGATCTACAAACAGGACTGCCCTGGTAGACCCATCATTTTAGCCTGTTCGTGCACCACAGAACTGATTTCTTCCTTTCTCAACTCTATTTTTTCTCCGCAGTCCACTCTCTTTCCACCTACATCCACGACTCTTCCGGCGACCTCCACCATTTTAACAGTTTCCAGTTTCCCGGCCCCTACCATCTCCTTTTCACGATGGACATCCAATCCCTCTGCACCACCAGCCCCCATCGGGATGGCCTGAGGGCGCTCTGCTTCTTCCTTGAACATAGGCCCAACCAGTCCCCATCCATCACCACCCTCCTCCGCCTGATTGAACTTGTTCTCACGTTGAACAACTTCTCCTTCAACTCCACTTACTTCCTCCAAATCAAAGGTGTTGCTGTGGGAACCCACATGGGTCCAAGCTATGCCTGCCTTTTCATGGAATATGTGGAACATTCTTTGTTCCAGTCCTACTCGTGTCCCCTCCCTCACCGCTTTTTCCGGTACATTGATGACAGTATCGGTGTAGTTTCTTGCTCTCTTCCTGAACTGGAAAAGTTCATTCACTTTGTTTCCAATTTCCACCCTTCTCTCACCTTCACATGGTTTCAGAACATAACATAAGAATTAGTAACAGGAGTAGGCCATCCAGCCCCTCGAGCCTGCTCCGCCATTCAACAAGATCATGGCTGATCTGGCTGTGGACTCAGCTCCACTTACCCGCCCGCTCCCCATAACCCTTAATTCCCTTATTGGTTAAAAATCTATCTACCTGTGATTTGAATGCATTCAGTGAGCTAGCCTCAACTGCTTCCTTGGCAGAGAATTCCACAGATTCACAACCCTCTGGGAGAACAAATTCCTTCTCAACTCGGTTTTAAATTGGCTCCCCCGTATTTTGAGGCTGTGCCCTCGAGTTCTAGTTTTCCCGACCAGTGGAAACAACCTCTCTGCCTCTATCTTGTCTATCCCTTTCATTATTTTAAATGTTTCTATAAGATCACCCCTCATCCTTCTGAACTCCAACGAGTAAAGACCCAGTCTACTCAATCTATCATCATAAGGTAACCCCCTCATCTCCGGAATCAGCCTAGTGAATTGTCTCTGTACCCCCTCCAAAGCTAGTATATCCTTCCTTAAGTAAGGTGACCAAAACTGCACGCAGTACTCCAGGTGCGGCCTCACCAATACCCTGTACAGTTGCAGCAGGCCCTCCCTGCTTTTGTACTCCATCCCTCTCGCAATGAAGGCCAACATTCCATTCGCCTTCCTGATTACCTGCTGCACCTGCAAACTAACTTTTTGGGATTCATGCACAAGGACCCCCAGGTCCCTTTGGACTGCAGCATGTTGTAATTTCTCCCCATTCAAATAATATTCCCTTTTACTGTTTTTTTCCCCCCAAGGTGGATGACCTCACGTTTTCCGACATTGTATTCCATCTGCCAAACCTTAGCCCATTCGCTTAACCTATCTAAATCTCTTTGCAGCCTCTCTGTGTCCTCTGCACAACCCGCTTTCCCACTAATCTTTGTGTCATCTGCAAATTTTGTTACATTACACTTTGTCCCCTCTTCCAGGTCATCTATGTATATTGTAAACAGTTGTGGTCCCAGCACCGATCCCTGTGGCACACCACTAACCACCGATTTCCAACCCGAAAAGGACCCATTTATCCCGACTCTCTGCTTTCTGTTAGCCAGCCAATTCTCTATCCATGCTAATACATTTCCTCTGACTCTGCGTACCTTTATCTTCTGCAGTAACCTTTTGTGTAGCACCTTATCAAATGCCTTTTGGAAATCTAAATACACCTCTATCCACCATGCTCGTTATATCGTCAAAGAATTCCAGTAAATTAGTTAAACATGATTTCCCCTTCATGAATCCATGTTGCGTCTGCTTGATTGTACTATTCCTATCCTAGATGTCCCACTATTTCTTCTTAATGATAGCTTCAAGCATTTTCTCCACTACAGATGTTAAACTATCCGGCCAATAGTTACATGCCTTTTGTCTGCCCCCTTTTTTAAACAGAGGTGTTACAGTAGCTGCTTTCCAATCCGCTGGTACCTCCCCAGAATCCAGAGAATTTTGGTAGATTATAACGAATGCATCTGCTATAACTTCCGCCATCTCTTTTAATACCCTGGGATGCATTTCATCAGGACCAGGGGACTTGTCTACCTTGAGTCCCATTAGCCTGTCCAGCACTACCCCCCTAGTGATAGTGATTATCTCAAGGTCCTCCCTTCCCACATTCCCGTGACCAGCAATTTTTGGCATGGTTTTTGTGTCTTCCACTGTGAAGACCGAAGCAAAATAATTGTTTAAGGTCTCAAGCCATTTCCACATTTCCCATTATTAAATCCCCCTTCTCATCTTCTAAGGGACCAACATTTACTTTAGTCACTCTTTTCCGTTTTATATTTCTGTAAAAGCTTTTACTGTCTGTTTTTATGTTTTGCGCAAGTTTACTTTTGTAATCTATCTTTCCTTTCTTTATTGCTTTCTTAGTCATTCATTGCTGTCGTTTTAAATTTTCCCAATCTTCTAGTTTCCCACTAACCTTGGCCACCTTATACGCATTGGTTTTTAATTTGATACTCTCCTTTATTTCTTTGGTTATCCACGGCTGGTTATCCCTTCTCTTACCGCCCTTCTTTTTCACTGGAATATATTTTTGTTGAGCACTATGAAAGAGCTCCTTAAAAGTCCTCCACTGTTCCTCAATTGTGCCACCGTTTAGTCTGTATTTCCAGTCTACTTTAGCCAACTCTGCCCTCATCCCACTGTAGTCCCCTTTATTTAAGCATGGTATGCTCGTTTGAGACACTATTTCCTCACCCTCAATCTGTATTACAAATTCAACCATACTGTGATCACTCATTCCGAGAGGATCTTTTACTAGGAGATCGTTTATTATTCCTGTCTCATTACACAGGACCAGATCTAAGATAGCTTGCTCCCTTGTAGGCTCTGTAACATACTGTTCTAAGCAACAAACCCGTATGCATTCTATGAATTCCTCCTCAAGGCTACCCCATGCGATTTGATTTGACCAATCGATATGTAGGTTAAAATCCACCATGATTACTGCCATTCCTTTTTCACATGCCTCCATTATTCCCTTGATTGTTTCCCGCCCCACCGTGAAGTTATTATTTGGGGGCCTATAAACTACGCCCACCAGTGACTTTTCCCCCTTACTATCTCTAATCTTCACGCACAATGATTCAACATTTTGTTCATTAGAGCCAATATCGTCTCTCACAACTGCCCTGATATCATCCTTTATTAACAGAGCTACCCCACCTCCTTTCCCTTCTTGTCTATCTTTCCGAATTGTCAGATACCCCTGTATGTTTAATTCCCAGTCTTGGCCACCCTGCAACCACGTTTCTGTAATGGCCACCAAATCATACCCATTTGTAATGATTTGTGCCGTCAACTCATTTACTTTATTTTGAATGCTGTGTGCGTTTTGGTAGAGTGTTTTAATACTCGTTTTTAAACCATGATTTTTAGTTTTGACCCCTCCTGCAGCCTCTTTATATTCATACATATTGTCCCTTCCTATCACCTTGTGGTTTACACTTACCCCAGTGCTACTTAAAAGAAGTGGCTGCAGAGATAGTGGATGCATTGGTTGTAATCTACCAAAATTCCCTGAATTTTGGAGAGGTCCCAGCGGACTGGAAAACTGCAAATGTAACACCTCTATTTAAGAAAAGAAGGAGACAGAAAGCAGGCAACTATAGACCAGTTAGCCTGACATCTGTCATTGGGAAAATGCTGGAGTCCATCATTAAGGAAGTAGTAGCAGGACATTTAGAAAATCATAATGCAGTCAAGCAGAGTCAGCATGGATTTATGAAAGGGAAAACATGTTTGACAAATCTGCTGGAGTTCTTTGAGGATGTAATGAGCAGAATGGATAAAGGAGAACCAGTTGATGTTGTATATTTGGATTTCTAGAAAGCATTCAATAAGGTGCCACACAAAAGGTTACTGCGCAAGATAAATGCTCATAGGGTTGGGGGTAATATATTAACGTGGATAGAGGATTGGCTAACTAACAGAAAACAGAGAGTTGGGATAAATGGGTCATTTTCAGGTTGGCAAACTGTAACTAATGGGGTGCCACAGGGATCAATGCTGGGGCCTCAACTATTTACAATTTATATTAATGACTTGAATGAAGGGACCAAGTGTAATGCATCCAAATTTGCTGATGATACAAAGATAGGTGGGAAAGCAAGTTGTGAGGATGATGCAAAGGATGTATAAAGGGATATAGATAGGCTCAGTGAGTGGACAAAAATTTGGCAGATGGACTATTATGTGGGAAAATGTGAGGTTATCCACTTTGGTCGGAAAAATAAAAAAACAAATTATTATTTAAATGGGGAGTGATTACAAAATGCTGTAGTACAGAGGGATCTGGGGCTTCTTGTGTGTGAAATGCAATAAGTTAGCATGCAGGTGCAGCAAGTAATCAGGAAGGCCAATGGAATGCTGGTCTTTATTGCAAAGGGGATGGAGTACAAAAGTAGGGAAGTCCTGCTCCAACTGTAAGACCACACCTGGAGTACTGTGTACAGTTTTGGTCTCTTTATTTAAGGAAGTATATACTTGCATTGGAGGTAGTTCAGAGAATGTTTTCAAGGTTGATTCCTGAGATGAAGGGGTTGTCGTATGAAGAACGGTTGAGCAGGTTGGGCCTATACTACTTGGAGTTTAGAAGAATGAGAGGTGATCTTATGGAAACATATAAGATTTTGAGGGGGCTTGACAAGGTAGATGCAGAGAGTATGTTTTCCCTCATGAGGGAATCTAGAACAAGGGGGCATAGTTTCAGAATAAGGGGTCACCTATTTAAAACAGAAATGAGGAGGAATTTCTTCTCTCACAGGATCGTGAATCTTTGGAATTCTCTACCCCAGAGAGCTGTGGAAGCTGGGTCTTTGAATATATTTAAGGTGAAGATAGACAGATTTTTGAATGATAAGGGAGTCAAGGGTTTTGGGGAACGGGCGGGGAAGTGGAATTGAGGCTAGGATCAGATCAGCCATGATCTTATTGAATGGCGGAGCAGGCTTGAGGGGCCAAATGGCCTACTCCTGCTCCTATTTCTTATGTTCTTATAGTCCAGCTTTGACTCTTCTCTTCCCTTCCTCGATTTTGTCACCATTTCTGAGGATAGGCTATCAACAAACATCCACTATAAGCCCACTGACTCCCACAGCTTCCTGTACTACACTTCCTCCCACCCCGTTTCCTGTAAGGACTCCATTCCATTCTCCCAGTTTCTTCATCTCCGTTGCATCTGTTCTGATGACATCACCTTCCATGCTAGTGCTTCTGATATGTTTTCCTTTGTCGTCAACCGAGGATTCCCTTCTACCATGGTTGACTTGGCCCTCGACCATTTCCCACACTTCTGCTCTCACCCCTTTCCCTCCCTCCCAGAACCACGATAGGGTTCCCCTTGTCCTCACCTTACACCCCACCAGCTTCCACATTCAACGGATCATCCTCTGCCATTTCCGCCACCTCAAGCGTGATCCCACCACCAAACACATCTTCCCTTCCCCTCCCCTTTCAGCATTCTGAAGGGACCATTCCCTTCGAGACACCCTGGTCCATTGCTCAATCACCTCCAACGCCCCTCCCCTTCCCACGGCAACTTCCCATGCAAGCGCAGGAGATGCAACACCTGCCCTTTAACCTCCTCCCATCCCACTGTCCAGGGCCCCAAAAACTCCTTCCAGTTGAACCAGTGATTTATTTGTACTGCTTACAATTTAGTATACTGTATTCCCATACTGTGTTCCCATACTGTGTTCCCATCCTCGGAGTGTGACTTCAGCGGATTGTGGCTTGAGCAGAGTGTTGTAATCTTTTGCTGAGAGTTGAGACAGAGGGAGTTGGGCTGTAGGAGTTAGGATTACTTTTCTTTTTGTCTGTTCCTTCTGTTGCTTCTCTTTTTGTTCTGCTTTCCTTATAGATTCCTTGGACAAATAAGGATGGTGAACCCCAGATCCTAGAGGAAAGGAGAATGACTCCAATGTGAGGTGTGCACCATGTACACCTTTAAAGTATCGTTGCAGAGTAATGGTGACAAAGTGAAGCATTGTGGGACCTTCACTAGCAGTAAATGTGTTCAGATTTTGTCTCTACAGCATGAGATTGTTTCCCTAAAGGAGAAGATTGAGCAATTGACGAAGAACGTGGATTTTGATGACTTCCTGACTGAGACAAAAAGTAAGTCTTTATTGTCTGATATTGATAGCAACAGTTCTTTTATCACTTTTGATTCTCTTATTATTTCAAACAGTTATATCCCCGCTTTGTAATTTGAATAACACGACAAGCAGTGAGGTCAGCACCAGTGACCCCGAACCTCATTGCTCATATCAACAGCTTGGAAAAGGTAAGGGGAAGGCTGCAAAGCCCAAGAAGATGTCAGTTGAATAGCTAAGGAACAGCAAGAGGCAACATGCAATCCTCATAGGGACTCCATCATCAGGCACACAGACAGCACTCTTTGTAGAGATAAGGCTCTGTTGAGAGCTGCTTTCTGTTTACCAGGGGCCAAGGTAGCTGATCTCCGGTATCATGTGGATAAACTGATGAAAGGTGAGTGTAAAGATACTGTAATAGGCTTACATATTGGCACTAATGATATTATGGATAGAAGACCATTTGTTTTGCAGGATACCTACAAAAGCCTCATTGATGTCCTTTAGTAAAGGGGTGCGAGGGTAGTAGTCTCCATGTCCCGATCAATGGAGAGGAATAGCCGAATTGTGGGATTCAACATCTGGCTTCGGGACCTCTGCAAAAAGAAGAAACTTCACTTCATTGATAATTGGGAGGTGTTCGCTGGAAAAGGTAAGTTGTTTCGGAGGGATGGCCTCCATCTTAACTTTGTGGGAGCAAAAAGGCTGGCAGAGGGTGTTGAGCAGGCTTTCAGAAAGCATTGAAACTAAGTCAGAACGGGGTAGTGCTGATCAGTTCAAAGTTAGTGATAACTACATAGATGCTAAGCATGAAGATGAACCAGGTAGGAAGCAAATAAAAATAAATAACTTTAAGAAATTAGATGGGAGACCTTTAAATTGCTTTTATGTAAATGCAAGGAGTGTTAGAAGCAAATTGTTAGAATTGCAATCCTATACTGTGGTGAAAAATTTAGACGTATTGTGTATTTCTGAGACATGGCTTGATGCCAATGATGACACAGAAATTCACCTAAAGGACAACAAGGGTTTCAGAAATGATAGGGTAGGTCAAAGGGGAGGTGGGGTTGCTATTTTTATCAGTGATAATCTACAGCTAGAGAGAGACTTGATAGTGCCTCATCAAGCTCACGGGCAGGGATTAATTATTGGTAGTTGTTATAGGCCCCCGGGTCAGACACTTGAACGTGATGAGTTATTATGGAAACAGATCATGGATGTTTTTCATATAAAATTCCACTTTTGTTTGGTGGGTGATTTTAATTTTCCTGGCATTCAGTGGCACGTTGGTTTACCTGCTGTTGTGGTGGGAAGTGCAGATGAAATATTTATTGAAAATATACAAGACTGTTTCCTGACTCAACATGTTAATGAAGTAACTAGAGAAAATCATATATTGGATCTGGTGCTTAGTAATGAGCCTGACCTCGTATCAGACCTCCATGTGGGGGGACATCTGGGCAACACTCATCACAACATTATACAGTTCCAATTGGCTAGTAGAACTAAAGATACTGAGAACCTGCAACTCGTATCGGATTTCAGAAAGGCAAACTTCTCCAAAATGGCAGATGATTTGGAACAGGTAAATTGGCTAACCCTCCTCGGTGGTGATGTGACCGATGTTGAATATAAATGGAAAGTTTTTAAGAATCAGATTAAAAATATGGTAAACAAACATGTACCCAAAATCAAAAGAAGGAAATGTGATAGGAAAAAGCCAATGTGGCTGACTAGGTATGTACAAAGACAAATAAAATGTAAACAGAAATATTTCTATAAAATAAAGAAATTTAACACTCAATAAATAAGGTTGAACAGCTAAAGAAAACTAAGGTTGCTATTAGATCAGCAAAAAGACTCATGGAAAAAAAGGATTGTAGACAACTGTGGCAGCAATGGGAAGAGCTTTTTAGTTATGTGAAGAGTCAGAGAACTATCAAAGGCTGTATTGGGCCACTGAAGGGTATTCAAGGATAGGTTACAAATGACTTACTGAGTATGACGGAAATATTAAATGAGTACTTTGCATCAGTATTCACCCTTGAAGATGATGCTCAAATATTAGAGTTTAATAATACTAGTTTTACTATGAGTAACATTAACATAGATAACATATTGCTTTAGAAAGAATTAAGAACTTAAAATTAGATAGATCAGCAGAGTTGGATGATATCCACCCAAGGGTTCTCCGGGAGATGGGACATGTGCTGTGCGAGCCCCTGACCTGTATTTTTAATAACTCACTGCATTCTGGAATGATTCCTACAGATTGGAAGGAGGCTAATGTAGTCTCCATTTTTAAAAAAGGCGACAAGACAGACCCGGTTAACTGTAGGCCCATCAGTTTAACATTTAATAAGGAAGATGCTTGAAAGAATCATAAGGGATGCAATTTGTGAATACTTGGAAAGGGAGGGACATATTAGGGTCATCTGACATGGCTTCATAGAAAAAGAGGTCATGTCTCACAAATCTAATTGTATTTTTTGAAGAAGTTACAAAGTTGGTGGATGAGGAAAGCCCAGTAGACATGGTCTACTTAAATTTCAAAAAAAACTTTCGACAAGGTACCGCACAAGAGGCTTCTCTATAAGATCGGAGCCTCTGGTATTAGTGGAAATATATTGAGCTGGTTACAGAACTGGCTGTCAGGACAAAGGCAAAGAGTAGTTTTGGATCTGTTTGGAGACCGGTCACCAATGGTGTCCCACAGGGATCAGTATAGGGACCGTTGCTTTTTACTACTTTTATTAATGATCTGGATTCAGGGGGTGGCGGCACAATTTTCAAATTTGCAGATGATACCAAGATCTGTGCAAGTGCTAGAACTGTAGAAGAGGCTTGTCTGATTCAGACAGATCTTAATGTGTTGGGAGTCTAGGCTCATGATTTGAAAATGGTGTATAACTTAGATAGGTGCAGTGTTACGCATGTGGGCAGGGCAAATGCTCAACATTCATACATCCTCCAGAGAAAGGCATTAAAGATGGTGGAGCTAGAAAGAGATTTGAGAATTCTAGGGCATACATCTTTAACGGTACATGAGCAATACTGTGCAGCGATAGCTAGAGCAAATAAGGTGTTGGGGTGCATCCATAGGACAATTGAGTATAAGACGAGGTGTATTGTTTTGTCCTTGTACAAGACCTTAGTCAGGCCGCACTTGGAATACTGTGTCCAGTTTTGGTCTCCTCACATGGTGGGTGATATTGAGGCTCTGGAAAGGGTGCAGAAGAGGGCCACTAGACTAATTCCAAGTCTAAGGCATCTTAGTTATCAAGATAGGTTAAAAGAGTTGGGACTCTTTACCTTATTGCAGCGTAGACCTGGCGGGGGATAGGATTGAGCTTTAGAAGAAGGGAATAGACAGTGTTCCAGCTGACCGTTTATTTCAACTAAATAGGCTAGGCAGGACCAGGGGACACAAATTTAAGTTGCATAAGGCTAGATCTAGGTCTCTGTGGTTCTTTTCACAGAGAATAGTAGACCTCTGGAACAAGCTGCCGTTTCATGTAGAAGACTTACTGAACTCCTTCAAGCAAAAGCTGGATTTGTTTCTGGCTGCGGCAGAGATTAACTCTTACAGAAGATAGGTACTGCAGGGAATTTAATGGCCAGAGTGATCTCCTGGACTAGTTTCAATCGCTTAGATGGGTCGGAGAGGAATTTACCAGATTTTTTTCCCCAAGTTGGCCTGGGTTTTTAATCTTTTTTTTGCCTCTCCCAGGAGATCACATGGTTTCGGGTGGGGTTGAAGGCTTGTGGGAGGAGAAAAATCATCTGTAAACAAGCTGCTTGAAAGTGACCTTGAGGGAGGGGCTCTACGAGCAGTTGGAATTCAAACAGGCTGAGTGAAGTTTGAATTCAAACAGGAAGATGCATCAAACAGGAAGAGGAAGGACATTTGAGTTGGCTAATCAGCAAATGGTCAGTTTATCTCTTGCCAAACAGAACTGGACATTGCGAGAGAATCAGGCATAACCAGTTAATGTAGCAGCATATATATTGCAAAGTATAAGGTTGTTTAAATTGTAAGCAACTGGGAGAATTGGGGCATGTGAATCTAAAATTGTCAAGCTAGAGATTTGGGGTTTTGGTTTTTGATTTTAAATCTGTATATGGTAGTGTTGAACTTGGAGTTTATAGTCATTTTTAATCTTTTTAATAAAAGTCCATTGTATTGGAAAATCTCAGTGTTCTTATAAGTTTTGATGTTCAAAACCCAGAGGAAGAAACCCTACAGGGTAGAGTGTATATGTTGTGATACACAAGGTATCACAATTTTGTGGGTCAGGCTCAATGGACCAGCGGGTCTTTACATGTCCGTCATTGTTCATATGTTCGTATGTACATTTGGGAGACTTGACATTGGTTGAAAACATATTCCGTGATTCTCTCCTCCATTTTAGATTTTTCCAGTACCACCCTCTCTGAGGTAGTAAGCACATTCTCCCACTGAGCTCCTACCTGGCTTGCCATGAGTGTAGGGGGTTTTTGCTCTGTCCAATTACAGGGGTCTTTGGTGGCTGTTGGTGTATTGGGCCTCTCTGTCCCTTCCAGGGGACGGTCCAGCAGCTTATGGTCGCTGACCACTAAACTGGCGGTTTCGAAGCACCATAGCACCCCTATCTGGTTCTAACCTCAGAATTTTGGTGGATTATGAGCTTCCACAAGGGAAAACAAAACACTCAGAGACAAGTGGTCCTTGGAACGAAAACAATGGGTAAGTCCAATTTATTAACCACGGTAAGTTTCCAACAAGGTCAAACTTCATCAAAACACATACCTGACGCACACTTATAAACTATGAAAATTTATGGGAAGAAACAGACACAATGAAAACCTTACACAATTTTATCTTTACAAGACATTTTCAACACCACCCCCACCTCCCTTTTTACCTGACTGACCTAGGCTGACAGTTGGGAAAAGAAACCCCAGGATAATATTTACGATCCCTTTTGACAGTTATTTTTTTAGCCTTAGGATGGTTGGTTTACGGGGTAGCTGGAGTGAATGTAGCCTCTCCCAGTTACTTCGGTCTCCGGTTCTTCAGCTGGTTGGCCTCGGAGCGTTGTTCGATGTGTGGCTCGGCTTCTTGAGACGATGTTGGGCCTCTCAGTAGTTGGGTTGAATATTCTGCACACAAGTCGAGTCCAGGGCCCGTTCGATGGTAGGTTTCCCAGTCGGTAACAATCCGTCTTTGTTCTCTCTCGGTTTCTGTCTGTCTGTGACTGCTACTGCTCCTCGACTCCTTCTCCTACTGCTCCAGCTGCTTCTCCCCTCTCGGTGGTTCGTTAGGTCCTATATTTGTATTCAATTTAGTTCTGGCCTTTTCGCGCCCAAACTCAGTTGGTGGTCCATTGTGTAAGTTTGGGCGAGGAGATAGCTTTGAATATTTAATCAGAAGATGTCACAGGTACAGGTAGTTGTGAGGACAGGGGTATTGTTTCAGTGCACATTGGTGCCTCAAAGTCTGCTGGTCCATTGTAACAGTCCTGGGAGTCAATCGGTTTGGGCCTCCCCTTTGATGGGCCATCACCGCAGTGATCTCAGGACTATTGTCCACTGTCCATATTAATCAGGTAGATGATGGTCCACATTCATAATTTGATTAGGGGTGAGTCATATTTTCGAACTGGGCCAGGTAGTCCCCATTGGTTGAGGATTTCCCCGCTTCAGGCCCGACTCGACCCCTGATTGGCCTGCCAGAATGCACTTTTTCCCCATTGGCCAGTGCCTTTGTCTCGCTTGTGAGCCAGAGTCCACAATGTCTGTATCCGCCCACACGTTTCCCAGCCTGCCTGGTCTGAGGATTTTACTTGGCCAAAAATGTTCATTTAAAATGTATAGGACGATCCCATATTAGTTTTCTTGTCCTTAGGGTGTTCCAAAAGAAAATGCGGTCGTGGATTTTCGAATCTTACAATCCCTTTTGTATTTTAAGCTCTCCTGCCTTCCACGCTATCAGAGACCTTCCCTTTGTACTTTCCTCCCCTCCCCCCCTTTCCCTGCCTCTGCACTTGCTTAAAATCTGTTACATCTCTCACTTTTTCCAGTTCTGATAAAAGGTCATCAACCTGAAATGTTAACTCTGTTTCACTCTCCACAGATTCTGTCTGACCTGCTGAGTATTTCCAGCATTTTTTGTTTCTACTGCATTATCTAGATATGTGTGAGATCCTTTGTGAGCAAAGACATGAGAAGCTAGGGAGTAAAGGAGTGACCTGTCATATCTAGGTGCTAGTGCTTCATTGATTTGAAAGTCATCAAGTTACCTACCTGACTGTGTGAAGTGATTGATGCCAAAAGGATAGAACTCTTCTCTACCCCAGAGAGTTGTGGAGGCTGGGTCATTGAATATATTTAATGTGGAGATAGACAGATTTTTGAATGATAAGAGAGTCAAGAGTTATGGGGAGCGGGCAGGCAAGTGGAGTTGAGGTCAAGATCAGATCAGCCATGATCTTATTGAATGGCGGAGCTGGCTCGATGGGCCAAATGGCCTACTCCTGCTCCTATTCCTTATGTTATTTTGTTCCAACACACGTGTCACTCCAAATGGCCAATATAATTGAAGTTTCTTTGTAAATTAAGAATATATTAGATTTTTCTTTACACCAAAGACTATCGTCGCTTCTCTTCAGCCCTTAATTAGTTTAATTCTAGTTCTTTTAGTTGTTTATATAGTAGTCTTTGCAGTGAAAGGTGTAGGAGATGGGATCTAGTATATGTAGAAGGGTTCTCTGTAAAATCAGAAAGTGTATCCCTGACAGACAGAAAGAGTATAAAAATTAGGATAGTTGGGCTATACAGCCAGATATGGGCAGATATAATTGATTTCACTTAAGTGTATAAATTTCCCAGAAATCAATTGAGCTGAGGTTAAGATAGCTAATCCAGATGCAGCTACTTTTGAGAAGGTAAATTTATCTGATACCCAGTTAGTTATTTTATATGGTTGGTGGGGTTTTAATGCACATTCCTGGTTGTGTTGGCTGCTGTAGTTGATTAGAAACATTGCAGAAAGATATTTTTTAGAGCTGCTGGACAAGCTTTATGGGTGTGCTGCTCAGTCTGCCACTGGGGCTGGAGGATGAGGAGGAAGAGCAGTAAGAATAGAGAGATCTGCAGTGAGGGCAAAGGAGGGAGGGTGCAGGAAGCCTTGCATCACATTGATGTTCAGGACCAGACCTTGTTACCTCCAGTTAACTGAGCAGCAATGTGTCCAGTGGCTCTGCTTCCCCAGGGAGGCTGTCCCAGAGCTGTGTCACCTGTTGCAGCACCAATTGCAGCCCGATACCAGGTCAAGCACTGCATTGCTTGTTGCTCTGAAGGGGACTGGTGTTAATAGTCAACCTCCTTCCTTTTATGGTTCACAACAACACATTTCGAGTAAGCACGAGATACTTGATAATAGAGTATACAGAACAGACTTTATTGATATACAACACAGTGATGGGCCTAACTGTATACAGAGAGAAACGTTTTTTGCTTTCTATATCTTTCGAGCTCTCGGAAGAACTAATGAAAACCATCCTCCTTTATACACCATATTTTGCCTACATCAAAGGTACACGTCACAGATAAGACCTCATGACCCATATATTCCCAAATCCTCTTGAAGACAGTCATTCATGTAAACAGTTGTAGTTGTTTACTCAAAAACTACTTTCCTCAAACAAGACTTCCTCACCTAACTGTTCTTAACCTCTTTGAAGAACAGGCTTTATTAACCGTTGTCTTTCTAGGCTATAGTTTATGGATCTCTCTACCTGCGTTTATTACCCTAGCCATCAAAGTTATATTTTAATCACCCACGGCTAACACAATTATGGTCATGTATTTCCTTGCACAAGTATTTTTCGTGTATAATACTCAGATCCTAAACGCATAACCCAAGCCATGCATTCCTCTCAACACTTCAAAGCCATCCAGTTTCTATGGGAAAGTCTGTTGTTCCAAGATACAAAGAAGTTTGATTAATAACTCTTAAACTCTTCAAGATATCCAACATACAACTCTCCAGGATGTCCAACAACTGGCCCTGCATTTCTACACCTCAGAGTCATTCCAGCCTGAAACAGGTGATAGAAACAACAATATTCAATTTGCAGTGATGGTGTATTTTCAAGAGGAATTTCCTCTTCTTCCTCTTCTCTGACTGCTTCCGTGATTTTAGATGGATCTGGAAAGAGGAGTGATTGACAATGGTTAGCAGTTTGTGGAAAGGGTTAGTAGAAACGTTGTAAGTTGAATTTCAATTATGCAATTTGACAATGTGCAGTATGCTTACTTGTCTAGGATGCACCAGTATTATTGGGCCCAAGTTTCCACATGATTTGCACCTGATTTTTAGGAGCAACTGGTGGAGAACGGACTATCTTAGAAATCGCAATTCTCCACATTTTTTTTTCTGCAGTTCTAGTCAGGTAGAACAGTTCTACTTTGAAACAGAATTTTTTCTTCAAAAGGGGGCGTGTCCGGCCACTGATGCCTGATTTCAAAGTTTCCACAGTGAAAATGTACTCCAAACTAACTTAGAATGGAGCAAGTGAAGATTTTTGTAGAACTGAAAAAACCTGTTCTACACATAAAAAAATCAGGCGCAGGTTACAAATTAGGCGTCCAGAACGAGGTGGGGGGGGGGGGGGAGGAGGGAAGTCATTAAATTCTATAATAAATCCTTATTTATACTTCTACAAATATTATACAAATAAATCCAACCTGAATAAACATTTCTAAGCAAAGAAAAGATTAAATAAACCATCTTCCTACCTGTGTGAAAGTGCTTCAGGCAGGGAGAATTCTGCAGCCGTTCCGTTCCCGCGGAAGGGGGAGGGGGGGGAAGGGAACAGCCGCTTCGTTCCCGCGGGGGAGGGGGGGGGAGGGAACAGCCGCTTCGTTCCCGCGGGGGAGGGGGGAAGGAGACAGTGAGAAGGCTGCAAGTGCTAATGTGCTTTTATTAAAAAAAATGTTCAAAAATTAAACAGCTACAAAGAACTACAAAAATGGCCGAGTGCCAATGTTTCCTTCGCACTGCGCATGCGCGAACGCTCCAACGCGCAGCATTGCCGGCAGGAAAAAAAACTAATTTAAATAGTAGCCGCCCCCTCCCACTTACAAAATCGGCGCGAGTGTAGGCTCCGCCCCCCTGGGCGCCGCACCAGGCAGACAAGGAGCTGCAGAATGCTCCAGAATTGCGAGTTTTTTTAGGCGCCGTTTTAGGCCCAGCTCGGAGGGGCGCCCAGCTCGGAGGGGCGCCCGTTTTTTATCGTGTGGAAACTTGGGCCCGTTCAGTCAGCTGTGTCAATGGAATATTTGTTTGGAGTTTCTAGCAGCTACTGTACATTTGTTTTTCAAAATTAGTTGAAGAAAAATTGGAGAACAAATTTTAGCAAGTTTATTTAGGTACATATTTTTTAAATGGAGTCTTTTTTAAACAGAGTGGATGTGCGTGGCTGCTTGTCATGTTTGAGCTAGAAAAGTAAGTGCTAGCAAATTATTCAACCACTGGAGAACATCATAGCAAAACATAATCTTGAAGATGTCCATGTGAACACTGTCCAGCATGTATTACTCAATAGTTATCTCCAGTTAACCATTGACCCCAAGACCAAGACCAATTATGACTATATCATAGAATTATAGAATCTTACAGCACAAAAGAAGGCCATTCCAACCATTGTGCCTGTGCTAGAGGTATCCTATTAATCCCACTCCTCAGCTCTTTGCCAATGGCCCTGCAATGTTTTCCTTCTCAGGTATATATCCAATTCCCTTTTGAAAGTTACTATTGAATTTGCTCCCACATTTGCTCCCACCACCCTTTCCAGCTGTGCATTCCAGATTATAACAACTCGCTGCGTAAAAAAGATCTCCTCATCTCCCTTCTGGTTCTTTTGACAACAATCTTAAATCTGTGTCGATTGGTTACCATCATCATAGGCAGTCCCTTGGAATTGAGAAAGACTTGCTTCCACTCTTAAAATGAGTTCTTAGGTGGCTGAACAGTCCAATACGTGAACCACAGTCCCTATCACAGGTGGAACAGATAGTCCTTGAGGGAAAGGATGGGTGGGACTGGTTTGCCACACGCTCTGCCTGCGCTTAATTTCTGCATGCTCTCGGCGATGACACTCGAACTGCTCAGTGCCCTCCCGGATGCACTTCCTCCACTTAGGGTGGTCTTTGGCCAGAGACTCCCAGGTGTCAGTGGGGATGTTGCATTCTATCAGGGAGACTTTGAGGGTGTCCTTGTAACTTTTCCTCTGCCCACCTTTGGCTCGTTTGCCGTGATGGAGTTCCGAGTAGAGCACTTGCTTTGGGAATCTCGTGTCTGGCCTGCGAACAATGTGGCCTGCCCAGCGGAGCTGATTAAGTGTGGTCAGTGCTTCAATGCTGGGGATGTTGGCCTGGTCAAAGATGCTAATGTTGGTGTGTCTGTCCTCCCGGGGGATTTGTAGGATCTTGCGGAGACATCGTTGGTGGTATTTCTCCAGCGGCTTGAGGTGTAAGCGAATTAACTGCGCAGATAGCAGTTAACGGGTATGATATAATTGGCATCACGGAGACCTGGCTCCAGGGTGACCAAGGCTGGGAACTCAATATCCAAGGGTATTCAACATTTAGGAAGCATAGACAGAAAGGAAAAGGAGGCGGGGTGGCATTGCTGGTTAAAGAGGAAATTAATGCAATAGTAAGAAAGCACATTAGCTTGGATGATGTGGAATCGGTATGGGTGGAGCTACGGAATACCAAGGGGCAGAAAACGCTAGTGGGAGTTGTGTACAGATCACCAAACAGTAGTAGTGAGGTTGGGGACAGCATCAAACAAGAAATTAGAGATGCATGCAATAAAGGTACAGCAATTATCATTGGTAACTTTAATCTACATATTAATTGGGCTAACCAAACTGGTAGCAATGCGGTGGAGGAGGATTTCCTGGAGTGTATTAGGGATGATTTTCTCGACCAGTATGTCAAGGAACCAACTAGGGAGCTGGCCATCCTAGACTGGGTGATGTGTAATGAGAAAGGACTAATTAGCAATTTTGTTGTGTGAGGCCCCTTGGGGAAGAGTGACCATAACATGGTAGAATTCTTTATTAAGTTGGAGAGTGACACAGTTAATTCAGAAACTAGAGTCCTGAACTTAAGGAAAGGTAACTTCGATGGTTTGAGGTGTGAATTGGTTAGAATAGACTGGCAAATGATACTTAAAGGGTTGACGGTGGATAGGCAATGGCAAACATTTAAAGATCACATGGATGAACTTCAGCAATTGTACATCCCTGTCTGGGGTAAAAATAAAATGGGGAAGGTGGCTCAATCGTGGTTAACAAGAGAAATTAAGGATAGTGTTAAATCCAAGGAAGAGACATATAAATAGGCCAGAAAAAGCAATAAACCTGAGGACTGGGAGAAATTTAGAATTCAGCAGAGGAGGACAAAGGGTTTAATTAAGAGGGGGAAAATAGAGTACAAGAAGAAGCTTGCTGGGAACATAAAAACTGACTGCAAAAGTTTCTGTAGATATGTGAAGAGAAAAAGATTAATGAAGACAAACATAGGTCCCTTGCAGTCGGATTCAGGTGAATTTATAATGGGGAACAAAGAAATGACAGACCAATTGAACAAATACTTTGGTTCTGTCTTCACGAAGGAAGACACAAATAACCTTTCGGAAGTACTAGGGGACCAAGGGTTTAGTAAGAAGGAGGAACTGAAGGATATCCTTATTAGGCGAGAAATTGTATTTGGGAAATTGATGGGATTGAAGGCCGATAAATTCCCGGGGCCTGATAGTCTGCATCCCAGAGTACTTAAGGAAGTGGCCCGAGAAATAGTGGATGCATTGGTGATCATTTTCCAACAACCTATCGACTGTGGATCAGTTCCTATGGACTGGAGGGTAGTTAATGTACCGCCACTTTTTAAAAAAGGAGGGAGAGAGAAAGTGGTTAATTATAGACCGGTTAGCCTGACAGCACTAATGGGGAAAATGTTGGAATCAATTATTAAGGATGAAATAGCAGCGCATTTGGAAAGCAGTGACAGGATCGATCCAAGTCAGCATGGATTTATGAAGGGGAAATCATGCTTGACAAATCTTTTAGAATTTTTTGAGGCTGTAACTAGTAGAGTGGACAAGGGAGAACCAGTGGATGTGGTGTATTTGGATTTTCAAAAGGCTTTTGACAAGGTCCCACACAAGAGTTTGATGTGCAAAATCAAAGCACATGGTATTGGGGGTAATATACTGACGTGGATAGAGAATTGGTTGGCAGACAGGAAACAGAGAGTCGGGATAAACCGATCCTTTTCAGAATGGCAGGCAGTGACTAGTGGAGTTCCGCAGGGCTCAGTGCTGGGACCCCAGCTCTTTGCAATATACACAAATGATTTGGATGAAGGAATTGAGTGTAATATCTCCAAGTTTGCAGATGACACTAAACTGGGTGGGAATGCTAGGAGGTTGCAGGGTGACTTGGACAGGTTAGGTGAGTGGGCAAATGCATGGCAGATGCAGTATAATGTGGATAAATGTGAGGTTATCCACTTTGGGGGTAAAAACACGAAGACAGAATATTATCTGAATGGCAGCAGATTAGGAAAGGGAGAGGTGCAACGAGACCTGGGTGTCATGGTTCATCAGTCATTGAAAGTTGGCCTGCAGGTGCAGCAGGCGGTGAAGAAGGCAAATGGCATGTTGGCCTTCATAGCTAGGGGATTTGAGTATAGGAGCAGGGAGGTCTTACTGCAGTTGTACAGGGCCTTGGTGAGGCTTCACCTGGAATATTGTGTTCAGTTTTGGTTTCCTAATCTAAGGAAGGACATTCTTGCTATTGAGGGAGTGCAGCGAAGGTTCACTAGACTGATTCCTGGGATGGCAGGACTGACATATGAGGAGAGACTGGATCAACTGGGCCTTTATACATTGGAATTTAGAAGGATGAGAGGGGATCTCATAGAAACATATAAGATTCTGATGGGACGGGACAGGTTAGATGCAGGAAGAATGTTCCCGATAGTGGGGAAGTCCAGAACCAGGGGACACAGTCTTAGGAGAAGGGGTAGGCCATTTAGGACTGAGATGAGGAGAAACTTTTTCAGTCAGAGCGTTGTTAACCTGTGGAATTCCCTGCCGTAGAGAGTTGTTGATGCCAGGTCATTGGATATATTCAAGAGGGCGTTAGATATGGCCCTTACGGCTAAGGGGATCAAGGGGTATAGAGAGAAAGCAGGAAAGAGGTACTGAGGGAATGATCAGCCATGATCTTATTGAATAGTGGTGCAGGCTCGAAGGGCCGAATGGCCTACTCCTGCAGCTATTTTCTATGTTCTATGTTTCTATGTGTCTACTCTACATGGTCCATGTCTCTGAGCCATACAGGAGGAGCCCTGTAGACCATGAGCTTGGTGGCAGTTTTGAGGGCCTGGCTTCAAACACTCTTTTCCTCAGGCGGCTGAAGGCTGCACTGGCGCACTGGAGGCGGTGTTGAATCTCATCGTCAATGTCTGCTCTTGTTGATAAGAGTCTCCCGAGGTATGGGAAATGGTCCACGTCGTCCAGGGCCGCGCCGTGGATCTTGATGACTGAGGGGCAGTGCTGAGCGGCGAGGACTGGCTGGTGGAGGACCTTTGTCTTACGGATGTTTAGCGTAAGGCCCATGCTTTTGTATGCTTCAGTAAATACGTTGACTATGTCTTGGAGCTCAGCCTCTGTATGTGTGCAGGCGCAGGCGTCATCCGTGTACTGTAGCTCGACGACAGAGGTTGGGGTGGTCTTGGAACTGGCCTGGAGATGGCGAAGGTTGAACAGGTTCTCACTGGTTCTGTAGTCTAGTTCCACTCCAGCCTGGAGCTTGTTGACTGTGAGGTGGAGCATGGCAGCGAGGAAGATTGAGAAGAGGGGGTTGTGGCGATGACGCAGCCAACCCACCTGCCAGTTGCAATAGTTTCTCCTTATTTACTCTATCAAAACCTCTCATAATTTTGAAGACCTCTATTAAATCTCCCCTTAACCTTCTCTGCTCGAAATTGAACAATCCCAGCTTTTCAAGTCTCTCCACATCACTGAAGTCCCTCATCCCTGGTATAATTCTGGTAAGTTTCGTCTGCACTCTCTCGATGGCCTCTACTGCCACACTTGCTGAGATCAGCTAATTAAGCACAGACTATGGATTGATTCTTGGAATTTAATGGTTTGTATTGCTTGGTACCACATCTTACATTTATGGACTGAACCATCAAGGAAAGAATTGTTTTGCTATTCCAGTAGCACCTCGCTGTCATATAGGCATAATTGGCCAATTTTGTTTTCTCATTCTATTGTTCTTGTACATATATATACTATTTGAATCATGGAGCCTGTTCTACATGTTCCAAAAAAATATTGTTTTAAAGCAATCGAGAATCTAATGGTTTTTTGAAAAGTATCTGAGGTGGAGTAAGCAATGTAAAGGTTAAAACAGCAAGAAAATAATTTACAAGATTTAAAAATTTAAGTCCATCCTATTTTTTTTAAATGTTTTAGCTAGATCATCAATTTGTCAACTAAGTTTGCTTCCTCTGTGATGCATGAATGATCTCCATCCTCTAATTCAAAATCAACATCCAGCAAACCTATTTTAGAAGTTATCTAATAGATTCTTAGTGATGTTCAATTAAATCTACCTTTATTTCAGGAACAGAATCTGTCAGTCAGCAAATCTATTTCTTATCCTTGCCTATAAGCATTGAATTTGTCCTCTCATGGTATGTGACAATATTGGCAAGCCTAATGCATGACATAAAAATCTGGTAATTCTTTGAAATAACATATTATTAGTATATCCTTGGCTGGTGCAGGTGCTTAAAATGTGTATTCAACCTGCAAAAAGTCAATTTAATTGCCCGACTCTGATGCTCCCTCAGCTCATCCGCTGCTGAAACCCTCATCCATACCTTTGTTACTCCTTGACTTGACTATTCCAACACACCCCTGGCCCGTCTTCCATCTTCCACCCTCCATAAACTTGAACTCATCCAGAACTCTACTGCCTGTATCCTAGCTTGCACTAAGTCCCATTCAACCATCACCCCTGTGCTTGCTGACCTACATTGGCTCCCAGTTCGGCAAGGTCTCAGTTTAAAAATTCTCATCCTTTTTTTCAAATCCTTCCATGGCCTCGCCCGTCCTTATCTCTATAACCACCTACAGCACTACAACTGAGGTCCGATCCGAGATCTTTGCACTTCTCCAATTTTAGCCTCTTGTGCATCCCCTATTTTAATTGCTCGACTATTGGCAGCCGTGCTTTCAGCTGCCTAGACGCTAAACTCTGGTATTCTCTCTCTAAACATTTCCATCTCTCTACCTCTCTCTCCCCTCTTTAAGATGCTCCTTAAAACCTATCTCTTTGACCAAGCTTTTGGTCATCTGTTCTAATATAAGAACATAAGAACATAAGAATTAGAAGCAGGAGTAGGCCATTCGTCCCCTTGAGCCTGCTCCGCCATTCAATAAGATCATGAATGATCTTCTACCTCAACTCCACTTTCCTGCACTGTCCCCATATCGATTTCTGTCTTGAATGTACTCAAAGACTAAGCCTCCACAGCCATCTGGGGTAGAGAATTCCAAAGATTCACCACCCTATGAGTGAAGACGTTTCTCCTCATCTCAGTCCTAAATCCTAAGGGAGTCAAGGGTTATGGGGAGCGGGTAGGGAAGTGGAGCTGAAACCAAGATCAGATCAGCCATGACCTTATTGAATGGCAGAGCAGGCTCAAGGGGCCAAAAGGCCTACTCCCGCTCCTATTTCTTATGTTCTTATGTTCTTATATGTTCGACCCCTCATTCTGTGACTGTGACCGCCTGGTTCTGGACTCCCCAGCCAGAGGAACCATCCTCCCTGCATCTACCCTATCCAGCCCTGTAAGAATTTTGTATGTTTCAATGAGATCTTCTAAATTCTAGAGAATATAGGCTTAGTCTGTTCAATCTATCCTCATAGGACAATCCCCCCATTCCTGGAATCAGTCTGGTGAACCTTCATTGCACTCCCTCTAGGGCAAGTATATCCTTCCTTAGGTAAGGAGACCAAATCTGTACACAATACTCCAGGTGCGGTCTCACCAAGGCCCTATATAATTGCAATAAGATATCTTTACTCTTATACTCAAATCCTCTTGTAATAAAGGCCAACATATCATTTGCTTTCTTAATTGCTTGCTGTACCTGCATGTTAACTTTCAGTGATTCATGTACAAGGACACCCAGGTCCCTCTGAACACCAACAGTTCCCAATCTCTCACCATTTAAAAAATACACTGCTTTTCTATTTTTTCTACCAAAGTGGATAACTTCACATTTTTCCATATTATATTCCATTTGCCATATTCTTGCCCATTCACTTACATTCACAACTTACATTCCCACCTAGCTATGTATCATCAGAAAACTTGGATATATTACATTTGGTCCCCTCATCCAAATCATTGATATAGATTGTGAATAGCTGGTGCCCATACACCGATCCTTGTGGCACCCCACTAGTTACAGCCCACTCTCTGATTTCTGTCTGTTAACCATACTCAATCCATGCTAGTATATTTACCCCCAATCCCATGAGCCCTAATTTTGTTTCATAAACTCTTGTGTGGCACCTTATCGAATGCCTTCTGAAAATCCAAATATACCACATCCACTGGTTCCCACTTATCTATTCTACCAGTTACAACCTCAAAAACTCTAACAGATTTGTGAAACACGATTTCCGTTTCATAAATCTGTGTTGACTCTGCCCAATTCTATTATTATTTTCTAAGTGCCCTGTTACCACATCCTTAATAGTAGATTCTAGCATTTTCCCCACTACTGATGTCAGGCTAACTGGTCTGTATTTCGCTGTTTTCTCTCTCCTTCCTTTCTTAAATAGTGGGGTTACATTATCTTTCAATCTGTGGGAACCATTGTAGAATCTATGGAATTTTAGAAGATGACAACCAATGCATCCACTATCTCTATAGCCACCTCTTTCAAAACTCTAGGATGTAGGCCATTAGGTTTTATGGGCTCAATTTTTCCCATTGCCTTTGCCACACAGCCTGTCCTGTAGCTTCGGGAGGTGGAGCCTAATGTCTGCGCTGAAAAAACGTTGCCCCCACTCTGTGAATGCGTGGAAAAAAAAGAACGCTTTTGATGTGATTGCTATGGGCGCGCATGCCCAGTACAGCTCCCGGTCTGCATTTATCCATTTTTAAAGAGCCAGTTGTGTGTGAGAATTTTAATTCTCATTGGAAAAATCGGAGCTGCAATACAAGATGCAACGTGGCTCAAGGACAAAGAATTTCTTACAGGATGAAGTGGAGTCACTGTAATTGAGGCCAGATGGCACGAGCTGGACACCAGCAGAGGTCACATAAAAGTTTCACCAAAAGAAATGAAGAAACGCTGGAACCAACTTGCAGAAGATTACTGTGCAATGGTGACCTCCCCGCAGTCTGGAGGCTAGTGCAAAAAGAAGTGGCAGGACTTTGGTCAAGTCGTTAATGTAAGTAATATTTTCATTTATTAAATGGAATTGCAATTGTAAATGTGACCAGCTGTATATGTCCCACCCAGCAGAAAGACATAGAAACATAGAAACATAGAAACATAGAAAATAGGTGCAGGAGCAGGCCATTCAGCCCTTCTAGCCTGCACCGCCATTCAATGAGTTCATGGCTGAACATGAAACTTCAGTACCCCCTTCCTGCTTTCTCGCCATAACCCTTGATCCCCCGAGTAGTAAGGACTTCATCTAACTCCCTTTTGAATATATTTAGTGACTTGGCCTCAACTACTTTCTGTGGTAGAGAATTCCACAGGTTCACCACTCTCTGGGTGAAGAAGTTTCTCCTCATCTCGGTCCTAAATGGCTTACCCCTTATCCTCAGACTGTGACCCCTGGTTCTGGACCTCCCCAACATTGGGAACATTCTTTCTGCATCTAACCTGTCTAAACCCGTCAGAATTTTAAACGTTTCTATGAGGTCCCCTCTCATTCTTCTGAACTCCAGTGAATACAAGCCCAATTGATCCAATCTTTCTTGATAGGTCAGTCCCGCCATCCCGGGAATCAGTCTGGTGAACCTTCGCTGCACTCCCTCAATAGCAAGAATGTCCTTCCTCAAGTTAGGAGACCAAAACTGTACACAATACTCCAGGTGTGGCCTCACCAAGGCCCTGTACAACTGTAGCAACACCTCCCTGCCCCTGTATTCAAATCCCCTCGCTATGAAGGCCAACATGCCATTTGCTTTCTTAACCGCCTGCTGTACCTGCATGCCAACCTTCAATGACTGATGTACCATGACACCCAGGTCTCGTTGCACCTTCCCTTTTCCTAATCTGTCACCATTCAGATAATAGTCTGTCTCTCTGTTTTTACCACCAAAGTGGATAACCTCACATTTATCCACATTATACTTCATCTGCCATGCATTTGCCCACTCACCTAACCTATCCAAGTCACTCTGCAGCCTAATAGCATCCTCCTCGCAGCTCACACTGCCACCCAACTTAGTATCATCCGCAAATTTGGAGATACTGCATTTAATCCCCTCGTCTAAATCATTAATGTACAATGTAAACAGCTGGGGCCCCAGCACAGAACCTTGCGGCACTCCACTAGTCACTGCCTGCCATTCTGAAAAGTACCCGTTTACTCCTACTCTTTGCTTCCTGTCTGACAACCAGTTCTCAATCCACGTCAGCACACTACCCCCAATCCCATGTGCTTTAACTTTGCACATTAATCTCTTGTGTGGGACCTTGTCGAAAGCCTTCTGAAAGTCCAAATATACCACATCAACTGGTTCTCCTTTGTCCACTTTACTGGAAACATCCTCAAAAAATTCCAGAAGATTTGTCAAGCATGATTTCCCTTTCACAAATCCATGCTGACTTCGACCTATCATGTCACCATTTTCCAGATGCACTGCTATGACATCCTTAATAATTGATTCCATCATTTTACCCACTACTGAGGTCAGGCTGACCGGTCTATAATTCCCTGTTTTCTCTCTCCCTCCTTTTTTAAAAAGTGGGGTTACATTGGCTACCCTCCACTCCATAGGAACTGATCCAGAGTCAATGGAATGTTGGAAAATGACTGTCAATGCATCCGCTATTTCCAAGGCCACCTCCTTAAGTACTCTAGGATGCAGGCCATCAGGCCCTGGGGATTTATCTGCCTTCAATCCCATCAATTTCCCCAACACAATTTCCCGACTAATAAAGATTTCCCTCAGTTCCTCTTCCTTACTAGACCCTCTGACCCCTTTTATATCCGGAAGGTTGTTTGTATCCTCCTTAGTGAATACCGAACCAAAGTACTTGTTCAATTGATCCGCCATTTCTTTGTTCCCCGTTATGACTTCCCCTGATTCTGACTGCAGGGGACCTACGTTTGTCTTCACCAACCTTTTTCTCTTTACATACCTATAGAAACTTTTGCAATCCGCCTTAATGTTCCCTGCAAGCTTCTTCTCGTACTCCATTTTCCCTGTCCTAATCAAACCCTTTGTCCTCCTCTGCTGAGTTCTAAATTTCTCCCAGTCCCCAGGTTCGCTGCTATTTCTGGCCAATTTGTATGCCACTTCCTTGGCTTTAATACTATCCCTGATTTCCCTAGATAGCCACGGTTGAGCCACCTTCCCCTTTTTATTTTTACGCCAGACAGGAATGTACAATTGTTGTACTTCATCCATGCGGTCTCTAAATGTCTGCCATTGCCCATCCACAGTCAACCCCCTAAGTATCATTCGCCAATCTATCCTAGCCAATTCACGCCTCATACCTTCAAAGTTACCCTTCTTTAAGTTCTGGACCATGGTCTCTGAAATTACTGTTTCATTCTCCATCCTAATGCAGAATTCCACCATATTATGGTCACTCTTCCCCAAGGGGCCTCGCACAATGAGATTGCTAATTAATCCTCTCTCATTACACAACACCCAGTCTAAGATGGCCTCCCCCCTAGTTGGTTCCTCAACATATTGGTCTAGAAAACCATCCCTTATGCACTCCAGGAAATCCTCCTCCACCGTATTGTTTCCAGTTTGGCTAGCCCAATCTATGTGCATATTAAAGTCACCCATTATAACTGCTACACCTTTATTGCATGCACCCCTAATTTCCTGTTTGATGCCCTCCCCAACATCCCTACTACTGTTTGGAGGTCTGTACACAACTCCTACTAACGTTTTTTGCCCTTTGGTGTTCTGCAGCTCTACCCATATAGATTCCACATCATCCAAGCTAATGTCTTTCCTAACTATTGCATTAATCTCCTCTTTAACCAGCAATGCTACCCCACCTCCTTTTCCTTTTATTCTATCCTTCCTGAATGTTGAATACCCCTGAATGTTGAGTTCCCAGCCCTGATCATCCTGGAGCCACGTCTCCGTAATCCCAATCACATCATATTTGTTAACATCTATTTGCACAATTAATTCATCCACCTTATTGCGGATACTCCTTGCATTAAGACACAAAGCCTTCAGGCTTGTTTTATTAACACCCTTTGTCCTTTTAGAATTTTGCTGTACAGTGGCCCTTTTTGTTCTTTGCCTTGGGTTTCTCTGCCCTACACTTTTCCTCATCTCCTTTCTGTCTTTTGCTTTTGGCTCCTTTTTGTTTCCCTCTGTCTCCCTGCATTGGTTCCCATCCCCCTGCCATATTAGTTTAAATCCTCCCCAACAGCACTAGCAAACACTCCCCCTAGGACATTGGTTCCAGTCCTGCCCAGGTGCAGACCGTCCGGTTTGTACTGGTCCCACCTCCCCCAGAACCGGTCCCAATGCCCCAGGAATTTGAATCCCTCCCTGCTGCACCACTGCTCAAGCCACGTATTCATCTGCGCTATCCTGCGATTCCTACTCTGACTATCACGTGGCACTGGTAGCAATCCCGAGATTACTACTTTTGAGGTCCTATTTTTTAATTTAGCTCCTAGCTCCTTAAATTCGTTTCGTAGGACCTCATCCCTTTTTTTGCCTATGTCGTTGGTACCAATGTGCACCACGACAACTGGCTGTTCTCCCTCCCATTTCAGAATGTCCTGCACCCGCTCCGAGACATCCTTGACCCTTGCACCAGGGAGGCAACATACCATCCTGGAGTCTCGGTTGCGGCCGCAGAAACGCCTATCTATTCCCCTCACAATTGAATCCCCTATCACTATCGCTCTCCCACTCTTTTTCTTGCCCTCCTGTGCAGCAGAGCCAGCCACGGTGCCATGAACTTGGCTGCTGCTGCCCTCCCCTGATGAGTCATTCCCCTCAACAGTACCCAAAGCGGTGTATCTGTTTTGCAGGGGGATGACCGCAGGGGACCCCTGCACTACCTTCCTTGCTCTACTCTTCCTGTTGGTCTTCCATTCCCTATCTGGCTGTGGACCCTTTCCCTGCGGTAAGACCAACTCACTACACGTGATACTCACGTCATTCTCAGCATCGTGGATGCTCCAGAGTGAATCCACCCTCAGCTCCAATTCCGCAACGCGGACCGTCAGGAGCTGGAGGTGGACACACTTCCCGCACACGTAGTCGTCAGGGACACCGGAAGCGTCCCTGAGTTCCCACATGGTACAGGAGGAGCATAACACCCGACCGAGCTCTCCTGCCATGACTTAACCCTTAGATACACTTAAACTGGTAATAACAATGTTAAAAGTTACTGACCAATATAAGAAGAAAAAGAAAAACTACTCACCAATCACCAGCCAATCACTTACCCCCTAGGCTGTGACGTCACCTTTGTTTTTTTGCCTTCTCCCTGTAGCTGCACCGGTACGCCTCTCGCCGACCCCGGACTCGCGCTGCTCCGAGCTCCCGCCTCCTCGACTGACTGCTCCGAGCTCCCGCTGGCCTTTATAGGCCTCTCGCCGACCCCGGACTCGCGCTGCTCCGAGTTCCCGCCTCCTCGACTGACTGCTCCGAGCTCCCGCTGGCCTTTATAGGCCTCTCGCCGACCCCGGACTCGCGCTGCTCCGAGCTCCCGCCTCCTCGACTGACTGCTCCGAGCTCCCGCTGGCCTTTATAGGCCTCTCGCCGACCCCGGACTCGCGCTGCTCCGAGCTCCCGCCTCCTCTCTAAAAAGTTACATTTTCATCTTTGCACAGGAAGGTGGCACACAACAAATGGGAAAGTACTCGAACAGGAGGAGGTCCGGCAAATCTGCACCCACTGACACCCTTGGAAGAGAGGATCCCTGCTTTGATGCGTCCTGCCTAGAGAAAAGCAACCACCACTGCTCAATCTGTACCCACACTCGAGGGAGAGGGTAAGTCCTGCAAATTCTACAGTCTGGCTTTGCTAAATGTTAAGTACTGCGTGGGCTAGCCATGCTTCGGTTCATGGGGATGTCTCCATCAGCTACGTTTCGGTTGATGCAATGTGCTACCATTCATCATGGTCATTCAAATCAGTCTGCTGCCTGCATTCTGTGAGCCTACTCATGCCACCCTGCCCCCTCCTCTGCTGCTAACCATTTGTCTGTTCTGTTATATTTTGCAGAACTTGAAGCCAACCCTGATGATGCAGAAGAAGATTGAGACACAGACGAGCCTGAAGAGGAGAACATCTTCCAATCCCACCTTCCAGACCAAGAGCATGGGTGTGAGGGGGAGAGGAAGGGGGAGGTGATGGATGAAGCCCTCACTGTTGTACTCACTCTGGAGGAGGTGCAGGTGCCACCCATTGAGGTGCCAGCCCCTTTCCTGAATTGTACGAGTGTTGCTGAGACATTCCATGGTTTCCCACTGTCCGTGGCTGTGGGTCTTAGTGGGGTGCAGCAAGGCACACTCAGGGCCCCACTGTCTGAGGCTGCGGGTCCCAGTGGGATGCAGCAAGCCACATCCAGTGTGAGGAAGGGAAGGAGAGCTCGACAGCGCTCTCCTGAGGTGCAGGATCTATCAGATGTGGTTCAGATGATAGCAATGAGTGCGGAGAGCATTGACCTTACGCGATCACTCTTGGACATCATCAGTGGGGTGGATGATGAGGTATCAGCACTGTCGGGAGAAGAAACAACAATCTCACGAGAAATTGGAACACTGTCCGGGAACATGAGGGAGGCAATGTCTCAGGCAGCGGATACAATGTCGGTGTACATGAGGGAGGGACTGTCGCAGGTAGCTGATGCGCTGTCAGTGAACATGAGGGAGGTCATATCACAGGTAGCTGAGACACTGTCGGCGAACATGAGGGAGGGAATGTTGCAGGTAGTTGAGACACTGTCAGGGCACATGAGGGAGGGAATGTAGGAGTTAGCTGTTGCAATAAAAGAACACGTCCAGACCCCGTGCCCATTGACAGAATCAACTGCCACTCCCACTCCAATCCCTAGACTAGCCTCTGAAGAGGACAAAGCCAGGCCTTCCACATTACTGACTGCACCCACCGCCGCCCCGCCTCCCCCCCCCCCCATCAAGAAGTGCGCATTACCCGAGATGATAGAAAGAATAAGCTTGATACCAATCCAAGAAATGCTGTGCCACCACCTGTGGGCAGGGGTGGAGTCAACAAGACCAAGCGCAGCAGGCGGTCTTTGAATAAGGTGGAGGAGTGATGGGTGCAGCCTTTCTTCGCTGCTGCTGTTGTTGTTATTATTATTGTTGTCACTGTTGTAACTGTTCTCAGATTAAAAGTTTTTTGTAAGTTTTGTAAATTTACAAGTTTAAAAGTTTGTAAGTGATCTTAAAGATTGGAAGTGATCTTAAAGTTTGTAAGTGATCTTAGAGTTTGTAAGTGATCTTAAAGTTTTTAAGTGATCTTAGAGTTTGTAAGTGATGTTAAAGTTTGTAAGTGATCTTAACTGAAAACTTTAAAGTTTGATACAAGAATATTTTTATTAAAGTTAAGTTAAGTACAAACAAATGTTTGTTAAACTTTGAATAAAATATATTTTAAATTATAACTGAATCATTTCCATTATTTGTTTACTTCAAAAAGTTGTGTTAATAAATAAAAGTTATTAACACAACTTTTTGAAGTAAACAAGAATAATTTCCATTATTTGTTCCATTAACACAACACAACATTATGGAACAGATCCAAACAGTAAACATAGTCCATTTGGAATAGTTGCCGCTGAGCCTTCAGGCAGCAAAGTGTTCACGAATGAGCTGCTGGCACAAGGCTCGAGCAATCATTAAAGGGGCACGACGGCCCGCCATCCTCCGCCGTCATGCTCCGGGTTCAGGCATTTGCATGGCTTCCTCGTCCTCATCCTCCCCTTCCTCCTCCTCCTCATCATCGGCATCTTCCTTCTCATCATCAGCCACTCTCATCTTCAGCCACTCTCATCTCAGGTGGGTCTTCTACCACCAGCTGCTGCTGCCTCATGATGGCTAAGTTATGCAGCACACAACAGTGAACTCTCAGGGAAGTATTGCAAGTAGCCTCCGGAATGGTCTAGACATCGGAAACGCTGCTTCAAGATGCCAATGGTCCTCTCTATTATGCTGCGCGTCGCAATGTGCAACATGTTGTATTCCCGGTCAGTTTCTGTCCGCGTTACGCGTAGGGGCACCATGAGCCAGATGGCAAGGCCATACTCTTTGTCTCTCAATAGCCAGCTCTGCCCTTGTGGCTGCTGCTGAAACATGGCAGATATAGCGCTCTCGTGTAGAATGAACGCATCATGGGTGCTCCTAGGTTATCTTGCATCAACTGACATAATGCGATGCATGTCATCACACACGAATTACACATTAACGGAGTGGAAGCGTTGTCTGTTCCTGTGCATCTCGGAATCCTCCAAAGGTGCTTGCTAGGCAACGTGAGTACAATCAATGCAGCCCTGTACCTTTGGGAAAGCAGCAATGCCCTCAGCCCTTTCACGCATTACCTGGGTGGTCATGGGGAACTTTATGTAGTCATTCCTCCGGACATATAGTGCAGCAGTCATCTGTTGAATGCAGATATGTGTTGATGTTAAGAAATGGCGATCACATCCCCAGTTGTGGCCTGGAGCGATCCAGAAGCATAGAATGAAAGTGCAGCTGTAATCTTCACTTCAACTGACAAAGCAGTCCTCCTGATGGTTCCAGGTTGCAGGTCTGCTTTTACTAACTCACAGATCTCAGTTACAACTTCTTTGCGGAAACGCAGCCTTGTGACACAGTCTGCATCACTCAGGTGCAGGTATGAATGCCTGTCTCGATATACCCAACGTGGGTAAGGCCTCCTGCCCATCATCCTACAGGCTCTGAGGTTCCTCATCCGATGACTTGAATCAATTGTCTCCTCCACAGCACCATCATGCAGAAGGCTTGCACGAGGTATGGCATTGTCAGTATTACCCCCATAATTAAATTGTACCTTTGCAATCAGCTCAAAATGGCAGGCAGGACAAGCTTCTTTGTTGTCTCTCCCCCCAAGTCGATGCCCTAGTATGCCCACACCCAGGTCTGAGCATGTGCAATGGGCTTCCTTCTTTCAGGAAACATCCCTCCACCCTCCCACCACCCTAGCCCCCCTCTCCCTAGCCCAGCCCCCATTGGGCTTCATTTGATGCTGCTTGCTGCATAGTGGCATAGTGTAAGGGTTCTCATCCCTTTAGTTTGGCTTCTACACCCCTCCCCCTCTATCCCCAGGCTTCATTTGATGCTGCTTGCTGGATAGTGTAAGGCTTCTCATGCCTTCAGTTCGGCTTCCACCCCTCCGGGCTTCATTTGATGCATAGTGGCATAGTGTAAAAGTTCTCATGCCTTCAGTTCGGCTTCCGCCACCATCCCCCCTCAACCCCCCACCCCCCCCATTCCCCCCTCCCCCCCCTCCCAGCGGGCTTCATTTGATGCATAGTGACATAGTGTGAAGTTTCTCATCCCTTCAGTTCGGCTTCCACACCCCCTCCCCCACCCCCCGGGCTTCTTTTCAACCAAGCCTCGAGCCCCTGTGTCCGGGCGAGGGACCGATTCTGCCAGCCGACTCTCTGACCTTGAGCCCGGTTTGGAGACGTTCGGTGGTGGCGTGGCACTTAAAAAAAATCCAAACTTAAAGAATTGCATGAAACTTCCATTTTCTGCATTTTCAATTGGAAAAATTTAAGCTTGATAATGCATATTTTTGTGTTCTTGACTCCCTCCAAAAGTGCCCGGAAGGTTTTTTGGGAGTGGTCATATACGCCGTCCGAGGAAAAATGTAAGTTGGCCAAACTTGCATAATTGTGAAAAACTGGCGCGGACATCAGGTTACGACCACTATGACGCAAACCTAAAAAAATCGTAACTAACTGAGTTACGCTGGCGCACAATCTTTGGGAAACTTGGATTTTGAAATTTAGGCCAAAAAAAGTGGCACAAATCACTGGGGAAAATTGAGCCCTATATTTCCTTGTGTGGCTCGGTGTCAAATTTTGTTTGATAACACTCCTGTGAAATGCCTTGGGATGTTTTATTACATTAAAGGCACAATATAAATGCAAGTTGTTGTTGGTAATTACTTACTGTTGTAGAAACATTGAAAATAGGAGCAGTAGTAGGCCATTCGGCCCTTTGAGCCTGCATCACCATTCAATAATATCATGGCTGATCCTCTATCTCAACACCATGTTCCCGCTTTCTCTCCATACCCCTTGATGCCTTTTGTGTCTAGAAATTTATCTAGACTGTGGAAGCCAAGTCACTGAATATATTTAAGTGACTTGGCTTCCACAGCCTTCTGTGGTAGAGAATTCCACAGGTTCACCACCTTCTGAGTGAAGAAATTTCTCCTCATCTCAGTCCTAAATTTCCTACTCCATATCCTGAGACTGTGACCCCTTGTTCTAGCCAGGAGAATCATCTTCCCTGCATCCAGTCTGCCCAGCCCCGTCAGAATTTTATACGTTTCAATGAGATCCCCTCTCATTCTTCTAAACTCGAGTGAATACAGGTCTAGTCGACCCAATCTCTCATAAGGCAGTCCTGCCATCCCAGGAATCAGTCTGGTGAACCTTCGCTGCACTCCCTCGATGGCAACTATATCCATCCTTAGGTAAGGAGACCAAAACTGCACACAATACTCCAGGTGCAGTCTCAACAAGCCCTGTATAACTGTATTGAGACATCATTGCTCCTGTACTCAAATCCTCTTGCAATGAAGGCCAACATACCATTTGCCTTCCTAACTGCTTGCTGCACATGTATGTTTGCTTTCAATGACTGGTGTACAAGGCCACCCAGGTCCCTTTGTACATCGATATTTCCCAAGCTATCAGCATTTAAATAATACTTTGTCTTTATGTTTTTCCGACCAAAGTGGATAACTTCACATTTATCCACATTATACTGCATCTGCCATGTGTTTGCCCACTCACTCAACCTACCTAAATCGCCTTGCAGTGTCTTTGCATCCTCCTCACAACTCACAATCCCACCTAGTTTTGCGCCATCAGCAAACTTGGAAATATTACATTTGGTTCCCCCATCCAAATCATTTATATATATTGTGAATAGCTGGGGCCCAAGCACTGATCCCTGTGGTACCCCACTAGTCACTGTCCGCCACTCAGAAAAAGACCCGTTTATTCCTACTCTCTGTTTCCTGTCAGTTAACCAATTTTCAATCCATGCCAATACATTACCCCCAATTCTATGTGCTTTAATTTTGCACACGAACCTCTTATGTGGGACTTTATCGAAGGCCTTCTGAAAATCCAAGTACACTACATCCACTGGTTCTCCCTTATCGATTCTATCAGTTACATCCTCAAAAAACTCCAGTAGGTTTGTCAAACATGATTTTCCTTTCATAAATGAAGTGGGACTTTAGAGGCCCACTATTGTATAGGAAAATAGGAATTGGGCCTGCTATTAGACACAGACATATTTTAGAATGTCAAATTGTAGCAACTTGGAGCACATGAGCTGAGGAAAACAACTACAGAATGTAGCCAAGCTGCTAGAAACCGCAAACTACCTGAGTATTCTTAGACTAGCAGACAATGATGGCAACTGCAGGTCAAGATGAACATACATCTTTATAGATAAGAGCGTCTCCCGTGGTCAAGAAATACAGACCATGGAACAAGTACGACTTCTAGCCCGCTAGGTAGATGCAAATTTGGAGATGTCAAAAAAACATACTGTGGAACATAAGAACATAAGAACATAAGAATTAGGAACAGGAGTAGGCCATCTAGCCCCTCGAGCCTGCTCCGCCATTCAGCAAGATCATGGCTGATCTGGCCGTGGACTCAGCTCCACTGACCCGCCTGCTCCCCGTAACCCTTAATTCCCTTATTGGTTAAAAATCTATCTATCTGTGACTTGAATACATTCAATGAGCTAGCCTCAACTGCTTCCTTGGGCAGAGAGTTCCACAGATTCACAACCCTCTGGGAGAAGAAATTCCTTCTCAACTCGGTTTTAAATTGGCTCCCCCGTATTTTGAGGCTGTGCCCCCTAGTTCTAGTCTCCCCTACCAGTGGAAACAACCTCTCTGCCTCTATCTTGTCTATCCCTTTCATTATTTTAAATGTTTCTATAAGATCACCCCTTATCCTTCTGAACTCCAACGAGTAAAGACCAGTCTACTCAATCTATCATCATAAGGTAACCCCCTCATCTCCGGAATCAGCCGAGTGAATCGTCTCTGTACCCCTTCCAAAGCTAGTATATCCTTCCTTAAGTAAGGTGACCAAAACTGCACGCAGTACTCCAGGTGCGGCCTCACCAATACCCTATACAGTTGCAGCAGGACCTCCCTGCTTTTGTACTCCATCCCTCTCGCAATGAAGGCCAACATTCCATTTGCCTTCCTGATTACCTGCTGCACCTGCAAACTAACTTTTTGGGATTCATGCACAAGGACCCCCAGGTCCCTCTGCACCTCAGCATGTTGTAATTTCTCCCCATTCAAATAATATTCCCTTTTACTGTTTTTTTTTCCAAGGTGGATGACCTCACACTTTCCGACATTGTATTCCATCTGCCAAACCTTACCCATTCGCTTAACCTATCCAAATCTCTTTGCAGCCTCTCTGTGTCCTCTACACAACCCGCTTTCCCACGAATCTTTGTGTCATCTGCAAATATTGTTACACTACACTCTGTCCCCTCTTCCGGGTCATCTATGTATAGTGTAAACAGTTGTGGTCCCAGCACCGATCCCTGTGGCACACCACTAACCACCGATTTCCAACCCGAAAAGGACCCATTTATCCCGACTCTCTGCTTTCTGTTCGCCAGCCAATTCTCTATCCATGCTAATACATTTCCTCTGACTCCGCATACCACTATCTTCTGCAGTAACCTTTTGTGTGGCACCTTATCGAATGCCTTTTGGAAATCTAAATACACCACATCCATCGGTACACCTCTATCCACCATGCTCGTTATATCCTCAAAGAATTCCAGTAAATTAGTTAAACATGATTTCGCCTTCATGAATCCATGATGCGTCTGCTTGATTGCACTATTCCTATCTAGATGTCCCGCTATTTCTTCCTTAATAATAGTTTCAAGCATTTTCCCCACTACAGATGTTAAACTAACTGGCCTATAGTTACCTGCATTTTGTCCGCCCCCTTTTTTAAACAGAGGCGTTACATTAGCTGCTTTCCAATCCGCTGGTACCTTCCCAGAGTCCAGAGAATTTTGGTAGATTATAACGAATGCATCTGCTATAACTTCCATCATCTCTTTTAATACCCTGGGATGCATTTCATCAGGACCAGGGGACTTGTCTACCTTGAGTCCCATTAGCCTGTCCAGCACTACCCCCCTAGTGATAGTGATTGTCTCAAGGTCCTCCCTTCCCACATTCCTGTGACCAGCAATTTTTGGCATGGTTTTTGTGTCTTCCACTGTAAGACCGAAGCAAAATAATTGTTTACGGTCTGAGCCATTTCCACATTTCCCATTATTAAATCCCCCTTCTCATCTTCTAAGGGACCAACATTTACTTTAGTCACTCGTTTCCGTTTTATATATCTGTAAAAGCTTTTACTATCTGTTTTTATGTTTTGCGTAAGTTTTCCTTCGTAATCTTTCTTTCCTTTTTTTATTGCTTTTTTAGTCATTCATTTTCCCAATCATCTAGTTTCCCATGAACCTTGGCCACCTTATACGCATTGGTCTTTAATTTGATACTCTCCTTTATTTCCTTGGTTATCCACGGCTGGTTATCCCTTCTCTTACCGCCATTATTTTTCACTGGAATATATTTTTGTTGAGCACTATGAAAGAGCTCCTTAAAAGTCCTCTACTGTTCCTCAATTGTGCCACTGTTTAGTCTGTGTTTCCAGTCTACTTTAGCCAACTCTGCCCTCATCCCACTGTAGTCCCCTTTGTTTAAGCATAGTACGCTTGTTTCTGACACAACTTCCTCACCCTCAATCTGTATTACAAATTCAACCATACTGTGATCACTCATTCCGAGAGGATCTTTTACTAGGAGATTGTTTATTATTCCTGTGTCATTACACAGGACCAGATCGAAGATAGCTTGCTCCCTTGTAGGTTCTGTAACATACTGTTCTAAGAAACAATCCCGTATGCATTCTATGAATTCCTCCTCCAGGCTACCCCATGCGATTTGATTTGACCAATCGATATGTAGGTTAAAATCCCCCATGACTACTGCCGTCCCTTTTTCACATGCCTCCATTATTCCCTTGATTATTTCCCGCCCTACCGTGAAGTTATTGTTTGGTGGCCTATAAACTACGCCCACCAGTGACTTTTTCCCCTTACTATCTCTAATCTCCACCCACAATGATTCAACATTTTGTTCATTAGAGCCAATATCGTCTCTCACAACTGCCCTGATATCATCCTTTATTAACAGAGCTACCCCACCTCCTTTCCCTTCTTGTCTATCTTTCCGAATCGTCAGATACCACTGTATGTTTAATTCCCAGTCTTGGCCACCCTGCAACCATGTTTCTGTAATGGCCACCAAATCATATCCATTTGTAATGATTTGTGCCGTCAACTCATTTACTTTGTTTTGAATGCTGCGTGTGTTTAGGTAGAGTGTTTTAATCCTAGTTTTTAAACATGATTTTTAGTTTTGACCTCTCCTGCAGCCCCTTTATATTCAGTGGCCCTTTTTGTTTTTTGCGTTGGGTTTCTCTGCCCTCCACTTTTACTCATCTCCTTTCTGTCATTTGCTTTTGTCTCCTTTTTGTTTCCCTCTGTCTCCCTGCATTGGTTCCCATCCCCCTGCCATGTTAGTTTAACTCCTCCCCAACAGCACTAGCAAACACTCCCCCTAGGACATTGGTTCCGGTCCTGCCCAGGTGCAGACCGTCCGGTTTGTACTGGTCCCACCTCCCCCAGAACCGGTTCCAATGCCCCAGGAATTTGAATCCCTCCCTACTGCACCACTGCTCAAGCCACGTATTCATCTGAGCTATCCTGCGATTCCTACTCTGTCTAGCACGTGGCACTGGTAGCAATCCCAAGATTACTACTTTTGAGGTCCTACGTTTTAATTTAGCTCCTAGCTCCTTAAATTCGTCTCATAGGACCTCATCCCTTTTTTTACCTATATCGTTGGTACCAATGTGCACCACGACAACTGGCTGTTCACCCTCCCTTTTCAGAATGTCCTGCACCCGCTCCGAGACATCCTTGACCCTTGCACCAGGGAGGCAACATACCATCCTGGAGTCTCGGTTGCGGCTGCAGAAACGCCTATCTATTCCCCTTACAATCGGATCCCCTATCACTATCTTTTTCCTCCCCTCATGTGCAGCAGAGCCAGCCACGGTGCCATAAACTTGGCTTCTGCTGCCCTCCCCTGATGAGTCATCCCCCTCAACAGTACTCAAAACGGTGTATCTGTTTTGCAGGGAGATGACCGCAGGGGATCCCTGCACTACCTTCCTTGCACTACTCTTTTTGCTGGTCTTCCATTCCCTAACTGGCTGTGGACCCTTCACCTGTGGTAAGACCAACTCGCTGCACGTGCTACTCACGTCATTCTCAGCATCGTAGATGCTCCAGAGTGAATCGACCCTCAGCTCCAATTCCGCAACGCGGTCCGTCAGGAGCTGGAGGCGGATACACTTCCTGCACACGTAGTCGGCAGGGACACCAGAAGTGTCCCTGAGTTCCCACATGGTACAGGAGGAGCATATCACGTGACCGAGCTCTCCTGCCATGATTTAACCCTTAGATACACTTAAATTGGCAACAACAATGCTAAAGTTTACTCACTGTTGTAGAAGAGAAAAAAGAAAAATACTCACCTATCACCAGCCAATCACTTATCCCGTTGGCTGTGACGTCACCTTCCTATTTCTTTCTACTTCTTTTTTGCCTTCTCCCTGTAGCTGCACAAGCACGCCTTTTATAGGCCTCTCCGATCCCTGGACTCACGCCTCAGCGACTACGAACTCCCGCTGCCTCTCGCGGCCTTTTATAGGCTTCTCCAATCCCTGGACTCATGCCTCAGCGACCACGAGCTCCCACTGCCTCTCGCGGCCTTTTATAGGCCTCTCCGATCCCTGGACTCACGCCTCAGCGACCACCTGTCTCAAATGTCATGAGCTTATATTCAGTTCTTGCGGTTAAGTCAAAAGCACTTTTGAAATGTCACGGAGAGTCTGGGGTTCGTTCTTGGAACTGATGATGCATAATGGATTGCGGTTTTTGGCTTTAAATACTGTAAGCTGGCAGCCAGGCAGAGAGACGGAGTTTAGGGTTAGACCCAAAACTGCTGTTCTCCCCTTGGCCAAGGTATTCTCAAATAAACATATTTTGTTCTTTAACAGACTTGTGTTGAGCCTTTATTTTGGTTCCATAACAAATTGGTGACGAGGATGGAATCCGCCGGGAGACGGACAGACCAATGTCAACAGAAACATCTTGGAGTGAGTAAGTTTAAAGTACCATTCCAAAATTAGATGAATTCTGTGATAAGACTGTCAAGTCAACTGGGGATTTTGAACTGCAAAGTCTGCTAAAGAACAAACCTTGTTGGCGGGTGAGTATGATAAGTTAGTTTAAAATCATTGATTTAGTTTAAAATCATTGATAAGAACTGTGTTGCGCAGAAAGTATACTGGTGAAATAAGGCTAAGATTTAACATAGAGGTTGGATTAAACTACTGATTAGAGAGACGTGAAGTCATCGGCCAGGTGACGTAGATTGTCGGACCATATAATGGCATCGGGCAAAGGATTAGACTGGGGGTTGGAGAACTCCCTTACTAAGTCCTATGCAGATGACCGGAAGGGGTTAATCGACAAAATGTTAAAAGACGGGTGGGACCCGTCACAAGAACCAGCTGAGCAAAAGGCTTGGTGGGAAAAAGAGAAAACTAAGAGAGCCAAGAAAGCCGGTATAATTATAGTGCGATAGTTTTTACAATTTAGTACACAAGATGAAACCCAAAATTGAGGAATTAAGGCAATTAAGGGAAGAAGTAAAGAGAAGCTAATGAAACCTGTTGTGTGTCCGGGCTTTTTGGGAGACCCGGAGACTACTACAGGGACGATGACGGGGAGCCGGAGGCACCACCTTCCTATGAAAAAGCGGGAGCTACGGCACCCGAGTATGACCTAGAGGATGATACTAAGCTCCCTGCAGCCTCGTTGCGAATGTCTGGCACGGGACAGGGAGCTGGCCGTAAAGTAACAGTGAAATACATACCATTTACCATTTTGGAGAAATACGGGATGATACCTTCTTTGAAGGAAAAACACGGCAATTCTGAATTTTGGAGATTGTTAAGGGAAATGTATGACATCCATGAGATGCATGAGAGGGATATTCATCAGATAGTGAGGGCTAAATGTCCACGGCCTAAATGGGAGACATTAAGACAGGATTATAGAAATGGTGAATGGACTCCTTTTAACAATGCCACTCAGGCAGTCCGACAGACAGCATACAATGATTTCACCCGGGCAATCCAAGACGCTTAGGAACTCCTGCTCCCAACTGGGGACTCATTTTGTTAGTCCGCCAGAAGAAAATTGAAAACAGCAGTGAACATGGTCATAGACTGTGGACCGCGTATCAAGAATACTCGGGTCAGGCAGCCCCAGACAAGGCAGATCAGGCATTTTTAAAGATGTTTAAAGATGGCTTGTCAGCCGACCATCAGAAAATACTTAAGATGGGGGTAGTCGGCGCAGATACCTATGACGGACTGGTGAGCTGGGCATGCCAAGTGAATAATGAAGCCAGCCAACACCAGAAGCTGATCAAAGGAGCGGCATCTCGCAAAAGACCCAGCGGAGTTTGCTACAATTTTGGCAAACCCGGACACGTGTCCAAGGACTGTAAGAGTCCATGTCCCAAGTGTACCAACTGACAGAAAATGGGGCACAACAAAAATCAGTGTTGGGCATCAGGCGGGGGCGGGAAAAGACCCACACCGCAAGGTAGCTCACCCAAATCCCAGAACATGACCAAGGATCAGCTTCTCCAGGCCCTCAAGGACCTGGCAAGGGACTGAAAGTCAGCGGCCCCCACTCAGAGTGAAGGCGACCCTCGAATCCACATAACAGCATTGTTAGGGGGCTGGCAATGTGACATGTTAGTGGATAGAGGCGCCTCTGTCTTAATGACAGATATCCCCCTACCCACAACCAAATGGACAGTTTTAATCACAGGGGTTGGAGGACCTGCCACAAGGGCACACCTAAGCGAAGTAATATTATTGGACGTGGCAGGCATTCTAATCCCGGCACAATTTTATGTTTGTCCCAATAATGAGGGTACAATATTAGGAATCAACCTCCTAGAACAATTAGGGGCATTGATTAATCCCTGGGGGAAGAAAATAGTTTGGAGAAGTCCAAATGGGTGCAAAACTACTACCTTCGGGGAACAAAATAAATTGGACAAGCATGCAACGGTGGGGAGCGTACAACTCCTCGCCAGGGATTGGGATACATTAAAAGGGTATGGCCCTGTGTGTCTGCAGATTGATGGAGTGTGGGCACAGTCCAAACAAGATTGCGGGCTGGTAGACACTGACCCAATCATTGTCCCGGGACCCGAACACGCCCCTTATAAACAATATCCAATCAAACCTGAAGCCAAGGAGGCAGTCAAACAAATTGTACAAGATCTGCTGGACAGTGGCATACTCCGGGAAGCTGAGAGCACCACTAATTCACCCGTGTGGCCGGTAAAGAAGCCGGCTGGCTCAAACCGGCTGACTATAGATTACACGGCTTTGAATAAAGTGACACCTCATCAGCACCCTATAGTAGCCAGCCCAACCATAATCTTTAACAGATTGAAACCCGAACATAAGATATTCACAGTGCTTGACATAGCCAATGGATTTTGGTCCATACCTCTGGCTCGGGAATCACAGGATAAGTTTGCCTTTACTGTAGGGGACCGCCAGTATACCTGGACACGGGTGCCACTGGGATTCTACAATAGCCCGCCAATATTTCACCGGACGATGAGTCAAGCCCTAGAAAAGGTGGACCTAACCCCTTAGAGAAGCACAGTTCTCCAGTATGTGGATGATCTGCTGATCGCCTCGGAGGATGAACGGGGACACACGAGCGCTCTCATAGAAATCTTAGAGATCCTACAAAGGGTGGGATTTAAAGCCAATCCCAAGAAAGCCCAGATTGGACAGACAGTGGTACAATATTTGGGACATGAGATATCACAAGGGACCAGAACAATGTCTCAAGATAGGAAAGAAATTATCAGAATCATGCCCCAGCCAAAGACAGTCTGAGGGGTACGGAAAGTACTGGGACTCTTTAATTACTGCAGAAACTTTATAGCCAACTAGCAGAACCAATACAGAAATTGGTGAAAGGGGGAAACCTCCCTAGAAAGTATGGAGTGGGGCCCGGAGCAGGAAGCAGCATATGGTAATCTGAAGGAAGCCTTAATGTCTGCACCCGGCCTGGGACTCCCAAACATGGACATATCTTTCCACATTTACTGCGAAAATTAGGAAGGATTCTATGGGGCAGTGGTCACTCAGATACATGGTGACAGGATGTGTCCTGTAGCCTATTACTCAACCCAACAGTCACCCACGGCAGCCGGTCTGTCCCGGTGTGTAGCGGCTCTGGACTGTGCAACGTGGGCAGTGAAAGTCAGTGAACCGGTAGTGATGACCGGGGAGATTGTACTGCACAATGAACACACTCTGGTAGAAATATTCAATACCGGGAAACTAAGATCCGTATCCAATGTACGCAGGGCTAAATGGGAGGCAGTTTTACTCCCCCATGATGAGTCCGTGAAAATAGTACGGGACATAGGGGAAAACCCTGCAGAGGGTCTCCTGGTCACGGGTGAACGCCCGAGAGTGGGAAGACTCTCACTATAAGTGAGATCCCACTCGAGGACCTCGATTTAACCCTTTATGTGGACTGGTCCCGCAAATATATCCAAGGGACCCCACATACAGGATGGGCGGTGGTCAATGGAGCACTTGACACCGTCCTAAGTGGGGTCTGGACAGAGGACTTTCGCATAAGTAGCAGAACTCACTATCCTGACAGAAGCCCTCCAATTAGCTGAAGGCAAACGGGCAAATATCTACACAGATGCCCGCTATGATTTTGGAGTAGTACATGACTACATGACCACCTGGGGGAGGCGGGAGTTTGTCACCTCACGCGGGGAGGCCATCAAACATGAAGGCCGAATTAGGCTGCTATTAGACGCGGCTAGTAAACCCGCCAAGGCGGCGATAATAAAGGTTAAAGCCCACCTGAAAGTGGTGGACGATGTCCAGAGAAGTAATGAGGCTGCGGACAAGGCTGCTAAGGAAGCAGCAGCCTCATCCGGTGAGGGAGGAATCAGTAAGTAGTATGATTACTAAAGATGATATTGACATTGTAAAATTACATGCAGATGTAACTGATGAAGAGAAGACAGAATGGAAAAGACAGGGAGGGGCACCAGATCCAGACTCTGTGTGGAGAAAGGACGGTAAGGTGGCAGCCCCCACTTGTATAAGAAAAATGCTCATGGAACTGCACCACGGTATCAACCATGCTGGGCAAAATGCCATGATCAGTAGTGTCTCCAGAGATTGGTGGTGACCAGGCATGGGACGAGACATTGTTAAATATTGCCAGCAATGCAGTACATGTGCCCAACATAATCCGGGAAAGGCCATCAAAATTAGAATGGCCCATCAACCACGGCCGAGAGGGCCATGGGAGAATATACAAATTGATTTCACGGGACCACTGCCAAGCTCTAGAGGAAAGAAATACTATCTAGTAATAATTGATTTGTTTACACGGTGGGTGGAAGCTTTTGCTGCCCAAAACTGTACTGCAACCATAGTAGCTCATATTTTAGCCGAGGAAGCGATTCCCCGCTGGGGCATCCCCACTCAAATAGACTCCGATCAGGGAGCCCACTTCACAGGGCAGGTAGTACAATTACTATGCACCACATTGGGCATTAAACAAAAATTTCACATCCCCTACCACCCGCAGAGTTCGGGGATGGTAGAACGGATGAATTGGACGATAAAGACAGACCTGTCAAAAGCCATCCAAGAAACCAGACAGGCTTGGGCTGAGCTGCTGCCTGCTATTCCGATGAGACAAAGGGCAACCCCTAATGGACAACAGGATTAACTCCATATGAGCTCATGACTGGTCGGGCAATGCGATTACCCGGAGGTATAATCACAGGAGGGTCCGATGTGGGCCCATTGCGGGATCAGATTAGGAGCTATGCAATGGAGTTAAGTAAGCAACTTAAGGATATGAGACAGGAAGTAAGAGAATGACAGGCAGGCCGGGATGAACAAGAAGAGGTAGAGTCCCCGGTAGATCTTCCCCAAGTGGGGGAGAAAGTAATGGTTATGGGGCTACTGGGACGAACAGGGGCCATACGAGATATTGATCAGTGGCAACACGTGTGCATGTGTGGATATGAATCGAGTAGTACAGTGGAAACACTGGTCCCAGCTAAAATGACTCTAACAGAATACTCCATCTAGGGGGAAGTTTGATTTTACAGGATGGACTGGAGAATCGTGATACCGATTATACTTTGGCACTTGCCCCTGTGGCAACTGGCGCGGGCCCGGATGGTCAGCCAGAATTCAAATCATGGGGCTGAAGGTGATGAGCTACACCCGAACTATGAAGACCCTGATTATCAAAAGACCCAAGTTGGAAATGGAGTCTACCTGATTGGTATATTCCGGCGAGAGGGTGCAGAGATTCCCCTCGGACCAGACAGAAGATTTCGCGGGTGTAAGGGAACCCAACCCACAATATTAGGCATCGCGATATGGTACAGTAGGACCTTATGTATTGAATGTGGTCTAAATAGAATATAGACAAATTTCGAGACTTATCAGGAATGCAAACTGCTCCATATCGAGCATATACCAAAGATGCCACAGGTATTACAGTCCTGTAGAAACTTTTGGCCACATATTAACTATATGCAGTGCCTCATGATCAAGGGTAACCGCCGGGTATCAGTATGGAAAACGTCAGATCAGAAATCGTGAGTGATTGTCGGATTTTTGACCGGGAAGTCATCCCGAATTTGATCGAAAGGCAGCCTCACGACTTCGCTGTGTATGTTAGGCTCACACAAAAGTTTGAGCCTACATACTACGTTTGTGCGCGAAACGATGAGACATGTCTATCCCCAATAATCCGGGTGGAGTGGTCTGACTATTGGCCGACACCGACCACTCCAGGCCCAGCCCCCAGAATGTCCCATACATACTGCAGGATCCCCAAGCGTGGTGGTCCTCAGAACGGAGGGAATCCAATTGTATGAAAATGTACAGAGGGTTACCAGAAAAATATGACCTTAAGGTAGGGGCATTGTACACCCGAATGCTTAAGATAGTGTTGAAAGAATCCCGGGATGCCTCAAGGGCATCCAGATACCGGAGCCCTCTGAAAACGGCTCAGACCCACTGACAGAAATGGGATCTGATCAATGACGTCTTAACAGGGGTCAACAGGGGAACCTCATTTGTAAATGCCCTAGACATACAAGCTATACAGGAACAATCGGAAAGCTTTAAAGACACGGTCAGGAAGTTGCTGCAGAGGCAGACAGACGCAGCCAAAGGGGCTGCGTGGGAAGACGAAGGGGCAGCAGGGAGCTTAGTCAAAGGGATTACAGTCCTGGAGGGCCATGCTGCCACCATTAATCGCCTGACTGACCGAGAATTCAATGCAGAGAAGGCAGAGGTTCAGCGAGACCTCTGCCACGCTTACGGGGGATGGATGATTGGGCAGGTCATGGAGAACCTGGACCAAAATACACAGGGGCGAAATCCCGGACTGGATTAACAGCACCAACCTGTTTCGCCTAGCACAGTACCCAGGGTCACTGGACGCGTGCACCATGAAAGGATCTCCTAGTAAAAGATCCTCTCGGAATGAGTGATCACAGTATGGTTGAATTTGTATTACAGATTGAGGGTGAGGCAGTAGTGTCTCAAACGAGCATACTATGCTTAAACAAAGGGGACTACAGTGGGATGAGGGCAGAGTTGGTGAAAATAGACTGGAAACACAGACTAAACGGTGGCACAATTGAGGAACAGTGGAGGACTTTTAAGGAGCTCTTTCATAGTGCTCAACAAAAATATATTCCAGTGAAAAAGAAGGGCGGTAAGAGAAGGGATAACCAGCCATGGATAACCAAGGAAATAAAGGAGAGTATCAAATTAAAAACCAATGCGTATAAGGTGGCCAAGGTTAGTGGGAAACTAGAAGATTGGGAACATTTTAAACGACAGCAAAGAATGACTAAGAAAGCAATAAAGAAAGGAAAGATAGATTACGAAAGTAAACTTGCACAAAACATAAAAACAGATAGTAAAAGCTTTTACGGATATATAAAACGGAAAAGAGTGACGAAAGTAAATGTTAGTCGAAATAAAGTAAATGAGTTGACGGCACAAATCATTACAAATGGATATGATTTGGTGGCCATTACAGAAACGTGGTTGCAGGGTGGCCAAGACTGGGAATTAAACATACAGGGGTATCTGACAATTCGGAAAGATAGACAAGAAGGGAAAGGAGGTGGGGTAGCTCTGTTAATAAAGGATGATATCAGGGCAGTTGTGAGAGACGATATTGGCTCTAATGAACAAAATGTTGAATCATTGTGGGTGGAGATTAGAGATAGTAAGGGGAAAAAGTTACTGGTAGGCGTAGTTTATAGGCCCCCAAATAATAACTTCACGGTGGGGCGGGCAATAATCAAGGGAATAATGGAGGCATGTGAAAAAGGAACGGCAGTAATCATGGGGGATTTTAACCTACATATCGATTGGTCAAATCAAATCGCATGGGGTAGCCTGGAGGAAGAATTCATAGAATGCATACGGGATTGTTTCTTAGAACAGTATGTTACAGAACCTACAAGGGAGCAAGCTATCTAAGCTATCTTAGATCTGGTCCTGTGTAATGAGACAGGAATAATAAATGATCTCCGAGTAAAAGATCCTCTCGGAATGAGTGATCACAGTATGGTTGAATTTGTAATACAGATTGAGGGTGAGGAAGTAGTGTCTCAAACGAGCATACTATGCTTAAACAAAGGGGACTACAGTGGGATGAGGGCAGAGTTGGCTAAAGTAGACTGGAAACACAGACTAAACGATGGCACAATTGAGGAACAATGGAGGACTTTTAAGGTGCTCTTTCATAGTGCTCAACAAAAATATATTCCAGTGAAAAAGAATGGCGGTAAGAGAAGGGAAAACCAGCCGTGGATAACCAAGGAAATAAAGGAGAGTATCAAATTAAAAACCAATGCGTATAAGGTGGCCAAGGTTAGTGGGAAACTGGAAGATTGGGAAAATTTTAAACGACAGCAATGAATGACTAAGAAAGGAATAAAGAAAGGAAAGATAGATTACGAAAGTAAACTTGCGCAAAACATAAAAACAGATAGTAAAAGCTTTTACAGATATATAAAACGGAAAAGAGTGACTAAAGGAAATGTTGGTCCCTTAGAAGATGAGAAGGGGGGATTTAATAATGGGAAATGTGGAAATGGCTGAGACCTTAAACAATTATTTTGCTTCGGTCTTCACAGTGGAAAACACAAAAACCATGCCAAAAATTGCTGGTCACAGGAATGTGGGAAGGGAGGACCTTGAGACAATCACTATCACTAGGGGGGTAGTACTGGACAGGCTAATGGGACTCAAGGTAGACAAGTCCCCTGGTCCTGATGAAATGCATCCCAGGGTATTAAAAGAGATGTTGGAAGTTATAGCAGATGCATTCGTTATAATCTACCAAAATTCTCTGGATTCTGGGGAGGTACCAGCGGATTGGAAAGCAGCTAATGTAACGCCTCTGTTTAAAAAATGGGGCAGACAAAAGGCTGGTAACTATAGGCTGGTTAGTTTAACATCTGTAGTGGGGAAAATGCTTGAAACTATCATTAAGGAAGAAATAGCGGGACATCTAGATAGGAATAGTGCAATCAAGCAGACGCAGCATGGATTCATGAAGGGGAAATCATGTTTAACTAATTTACTGGAATTCTTTGAGGATATAACGAGCATGGTGGATAGAGGTGTACCGATGGATGTGGTGTATTTAGATTTCCAAAAGGCATTCGATAAGGTGCCACACAAAAGGTTACTGCAGAAGATAAAGGTACGCGGAGTCAGAGGAAATGTATTAGCATGGATCGAGAATTGGCTGGCTAATAGAAAGCAGAGAGTCGGGATAAATGGGTCTTTTTCAGGTTGGAAATCGGTGGTTAGTGGTGTGCCACAGGGATCGGTGCAGGGACCACAACTGTTTACAATATACATAGATGACCTGGAGGAGGGGACAGAGTGTAGTGTAACAAAATTTGCAGATGACACAAAGATTAGTGGGGAAGCGGGTTGTGTAGAGGACAGAGAGAGGCTGCAAAGAGATTTAGATAGGTTAAGCGAATGGGCTAAGGTTTGGCAGATGGAATACAATGTTGGAAAATGTGAGGTCATCCACCTTGGAAAAAAAACAGTAAAAGGGAATATTATTTGAATGGGGAGAAATTACAACATACTGCGGTGCAGAGGGACCTGGGGGTCCTTGTGCATGAATCCCAAAAAGTTAGTTTGCAGGTACAGCAGGTAATCAGGAAGGCGAATGGAATGTTGGCCTTCATTGCAAGAGGGATGGAGTACAAAAGCAGGGAGGTCCTGCTGCAACTGTATAGGGTATTGGTGAGGCCGCACCTGGAGTACTGCGTGCAGTTTTGGTCACCTTACTTAAGGAAGGATATACTAGCTTTGGAGGGGGTACAGAGACGATTCACTCGGCTGATTCCGGAGATGAGGGGGTTACCTTATGATGATAGATTGAGTAGACTGGGTCTTTACTCGTTGGAGTTCAGAAAGATGAGGGGTGATCTTCTGGAAACATTTAAAATAATGAAAGGGATAGACAAGAGAGAGGCAGAGAAGTTGTTTCCACTGGTTGGGGAGACTAGAACTAGGGGACACAGCCTCAAAATACGGGAGAGCCAATTTAATACTGAGTTGAGAAGGAATTTCTTCTCCCAGAGGGTTGTGAATCTGTGGAATTCTCTGCCTAAGGAAGCAGTTGAGGCTAGCTCATTGAATGTATTCAAGTCACAGATAGACAGATTTTTAACCAATAAGGGAATTAAGGGTTACGGGAAGCGGGCGGGTAAGTGGAGCTGAGTCCACGGCCAGATCAGCCATGATCTTATTGAATGGCGGAGCAGGCTCGAGAGGCTAGATGGCCTTCTCCTGTTCCTAATTTTTATGTTCTTATATGTTCTTATGTCCCTTAGAAGATGAGAAGGGGGATTTAATAATGGGAAATGTGGAAATGGCTGAGACCTTAAACAATTATTTTGCTTCGGTCTTCACAGTGGAAAACACAAAAACCATGCCAAAAATTGCTGGTCACAGGAATGTGGGAAGGGAGGTCCTTGAGACAATCACTATCACCAGGGGGGTAGTGCTGGACAGGCTAATGGGACTCAAGGTAGACAAGTCCCCTGGTCCTGATGAAATGCATCCCAGGGTATTAAAAGAGATGGCGGAAGTTATAGCAGATGCATTCGTTATAATCCAACAAAATTCTCTGGACTCTGGGGCGGTACCAGCGGATTGGAAGGCAGCTAATGTTACGCCTCTGTTTAAAAAAGGGGGCAGACAAAAGACAGGTAACTATAGGCCGGTTAGTTTAACATCTGTAGTGGGGAAAATGCTTGAAGATATCATTAAGGAAGAAATAACGGGACATCTAGATAGGAATAGTGCAATCAAGCAGACGCAGCATGGATTCATGAAGGGGAAATCATGTTTAACTAATTTACTGGAATTCTTTGAGGATATAATGAGCATAGTGGATAGAGGTGTACCGATGGATGTGGTATATTTAGATTTCCAAAAGGCAATCAATAAGGTGCCACACAAAAGGTTACTGCAGATGATAAAGGTATGCGGAGGCAGAGGAAATGTATTAGCATGGATAGAGAATTGGCTGGCTAACAGAAAGCAGAGAGTCGGGATAAATGGGTCCTTTTCGGGGTGGAAATCGGTGATTAGTGATGTGCCACAGGGATCGGTGCAGGGACCACAACTGTTTACAATATACATAGATAAACTGGAAGAGGGGACAGAGCGTAGTGTAACAAAAGTTGCAGATGACACAAAGATTAGTGGGAAAGCGGGTGGTGTAGAGGACACAGAGAGGCTGCAAAGAGATTTAGATAGGTTACGCGAATGGGCTAAGGTTTGGCAGATGGAATACAATGTCGGAAAGTGTGAGGTCATCCACCTTGGAAAAAAAAACAGTAAAAGGGAATATTATTTGAATGGGGAGAAATTACAACATGCTGCGGTGCAGAGGGACCTGGGGGTCCTTGTGCATGAATCCCAAAAAGTTAGTTTGCAGGTGCAGCAGGTAATCAGGAAGGTGAATGGAATGTTGGCCTTCATTGCAAGAGGGATGGAGTACAAAAGCAGGGAGGTCCTGCTGCAACTGTGCAGGGTATTGGTGAGGCCGCACCTGGAGTACTGTGCAGTTTTGGTCACCTTACTTAAGGAAGGATATATTAGCTTTGGAGGGGGTACAGAGATGATTCACTAGGCTGATTCCGGAGATGAGGGGGTTACCTTATGATGATAGATTGAGTAGACTGGGTCTTTACTCGTTGGAGTTCAGAAGGATGAGGGGTGATCTTATGGAAACATTTAAAATAATGAAAGGGATAGACAAGATAGAAGCAGAGAGGTTGTTTCTACTGGTCGGGGAGAATAGAACTAGGGGGCACAGCCTCAAAAAACGGGGGAGCCAATTTAAATCCGAGTTGAGAAGGAATTTCTTCTCCCAGAGGGTTGTGAATCTGTGGAATTCTCTGCCCAAGGAAGTAGTTGAGGCTAGCTTATTGAATGTATTCAAATCACAGATAGATAGATTTTTAACCAATAACGGAATTAAGGGTTACGGGGAGCGGGCGGGTAAGTGGAGCTGAATCCATGGCCAGATCAGCCATGATCTTGTTGAATGGCAGAGCAGGCTCGAGGGGCTAGATGGCCTACTCCTGTTCCTAATTCTTATGTTCTTATGTTCTTATGTTCTTATGTTGATTGATGAAATTAAACAAGATTTGTACCAGTATGAAAGTGAACTGGCTGCACCAATACCCCACCTGCCCGAGGACCTGAGAGACATAAAGGATCCTCTGTTGGCGAGCATAAAACGATATCACGTACTCAAACAGGAGCTGCGCAAACTGGACAAGGACAGTGCAAAAGACCTTCAACCTACCCCCTGCTATGAGAAGACATGGAACTGGGGACTGAATGTTAATATCCATCCATGGATATGTATCATTTCTCACATATTGGTGGCAGTTCAATTGATTTTGGCACTGTTCTGGCTGATAATGCCATGTGCAGCTTGTAGGAAGCGTGAACACAGGCAGCAAGCTAAAGGAATCACTCGTATGCAAGAGAAAGATAGACTGTTGATGCATGGTGGAATTTTAAACCCCGGTTAAGCAATAGACCTCCCAAACTTGGCGGCAGATATCACCGCAAGCGGAGTGGGAAGTCAAAAGCATTAGATAGCTTAGCTCTAGTGTTCTCATGAGCTGGGGTTAGCCAGGGACCAAAGCGGGGATTGAAGTGGGAATTTAGAAGCCCACTATTGTTTCGGAAAATAGGAATTGGGCCTGCTATTAGACACAGACATATTTTAGCAACTTGGAGCATACGAGCTGAGCAAAACAATTACAGGATGTAGCCCAGCTGCTAGAAACCGCAAACTACCTGAGTATTCTAAGACCAAAAGACAGTGATGGCAACCGCTGGTCAAGATGAACATACATCTTTATCAATAAGAGCATCTACCATGGTTAAGGAATATAGACCATGGAACAAATATGACTTCTAGCCCGCTATGTAGGCGCAACTTGGAGAGGTCTGTGGAAACATTTTCAAATGTCATGAGCTTATATTCAGTTCTTGTGGTTAAGTCAAAAGCACCTTTGAAATGTCATGCAGAGTCTGGGGTCAGTTCTTGGAACTGACGCATAACGGATTGCAGTTTTTGGCTTTAAATATTGTAAGCTGACAGCCAGGCAGAGAGACGGAATTTAGGGTTATATCCAAAACTGTTGTTCTCCCCTTGGCCAAGGTATTCTCAAATAAACAGACTTGTGTTGAGCCTTTATTTTGGTTCCATAACAATAAATCCATGTTAACTTTGTCTAATCCTATTGATATTTTCTAAATGTCCCGATATCACATTCTTTATAATAGACTCGAGCATTTTCCCTACTACTGATGTTAGACTAACCGGTTTGTAGTTCCCTGTTTTCTCTCTCCCTCCTTTTTTAAATAGTGGGGTTACATTTTCCACCCTCCAATCTGCGGGAACTGTTCCATAATCTATAGAATTTTAGAAGCTGAAAACCAATGCATCCATTATTTCCATGGCTATCTCTTTTAGTACTCTGGGATGCAGATTATCAGGCCCTGGGGATTTATCGGCTTTCAGCCCCATTAGTTTCTCCAGCACTATTTTCTTACTAATAATCATTTCCTTTAATTCCTCTTGCTCACTAGACCTTTGGTTCCCTAATATTTCTGGGATATTATTTGTGTCCTCTTCTGTGAAGACAGAACCAAAGTATTTATTTAATTGTTCTGCCATTTCCTTGTTCCCTATTATAAATTCTCCCGTTTCTAACTGTAAAGAATCTATACTTATCTTCATTAATCTTTTTCTTTTTACATACTTGAAGAAACTTTGCAGTCGGTTTTTATGTTCCTTGCAAGTTTACTTTCACATTCTATTTTTCCCCTCATAATCAATCACTTGGCCCTTTTTCGCTGAATTCTAAAATGCTCCCAATCCTCAGGTTTGCTATTTTTTCTGGCAACTTTGTACGTCTCCTCTTTGGACCTAATACTATCCTTAATTTCTTTTGTTAGCCATAATTGGGCCACTTTTCCTTTTGTGTTTTTGCACCAGAAAAGAATGTATAACTGTTGCATTTCATGCATTCATTCCTTAAATATTAGCCATTGCCTATCCACCGTCATGCCTTTTAATGGATCTTCCCAATCTATCATAGCCAATTCATTCCTCATACCTTCGTAGTTTCCTTTGTTTAGATTTAGGACCTTAGTTTCAGATTGGACTACTTCACTTTACATCTTAATAACGAATTCAGTCAAGTTATGGTCACTCTTCCCTAAAGGTCCCCACATAACAAGACTATTAATTAACCCCTTTGCATTGCACAATACCCAATCTAAGATAGCCTGTTCCCTAATAGGCTCCTCAATGTACTGGTCTAAAAAAACCTCTCATACACACTCCAGGAATTCATCCGCCACAGTATTATTACTAATTTAGTTTGGCTAGTCTATATGTAGATTAGAGTCACCTACGATTACTGTAGTACCCTTGTTACATGCATCTCTAATTTCCTGTTTGATGTCATCCCCTACATTACCATTACTGTTTGGAGGCCTATAGACAACTCCTCCCAATATTTTCTTCCCCTTGGTGCTCCTTAACTCCATCCAGACTGATTCTACATTTGATTTTCTGAGCCAATATCCTTTCTCACTATTGCTCTGATTTCATCCTTTACTAACAACGCTACACCACCTCCTTTTCCTTTCTGCCTGTCCTTCCTAAATATTGAATATCCTTGGATATTCAGTTCCCAACCCTGATCACCCTGCAATCATGTTTCCGTAATTGCAACTATATCTTATCCGTTTACATCTATTTGCGTTGTTAATTCATCTATCTTCTTACGAATGCTTCATGCATTCAGATGCAATGCTTTTAGATTTGTCTTTTTAACATTAATAGACATCTTAACATTCATTTCCCTGATTCTATTGACTCTATGCCAATTTGCTCGTGGCTCAGGTAATAATGCAGAGATTATTACCTTTGTGGTTCTGCTTTTCAATTTAGTCCCTGGCTGCTCAAACTCTCTCAGCAGAACCTCTTTCTTAGTCCTACATATGTCATTGGTACCTACATGTACCACGACAACTGGATCCTCCTCCTTCCACTCCAGGTTCTTCTCCAGCCCGGAGGAGATGTCCTTTACCCTGGCACCGGGTAGGCAACACAGCCTTCGGGATCCACGCTCTCTGCTGCAGAGAACACTATCTAACCCCTAACTATATTGTCCCCTACTACAACCACCTTCCGCTTTACTCATAAGAACATAAGAACATAAGAAATAGGAGCAGGAGAAGGCCATACGGTCCCTCGAGCCTGCTCCGCCATTTAATACAATCATGGCTGATCCGATCATGGACTCAGGTCCACTTCCTGCCCGCTTTCCATAATCCCTTATTTCTTTATCGTTTAAGAAACTGTCTATTTCTGTCTTAAATTTATTCAATATCCCAACTTCCACAGCTCTGAGAGAAGAAACTTCTCATCTTAGTTTTAAATGGGCAGCCCCTTATTCTAAGATTATGCCCTCTGGTTCTAGTCTCCCCTATCAGTGGAAAAACCTCTCTGCATCCACCTTGTCAAGCCCCCTCATAATCTTATACATTTCGATAAGATCACCTCTCATTCTTCTGAATTCCAATGAGTAGACGCCCAACCTACTCAACCTTTCCTCATAAGTCAACCCCCTCATCTCTGGAATCAACCTAGTGAACCTTCTCTGAACTGCCTCCAAAGCAAGTATATCCTTTTGTAAATATGGAAAGCAAAACTGCACGCAGTATTCCAGGTGTGGCCTCACCAATACCCTGTACAACTGTAGTACTCCCCCCACTTGAATAGCTTTCTGCACCTCGGTGCCTTGGTCAGTCTGCTCGTCCACCGCACAGTCTGCACATTTGTCCACAAGGGGTGCAAGAACCTCAAATCTATTGGACAAGTGCAGGGACTGAGGCTCCTGCAATACTACCTCCTGGATCCCCGTACCTGCCTCACTCGCAGTCACACCCTCCTATCCCTGACCACGTGTCAATTCTAAAGTATTTAATCTCGAGGTTGTGGCTGCCTACTGGTGCAAAAGGTCCAGGTAACTTTCTCCCTCCCTGATGTCTCGCAATGTCTGCAGCTCGGACTCCAACTCCTCAACTTGGAGCCGAAGTTCATCGAGCCATAGACATTTACCGCAGATGTAGTCGCCCTGGACCAAAACATCCAGAAGCTCCCACATATTGCAGCAGCAACACATCTCCTGTTTTCCCATTATTTAATATAATTAATTCATTTTGTGTTAATCAAATTATTTACCTTATACAGTTGATTAAATTAGTTAAATAAATAAAGGTTAGTTTTTAGAATTTAGTTATATGCTATATGTAAACTTAAAAGAAAAACTCAGCCCACAGTCACTACCAATCACTTACCTGCCTTACCTGTGATGTCACACGGCAGAGTTCTCCCCACCTCGAGCCGTGCGATCTCCTGGGAGATGCAAAAGAACATAAAAACCCAGACAAATTGGGGAAAAAAATCTGGGAAAATTCCTCTCCGACCCAACCAGGCGATTGAAGCTAATCCAGGAGATCACACTGGCTGTATTAGATTCCTTGAAGTTGCAGGTCTCCCAGGCCCCGGTCTGCTCCCACTCAGTTATGCTGCCGCTCTGTGGAAGATGTTAGGAAAAACAAGGCAAAGCAACACCTCCCGCCCCCACTTCACCGAACTCTCCCACTTACCAAACTCTCAAGTTTTCTCTCTGTGCTGTTGCACTCCATGAAAACAGCACTCAGCCCTCTATTTTGAAACTGCTTGTGGCTCAGATGTTTAAGACCAAAGCAATTATTACCGGAAAAAAAAACAATTTTAACAAATCATTCTCACTTCTTGGATCATTTACCTGCCAGCCAACCCCATGACATATTTTCTTTCGTAAGCTCCAATGAATAAAATAGTGAAACAACAAACATGCTTCGTGGTAAGATCTGGGGTATCTTTGAGGTGTTTATGTACTGTTATTCACATCATGAACTATTTGGATGATGTTATATATGTAAATCTTTAAATACCTTGTTTAACCACCAGAGGGCTCATCCCCTCGAGTCCCAAGGGATCCCACAATCCCTTGGGATCACCGGTACATAAGGAGGCCTCACAGGCTGGAGAGGCACTCAGGAGACATGTAATAAAGGACTACGGTCACACATTACTTTGAGCTTACAGTATCTGGTCAGATTTTTTATTCAAAACATAACAAGATGAAATCGGGTAAGAAATTGCAATGCATTAGTCATAATTTTCCAAAACGTTCTTGATTCAAGAATTGTGCCAATGGATTGGAAAATTGGAAATATCACTCCATTATTTAAGAAGTGACAGGCCCATCAGTTTAACATCAATTGTGGTGAAGTTACAGAAATCTATAATCAAGGACAGAGTGACTGATCACTTGGACTGGTATGGGCTGATCAAAGAGAGTCAGCATGGATTTGTGAAGGGTAGGTCATGCCTGACTAATCTAGTTGCATTTTTAGGAGAACTCTGACATGATGGAGTTTCTATGGATGGTATCAGTAGTGTATGTAGATACCTTTAGCAAATGACCCCATAAGGCAGGGTATGATACTTAAACTGTGTAGACCTGTAGTCCTTTATTTGCAGCTCCTCAAGTGAGGTCACCAAGCTGTTAGCTCCTTTATATACTGGGTTACCTGCAGTGTGCAGGTAACCCTTAGGTCTCCACCAGCAGCACCCTCTGGTGTACAGGTAAGGTGTGTATAGTGTAAGGTATATTCAGTGTTGCATAACAGTGTTACAAACATCACACAGTAAACAGGCATGCATATACAACAACACTCCCCTCTAAGCATTTTTTATATCCTTATTGTCATGACCTGGGGAGGTGATCAGTGGTGTACTATGGGAGGTTGTGGTGAGGGTTGTGTGGGTGCCAGGTGTGACCCCTGTGCTTGAGGCTGGCTCATAAGTTTCCCCTCCTTCACACACAGACCATGTGGGTGTCACTGTTGTGGGATCCCTCAGGGGGGTAGCCACGGCAGCAGTGGGTGATGTGTATACACTGTAATGTGGGTAGTTGTGGGGTGGCGGGCAGGGCTACAGGACTGGGTGGGCTCCTTGTCCACCAATTGGGATGAGGGTCAGGTCATCCCAGGGTTTGCCAGGGAAGCTGGAGTGGATTGTCCTCACGCTCCTGGTGTTGACTCTGGTGGCCAGGGGTTGTAGGGCTGGTCTGGTGCAGGTTGCCATTGGTGGTGACTGGGCTGCCAATTGACCACTGTCCCTGTAGTGGGTCTGCTCCCACTGCCTGTGTGTGTGTCCTGCAAGGGGCATCACATTTGTTCCAAAGCTCCAGGCTACATGGTCAGGTAGCCTGCTGGACCTGGGGGTCTCCCACAGGAGGATTCCATTGGCATCAGCATGGTCCCTGTAGGACCCAATGTCCTTTGGCAGTGTCCTACCAGTAAACATGACACCTTGGCTCTGATCACACATAGTCGAGCCTACATTATACATTTGCATCAATTTTGGGTGTCCTGTTCTCAACAGACATGGTTACATTAGGCATTTCACATTCTCTATCATTATTATTAAGCATAATAAACTTGTTCTTAACCTTACTGACACCTGCATTCATCTCATTAGTCACATTAGTTAAACCAGCATCACAATTCATGGTTACATTGCATACATTTTCATACTTGCACCCTTTAATTGCATCTTTAGCTTTAAAGGCCTTGTACTCAAATAGTTGAAACTGTCCCTTTAAATTTCTTTGGTTGCCAGTCTCCTTTAAGGGAGCCATCCCATCTGATTGGTCGCTCGGTGCCACGTGACGCTCCTCCAACGCTGCCCCTCATGGTATGGCCATGGCCATTTTGATTTTAGGCTCTGCTCCTCGTGGTGTGGCAGCCATCTTCTGGCTCTGCTGCAGGTAGGCTGTGGTGCTCTTTTCTTCCACAGGTTCAACAGTGTCTATATGAACTTCTAGAAGGGATTTGGTAAGGTTCTGCATTAGAGATTTTTTATCAAAAATTGGAGGTAACCTTGGTAATTGGTTGAGAGGTAGGATAAAGGGAATATTCATCATATATATTAATGACTTGGATTAAGGAATAGAATGTTATATATCCAAGTTTACAGATGTCATTAAGTTAGGATGAATAATAAGTTGTGTGGCTGTGAGATAATGCACTTCAGATCAGGGAGAGATTAGAAGCTGTGAAGGAGCAAAGGGATTTGGGCGTCCATGTACACCAATCATTAAAAGCCAGTGGAGAGATACAAAAAACTATTAAAAAGGCTAATGGAATGTTGGCTTTTATCTTAAGGGGATTGGAAGACAAAAGTGAGGAAGTTACACTTCAGTTATCAGAGTCTTGGTCAGACTCCGTCTGGAGTACTGCATTCAGTTCTGAGCACCGTATCTCAGGAATGATATATTGGCCTTGGAGGGAGTGCAACATAGATTCACCAGAATGATACCAGAACTTAAAGATTTAAATTATGAGGCAGGTTGCTGAAACCTGGTTTGTATTCCCTTGAGTTTAGAAGGTTGAGTGTAATCTAATCAAGATGTTTAAAATTATAAAGGGATTTAATAGGGCCGAAAAACCAAGGCCCCATCTGATCTCTCAGGTGGACATAAAAGATTCTATTGCACTATTTCAAATAAGAGCAGGGGTGTTATCCCCAGAGTCCTAGCCATTATATATCTACCAATCATCATAACAAAAACAGATTATCTGGTCATGATCACATAGCTGCTTGTGTGAGCTTGCTGTGCACAGTTGGCTGCTGCATTTGCTACATTAGAATAGTGACTACACTTAAAAAGTACTCCATTGGCTCTAAAGCACTTTGGGACGTCCTGAGGTCGTGAAAGGCGCTGTATAAATGCAAGTCTTTTTTTTTGGTGGGGCACCTAGAACAAGTGGGTATAATCTTAAAATTAGAGCTAAGTCGTTTAGGAATGAAATCAGAAAGCACTTTTTCCACAAAGGGTAGTGGAAATCTGGAAGTCTCTCGCCCAAAATGTTGTGGATCCTGATTCAATTGAAATTTTCAAGACTGACATCAATAGGTGTTTGTTAGTAAAGAGTGTCAAGGAATTAATTCACACAACATTTAGGCCTAGAAATTCGGGTCATTTGTGCCTCCAGGGGCGCGAATGGGATGCAACTGACTTTTCGCTTGGGCGCGGCGCCGCTAAAGACTCTCGCTAAATTCTGCAGGAGTTTGCTGGCGATGTCGATAGCTCCCCAGAGGCGTTAATGGGGCTATAAAAAAGAGTAATTTTGCCCCCCTCTGTGTTTTTCCATTTAAATTGTTGATTTTCTTTTATCATGATCGTTGCTAGTTTGTATTTGAACAACTTTGTTCAAGTTTATATTGCGTATCAAAATGTTCTGTTGTCCTGTTATTTGATTCTGTTTTAATACAAGAAGGAATTTCAACAATAGGACAAGCATTTTATATTAGGGAGGAGACATCTGATTTAATGTGTCAACAATTCATTACCTTACACTGTAAAAAGTCAAAGTCACCGGCAATCTTTGATGCACAAGCTCCAAATAGTATTTCCGGGTCTTGAACTGCCTAGCCTCAATGAGCCTCTGGAACAGGCTGCCGTCTCATATGATGGATGCTGATTTGCCGAATTCCTTCAAGTGAAAGCTGGACCGGTTTCTGGCTGGGGCAGAGATCACTTCTTATAGAAGGTAGGTACTGCAGGGAATTCAGGGCCGGAGTGATCTCCTGGACTAGTTTCGATTCCCTAGATGGGTCGGAAAATAATTTTCCAGATGTTTTTTTCACCAAATTGGTCTGGGCTTTTTATCTGTTTGTTCGCCTCTCCCAGGAGATCACATGGTTTCAGGTGGGGTGGAGTGTATGGGGCCAAAATTCAGGCCCTCCAGAAAGCTGGTGCATCTACCTTTTTCCAGATGTATTTATTGTCGGTTCTGACGAGACGGACTCTTGATCCATTTTCACATCTTTGGCAATTTTTTTGGCGCAGACTGGAAGTTGGTCATAAAGGGGGCAGAAGTGCGGCGGTAAGTGCTGGTGAGGGGCGGGACGGAGTCTCTGCCACTGTCACTCAGTGGCAGAGCGGTAGTGACGGCATTGCACGTGTGCGTCACCATATCTCTCCCCTCATTTAAAGGGGAGAGAAGCAGTGAATTTTTAGGTTCAGCCACTGGACCACCAGGGAGGGTTTTGGCAAGAGGAGGATGCCAGGCTGCCTGGAACCCGGGGCCATAATTGTCCGGCCGATCGGGAAGTCGGCCGGCAAAAAAAAACATGGTGGACACGGCAGTGCACCCTTCCCTTTAAGGGCCACCATGCTGCCGTGGCTCACACACAGAAAACAAGGTTCAATGACAGAAAAATCTGTCGGGGGCACCGCGCGGCAGATTGTCGATTTTTTTCAGGTAAGTTTCGTGCGGAGTGGGATGGAGGTGCGGGAGATCGGCGGTGTGTGCTTTGATGATGTGCTTGGGGTGGTCGGCAGCAGCAGGGCAGAAGTGGGGACCGCGCGAAAAATCCCCAAGGTGAAGTTAGATCGTGGCAGCCAACCGAATGCAACACGGCGGCCTCTCGATTCTGCCGCATGGCCGCCGCAAAACGACGGTAATGGGTCTTATCTGGACCCTGAATTTTGGCTCCTATATGTTGTGATACACAAGGTATCGTAATTGGGTTGAACAAGCTCAATGGACTAGAGGGTCTTTACCTGGCCATGATTGTTCGTATGTTCATATTTTTGTTTGTAGCCGATGATCTTGAAAAGGCGTCAAAAATTACGCAAATTTAATTTTTTGTGGCGTTGGAAGGAGCTGGCTCCACAAAGCAACAGCGGGTCTCTGCTGGCCCACTCTAATCCCTGTCCCAGTTGCCTCCCCCTGCAGCCTTACCTGTGCGCCTCAGCGGCAGCTGAAATTGGTCGGGTCCTGGTGGACGAGCTTACCGGAATTCTGATGATGAAGCCCGAGAACTAATTTCGTTCCATCCTTGGGCCTCTCCGTTCTAGCGCGCTGTCACTACACACTGCCAGAATCACCCGATTTGGGGTGCTAATGAACATAGGTCCCTGAGTCATAAATCCTTGATACAGTACACTTGTGATAATATATATAATATATAATATACTTCTCCAGCGCTTCGATGTCTACTGTATATGGTCCACGTCTATGAGCCATATAGGAGGGTGGGTATCACTACTGCCCTGTAGACCATAAGCGTGGCACCAGATTTGAGGTCATGGGGCTAGATTTTCCACTTTTGTGCAGATCGCCCAAAAATGGGCGTTATTTCCAGCGAGGGTGGTAAATATGGGTTTTCAGATCGGCGGATTATCGCCCATTTTCAAACCCTCTAATTTCCAGTTAAAAAAATGAACGTTACTGCAAGCGATTTGAAATGGGCGTTAGTGTTGAATCTCTCTGATATTCTGCTGTAAAGTGTCGCCGTCCTTAATAACGGCATGGCAACGCTCGTTTCCCGTGATTCAGGAGGTCAGGGGTCATCATTACATGCGCAGAAGAGGAGGCAGAGAGAGAGGGAGCAGAGAAGGACTGAAAGCGTGTGTGGGTGGGTGTGTGCTTGTTTGGCTGTTGTGGGAGGCATGAGGGAGATTCACCAGCAGTAAAAAGCTTTCTAAGCACCAAGAACATAGTTGGCACCGAGTTTTTGTCCAACAAATAAGATATAACATGGAAGGGATGGAGGAGGCCCTGGAGCTGGTAGCCAGGAACACTGGTGGCAGAGGGCTCCCAGTTGTCCCGGAACGTGGCACTGCACCCCAAGGTGCCGCACCCCCATTGCCAACGACACATGAGAGCCAGGAGGAAGATCTTGCTTCTGGCTTGGAGCACATTCCCACCTCGGGACCGTCCTCTCCCATATCCGTCCAAGCAGCAGTTCTGCTCTCATCCCCCCCAATGAAGCATCGCCTGAGGAGCTCCTCGGCCAGGCGACTTAGAGTCAGGAGGGGAAGGGGAAGGGGTAAAGGTGGGGAGGAGAAGCTGGGGTGGGTGGGGGGGAAAGAAAAGTGAGGTGCATGGCCACAGGTGTTGTCTGGGGCATACTTTTAGGTTGCTGCTGCTATTTTGGTGGGAGGGTCAGGGCGAGGGGGCTACTTTGTTGGTTTGCATTTGTGTTCTGTTTTGCGGGAAATGGGGACTATTGTAATGGTGTAAATGTGATAAATTTGTTGTGGGCTGGGGCGGGTTGGGGTGGGATGGTTTTTACAGATATACTTATGATTTCAGACAAATGGTCGGATTAAATATTTTTAATTTAATATAACCTTGTTGCGCATTGTCTCAGATAGCTGCATCGTTACACACTGGTGATTCTTAACATGAAAGGGTATAATTACACATAACTTGAATCAACTTAACCTTTAACTGTCACCAAGGTGATGCACACCTTTGATGTATGACCTGCACACCCAGCAGTGTTGCAGCTTTGTAAATACCACCAACGTTCTTTCAAGCAAAGCATTCATTTATGAGCTGCTGACGTAAGAGTCTTGGCTATGTAGCCACCACGGGCCCTTTCCTGCGGTCTAGAGGGGGGCGGGGGCATGGTTTCATCATCAGCCTGATTGTCTGGGCCGATGTCAGCATCCACTCCTTGTCCTCCTCTTCCTCTCTCGCCTGAGGTGGACTGTCAGACTCATCAGGCAATTCTTGTCCCCTCCTGATAGCCAAGTTGTGCATCATGGAGCACACCACCATGAATTGAGCTATCTGCTCAGGGTGATATTGGAGCTCGCCTCCTGAGTGGTCCAGGCATCTAAAGTGCTGCTTAAGCACTCCAATGGTTTTCTCAACGATATTGCGAGTAGATCTGTCGCTCTCATTGTATCGCTTCTCGGCTTCGATTTGGGTGGCACGCAGCGGGGTCATCAGCCAGGTGGCGATGCCATATCCTTTGTCACCAAGCATCCAGCATTGACCTTGTGGCTGACTGATAAACATGTCAGATACAGCACTCTCATGCAGGATGTGAGCATCATGGATGTTGTCCTGAAATTGAGCATTCACTGCCATAATAATTTGCTGGTGGTCGACAACGAGTTGCACATTCAAGGAGTGGAATCCCTTGTGGTTCCTAAAAACCTCTGCAGCCTGAAAAGGTGCCTGCATCGTGATGTGCGTACAGTCTATTGCTCCCTGCACCTTGGGGAAGTTAGCAATTCGGTAGATTCCTAAAGCCCTCTCAGTCTGAGCCTCCCTGGTCATAGGGAAGCTGATAAAGTCCATCTTGTGTGCGTACAGGGCTTCAGTGACCTGTCTAATGCAGCAATGTGTGGCATGCTGAGATATAGCGCAAATGTCGCCAGCTGAGGCCTGAAAGGAACCCGATGCATAGAACGAAAGTGCCACGGTGACCTTAACCTCGACAGACATTGCAGTCCTGATGGTGCTGGCAGGCTGCATGTCTCCCCTGATGAGCTGGCATATCTCACTGATAATCTCCTTGTGGAAGCGCAGTCTTCTAAGGCAGGTGGTGTCGGAAAAGTTGATGTAAGACTGCCTCTCCCTGTAAGTGCGGGGGGTGTAACGTCTGGTCCTCCTCATCAGTCTGGCACATCTTACATTGGGCACATAATGCTGTTGAATGGACCTTCTGCCACTTCGAGTCTGCAGCGTGTGCATGGTCATCAAGAGAGGCTGAGAAATGACAGGCCCCATTCCAATAGCTATCACTATTACACCGATTGTTCACAAACAATAAACGTCCCCACTAAGACACCAAAAGTAAATTCCAATCGTCCACAGTATGATAAGGTGTTTGTTCAGATGTTTACATCACCTCAAAAGACCTCCAGAGTACATCCAAACTTCCCCGAAGTTGAAGCAGAGCAGCCTTTTAAATGATGGAAACTGCGATTTAGGAAATGGCGTCCATACCGCTGTGAGTAGTTCCGGTCAGTTCAACTTTTTAACAGCCGTTTTTTTCGGCTAGCAATATTGTTGCTGAGATGTGTGCGAGGTGCCGAAAGTAAGGATGGGCGATTTTCTGGGCGTTAGTTTTGACAAATGTGATCTTTACCACAATAAACAGTGGCCAGGCGGTATTGTTAAATCTCGGTGTTAATTTCGTGCCAAAAGTAACGCTGGATGATATTATGGGCGTTGGTGTCCAAGAAATGGGTGTTACTTTCCATTTTGTGGCTAAATGGGCGATATATGGGCATTATATCTCATTACAGTGTTAAAATGGATGTTAAGTGGACAGTATGCATGCAAAAATAATGGAAAATCTAGCCCCTGGTCTTCAAACACTTTCTTTCTCAGGCGACCGAAGGCTGCGCTGGCACACTGGAGATGAAGTTGGACTTCGTCGTCGATGTCTACCCTTGCTGATACTAGGCTCCCGAGGTATGGAAAATGGTCCATGTTGTCCAAGGCCGCGCTCTGGATTTTGATGACCAGGGGGCAGTGATGTGTGGCGGGGTTAGGTTGGTGGAGGACCTTTGTCTTATGGATGTCTAGTGTAAGGCCCATGCTTTCATACGCCTCGGTGGAGATGTTGATGATGGCGTGGAGTTTGGCCTCTGAATGTGTGCAGATGCAAGCGTCATCCTGTACTGTAGTACCTATATGGATCAGAGATGTGGATCATATATAGTAGACACCTCAAAGCACTGGAGAAGTACCACCAGCGCTGCCTCCACAAGATCCTGCAAATCCACTGGGAGGACAGACGCACCAATGTCAGTGTTCTTGCTCAGGCCAACATCCCCAGCATCGAAGCACTGACCACACTCGTCCAGCTCCGTTGGGTGGGCCACATTGTCCACATGCCCGACACAAGACTCCCGCAGCAAGCACTCTACTCGGACCTCCTACATGGCAGGCAAGCCCCAGGTGGGCAGAGGAAACGTTTCAAGGACATTCTCAAAGCCTCCTTGATAAAGTGCAACATCCTCACTGGCACCTGGGAATTCCTGGCCCAAGACCATCCTAAGTGGAGGAAGAGCATCCAGGATGGCATTGAGCACCTCGAGTCTCATCGCCAAGAGCATGCAGAGATCAAGCGCAGACAGCGGAAGGAGCTTGCGGCAAACCAGACTCCCCATCTACCCTTTCCTTCAACCACTGTCTGTCCCACCTGTGACAGAGACTGTAATTCCCGTTTTGGACTGTATAGTCACCTGAGAACTTACTTTTGGAGTGGAAGCAAGTCTTCCTCAATTTTGAGGGATTGCCTATGATGATGAATATATAATATATCTAGTGGATCTTGCCTCTCTAAAATAAAATTGTTTCAAGAATTATATATCTATCCTCCTGTTATATATTTCAGAAGTCAGTCTGGATTCCTATATTTGAATCTGTCATCAATTGTCAACTTAGAAGTCTGTTTACTGTAACTGCATTGGCTGTCTGTCTCATAAGAATGTCTTCAATTGTGTCAGTGCACCTATGATGCATTTTGATGTAATGTAATCAACTGCTTCAAATGTTAGATTTGATATAGGTATGATCAGTTCTTTTCAATTAGAATTATTTTCCAAGGTAATCTGACTTAGCTTCTGCTTTCACATCTTTGCTGATCTAAAAAGTAAAATATGCAGCAACAGATGCAAATATTGCAGTAAATTCTAGCTGTATAATGCGATGCATTTTGTCGTCCAACCTTTTTGCTATTGAAAACTTACTTTGCTCTTATTTTACATAGTAATTAAACTGATTAGATATTACTGCATATGCTGTTACTCAAAGGGCCATTGCTCATTACTTAGACATTTCTTTGCTTTCAATTATTATAGCAGGAGACCAATGGAGATCTCTTGAGCTTTTAGTTCAGCAAGGCCTCGGAGGTTTCAAATGAATTAGAACTTGTCAAATTGCAATTGTATGATGTATTGCAGATTGCTAATTTCCTGCAGTTTCCTTCGAAATGAACCAACCAACTAGCAACATTTAAAAATGTATGTCTGTCAATTATGCTTTTAGGAAATATGCTGGCATTTATTTTTATTCTTATTCCACATAGAATCATAGAATAGAATCATAGAATGACACAGCACAGAAGGAGGCCATTTGGCCCATCGTGCCTGTGCCGGCTCTTTGAAAGAGCTATCCAATTAGTCCCACACCCCAGCCCTTTTCCCGTAGCCCTGCAAATTATTCCCCTTCAAGTATTTATCCAATTTCCTTTTGAAAATTATTGTTGAATCTGCTTCCATCACCCTTTCAGGTAGTGCATCCCAGATCATAACAACTCACTGCTAAAAAAATTCTCATCACTTCCTTGGTTCTTTTGCCAATTACCTTAAATCTGTGCCCTCTGGTTACTGACCCATCTCCTAATGGAAAGAGTTTCTTCTTATTTACTTTATCAAAACACTTCATGATTTTGAACCCCTCTATTAAATCTCCCCTTAACCTTCTCTGCTCTAAGAAGAACAACTCCAGCTTCTCCAGTCTCTCCACATATCTGAAGTTCCACTTCCCTGGTCATCATCATAGGCAGTCCCTTGTAATCGAGGAAGACTTGCTTCCACTCTTAAAATGAGTTCTTAGGTGGCTGAACAGTCCAATACGAGAACCACAGACTCTGTCACAGGTGGGACAGATAGTCGTTGAGGGAAAGGGTGGGTGGGACTGGTTTGCCGCGCGCTCTTTCTGCTGCCTGCGCTTGTTTTCTGCATGCTCTCGGCGATGAGACTCGAGGTGTTCAGCACCCTCCCGGATGAACTTCTCCCACTTAGGGTGGTCTTTGGCCAGCGACTCATAGGTGTCAGTGGGGATGTTGCACTTTATCAGGCAGGCTTTGAGGGTGTCCTTGTAACGTTTCCTCTGCCCACCTTTGGCTCGTTTGCCGTGAAGGAGTTCCGAGTAGAGCGTTTGCTTTGGGAGTCTTGTGCCAGGCATGCGAACAATGTGGCCTGCCCAGCGGAGCTGATCAAGTGTCGTCAGTGCTTCAATGCTGGGGATGTTGGCCTGGTCGAGGACGCTAATGTTGGTAATATTCTAGTAAATCTCCTCTGCACTCTCTCTAACCCTAAAACTATCCTGAGCAATTTAATATGAATGTGCTAATTTAATGTGAATGTGTTAAGTGTTTATAAACTAATCTTTGCACAGCACAATTTCAAAGTCAAAATAATAAGAAAAAGATATTTGACTCTTCAGTCCATTTCTTTATAATCAGACAACTGGTTTATAGACAAATAGATAACTATACATTCTCTGCCTTCATACAAACTTCTTTAATTTCAATTGGTACTTTAAAAAATGCTCCGCAAATGTGTCTAGGTTTGTTGCTTGTATCTCATAGATCCTCATACAACAATACTTGTCCAACTTAATTTGATCTTTCTCACCCTCATTATACATTATTCTCAGACTGACAGAGGGCAGGTTCCTGTTTCCAGGGCTTTGCTTATGTTGTTATTGAACTGGAACTCATGTTAAGAGTGGAAGCAAGTCTTCCTCGACTCCAAGGGACTGCCTATGATAAGAACATAAGAACATAAGAATTAGGAACAGGAGTAGGCCATCTAGCCCCTCGAGCCTGCTCCGCCATTCAATAAGATCATGGCTGATCTGATCATGGACTCAGCTCCACTTCCCCGCCTGCTCTCCATAACCCCTTATCCCCTTTTTGCTTAAGAAACTGTCTATTTCTGTCTTAAATTTATTCAATGGGCTAGATTTTCCACCACATCGCCCAGTTATGACCCATATATGCCCCAAAATGGACCTCTATCGCCCATTTTGAGCAAAAAGTGGAAACTAGGCCCAAAATATCGCCCGAAAAACAGGTGCCTAAGTTTCCATTTTGATCGCCGAGAAGATCGCCGCAATTATAGCCCACACAAGACCCATCCCAAGTTTCAGCATCTAGCATGCACTTCGCTGGGCCGATGTAAGGCCCAAAAGAGTGCTGAGAAATAGTTGCTTTTTCTGGGCCTAAGAGAAGGAAAATGGGCACTATGGATGCCATTTTGACTTCAATGGAAGCGTGGAGGATTAGTTGTGATTTAATTAGAGAGCTATTTGTACTCAGAATATTGGGACAGGGAATATAAATAGGTATTATTATGTTATTTTTAGTAAATAGGTTTTATATAATAGAATTTATTAGAAGGTTTTATATATATTTTATAGATTGAATTTATTAAATAGCTTTTACATAGTGAAGTTATTTATTGATATTGTTGGTGCCTATCAAACTGACTGGTAAACAGCATATAGAGTACAGAGAGTGCAGAGTACAGTGATTAGATATTGTTGAGAGATTATTAAAATCACACATCAGCACGCTACACACAGCTGCATTTGACAGGTGACTGAAGCTCTTTACGCTCGTGGAGGGACTTCATGAGCTTCACAATGACTAGGGAGGCACAGACCATGAGTACTTTTCGGTTTTTATAGAATAGCAGACTTTCCCAAGGTGCAGGGAGCAATATACTGTATGCACATTGCCCTCAAAGCACCCTGAAATAATGCGGAGGTCTTTCGTAAGAGAAAGGTGTTCCACTCGCTAAATGTGGACATTTCAGATGTTGATTTACAGTTAGGGTTAATCAATAGTTTCAATTGCTTGGGATGTCTTTTAGGTCTTGCTTGCACTGGCCTATCATCAGAATTTATGCTTATTTTATAAAGTTTAGTGTTACTGAATTGTTACTAAAGTACTCGTATATAAAAGAATAAACAAATATGGAATAACATCTGTATAGTTGATAACTAATGTAACTAAGAGAGAAGACACACACAATGTATTGAATTAAAGAAAAAAATTTTTATTAACAAAAACGAAAATAAAAATGGAAAAACTATCCCTCCAACTCCCCGCCCCCTGCACCAACCCACCCTTCCCTCAAATACACAAAAATCTTAACAGTTAACAATTTAACAATTTAACAATTTACCTTTAACAACTAACAAAAGTAACAAAACAGGAACAAGAACAATTGAACAAACTTTGTGAAAAAATGCCCCCTCCCTACCTGTGTCCACGTTTCCCTCCAGGTCCAGTCCCACCCCACGTTCGTACCCCACCCGCCCGGTTTGGTCTACACAGACCGACACCAAGACATTGTGCAGCATGGGATGGCAAGACTTGCTGCCGTGGTGGAGGTGACGGAGTGGAAGCGGAAGCCTGAGGCTCTACTTCCGAGTCCGGAGGAACTGTGCCCTCCGTACTCGCTTGCTTGCTCGGAGTTTCGCTGCGAGCAGACATGACACCTTGGGGTGCAGCGCCGTGTCCAGCCAGCAACGCTTGCCGTAGGGCATTGGTTGCGGCTGTCTGCTGCCGAATAGCCTCCAAGGTCTCCCTTGCAGTCTGTGTTTGCTCGGAAGACCAATTGGAGAAGTTTGTGCAGAACTCACTCCAGGATACTGGAAACTGGCTCCAGTTCGTGGAGAACTGGCTCCAGTTCGCAGAGAATCCTGCGAACCCCTGGATGAGGTTGCGACCAATCGCAACCGTCTCCCTGCACAGGGAAATCAAGCTCTGTGTCTGGCCCTCCATGGTAGGCGATTGCTCGCCACGCTGACTGGACCTCCATGGGGTCGGCATTTGCAAAATGACGAGCTTTGGCGTCGCCACCTGCACACCGCTTGGTCCCATCAATTGAGATGGCCACAGGTTGTTCCTCCCCACAAAAAAAACTCATCATCCTCCTCCTCCTCCTGCTCCTCCTCCTTGTCCTCCAGCGTCTCACCCTCCTGCGAGCTGTTTGAGGGGCCTATTACATTTTCAGATGTCTCTGATACCGAGCACTGATCAACGGATACTTTACCAAGGCCACCGCAAGCTCCTCGTACGCATTTAGTGTGTGCGCTGTCGTGGAGCCGCCACCCGTCCTCCTTTACTCTGCGCGGTTCATATTAAATATTAAAATGCAACTTACTCTGGTAGCTGCATATGAATAATTTTTAATACTATAACATGCAACTTAGTATTTGGGTGAATAAATGTAATTGTTAATATAATTTTATTTTTAATTTAATGTAGTTTTTAGAAAGATAAATGAAATTTCTAAACAATTCATAACAATACATATCAATATATTTCAATATTTGAATATCAATATCAATATTTCAATATTTCAATAACCCAAAACATTGCAATACTTTGCAAAACCACATATGCACAAGGGTTCATCAGAGTTAACATGGCCTCATTCGTAGATCAGACTACATCTAAATTATTGAATTATAATTGCATAACATTACATGCATAACTACGATATTTTTCGTATGTATTTAGTAATGTTTGATACATGACACATTTCCCATTACTCACCAGAATCAAGGGTGGGCTCGGCCACGCCACGAGTCATGACCGAACGGCTTTCAGGCTTTACCAAGGCTACCGCAAGCTCCTCGTACGCATTTAGTGTGTGCGCTGTCGTGGAGCCGCCACCCATCCTCCTTTACTCTGCGCGGTTCATATTAAATATTAAAATGCAACTTACTCTGGTAGCTGCATATGAATAATTTTTAATACTATAACATGCAACTTAGTATTAGGGTGAATAAATGTAATTGTTAATGTAATTTTATTTTTAATTTAATGTAGTTTTTAAATTAATGTTATTACTTCACATTATAAATAAATAACATTGAGGATTTTGTTTGCAATTTATAAACATCAAGTAAATAATGCATAATAATAATTTATAAACATGAAGTAAATAATACATATGTGTGATTTTAAATATGACTTTTAAATATGTTTTAAAGACATATAAAATCCAACTTACTCTGGCAGCTGCCAGCAGGCTGTTCCATCTCTTACGGCATTGGTCAGCCGTCCGCACCTCATTTGATGCTGATGTGACAACATTGGCAATCTTCAGCCAAATCTGTCAATGGGCACGGGGTAGAGGTTTCCCAAGGCCACTCTGTGTCAAGTTCTCCCAACTTGTAAAAACCACGTTTACAAGGGCCTCGTTGGCCTCCTCACTAAAGGCTTTTGCCCTTTGCCTCTCCATCTCCCTTGTTTTTGGTGTTTCCATTGTTGATTGTTAAAGCAAATTAGCAAAATAGCAACTACTTCCTCACTGCTTCCTTGATACCTCTCCTTCTCTCCTTCTCTCTCTCCCACTCTGTGCGACCATCCCTGTCCTTCTGACCCATGAACTCTCTAAACACGGCAAAAAAAGTCGATCCAAAAAAACCCCCACACATGCGCACAATAGCGATGCTAGGGAAGCTTTTTTTTTGGACTTCCGTTTGACTTCCTATTTTTTGGGTGATCGTGAGATCGCTGAGAAATCAGATCACCCATTTGACATCGCTGGGGTAAGGCCGAGTGGAAAATCGCAAAAAAAAATGGGCCTTATGCCACCGATCAGCACGGGCGGTACATCACACATCGCTGGAATAAGGTCCATTTTTTGGGGCCTTAGCCACCTAGTGGAAAGTCTAGCCTAATGTCCTAGCTTCCACAGCTCTTTGAGGCAGCGAATTCCACAGATTTACAACCCTCTGAGAGAAGAAATTTCTCCTCATCTCTGTTTTAAATGGGCAGCCCCTTATTCTAAGATTATGCCCCCTAGTTCTAGTCTCCCCCATCAGTGGAAACATCCTCTCTGCATCCACCTTGTCAAGCCCCTTCATAATCTTATACGTTTCGATAAGATCACCTCTCATTCTTCTGAATTCCAATGAGTAGAGGCCCAACCTTTCCTCATAAGTCAACCCACTCATCCCTGGAATCAACCTAGTGAACCTTCTCTGAATTGACTCCAAAGCAAGTATATCCTTTCGTAAATATGGAAAGCAAAACTGCACGCAGTATTCCAGATGTGGCCTCACCAATACCTTGTATAGCTGTAGTAAGACTTCCCTGCTTTTATACTCCATCCCCTTTGCAATAAAGGCCAAGATACCTTCCTGATCACTTGCTGTACCTGGATACTATCCTTTTGTGTTTCATGCACAAGTACCCCCATGTCCCGCTGTACTGCGGCACTTTGCAATCTTTCTCCATTTAAATAATAACTTGCTCTTTGATTTTTTTCTGCCAAAGTGCATGACCTCACACTGAAATGATGATATTGAACTGGATACTAAGAGATGTATAAGAGTAGCCTGAGGTATTCTCTTCCATTAATTCGCTCCTCTGTCCTGTGAGAAATATCTGTGTTCTTTCTGTACCTTCCCTGATGGTGCAGCTTCAGGCATCTTCAAAAGATTTATGCCAAGTTTTCTTAACTGACAGCTTTGTCTGAAATGAGCTCTTCTGTCTTTGTGTTGTTTGATCTGTAATTAGTACAAAGAATGTATTAATTTTCATTTTACTCATGATGCTTGCCAATTGAAATACATGTTTCCCTTAACTTTGAGCGCTCTTAATCTGAGTTTAATGGCCTAGAAATTCAATCGCGCCTGAAATTGGGCATGAAGGGGTGGGGCTTGTGCTGCACACATCTCTTTATGAGGTTGCAGGGACCATGGGAAATTCGATGGATAATCAGGCATCACTGACACCACTTAAAGGCAGCCTGCGCCTCAAAGGAGAGGTGCACTGTAGCTGCAGAAAGCAGGTAAGGCTTGAAAGTGAATGACATGCTGGAAGGTCTGCAGTTAGGCTCCCCTGATTCTGGGTGTAGGATTTCTGAATCTCTCTGGGCTTACATTTGACAGTGAGATGATTCTTTCAGAACAATTGGCAGTTTATTAAAAACACACACATGCATTTAACAACAGTCGTCAAATATCCCATAGATCTACCTTAGTTACAACAGAGATATAATGAGGTTATAATAAAAAGCGATATACGTTACGCCCCTTTTGATGGTTGGTTTGAACACACAGCATACTGATTTGGCTGGTCTTCAACAGGAGGTCCGTGTGTCCAGCAGGGAGAGAAGAAAGAGAAAAGTTCCTGGCTTGCCTTTTTTATATTCCTCAAGGCCATTGTCCTCAGAAAAGCCTCACGATTGGACCCTGGCTCTAGGACAGTTCCCCATTGGCTCTCCTCACACATGTGGCTGTCTGGCCTAGTTCAGCCATCTCTTGATTATATTTAATGTCTTTCAAATGCACAAAACCCATGCGGCAACCTGTGGGGGCTTTCATTTTGTTTCTTACAAAACTTAGACCATTCTGGCAATCTGTGGGCTTCCATTTTATCTCAACATAAACAGGCCTTTCCATTAATCTGCACTTTTAACATTTATACATACTTTTATTCTGACATGGGACAACATTGGAGGCCCTGGCTCAGGTGTTCAGCAGGAGAAGGAAGAACCTGTTCCCCCTGGGGAGCAGAAGACCCTCCAGGCAACACAGGTGCCTACACTGGGACAACATGGCTCAGTAGGTCACTGTCGGTAGCTTAGCTTCCAGGACCTGGCTGTAATACTAAAATAAGTTTAATGACACGCACAGCTACTTGTATATACTATTTTAATCATATATTCTATTCTTTGCACAATAGACACATCTACATTAGCACATAATAGCAAATGACAATGCATGTTTGCTCACTCATTCATAACCTCCAATTTTCACTCTGCACAGAGCTGCAGAATCCATTTTTAAAACAGTGGTTGAGGAAAGTACAAGAGATGAGCTAAAGCAATTTACAGTGAAAAAAGGGAAAATTACTCCAATGTAAAAGTTGTCTCACACTGCTGTATTACATAGCTAGGAACGGAAAATGTAAAGTAAGAAAGGGAGCTGCTATGCATATCTGTAACAGGGAAGGTTTTATAGGCTGGATTTTCAGCTTTTTGTATTTCGGGGTGCTATTTGCGGCAGTGCGCAAAAGTTAACACTGGAAAATAATTTGCGCCCTCGTTAGGAATTTTCAGCAAAAAGTGATCTGGAGGAGCATTGGCATTAAGTCAGGTATTGCAAGCCTGACTTTGTATGCCTGAGCCAAAAACTTCAGCGTTGAAAAAGGCGGCCAGTTGTGCATACGCCTTGACATTTTTTTTTCTTCTTGGTTTCTTTTCCGGTCGCAAATGCAAATGCAGGGCTCGCCAGCTTCCTGCACACATGTGCATTTAAACCACCCCAGTTCAACCACTTCTGCTGAGATAGAGGAGCAGGAAGGAAAGCATCATGCCAGGCGACTCAGCCAGAAGGCTAGTGAAGCGTTGGTGGGCGCGGTGGAGAGGAGGTGGGCCTCACTCCATCTTGCTGGGGGAGCCAGAGCACTGCCTCCTGTGATTAAATGCATATGGAGGGGCATTGCACAGGAGGTGTCTACTGCAGACACTGTGGCCAGGACAGGCACATAGTGCCAAAAAAAGTTCAACGACCTTACAAGGTTCATCAGGGTGAGTACCATTTGCATCTATGAAAGCCTCCATGACTTCTAACATTAATCTCACACACTTTGTGAAGTTCGTCCTGCATCTGGTCCCTCTCAACACTCTGTGGGGTGACTTTCACAATGCATAATAAAGATGAAGGCTTACTTCGGCACCCATTAGCTTTTAATGATGTATACACCTTATTTGTATCATTAACATCATCCCTCGCAATACACTTCAATTGTTCCCATCACTTTCTGAAAGATCACTTACCGCCCCCATGTTAGATGCCTCTAACCTGCGAATACATACTGACGAAGCACATGCAAGATCCAAACAGATTGAATGGAGGCCACTAGAACATTAACACAGTATCACCTATTCTACTGTGGTTGGCATATGTGGCACAACAGCAGAGAAACCTTTTTTAGCCCTTCCTAGTTTTCTCTTTGCAGTCCAAGCACTCCCATAATCGAAGGGAGCAGCTGCGGACAGGCAGAGGTCTGCCTCAAACAATCCCGCTGACAGATGTGGAGGAAAGGGTCTCTGCCTTCATTGGAGATTGGAGTCCCAACTCGGACAGTTGCCGGGGCGATGCTGCGTCCTCTTCAGATAGTGAGGGTATGTAAATGGATGGCGCAACTGAAGACACTGCATGGAGAGGTATTATGGAGTTGCGGTGACCCTTCAAATGAACCTGTGCTATGCCATCTTCATCATGTCACCTTGCCCCCTCCCCTGCTGCTAACCACTTGCCTATTGTTTTCAACTTCCAGATGACCAACCAGAGGCGCAGCATCCCTCGAGGGAGGCCTCCACTTCAAACCATGCTGTAGATGACAAGGGACTGGAGGAGACTGCTCCAGTGGAGCATCAGAGCCCACCAGCTGCCCCGTTGGCACACAGTTCATCTGGCAATGACGCTGACTTCCCGAGGTTTGAGGATTCAGAAGCTCCTGGCCCGAGTGGCGTACAGCAACGCAGTGCCAGGGTGGAATCTCACAGGCCAGCTCTCCGGAGGCTGAGTCAGCAAAGTCGGTCTGCTCACAGACAAGGTAGACATTGAAGTGCACCTGGTGGAAATGTCCAGGGAGAGCGCAGTGATGTACCGTGACCTGATGGATGCATTGGGACAGATCCCAGCGAACATTGACAAGCTCACTGCGACTGTTGCGGAGGCAGCATCGCAGATTGTCGCTGCGAGTTGTGAGTCCAGCGAGGCCATCATTACCTACACACAGAGACTGGTGGTCTCAAGCAATGACAGTGGAGATCCAGAGAGTGTGGCGCATGCCCTTGATCACATCGCAGACTTGAGTGCATCACAGGCACAAGCTTTGCTTCTGCTTGGGCAGATTCCATACTCTCTGCATTCCCCACTGTCCCATGGGGAAGTGACGGTGCCAAAGCAGGCCAGCAAGTTGTGCGTCAACACCATGTTCTGGTTGCTAAGGCCCAGCCCTGTCGGAGAGTCAGTGGCTCCAAGGAAATTGCAGGTGGTCTCATTCCTAAGGATGACGGCATTCCAGCTCCCACCACTCACTTGCCAACCATGCACCATACATCCCAGCCATCTGTGACTGGTAACACAGAGGAAGAAGCGCCCCAGTTGAAAGTCGGGCCTTCCAGGCCAGGAGCTGGTCCAGTGCATTCTCAGACATCATCTGCATTGTCTGGTCCCCCAACACAGCAGCCCTCTATCAGTCTTGCTGTAAGCCCTGAGGCCTCATTGAGGAGGAGCAGCAGGCATGGGAGGGGGTGAAGGGAAGGGGCGGGGGGGAAGTCTCGCGATGACCCATTAAGGACTGGCAACACTTCATTGCCAGAAATGTCTGTACCATTGTCCACATTGTACATAATTGTGTGATAACAATGCACTCCTGTTCAATGGTGTCACTGCATGAAGCAGTCTTGTGTTCCTTCACATTTTGTTCACTGCAAGGTGCAGTTTTGTGCAACTTTACATTTTCTTCACTGCATGAAGCAGTTTTCTGTTACTTTACATTTCGTTCACTCCATGAAGCAGTATTGTGTTACTTTAGATGTTGTTGAGTGCAGGGAGTGCAGGGAACAGATTTATGTTAATGTACATGTTGCTGACTGCAGGGACCAATTCTGTTTTCATAAGTCTTTAACCATTGTATAATTTTGGGTTTAGTGGGGTGCGGGGGTGGGGGGAGGAGGTGGGGGAATTTAAACTGTTGCATTTTGATAAAAATTGTTGTTTGACCTTTGACATTGATGTCTTGTGTCTCATTTGTAGAATAGCCAGCATGGTGGCATAGAGTAGCGAGACAACGCTCCAACCTCCTCTTCCCCATTCAAGCAAACCAATCAATGATGAGCTGCTGACATAAGGCTCTTGCTGTGGCCACATCACCATGTTGCCTCCCCTGTGGTTGTGGTGGACACGGTATGGCTTCCTCAGCAGGTTCCTCTTCCTTGTCTTTCTCGTCCTCCTCCTGAGGTGGTCCTGCAATCCCCACTGGCAATGCCTGTCCCCTCATGATGGTTAAGTTGTGTAGCATGCAGCATACGACAATGAACTCGGAGACCTGTTGAGGGGAGTATTGAAGACTGCCTCCAGGCATCGGAAGCACTGCTTTAGCACGCCAATTGTCTGTTCAATGCTGTCGCAGATGGCTGCATGGCTGTCATTATAGCGTTGCTCGGCTTCTATGGCAGGGTCCCGGAGAGGGGTCATGAACCAGGTGGCCAGGCCGTATCCTTTGTCCCTGATCAGCCAGCTCTGTTCTTGTCTTTGTCACTGAAACATTCGTGAGACACTGTTCTCACGCAAGATGAAAGCATCATGTGTGCTCCCTGGATAGCGGGCATTGACTGTGAGGATGTGCTGAGTGTGGTCGCAGACCAATTGAACGTTTAGGGAGTGTTATCCATTTCAGTTTTGGAAGACCTCTGCATTCTGTGTTGGTGCTCATAAGGCGATGTGTGTACAGTCAATGGCACCTTGAACCTTGGGGAAGTCTGCAAATCTTCCAAACCCTAGAGCCCTCTCATTCTGGCTATCTCTGCTCATTGAGAACTTAATGAAGTCCATTCTGTGTGCGTACATTGCCCTTGTCACCTGGTGAATGCAGCAATGTGCAGCGTGCTGCAAGATGCAGCATATGTCCCCTGTTGCTGCCTGGAAGGAGCCAGGGGTATCGAAGGCCATCGCCACTGTAACCTTCACCTCGACAGACAGCATAGTCCTGTTGGTGCTGGTAGGCTGTACGTCTGCCTGTAGGAGCTGGCATATCTCTGTCAACACTTCTTTTCTTAAGAACAGTGCATCAGAAATGTGGAGCTATGAGTGATGTTCCCTCTAAACCCATGGGAGGTAAGGCCTCCTCCCCAAATGTCTGCGACCTCTTTGATTCCGTTGCAAACCATGGACAAGAATCCTCCTTCCAGCTTGAAGCCACCTGCCAATAGCAACCAGCATGATTTGCTGCTGAAATAGCATTGCCCCCATTGAGCTCTCTTACTGATCTTGAAAACAAAGGGTTAAGTCACATAAAAGTGCCGCTTTAAATTGTAGATTCACACAGCGTACTGCGCGCAACCGTGGCAGTCATGGACAACTGTGATATAAGTTTCTCCAGCCTCCCTTTAAATGTGTCGCAAATTGCGCATGCTGCACCCTGAGACCACATGTTTTTTTTTGGTTGGTTCTCGGGGCGGTCACTAAATCAGGCATAATGCTCGAAAGTTCCACCTAGGTTGCTAACACAGCCTTGCATGACGATTTACATCATCATGATGGTCAAAATGGAGGGCGGGGCGGTAAGATTTTGCGCCATCGCAAAACCATTGGCGAAACTTCCGGCCGGGCGCTAAATCCTGGACACGCCATTTGACACCCAGAAACACCATTTACCGCCCCTCTGCAGCGCGAAACGGGCGCAAAATAGTGGAAAATCCAGCCCAAGTGTATATTCAAAGCAAATTACAATTATTGAAGGAATGGTGATATGATATGAAATATATATGTAACTACTAAAGGGTGAAAAATATACAGCACAATGAAGACCAGGGTACCACAGAGACTAATTATAATTTTGTGGTTTTCTTCAGCTTTTATTAAGGTGAGCACGAGCTACATTATAGAACCTCCAACTTTTGCTGATAGTTGCTCTAGCCTGCAATAATCCTCGTGAAATATGTGAGTTGAATGCAGGTAGCCGAGTACAATTTGTTCTTTCTGTACCGACAGCAACCAGCAAGGTGAAATTTGTGAGACATTCTGCTGTTATCACAGTTCTCTCTAACTGCACTATGCTGTTAAAAAAAACATTATCAATCTGATTCACTAAGATATGACAAGAAGAATTATTATTAGGAAATGTAAAATGTTAAAGTTAGATAAAGAGCCTGGTGATGAACATTCAACACTAACAAAGGAAATACAAGAAGTGGGAGATTTTGGACCGGAATCTTTTTAAAAAAAAAACTTAAAAATTCTCATAATTCTCATAGACTGAAAACTAATTAGGGCAATATTTGTTTTTAAGGGAAGGTAGAAGCAAGAGCATGCTTAGCCAACCTTCAGTGATAGGGGAGATCACAGATCACAAGTGGAGATTATAATAATGCATTAACTTGAAGGGCATTTGTCTCAATAGAACATGATAAATGAGAGTCCAAATGGATTTGAGAAAGTTAAATCATGCCTGACAAACCTATTGGATTTTTTAACGTGGCATCGCAACTGCAAACAAAGAAGATATATGCTGTGCATATTTAATTTTCGAGAGGCGCTGATAACATGCTCAACACAAGACTTCTTGAGAGGTTAAAGTTTGATGAAATAAACAGCTAGATAACAAAGTAGAAAGATGCCTAGAAAGCTGCTATAAAGGGTTGTTATACATGGGAAATTTAAATTTGAGAAAAGTTGATAATATTAGTGCAGTAACTCAAGAAATAGCTTAGTGCGCTTTTCTAATTTAAGGAACTTCTTTTCCACATAATGAATTTTTGAACATTTATGGTCAGTTGTGTTTGAATCACAAAGATAACTAGTTGAGCTTTTGATTTTCTATGGAGCCATTCATGGGTTTATAGTTAAATCTGTGTGCATATGAAAACCCTGTTTTGGTCTTTAGAGTTCATTTACATTGCAAATTTAGCATTGGAGTGAGCTACTCTACTTATCAGCTCCTTTTCTAACATTTTAACTTCCGAAGGGAGGACCTTGAGATAATCACTATTACTAGGGGGGTAGTGCTGGACAGGCTAATGGGAATCAAAGGTAGACAAGTCCCCTGGTCCTGATGAAATGCATCCCAGGGTATTAAAAAAGATGGCGGAAGTTATAGTGGATGCATTCGTTATAATCTACCAAAATTCTCTGGACTCTGGGGAGATACCAGTGGATTGGAAAGCAGCTTATGTAACAGCTCTGTTTAAAAAAAGGGGCTGACAAAAGACAGGAAACTATAGACCGGTTAGTTTAACAGCTGTAGTGGGGAAAATGCTTGAAGCTATCATTAAGGAAGAAATAGCGGGACATCTAGATAGGAATAGTGCAATCAAGCAGACGCAACATGGATTCATGAAGGGGAAATCATGTTTAACTAATTTACTGGAATTCTTTGAGGATATAACGAGCATGGTGGATAGAGGTGTACCGATGGATGTGGTGTATTTAGATTTCCAAAAGGCCTGCGTTCTCCCGCTGACTTCCCGGGCCAAGGTAGGACTTAAGTTTTATTTTTCAATTTTATTTATTTATTTTATATTTATTATTGATGGTTTTTATGCTTCTCGAATGTTGTTGTGAAGGTGTTTAGTGCTTTACAAGGTCCTCTGTGTTTCCCTTCCCCCCCATCTCTGGCTACCGGCGCTGATTTCTTAACTCTCCGCAAGGGTTTTCTGTGTGGCTACAAATGGCCACATATGCTGGCTTAACTTAGTTTGGAGCAACTATTAGCTGTCCAAACTGGCTTAATTGGCCAAAACAGGCATAGGTGGCTGATAATGCCCACTTTTGAAAAAAAAACAAAACTAAAAAATATCCTAACTAACTCACTTACACTGGCGCAAATTAAATGTGCAGAATGGTGATTTTTAAGATACTTCAGAAAAATCAAGTTGCGCCAAAAAAAACGGAGCAACTCCTGGGCAAATTTGGGCCCATTATCTCAGAGTTTTCTTACTGGCTTTGAAATGTTGATCGTATGTGGAGCTAGCAGGTGTGTAACAGTTCTTGAGGCCAAGCTATTTGCCAATTAGCTGGTTATTAGAAGATAACAAGATCTATCCAAATTTTGGAAGGCATCAGTTCATGTTCTATCTGTTTGAAATCTAAAATTCATTAAAAACATGCCCAAAGTGAATATTGGCCGAGAAATCCTGGCCTCCCCGGATCCGTACGGAGTGTGTACGGACTCGGGAAGACATCACAAAAGACCAAAGTCATTGGGATCAAAATTTGGTACTGCCGATTTTGAGGTGGTGTCACCGGCTGAGAGGATTTTTTTACCGGCAGGCGTTAGGCGCGGCCCCAAAACGCGAAATTCAGTTTTAATGCCTGAAAAGGATTGCAGCATAAAATCTTGCCATTGCACACTTACCTGGGGCAGTAAGCGGCGTTGAGTGAGCCGCTAAGCATGGACTGAACATCCGAGCGTTTGTCAGTATTTGGAGCTGTGCCACAGACATAGTGGCACCATCTGGATTCCATCAAGGCATTGATTGGACGCCTCAACACCTCATGGATATATTTGATTCCTCCGCAATCACATAGATGGTAAGCATGGCAGACTTTGCAGCAGCTCATCAGCGTGCCCATCGGGTCTTGGACGCTCTCCTTGATGCCCTGGAGAGGCGGCGGGAGGTGCTCAGGCCAGAGGATAGGAGGAGACCACAAGCACAAACAGCTATGGAGAGAAATTGCAGAACAAATGTCTGCAAGTGACATTGTGGCCAGGACAGCTACTCAATGCCGAAAAACATGCAATGACATGACATGGCTGGTGAGGGTGAGTATCTTAAACTTTAAATGCCAATATGCTATGCTCTGAGCTCAATGTGGACTCTTTGCTCTATGTCGTGTTTCGGAATCCATGCTCCATGTGGGTGAGGCCAGATGTAAGGTTCCCATTTGAAGCCTCACCCACTGCAAGGGCCTGCATGCGCTGAAAACGTATGCATGGTTCTGCTCGGTTCTGCAAACCCATCCCTGATGCTGTTAACTCCTCAGTCTTCTTATGCATCTGGAAGATGGTAGCCTCCCCGTTACTGTTAGGTTGTTGCCCCCTAATTCAAGCATTTGCACAGCAAGTCCACACAGTGAATGGAAGCTACCTCGAGCTGTGAAGACTCTCATACAGTAATATGTACTAAACTATGTAAGGCACTTGGGACACACTGATCGAAAGGCTCTAACTCAGATGTTCTCTTTAATCTTACAGGCGAAGCTCGCCCACAACTGCAGAGAGAAGATGAGGACTGGAGGAGGGGACTCTGAACTCCAGGACCTCACTGCATTGGAGGAACGCATCGCAGCCCTGATTGGTGTTCAAGTTGGTGCCTTGGCGGCAGGTGAGGCCGATCCCTCTTGGGACAGTGATGGTATGTTGAGTTCCTTTGCAGCGTCTGACAGGCCACTTAGGCCTGATACCACAATCCTTCAGTTCTTTCCATGTGGCATTGTCGAATGCCTTCACCGCTCCTGGCCTCCTCCCCTGCAGCTAACCAGTCTTCTATATGCTTTCAGATGATCAACCAGACGTACTGGGGCCTTGACATCAACCTTCCACTGGTGGAGATGCTGCCAAGGAGGAGGAGGATGATATCTCCTTTGATGTCACGCAGGAGCAAGAGGTATCTGAGAGTGGGGCCAGCAGCTTTGTTGATGAAGGGGTGGTCGGGGAGGTGGAGGTGGGTGATGCTCTGGGACCCAGTGGCATGTAGCAATGCCATGGGGAAGGGGAAGCCTGGGGACCAGCTCCCCGGAGGGTGAGTGGGCAGCTGAGTGATGCTCAACAGCACTCTGATGATGAGCTGGAATTAGAGGTTGTCGTAAGACAATTCCTGCAGTTGCACAGCGATCTGCTGGGTGCACTAGCAAGGGTGCCATGAGTTTTGATGCACTAGCTGTGAGGATAGAGGAGTCCGCTTCAACTGTTGCTCATGCTTCTCAGCAGCCCAACGAGCTCATCCTTGGATGATACCAATGGATGTTGGATGCAAACAGTGACCTTGGGGTCCCAGATATGGTGGCATGGGCTATGGCTGATGTTCCAGTGTCCATTGAGCACCAGGTCGATGCTATTGTAGGCCTGCAGACTATCATGTCGTTAGTGCGTGGTGGCATCAATCAGCTCTGTATTGTGCTGCAGTCGCAGTCAGTCTTAATGCAAAGGCAACTTGATTCCACGGATGCACTGACCACTGCCATCCTGTCTGGAGCTTCATCTGTTCAATGGGAACCTAACCTTGCCAAACCAGGGCAGCAATCTGTGCTCACCTCGATTGGAACATGATGTCGTCTCTCAGGATGACTTCATTCAGCCTTTGCACCAACCGCTCTGTGCAGCCCATATATAACAGAGTGCTGCTTCCCATGCTGAGGTGAGGCAGTCTGCAGCCGGGTCTTCCAGGGCCCGAGCTGATCGGGGACTTCCTCGTTGGCCATCATGTGTGGCTGCGGCTCCAAGTCAGCAACCGACTACAAGCCTTGGTGCAGGTCTTGAGACCACATTGAGGAGGAGCAGTAGGCGTGGGAGAGGAGGAGAAGGGAAGCAGTGGTAAAGCACTGTACAAGAGCAAATAAAGACCTGTGGGAAGGTGGCCACATATTCTCACCTTGTTAAGATGTGAACTCATGTAACTAATTGAACTTGTATGATCCAGCAAACAATTGCTTGATAGTCAACACAGTTGAGCATGGCTACCTTGTTGGAATGCGAGCGGATGTATGACACGCAGCTCCTGTTTGTGAGCCTGGGGGGTGTCAGGACTGCCATGTGGGGGCTGCCGGTCTTTTACCAGGAACTGCGTTTCTTTTACCAGGAACTCATCAGGGTCTGGAACAGAGTCGCCACCAAGTGCAGCTCTCCCTCGTCTGGAGTGGCGACTGTCATTCGGGAGCCACTGCTCAGTATTCCGTACCTCCATGACCGCGGTTTTAGATGGCAGGCTGTGTCTGGCAAGGTGACCAGGGTCAGGGACCAGCTCGATGGCGGAGGAGCGGGCTGGATGGCACCAGACGTGCTGGCACAGCGCCTCTCTTGGGCCGATGTCTGGCGCGAGGCCAATGCCATCGAGTGGCTAAAAACAGTGCTGGGCCCTGACTCCGTTAGGTGTGTCGAGGAGGCTCAAGCACATGGGGAGATCCCGTCCGAACTGACACCCGCCCGGATGGAATTCCTCATCGGCGCCAAGCCCCGAAACCTCCCTTGGGAGCTGGCACTTCACAACTTGAGCCTCCTCCGGGAAATCCCCTCGTGCCTTTCAGTTCTGCGCGGAGGGGATTCCTGTACGGACTGCTCTTGCACACTCTCCACGTTGCCATCCTCGTCTGCAGTCCGGATACGCCATGGTGCACCATCTTGCTGTCTGGTGGAGGCGGAGGTCCCGATGGAATGCACTCTACGCAGGAGTCCTCCCACTATTTATTGGGGACTTGGCCTGGAGGGTGTTGCACGGAACAGTCCTGTGCATTAAGTTTTTAAGTTGGTTCACAAGCTCCCAGGCCGCCTGTAATTTCTGCGGTCTAGAGGAGCCCGTGTTCCATGTTTTTGTTGATTGTGCGAGGTTGCAGCCCCTTTTCCAATATTTGAAGGGGCTGCTCCTCAAATTCTGGCTGCACTTCAGTCCCACACTCCTGATCTTTGGGCACCCTGTGCGGAGGGGAGGGGGCAGGTCGGAAGGCCTCCTCGTAGGACTGCTCCTGGGCATGGCCAAGGGAGCCATCAGTCGGTCCAGGCAGCGGGTGGTCGAGGGGGTCGTTCAGCCTGACTGCCTGCCTCTCTTCCGCGGTTACATCCGAGCTAGGGTGTTCCTGGAGATGGATCACGCGGTGTCCACCGGTAAGCTCGTGACCTTCTGTGTGAGGTGAGCGCCGGAGGGACTGTTTTGGGAATATTTTTGTGTTTTTTTTAAAGGTTTCTCCCCCCAGGCCTCTCTTTGAGACATCACCCCCGGCATCCAAATTTTAATTGGTCATTACTGTTTAACATTTAGTTTGTCTATGTTTGTCGGTTTTAGTGCCTCCCCCCACCTTTTAGCCAGGGGATACTTGTATAATTTGTGTTTTTAGTGCCCTTAAAAAAAAAACAAGGGGACACTTGTTTGAAAGTGTTTGGAGTGTGCCACCCCGCCGCCCCCCCCTTTAACCAGGGGGCACTTGATTAAAGTGCACAACTAAAATAGTTGTGAGCTGATGTAAATTGTTGCAATTGGATGAATGAAGAAACAATTGTCTGCCAGAGATGGATACCATGTTGGAAAATGAACTGATGTCAATAGTTGTACTTGGATGTCGTTGAGAACATTTGAGGGGGTCTTGTGGGTATGATTATTTGTTGGGGATGAAGGCATCGGGCTGGGTTTTAGGCTTTTCGGTTTTCAGTTTTCGGGGGAAGTTACCGGCCGGGAATAGTTTGTGCTTTGGTGAGGAAGTTCCGACATTTGGGCCCTACATCAGGTGGTGCAGCACTAAGGGAGACGTTGTACACTTTTCGTCCGCAAGGATGGGAAACTCATGAACTAAGCTGCCTGGCCTGGCCATGTGCGCTCCGAGAGAGACCTGGGGGGGGGGGAAGAAACCTTTAAAAAAACCACAAAAACATTCCCAAAACATTGGCCACGCCATCTCAAAACAAATCGCTAAAACATTTTAAAGAACTTACCGTTGGAGTACTTTACCCTCCTCTGCACCATCGGCTATACTGGACCACTCTGATTTCCCAGCCGGTCATTACGGGCGCACTTCTGGGCCAGATGGATGGGGCAAAAGTCCAAGGTACTGCCGGTGCCGTAATGAGAGGCGGAGGAGACCTGAACGCTGCCTTTCATGCCGCTCTGGGGCGAAACCTGGAGCGCAAAGGACTGGAAAATCCAGCCGTTGTCTTGTGCTTGCTTTCAGCACACATAAGTTGAATAAAGAGAGTTTATATACACGGAGGGTTGCAGGGTGGGGAGCGATGTGGTTAGTAGATGCCGAGGTGTACAGGCTGGCAAAGTGGCACATCTTGAGTCATTGACTGGAATCGATGAGCGATGAGTCTCCGACGAGCAGCCCTTCCAGCTGCAGCAGTGTCAGGCTGCCTCCTCCTTGGCTGAAGCTCCTTGTCTTCCTCCTCATCATCATCGTCCTCCTGAGGTGGGTCATCCATCCCTGGTGATAATGGTTAGGTAGTGCAGCATGCAGCACACAATGATGAAGATGGAGACTCTATCAGGTGAGTACTGAAATGCCCCTCCAGAGCGGTCAGGGCAGTGGAAACGCTGCTTCAGGACCCCGACAGTTTGCTCTATAATGGACCTGGTTGTGATATGGCTGCTGTTATAGTGCTGCTCTGCAGGGGTGGTGGGATTGCAGAGGGGTGTCATTAGCCAGCTGGCAACACCATATCCTTTGTCACCGAGGAGCCAGCCACGGCCTTCATGCGGTGGCTGGAAGGGTCATGGCACAGTGGTCTCCTGCGGGATGAAGGCACCGTGGCAGCTGTCAGTCTAGCGGGAATTGATAGCGAGGATCATTTGCCTGTGATCGCAGACCAGCTGTATGTTGAGGGAGTGGAATCTCTTGCGATTCTGAAAAAGCTCTCAACCTTGGGGCGGGGCCCTCAATGCCACATGTGTACAATCAATGGCCCCCTGAACCCTGGGGAAGCCCGCTATCCTGGCGAAGCCACAGGGTGTGCTCATCCAGGTCTTCCCTCGACATGCTGAACTTGATGTCGTCCATTCGTTTGTTGTAGAGAATGTCGGTCGCGTGGCGAATGCAGCAATGTACGACAAACTGCAAGATGTTGCATATATCGCCCGCAGGAGACTGGAAGGAGCCGATAGCACAGAGGTTGAGGGCTACTGCCACTTTCACTGCCACCGACAGCGAGGTCCTGGTGCCGATGTCAGCTGCCAGGTATGTCTGCAGGAGGTGGCAGATCTCCATTACCACCTCCTTGTGGAACCGTAGCCGCCTTAGGCACTGGTCCCCGGACATCGCAAGGTAACAATAATGTACACAGTAAACCTTGCGAGTGTACGGCCTCCTGCCCTGCCTTCTGGGGTTTCTCCTCTGGCGAGCATCCACATTTGCCAGAAGACGTCTCTGCAGCTGGCGCCTTTCAAGTCTTCGCCGCAAGACGACGTGGTGTACGATCATTGCCCCCAACTTTGCAGAGGTAACAGCGATATGCTAGTTCCAAATTTATCTGGTCTTGAACCCACCAATGTCTCTGAAATGCTAGTACTGAAACTTAGGAGTCAGTAGCTGCAGGACGCTAGCACCTTCGAACTGTGCGAGCAGCCAATGTAGCACGGATCGCGAACTCTCTGGGCCGGCTGAAACTCCCTTTAAATAATGTCGCAGATTCCTTTCCCCACCTTATGTATGCCAACTTTTTTCGGTGTCATTGCCTGTGAGGCACCAAAGTGAATTTGGCGAGACAGGCGCCAAGAAGGAGTTGCACGCATATGATGTCAGGATTCCCATGGCAATAGTTGGCGGAGCGGCAAATCATTACGCCCTTGAAAAAGGCCAAACGAATTTCCCATCAGGTGGCACTGACGCCTAACGCCACCGGCCAGCCGTTCACGCCCCGTTGCCGTCTCACTCGGGCGGTATCACCTGGCGGCAGCAACCGAATTTTGACCACTTTTTTTAGTCCCCACCACAAACTGCGTTCCCTAGCCACTGACTCCATCCCTCTCCCTAGCATCTGTCTGAGGCTGAACCAGACTGTTTGCAACCTAGATGTCATATTTGACCCTGAAATGAGCTTCCCACATTCTACCCTACGTAAACTTGAGGTCATCCAAAATTCGGCAACCCTGTCCTAACGCGCACCAAGTCCCGCTCACTCATCACCCCTGTGCTCGCCGACCTACATTGGCTCCCGGTTAAGCAATGCCTCGATTTCAAAACTCTCATCCTTGTTTACAAATCCCTCCATGGCCTCGACCCTCCCTATCTCTGTAATCTCCTGCAGCCTCACAACCCCCCGCCCCCCCTCCCTGAGATGTCTGCGCTCCTCAAATTCTGCCATCTTGAGCATCACTGATTATAACTGCTCAACCATTGGTGGCCTTACCTTCAGCTGCCTAGTCCCAAGCTCTGGAATTCCCTCCCTAAACCTCTCCACCTCTCTACCTCTCTTTCTTTCTTTAAGAAGCTCCTTAAAACTCTTTGATCAAGCTTTTGATCATCTGCTATAATTTCTTCTGATGTGGCTTGGTTCAAATTTATTTGTTTTGTCTTAAAACACTCCTGTGAAGTAACTTGGGATGTTTTACTACATTAAAGGCGCCATATAAATACAAGTTGTTATTGTTGTTGATTTGGCCTGATTGACTGTTCTGTATCCAGATTTCTGTCAATGGTCAAATATTTACCACAAGCTATTTGCCATATTTCAGTTCAGATTTGGTTGTAGAGGCAATGATTAGGTTCTGTAGCAAAAGGTAATTGCCTTAATTTGCCTTACCCACATGCAAACATTGTACCAGAATGTCTTAGTTTATGAGAGAGTGTAAGCATACACTTTGAAGAAGATATTTTTTATATGTTTGTGAACTGATAGGAATTTTTGTTGTTTTTATAATTATTTGTACCACTAATTTTCTCGTGTTTTATTTTGTTTCTGTGTAATCTTAATTCTTAGAATAATACAGCACAAAATGAGGCTATTTGCTCATCGTGCCTGTGCCGATTCTTTGGAAGAGCTATTCATTTAGTCCCACATCTTGCTCTTTTCTCTCCAGCCCTGTAAATCTTTCCCTATTATGTTTGGGACTGAGGACACACTCGGTGTTGTTAAAGCCTGCATCCCCCCTGGAAGTTATGGGAGCTGGGACTTATTCCATGAGTGTAACTGAAGGTATGAGATCTGCCATAATCTGGAGGAAGAAAGGAGGAGAAAAGGCCCAAAATTGAACAGCAGTTAACAGGCCATCAAGGACACAATACACTGCATTTGAAACAAAGCTGATTAATTTCACATGTATTCAGAATATTAAACTTCAGCCCAGTTATAGAGGTTATTAACATAAGCAGAAATACATCCCAAATGCCAGAATGAGCATGGTTCAGTCTTGGGTGTGATAAGAGCAGCAGAATCAAAGCCTTGCTGTCATAAGTGAACTCGCTGGTGTCTCAGCACGTCAGATAAATTATTAAATCCCTTCCCACACATGAAGCAAATCAATGTGTAAACAAATGTGCCGATTAGTTTTAGCGTGAATCATTCATTCTGACAGAATGGTGTTTTTCACCTTCTGCAAGGACAGAAGCACGCAATGAAATGCATGTGGACCTCTGGTATAAAATAATTTGATAAAAAGCTAATTATTAATCTTGTGGTATGCTATTCTCATTCCTTACACTTTGCTTCACATTTCATTGTCATACTGCAACTCATGCAAATTTCTATATAATACTATCACGTGGTTCATTGAAATTTCATATCATAAAAAAACAACAAATCACAACCGAAGAGGTAGAGGTAGCAGGCAGGAATGAAAACCACCACTCATGAAATTCCAAACCTATGGGGATGAAATTGGTCTTTGGCAGTAGTGCGATACGGCTGATAACAAATCAATCTGTGTATATATGTTTGTGAAAGAGAGCGAGAAAGAGAGAGATTTCAATGTGCTTCTATGGAACTACAATAATCAGAAAGTACTGTGACCCAAGCAGAAAATTTGTAAATAGCATCTGTGACTCGTGAATGGCTTTTTATCCAGTTTACATTATTTGAAATTAGGTTTTTGTGTTGCTGCGGGGGACTAATATTTGTGCAATTTTAATGCATTTTATGTTTACTAAAGCCCTCATGCGTTTATTTAATCTTTTAGACAGAGAGAGACAAGAGGCATAGACAGAGCGGGAGAAAGTCTTGGGCTGAAATTTTACTTTGAAGAGTGTGTGGGTTTGTGGGCAGGTGGGCAGTTAAAAGCGCTGAAATTGACAGTGCATTGGGAAGTCAGTTTCGACCCGCTGGCTTCCGCCTTTAACTTGGGCGTGTTAGTCAGCATGCCAGAGACTCCCTCGGGAGAGGCGGATGATCTAATTAAAACTGTTAAGAAATCAATAAGAGGCTACTAACAGCATTTTTTACCTGATGTTGCAGCTTTTACCGGCTGTCCACAGGATTCCCAAGCTTCCTGAACCTCACCAGTGAAAATAAGGTGAGAGCAGTGGGCATTGTGGGAGTTGAACAAATGACGGTTAAAAAAAGTCACATAAACATTCACAGCTTACACCTGCTTCCTTGCCTAAGGGAAAGGCTCTTGCTGACAACTTTTGTGCTGAAAATGTGCTTTCAGGAGCTTGCAGGTGATTTGGAAATCACTCTCATTACATTGGAAGTCACTCTCGCTACACTGGAGGTTTGTGCCTCTGATCTCCACTTTACATGGCATATATCAGATTAGCATGTGTGTCACTTATGCTGTTTCACCTCCAGGTGCAGGCTTATACCATGTGCAGCTTGTAAATCAGAAGAGATTGTGGCATGAGGGGAAGAGGGACATGAGAAGGACAAATACGTATGAGGATACTGGCTTTTTGTATTCTTTCAGCCCTGCCTCTGGTCACGGGCTCAGCGTTGGCCTGCTGAGTAATGGCCAGCACTGTCTCCCCAATCCGTGTCAGGTTATTCAGGCGTGCCTGTCCCCCACTGGTTAGGTCCTTCTGATACCAGTTGTGGGCCACCTTGTTCTACCAGAGAAAGGGAAGTATGTCAGTGAGTATGATGCAATGTGTTTGCTGATATACCTATCATGGTTGAATAGTTGACAGTGTGTGCAAGTTGTGAGATGAGGTTGTGAGGGTGAGATATGAGTCATGTTAGGTAGAGATTGTTGGTAGGTGAGTGATGGAGGTGTGGTGTATTGAACAGTGTGTGAGGCTAGTGATACATTGTGGGATATGGCATTTGAAGATGATTCACCTACCTTGATCACTCATGTAAGGTCATTAAACTTCTTCCTGCACTGCATCCAGGTTATCAGGTCTATACTGCTGGCATTCACCACAACGGCTATCTGCTCCCATTAGATTTTATGTATTTACCTGGAGGGCCTCCTGGCCCCGTGTGGAAGCAGGATCTCGCTCCTTATGTTCCTCACCTACACCAAGGCCTCCAGTGTTGCCTTGGAGCATGCGCTCTCCCCGTTGTGACATCACTGTTTTTTTTCTTGCTCTGACTCTCTTCTACAGCCAGTTGAATAACCTGCTGCAGGCAGAATGCACCTCCCCTTTAAGAAGTGCAGGCTAGCTTTAATTGGTGCTAGCCTCGCACAAACCTGGATCCCCTGCTGAGCGCTCAGCACGGCTTTCAGTGCTGGGCTGACTGCCACGATGATATTAGCATGCTGCTTGCATTACTTTGAATGGGTATGAGTTGCTCTTGCATCGCGATCTCCACGCCTGTTTTCAGGGCAAACATTTTTAGCCCAGAAACTCTTTAGCAGCAGAGCACTACATCATACATTGCATGACACAATTCTCCTGTTGCTATGAAACAGTCTATCATTAAACTCACCATGAGCAATGCCATTAAAAATCTGCTAGTTATGCTGTTGGGGTAAAAAGAAGACTTCTCTTCTTCAAGATGGACTTCCTGATAAACGGAATCGACATCCATCCGTATCCCCGCCCGTATAGTGACCACGGAATCACTCAGATGAAACCTCGGTTCAACCGGACTTTATTCAAGCATTCAAGGGAATTGTTCACGGATGAACCTTCTAAGAACAAAGGTTTTACATCTATAGCTATACAATTTCCGAGGTGTGCGACCCTCCTACAAGACCACCGATTGGCCGACTGCTATCAGCGAATTTACATCAGACTGGCTCTGAGTGGTTCCCCCTACCTGTCCATCTCCCATCACAAATCACCCTTCCAGAATGTGTTGTTCATTGGTGTCAACTTTGCCTCAGTTCCTCATGACGTGTTGATTAACTTTGTTTCCCAAGGTGGTGCCTCCTTATCCCTCTCCCAAGAGCTCTAGTCAAAACTACCAGTCAATACTATCAGTCTGTGCTAGAGTTCAATGCATTTACTAGCAAACTTTGCTTTTGAGCTGTTCTCCATTTTAAACCCATTTGTAAGTGAATTTTGCATGCATATGTCTACTTGTGTACTTCTATAGATGAAGTCCTTACTACTCGGGGGATCAAGGGGTATGGCGAGAAAGCAGGAAGGGGGTACTGAAGTTTCATGTTCAGCCATGAACTCATTGAATGGCGGTGCAGGCTAGAAGGGCTGAATGGCCTGCTCCTGCACCTATTTTCTATGTTTCTATGTCTATGTTTATTTCCACTTTAGCGACCGTATTTTATCCCGTACAATCCCCTTTAATGGTCCTTGGCTATATACCCAAGATAGGCCATTTCCCAATTAATTCCTCATGGGTGAGCCTCCAGGGTTGTCCTTTTGCTTGGGTAGCGCTACTTCCCGAACTGCAGGACCCACCTGTTGGCTTTCCCATCAAGGTTACACTAGATAAGTCCTTTCTGTCGGACTGTCTATATTTCCTTTATTCGCTGTTTTAACTATAGTTCGGGCTATGGCCTGCCTCTTACGTCAGTTACACATTTTACAGGCTAACAATAGCAAGATGACCAATATGCAGTACATGTGACACTATCCATATCCACAGATGCACTTGCACATTGAGTCCAGCATTTCACAATGTCTTCCATCAGGACTATATATTTCAGTCTTTGCCTCCGAATATCCTGCTCCAGTTGAGTTTGTTCCTCATTCAGTTGGGGTATCGGTTTTCCTTGCGGCCCGACGGCCTTCTCATATCCTTCTCGGATAGTGTCTATCATTGTCCCATTGATGGTTTCTTCTTTCAGTTCAGGATGTACAACGTATCCATCAAGCGGGGTAAAGCAGAAGTCAGTATTGATGATGGCGCATGAGGTATCTTCTCCTTTATTTGTGACTGTCATCTCAGTCGCTGTGGTGCGCACACACCATTCCCCATTTCCTTGTGAAACAGCGATAGTTTCATAGTCCTGTGCTAGGGCGGTGATACTCAAGGTGCACCTGTCAATTTGGCCATATCCAAAGTCATCTTTGATCATTCGTAGTGGATCGCGACATAAAACAACTTGGTTATCTTTACTCCAGACAGGGATGCACAATTGTTGAAGTTGATCCATGTGATCTTTAAATGTTTGCCATTGCCTATCCACCGTCAACCCTTTAATTATCATTCGCTAATCTATTCTAGCCAATTCACGTCTGATACCATCAAAGTTACCTTTCCTTAAGTTCAGGACCCTGGTCTCTGAATCAACTGTGTCACTCTCCATCTTAATAAAGAATTCTACCATATTAAAGTCACTCTTTCCCAAGGGGCCTTGCACAGCAAGATTGCTAATTAGTCCTTCAACAATTTCCAATAATCCCTGCAAGGTTCGTGTTAGGGCGTCGACTCGATCATCTATCGTGTGCAGGTCTATAGTGTTTACCGTCGCAACTCCCACCGCACCTACCATTTCTAGTATCCCTCTTTTTCCCCTATCCCGTTTTTTGCCTGACCCTCTTTCCTCATTAAACTTCATGGTTTTTCATTCAGGGCCTTCAAGTGCTCGCAGGGTCAGGTTTTTATACAGGCTTATAGTGTTTGACCCGCAGGAGTTGGGGAACGTTAAGTATATTAGACTTAGGAATACTGTGATTATTCGCTGAAGTACCCCGAAGTGTATCTTATCCTTGGTCTGCCTTATTACTAATCCCCCTTTTGCTCCAGCATTCATCGTTGGACACGTTGGTAGTGCTGGGGGTGTGATGGTGGGTCTATCTCGGGAAATAACCCTCCAACACCATTCATAGATGTCTGCACATTGGGATGGTGGGCATAACTTCCACTCATTCTTTCCTTGCTGGGGTACTCTGGAAAATCTGCACCCACTTCCCCCAGATGCCGTATCTTTGTCCCCCCCTCCTGGTTATAAAACACATCACGGTCTTATTCACACTAATTATTAGTCTCGTATTACTGCCCCATCCCCAATGTCGCTTTGTTTCCTCATTACGTTGTTTTATGCCCATTATTTAAGTCTACTGTTGCTCCGTCCGTCACAGTCAGTGTTTTTGATGTCGCCCGAGTCCCTGTAATACAGGCTTTGCTGTTCCTCAGCCGGTTGTCCTTGGTATGAGGAGGAGTTACCCCACATTGTTCCCACGAGCACCAGAATCCTGTAAAAAATAATTTCCTGGTTGTCACTGGTTAATTAGTGACCATGTTTTTTCAACTGGGTCCAGTAGTTCCACTTGCCGATACCCCTTATAACTAACTACGCAGGCACACGTGTCACTTACCATTACCACCTGACTGCCTACTTGGGGTATTTGGACCTTCTGTTCTTTAGTGTCGTTCTCTAAGTCCTTGATTACTTGATCTCTAGCCTGTGCTTTTAAGTTATACAACTGCTTACAGAGTTACATCACAAACCTCCGTATCCTGTTTTTATATGGTCCTATGTCCTCGCTTCCTGTAACCAAGACTTCTGGCAGTCTCATAGCCCTTCCGGTCATTAGTTCAAAGGCTGTCAGTCCTGCCGTCTGACTAGGGGTTGCCCTGAGTTTCATCAGTACTCAGGGTAACCTGCCGACCCATCCCTTTCCAGTCTCTTCAATTGCCTTGGCTCGGGCTGCTTTTTAAGGTCCTATTCATTCGTTCCACCAATCCGGAAGATTCCGGATGGTATGTGATACGGAATTTTTGCCTGATCCCTAGTAAAGCGCAGGCCTGTTTCATTATCTTCCCTGTGAAGTGTGTATCTTGATCTGAGTCCAGTTGTAGTGGCATTCCCCATTGGGGTATTATTTCCTCTGCTAGGATCCTAGCCATGTTTCTGATGAACAATTTCTAGTGGCGAAAGCTTCTACCCACTTTGTAAACTGGTCTATTATAACTAGGCAGTATGTTTTCCCCTTGTTGCTGGGTAACGGTCCAGTAAAATCTATCTGTAAGTTTTCCCAGAGTCCTTTCTGTTATGATGTACTGTAACACTAGACCTGAATGTACCTTCACCCTGTATATATCATACCTGTACACCAGAGGGTGCTGCTGCTGGAGATCTAAGGGTCACCTGTACACTGCAGGTAACCCAGTATAAAAGTGAGCTCACCTTTTGGTGTCCTCACTTTAGGAGCTGCAATAAAGGACTACAGTCTGTAAAGTTCAAGTGCCATACCCCTGCCTCGTGGAGTCATGAAGAGAGTGCCTACATACACAATAACTGGCGACGAGGTTACGAATTTCCACGCACAACATGTCTAATCGAAGCAACTTCCAACAATTCGCTGATGGGGAAGGTTGGGATACCTTTGTGGAAAGGTTAGAACACTTGTTCATCGTGAACGACCTGGCTGGGGACTCACCGATCTCATTGGCGAACAAGCGCAGGGCCATCCTGCTCAGCAGTTGTGGGCCCACTATCCATGGCCTCGTCAGGGACCTGCTAGCCCCAGCGAAGACGACAACCAGGAGCTACATGGAACTTGTAACTTTAATACAAGAACAACTTAAACCCAAAGAGAGCATCCTCGCAGCCAGGCACCGGTTTTACACCCACCAGTGGCCCAAAGGCCAAGAAATTGCTAAATATGTTGCAGATCTAAGAAGGTTGGCTGCACCATGTGATTTTGGTGACCACCTCACCAAAGCACAAAGGGACATCTTCATTATTGGAATCGGCCACGAGAGCCTCCTCCATAAACTGCTCTCTGCGGACACTATGGTCACCCTGCAGAAGGCAATCAAAGCGAGCCAGGCCTTCATGATTTCGGTCTGCGACTTCAAATGAATGATGACCCACACCCAGGACTCTAACCCAACGAGTACAGTGAACAGAATGGCGACTTTCAGAGGCAAGAATGCTGCCCCGAGTCCCGCAACCCTGAATCCGCCACATGGTGCCAACCGGCTAGCCCCATGCTGGTGCTGTGGAGGAAACCACAGGGCCCACGTGCCGATACAAAGACTATACCTGCAAAGACTGCAACAGTAAAGGTCACCTTCAGCGGATGTGTAGAAAAAGTTTTACTCACCGCGTCGCTGAAGAGTTGGCTGATCACCTGGGCTCCGACACTGATGAAGATGAAGCTGCTCAGCCCCTGGAAGAAGAGTACGGAATATATATCTGCTCCACTGAGAGTTCCCTGTGGAAAATGGAAGTGGAAATCAACGGGGTTCCAGTCCAGATGGAGATCGACACAGGGGCGAGCCGGTCGTTGATGAATCAGACGGCCTTTGAGAAACTCTGGGCCAATTCCGCCGAACGACCAAAACTGTCCCAAATCCAGGCAAAGCTGCTCACCTATACAAAAGGCACCATCCCAGTCATGGAGGTCCAGGTATCCCATGGCAGCACGATGTACAAGCTCCCCTTGTGGATCGTTGCCGGTGATGGTCCAATGATGCTGGGAAGAAGTTGGATGAAGCAAGTCCAAATCGGTCGGACCGACGATGGCCTCCGGGCCCCGGCGATCGACATCCCATGCAGCCCCAAACGTGGAACCATCGCAGCACCTAGAAATCCTACCATCCAGCTCGACTGCATGGCGACAACAGACTGCACAACACTGCGGCGAGATGATCCAATCCGAACGACCAGACCTCACTTTCTGGACCGTGGCAGGACTCTGAGGGAAGAAGATCGGCATAGAAGGTAGATTCCCAGCGTCCAAGGCGGAACCTGGAGAAAAGGATCACCGCAGCCTACCTCACGGAGAGAGAGAAGGTGGCGCCTGCACCACGAGGCGAAGAACCTGGAATCATGATGGCCGCGATCAGATCACGAGGGGCAGCGTTAAAGGCGCAATACATGGTACCGAGCGGCGAACCGGATTGGGCTAAAGATTACAAGGCCCTCTTAAAGGAGACCGACAACTCAAGACAATTAAAGGGACAGTTCCACTCTAGGCACAGCGATGCCAGTGATATTAAAGTTAAAAGTGCAGTAAATGAATGCAGGTATACTAATGTAATGTTAAATGGTGATGCCGGAAAAGCTAATGGGAAAAATGTAACGAATGCTTCTAAAAGTGATGTAAGTAACAAGTTTGTACTGTTGAATTGTGATGCCAGAAATGCTAATGTGATAAATGTAACCTTCTATAGAGATACCGATAAACAAGAAAGTGTTGTCAGTGCAAAATGCGAAAGTGTAAAGTGTTATAACAATGTTGAATCGACTAGTTGCGATCGGAGCCAATGTGTCATGTATGCCAAAAGTAGAATGATAAATGATACAGTGTTCTACAGGCATAATGTCAATGTCAGAGGAAACCCCCCGTGGGAGACCCCCAGGTCCAGCGGGCTACCCGACCATGTAGCCTGAGCTTTCGGGACCAATGTGATGCCCCAGGAAGGGTTCACACACACCCAGTGGGAGCAGACCCACTGCAGGGACAGTGGTCAATGGGCAGCACAGCCACCACCACTGGCAACCTGCCCCAGATCGGCCCTACCTCCCCTGGCCACCAGGGCCAGCACCGGGAGCAAGAGGCCAGTACCCTCCAGCTTTCCCGGCGGAACCTGGGATTACCAGACTTCCACCACCAATGGAGAACAAGGAGCCCACATAGCCCTGTGGCCCTGTCCACCACCAAACGCCACCACCTACCCAGTCTACAATGTATGTACCTTACCCATTGCACTGGCTCCACCACTGCGGAATCCTCCAACAGTGGCACCCACATGGCCTGTGTGTGAGGTTGGGGGGGGGTGGGGAATGAATGATTGCAGTCTCAAGCACAGGGATCACACCTGGCAGCCACACAACCCTCATCACAACCTCCCACAGCCTACTACTGATCACCTCCCCATATCATGGCAATAAGGACTTGAAAAGGCTTAGGGGGGAGTGTTGTTATGTATGCATGTTAATGATGTACTGTAACACTAGACCTGAATATACCTTCACACTGTATATACCATACCTGTACATCAGAGGGTGCTGCTGCTGGAGACCTAAGGGTCACCTGTACACTGCAGGTAACCAAGTATAAAAGTGAGCTCACCTTTCGGTGTCCTCACTCTAGGAGCTGCAATAAAGGACTACAATCTGTACAGTTCAAGTGCCATACCCCTGCCTCATGGAGTAATTAAGAGAGTGCTTGCATTACAATACTTTCGGTCGGGGCTGATGTCCCATTCTGACCTTTACTTTCCCCCCTGGGTTATATTTTGCGCATGTCACGCACCTTCTACAGTGGTTCTCTATATCTCTACGCATTCTCTTCCACCACCAGCATCTGGACATCGAGCTTATCATGTTGGTTCTACCTGTATGGACATACCCGTGGTATAAATTTAGTAGGCTCCCCTGGATGTATTCCGGGGCCACCATATTCCTGTTGGGCTCCTCTCTGCTTCCACCCCTCCTTTTCCTGTGGAGTGGCTTCTCCCCGTACCTTAAGCATGTTTACTTCCTCAGGCCTGATTGTACATGCTCTGACCTGGGCTTCCCCGGCCAGTGTACCTGTCTCCGTCGCCTGCTTGACTGCCTCATCTGCCCATGCATTTCCCTGTTGATGTTGATCAGTAATTTTTATGTGCGCTTTGACTTTTTTTTCAACAATATCCTCATGTTTTATCATGCACTACTCCAAAAGCATACCGACTGTATAGATGTTTACTCTTTTTCCCTTAGCCATCCTCAGAGCTTCAGTGAGAGCCACCAATTCAGCCCCTTGAGCTGATAGACCCCCTTTTAACCCCCTTCCCTTCTAACCTGTCCGCTGCTATCTACCACTGCCCATCCCGTCCATGGTGTCCCGTTGATATAGCACCAGGACCCATCTTCGTATAGATCCATGTCTGCCTCTTCAAGCAGGGCTTATCGAGCCTGACTACTTCCCTCATCATCTTCTGTCATGCTACACTGATGCTCCTCTCCCTCCGTAATGATCAGCCCTGCAGGCTTGTTATATTTGTCTTTTGTAGCCCTAGTACCTGCCTGATCCCTTTCACAGTTCCTAGCTTTGGCATTGATCTAATAGCCTCCTCTCTGTCCTTGGGCATTTGTCTTTTCCCTTGTGTTATAAGGGATATGTTACTTCATTCTTTCCATATTCTTTATAACCATTACAATTTATTTAATTACCTTCTGGCATGTGGGAAAACATTCACTTCCAATTAAGAAACCCAAATTAATAATGTCCAGTATTTTTTTAAATTTCATGCAGTGATATGATGAACTAAATAAAACGGCTGTCAGTGGAAAGGGTTAACTCCTTGGCAGGTTTGTAAGAAGGCATGCGTCATTATGTGACTTTGCGTAATTCTTTTTTTATAAAACCTTTCCCAATATGAGAGACAAGTGCTCGCAATTCATCTCGATCATCAGAAAATACAACATTTTAGATTGCTTCTAAACTCTCTAGCATTTTAAAAAAGGTTTTCAAACCAGAAATACAGAAATATTCACACTTTGAAACAAAACCGAAATTTCACCGTGGCCACAATGGAAGTCCGGTTTTCATTGGTTAATTACCCTCAATAATCCAATTAAACCAATATCTTTTTCCTAGTCAACATGTTATTAACTAAACACAATACAGAACAGATGAAATAGAATAAAATAGCATCCAGTAAGTTATGTCAATTTTCATTTTCTCCTTTCTTCAGATGCCTTTCCAATGTACTGTAAAAATACTGAATTAGTTTTTGTATCTAACAAATATTTTATACAGAAGGCTTGTGACTCCGAGAAATTGTTAATTTAAACTACATAAGACAATTGCCATTTTTTGTACTCCAATTAAAACGTTCAATTTGTTTTAGCAACTGTAACTTCCAAGGTTGAAGTTTTATCTTTTGTTCAACAAACCCATCCTTCGTGCATTTCATGTCCGAAAAGTGGAGGAGTTAAAGCAGACATCCAGACAATCCTTTCTCTTTTAAAAGACAGGCTTTCAGACAAATGAAAAATTCATTAACTCCCACCTCAAATATTCCACAGTCAAGAAAACTTCCACACCAATACTTTCATTTAAAGACAGACATTCACACCAACTTTTCATTCAACACAGCTTATATTTCTCTTCGTAGACACAAAAGCTGAAGCTTCTGTGTTGGTTTTAATTTTCAGCAACTTATTTCTCGTCTGGGCACGTCTATCCCTCTACTAGATTCCGTGTACTGTTTCCAAGGCCTTGGACTCCTCTAAAGTCTGGCTGGACTAACAATACTGATTGCCTCCCTAATCTGGTTCTTTGGCAACTTAAGTGTCGGTTTTAACTTGTAAGTTTTTTTTTGATTAGTTTCACATTCTTTCGTGCTAGCATTTATACCTGGGACTCTTCTGGTCCATTTATCAGAGACTCCCTGGTCTTCATTCCATCCCACTGGCCAGTTTTTCCTAAAGATGCTGGGGTCAGTATCCACCACCCATTTAGGTTGTATTCCTTCTTGTTTGCACTGCGCATGATCAATACAGGCTTCTCCCTGTTATTACCGTATCACCCATCACTCTTCAGGATATACACCTATCCTACCTCAGTTTTCGTCCTTCCGTGGTTTGCTATAACTTAGTTCTTTTACACAGATTACCTCCTTCCCCATCAATGCTACCGCTCTGCAGGTGGTACTCACCACATCCTGGGGTCGGAGTGTCTGCACCCTGCTCGCAGCGCCAAATGTTGGGATAAAAAGAAGACTTCTCTTCTTCAAGGGGGACTCCCTGATATAAGGAATCGACACCTGCCCATATCCCCACCCGTATAGCAACCACAGAATCACTCAGCCGTAACCTCGGTTCAACTGGTCTTTATTCAAGCATGCAGGGGAAGCGTTCACGGATGAACCTTCTAAGAACAAAGGTTTTACACCTACAGTTATACAGTTTCTGAGGTGTGCCACCCTCCTACAAAACCACCGATTGGCCTACTGCTATCAGCCAAGTTACATCAGACTGGCTCTGAGTGGTTCCCCCTACCTGTCCATCTCCCATCACATGTCACCCTTCCGGAATGTGTTGTTCAACGGTTTCAACTTTGCCTCAGTTCCTCATGACGTGATGATTAACCTTGTTTCCCAGGGTGATGCCTCCTTATCCCTCTCCCAAGAGCTCTAGTCAAAACTACCAGTCAATACTATCAGTCTGTGCTAGACTTCAATGCATTTACCAGCAAGCTTTGCTTTTCAGCTGTTCTCCATTTTAAACCCATTTGTAAGTGAGATTTACATGCATATGTCTAATTCCACTTTACTGACCGTATTTTATCCCCTTACATGTGCTAAAAAGGGTCTTTGTATAAATACACTATGAATAAACCACCCACAGCTATTAAACAGTGGACTGAATGCAGTCATGGGTATACATTCAGTATCATCAGCTTATACATAAACTTTTGCATGTGGAGATATCCTATTTTCATTCCGTGCATATTATACACCATTAATAAGAACAGTTTACTTGTTAAAATATTGCTACGCTTTGGTGAACATTAGTGAAACATATGCATAATGAAGGACAATTGCAGGAAGTAAGGTCCCATGATATAATTGATAACTTTCTTAGCAAAAAATGCCATGGGGTGAAGTCAGCAGATGATTTCCGGTTGTGATATTGACAAAACTTAAAGAATACCAATTAAAAAAATGATAGAAGGTGCACTATATCAAATATACACTGTTTAGACTGGAGAGCCTTGAAATTCGTCTCGGACGGTGGGGTAAAATAGGTGGTATCGGATCGGCCGCCTGATATTCAGTTCCATTGACTACAATGGTTTATGCCACTGCCCGAGACTAATTTCTAGACCGAGTTCTCCAGTTAATACCCACTATCGCTGGCACTGTTGGGGAGTTTGGCATTGGGAAAAAACATGTCTCTGACCATATTTTTGTGATTTATTACATATATTTTGATACTAATATGAATATGGAGCACAGATCTTTCCGTAGACAAGTCTGCAGCTCAGTGCACAATGGGAATGGCTACCCTGGAAGGATACCAATCCTTTTCTGCAGAGTAATGAATTCTGGGTGTTATGATCTCATGTGGGAAGCAACAATGTTATATATTAGCTGAGCTGGTGATAAAGTAATATGCTAGTTTAATTGACAAATCATTCTTATCTTAAGTACTGACTCAGGACATCAGTCTAAAGTGACATTAACTGCTTTATATTAAAGGATAAAATAATGCGTAGTTGTATTTATTTATTGGTTCACAGGATTATCTAAACATTTTTCTAAACAAAAACATGAAAGCAACTGCTGAAAAAAGCATCTCACATCAAAATTCTTATGGATGCCATTAAAATCTAAAGTTTCACCGTAAACAGATAGTCCATTTATTTTTAATCACATTGAAGTCAGTTGGGAAAATCAATGCAGATTTCTGTGGAATAGAATCACCATTCTGTGCTGAAATGTGGCTTGGATGATTACTATTAGAAATATCTTTACATTTGTCAACAATATTTCTTCAAGAGATGGCTCACTTGGAGGTTTATATGTACTAGACAGTGCTTTCTTTTATAAACTGAGTTGTTCAGGGTTTACTACAGAAATTAAACAAGATAACTGATTCATGCAAAATGGCCAATTATTAATGGCAATATCACAATGAAAGATTCAGGGCTGGATTTTCGGCTTTGATGTTGTTGGGACAATAATGGCGGCGGGGCAGGAAAGTTATCTCTCCGGAATAGTTTGCGCCTCAATAGGTAGGTTTGGCCAGCTGGGCCCTGCGTCAGGGGGCGCAGCACTAAGGGAGGCTTGAGCTAAAGAGCTGGGCCGGGAGCGCTCTGAGAGATGCCTGGGGATGGGGAGAAAATAAACCCCAAAACTCCCAAAAAATATTCCCAAAACATTGCCCGTGCCACCACAACACAAATCGCAAAAACAATTAAAAGAAAAAACAATCACACTTACCTTACGAGTCCATCACCTATCTCTCTGTTGTCAGGATGGTTGGACTGCCCTGATTTCCCAGGCGGTCAGTGCGAGGCGCGCTTCGGGCCGGACGGGTTGGGCAATTGTCCAAACTCACGCCGGTGTCGCAACCCTGGGCATTACACACCGGTGCAGCTCTTCTGGGCGGAGCTGCTCAGAGCCACCACAAAACTAGACCCGAGGATCGCTGCGGGGCGCTGGAGGCTGACCACCCGGCCAGAACACCTCTCTGACACCATCCAGTACAAAGCAGCCTGCTTGAGTGGCATCCCATCCACTATCTTCAACATTCACTCCCTCCACCACCAGCGCACAGTGGCTGCAGTGTGTACCATGTAAGACGCACTGCAGCAACTCAACACGGCCTCTTTGGCAGCACCTCCCAAACTCGTGACCTCTATCACCTATAAGGACAAGAGCAGCAGACGCAAGGAAGCACCATCAACTCCAAGTTCCCCTCCAAGTCACACACCATCCTGACTTGGAAATATATCACCGTTCCTTCATCGTCGCTGGGTCAAAATCCTGAAACTCCCTCCCTAGCAGCACTGTGGGAGTACCTTCACCCCAAGGAATGCAGAGGTTCAAGAAGGTGGCTCACCACCATCTTCTCAAGGACAATTAGGATGGGCAATAAATGCTGGCCTTGCCAATGATACCCACATCCCGGAATGAATTTTTAAAAAGTCTGTGTTCTGTTGTTCATGTTGTGATTATGCAGTCTGTTCATCAATTTTTATCTTTCTCATTGGTTAGGTATTCTTTATAATTGTTTATTTTGGTTATTTTCTACCATCATTATTTGCCAATCATATTTCTCCCCAATCATACTTCAACAAAAATATGACAAGGAAAACTTGCAGCTGTATTTACAGTATGGTGAGTGTAAGGGGATATAAAACGGTCACTAGAATGGAAATATTGAAGATAGTGAATTGATCTGACATGTAAAACAGTCCAGATTAAGAGGGCTTATCAGTATTAGAAGATTCTGAGGAATCAGGAGTTCTTCTGTCTTATGGTATGGATTGTAATATTGACTGGTTATGTATAACCCGCTTATGTATGTAAAGCATACTTATACACTCGCTTTCATGCTGCTAGTAAGAAGGGAATAGCGAAGTCTGATGGGCAATGAACCATCCGTGCTGTGAACTTTAGTATAGATTTACATTTTGAATAAGCAAATCCACCAAGGGCAACAGTCTGGAACATAGACTGTAAACAGTATGTGACTCTCATGAAAAACTGTATTAGACTAGTTCGGGACTCTTGGGAAGAGATAAGGAAGCCAGTATTTTGGAACAAAGTTACTTCACACATCATAGGGACTATGGCAAAGTTCACATCACTGAACAGCATGATTGACATGTGATGGGAGATGGACAGGTGGGAACAAACCACTCAAAGCTAGTCTGATAAGAGTCAACAAATCAATGTAACTTCGCTGATAGCAGTACACCAATCAATGATTTTGTAGGAGGGTAGAACCCCTCAAAAAACTGTACAATTGTAATTGAAACCGTTTGTGCTTAGAAGGTTCACGTTTGAACTTTCCCTTGCATGTACTCGAAATAAACTAGTTGCACCGATGGTTTCGTTTGGTTGATTCCGTGGTCACTATCAGGAGAGCAAGATCGAAGTGTCGACTCCTTATATCTGGGAGTCCACCACGAGGAAGAGAAGTCTTCCTTCTACCCCAACAATTGACGCAGTGAGCAGGGTGCAGACCCTCCGAACTGGATGATGTGGCAGTTAGCAATGGCAGTGCGTATGTTTTTTGTACCACCTGCAGCTGGAGCATTGATGGGGAAGATGGTAATCTGTATAAAGAACTAGAAGGGGGTAATCTGTAGAATTAAGTTATAGTGAACCACGGAAGGACGAAAACCAAGGTAGGGGATAGGTGTATTGCCTGAACAAGAAGGAATACCACCTAGGGGGCGGGGGGAGGGGGCGGGATAAAATGAAGACCAAGGCGGGTCTCTGAGATATGGACCAAAAGGGTCCCAGGTATAAATGCTAGTAGGAAAGATGAAAAAACCAAAAATGAAACACTTAAGTTGCAGAGGAACCAGATTAGGGAGTGTGATATATTCACAGAGCACAGCACACACAGTTCCTAACATGGCAGGCAGCTCTCTCGGAAGCCTCCGGAAATCTGCCTGGTTCTGTTTAATGATTAACTCTGCAATTGCAGTACAGAACACGTCCACATCCACAATGTGGAGCTACAAACATTACAAGCTTACAGACATTACACTTCTCCCTCCTGAATGAAGAAGTTATTATAACAAACATCGTGCATAACTTTCATGTTTATACATAACACAGGATATAAACTTATTTTTTTCCATATTTACAAATTTAACTTTACCATTTGTTTTCTGTTTTGAAGAGGATACCTTCGCTCTCGAACAGAATCTTCCAAACATGGTGTCGATTTCACACTCATTCGAGGCTCATCCTGAGGAACGTTTTCCTCCATGGAATTTCTTTGATTTTCATTTGAACTAACTCTAACTTCAGGCTCTTTGTTTTCCTGACTCGGACTCAGACTTTCATTCTGATTCTCTCCTGGATTTGTTTCCAGTACATTGGATTTAGGATTTGCTACTGGTGTATCAAAACTATCTGATGAGTCAGAAATAATTGAATCATTCCCACCTTCAACTCCTTCCATGTCTGTAGGTAAAATATGATCAATATGAACAAACCTAACCTATCCATTATCAAACATCTTTACCAAATATGTGCGAGGACCACATATCTTCACCACTCTTCCTGGTAACCACTTTAACCATTTATGGTGATGGTTCTTCACTCTCACCTTCTGGTTTAATTTCACATTTCTCTCTTTTACTTGACCTCTATCATGATTCTCTTTCTATCTTAATTGTGTCTCTGCTACGGACTGCCAAATTTGGTTTCAACAACAAGAATCTGGTTTGTGGCTGTCGTTTGAGAAACAACTCTGCTGGTGTTCTACCAGTAGTTATCTGAGGGGTATTTCGATATGTAATCAAAAAATTAGCCAATTTGTGATCCAATGACAACTGTCATTTCCTTGGATTTGGATCTAACATTTGTTTTATGTGGGCACGTTTTACAATTTGTACAGTGCGCTCTGCTGCACCATTCGAAACAGGATGGTATGGTGGAACCTTGGTACGTTTAACACCATTTTTGTTCGTGAATTGTGCAAATTCTTTTGAACGAAATTGTGGTCCATTATCCAAAACAATCTCTTCAGGGAGGCCAAATGAAGAAAATAATTTTTGCAAAATGTCCAATGTTTTATTTGTTGTTATTTTCCACATTGGAAACACCTCAACCCACTTCGAATGGCTATCAATCACAATGAACAATTGTTGTCCTTCTAACTCAGCAAAATAAATATGTAGCCTTTGCCACACCCTGGGAGGCCATTTACATGGCTGTAATGGTACTGGTGGTGGTTGCTTGCTTACCGATTGACATGTCATACACTGACTCACGATGTACTCGATATCTTTATCAAGACCTGCCACCATAAATAACTGCGTGCAAAACTCTTGGTCAAGCACATTCCCAGGTGCTGGTCATGGAGGTCTCCGAATAATTTGGACCTGAATTTATTTGGTATAACCACTCTAGCACCCCACATGATACAGTCTTTATCGACTGATAATTCATTCCTACAAATGAAGAATGGATGTGTATCTTTGTTTGTTACCTGGTTTGACCATCCGTTTGCAATATACTCATACACTTTTGACATCACTGGGTCACGTTTGGTTGCTCTACCAATCTCTTCAGCTGTGACTGACAATTCATCCATGTATGAAAAATAAAACACTTCTTCCCTATCGGGTGTAACTTGTGATGGGGAAGGCAATCTAGACATTGCATCAGCATTACTGTGATTAGCTGATCGTCTGTATTCAATATCATATGTATATGCTGACAAAATCAAAGCCCATCTCTGCATTCGGGCTGCAGCTAATGTTGGAACTGGGGACTTTGGATGGAGGATTGCTGTTAGGGGCTTATGGTCCGTAACGATGGTAAGCTTATGACCATACAAGTATTTGTGAAACTTCTTGACCCCAAAAATTATTGCCAAAGCTTCCCTTTCAATTTTCGCATAATTACTCTCACTGGCACTAAGAGTGCATGAAGCAAAAGCAATTGGTCTCTCCTCCCCACTACTTAATACCTGAGAGATTACTGCCCCAACTCCATATGGAGAGGCATCACATGCTAACTTAATCTCCTTAGATATATCATAGTGAACTAACATGGTGCTCTCTACTAATTTGCTTTCACACTCCTTGAATGCTGTATCGCATTCTTTTGACCACTTCCACTGGATCTGTTTTTTCAATAGTTCATTCAGTGGATGTAATACTGTAGCCAACTTTGGTAGGAACTTCCTATAATAGTTCAAAAGACCCAAGAATGAACGAAGTTCAGTGACATTCCTGGGAGTGGGTGCATTTCTGATTGCATCCAGTTTTTCCTTGGTCGGATGTAAACCATCTTTGTCTACTCTGTACCCTAAGTATTCCACTGAGTTTTTAAATAACTCACACTTACGAGCAGACACTCGTACTCTGTGCTTCTCTAGCCGTTTGAGGACTTCATTCAATATTATATTCTGAATTTGCCTATTTGGTGCTGAAATTAGTATGTCATCTAAATAACATATTACCCCTTGAACACCTTGTAAATTCTGGTTCATCACCCCTTGAAATATGGCAGAGGCATAAGACACTCCAAACGGTAGCCTATTAAATTGATATAGGCCTAGATGAGTAATTATAGTCAAACATGACTTGGACTCCTCATCTAGTTCAAGCTGTAAGTAGGCATTCGTAAGATCCAGTTTTGAGAAAATCTGACCACCTGTCAGTGTTGTGAACAAACCTTCTATATTCGGCAATGTATTGGGGACATTACCCTCTAGAACCTGGTTTACGGTTACTTTATAATCACTACACAATCTTACCTTACCATCGGACATAGGTACAACAACAATGGGTGTAGCCCAATTACATCGATCTATCTTACAAATAATGTTCTCAGTCTCTAGTCTTTTGAGTTCTTGCTCAACTTTCTCCTTGAGTGCATATGGTACGGAACGTGGCTTGTAGTAAACCGATCTAGCGTCCTTCTGTACCCTGACACTCGCCTTGGGCCTTGGATCAGACTTCCCGTTTCGCAGAACACCGTCGGATACTTCTTGATAACCTCATCCACTGATGAAAATCTCGCTTCCACACAGAAAATCTTACTCCAATCCAGCTTCAGTGAGCTCAACCAATTTCTTCCTTGTAAGGCAGACTTGTCTCCTTTCACTACTATTAGAGGCTAGTTCTGAAATTGATCTTTATATTTCACCGGTACGGTGATACGACCTACCACAGGGATTTTCTCTCCTGAGTAGCCTTGCAGCTCTATCTTGGATTTCTCCAGTTGGAAATCACGCAATTTGTCGAGGTACAGCGACTCCAGTACTACACTCACGGATGCACCCGTGTCAATTTCTATTGGTATCTTGAATCCCGCAACTTCTATGTGGATTTTGATGCTTTCCGAATCGCTGTCCGTTAACCTCGTGCTTCTGATGACGTGTAATTCTAACATCTCCTCATCTTGTTGTTGTTCTTCCATGCTATGTAGTCTCTGGGGATTTCTACTCATAGCTTTGAACGCTGGACTCATAGCTTTCAAAACTGGTTTACCCTTCAGTCAGCATGTCTTCGCAAGGTGCCCAGTCTTCCTGCAGAAGAAACACTCTGCCTTCACGTATGGACAACTTTGAGCAATGTGTTGTCCCAGGCACCTATAGCATGACTTCGACGCTCTGTTAGAATTTCCAGTTTCTGAGACTTTGGGTCCCCACCATCTTTTACTTTGAACCTGCAGGTGATTTACCTCGGTTGGCTGACGACCGTAATTATTATTTAATTCTTGGGAATATTGTTCGGCCATGCCCATCGACCTTGCTGTCTGACAAGCAATCTCAAAAGTCAAGTCATCCATCGTCAATAACTTCCTTCTGATCGCATCATTTTTCACCCCACAAACAAAACGATCCCGTAATGCTCGGTTTTGAAAATTTTCAAAATTATAGTGCATCGATAGCTTTTTTAATGCAATGATGTAATCACTGATACTTCCATCAACCTTTTGATTCCGAATCCCGAAACGATAGCTTTCAGCAATTTCTAACAGTTTGTGGTTATAGTACTGCTCCAGCTTCATTAAAATCTCTTTAAGCTTTGTGTCCTTTGGCTCATCAGGCACAAGCAAATTTACAAGGGTGTCATACAATGCTGGACCTGCCTCTGATAAGAAGATCGCTCTCTCACTTTCCAACACAGCCCGGTTCTGGACTGCATTGTCTGGAACTTCGACTATGTTATTTGCAGTGAAATACATTTCTAGCTGATCCACATACGCTTTAAAATGTTCCCGGTCGTGTTTATATTCCCCCAAATGTCCCAATACACCTGCCATTTTAATCTCTAGCTGTTCACGCCATGTGCTGTATTTTGCCTCGGATTTTTGTAGCTTTTTCCAAAGACAGAAACTTCCATGGTCTCTCTGTCGGCTGGCTGAATCCTTCACCAACAGAATTTAAACTTTAAATGATCCGAAAAAAATTCCATCTCGCCGCTAAAGGTGATATATTCACAGAACACAGCGCACACAGCTCCTAACATGGCAGGCAGCTCTCTCGGAAGCCTCCGGAAATCTGCCTGGTTCTGTTTAATGATTAACTCTGCAATTGCAGTACACAATACATCCACAGTGTGGAGCTACAAATGTTACAAGCTTACAGACATTACAGAGAGGCAAGCAGTATTGTTAGTCCGGCTGGACGTTAGAGGGGTCCAACGCTTGGAAACAGTACGCGGAATCTGGTAGAGGGGTCAATGTACCCAGACGAGAAATGGCATGCAAGGATAAGTAGCTTAAAAAAATCATAGGATTGAATGAAAACTTGGCATGAATGTCTGTCTTTAAGTGAGAGTGTTCTTTTTCCGCTAGTGCAACTCGGCAAGGCAGCAACCCTCTGTTCCAAGGGTGACAGTTGGTGCAGATTTGGCGGACCTCCTCCTGTTCTAAGTCTTTCCCTTTTGTTGTGGGTCAATTTCTTCTGCAAAGATGATGGTGCGCTTCTGATGGCTGGGACACATACAGATGGTCACATTTTCCACTGCAATTCAATTTAAAGATGAAGATATTACTTATACTCACTACTTGACCAATGTCCGGCCATTTCTTCTTGCACTGGCTTCCAGATCTTGCGGTATTGACCCCTGCGGAGTATTCTTTTGCAACTAGGTTCCATCTTCTTCTCATTTCCTTGGGTGAAACTTTTGACGGACCACTCTTGCTGATATCCAGTTCCAGCCATTTCTCCTCAATGACAGTCACTAGTTTCTCCACTTCCTCATGGAGGAAATTCTTTGTTCGTGTTGCGCGCTCTTGCGCCATTCGTGTATTGGACTTACACTCAGATAATGTTCAAAAATCACACTTCTCACCTTTCATCCACATATCCAGCACTCCTTTCCACTCCCTCAGCCACACAAAAATCAATATTTAAACCTTACCTTTATATATGGTCCATTACCAATGATACTGAGGACACTTTCCCTTTAATTGGCCGATTGCCAAGCTTCCTGTTGCACTGCGCATGCGTGCATGCTGAAACGCCCATTGCGCCATCGCGCACGCTCAAACAGACATGCGCCCCCTGCTGGTACTCCACGAGATGCTGGGCCCAAGCTCCGCCCCCCTGCCGGCTACGCTGAGCAAGCACGGCCGAAGCTCCGCCCCCCGCAGGCTCTGCAGCGCCACGCCGATGGATCCGGACGACGAGGGAGCGGCCAAAGTGAAAGGTAAGTTTTTGGCGCTTTCCTTGGCTTAGAAAGTCGGCGTGCCACCCATAACTGCGCCGCTATAGGCGGGCTGGGGAAATTTGGGCCCATAGTGGCCACAGTGAAATTTCGGTTTGCTTTGGACATTGGAATCGGTTCTGGGGGAGGTGGGACCAGTACAAACAGGATGGTCTGCACCTGGGCAGGACCGGAACCAATGTCCTAGGGGGAGTGTTTGCTGGTGCTGTTGGGGAGGGGTTAAACTAATATGGCAGGGGGATGGGAACCTATGCAGGGAGACAGAGGGACATAGAATGGGGGCAGAAGCAAAAGATAGAAAGAAGAAAAGTAAAAGTGGAGGGCAGAGAAACCCAAGGCAAAAAGCAAAAAGGGCCACATTACAGCAAAATCCTAAAGGGGCAAAGTGTGTTAAAAAGACACGCCTGAAGGCTCTGTGTCTCAATGCGAGGAGTATTCGGAATAAGGTGGACGAATTAACTGCGCAGATAGCAGTTAACGGATATGATGTAATTGGCATCACGGAGACATGGTTCCAGGGTGACCAAGGCTGGGAATTCAACATCCAGGGGTATTCAACATTTAGGAAGGACAGACAGAAAGGAAAAGGAGGCGGGGTGGCATTGCTGGTTAAAGAGAAAATTAAAGCAATAGTAAGAAAGGACATTAGCTTGGATGTTGTGGAATCTGTATGGGTGGAGCAACGGAATACCAAAGGGCAGAAAACGCTAGTGGGAGTTGTGTACAGACCACCAAACTGTAGTAATGAGGATGGGGACAGCATCAAACAAGAAATTAGGGATGCATGCAATAAAGGTACAGCAGTTATCATGGGCGACTTTAATCTACATATTGACTGGGCTGACCCAAACTGGTAGCGATGCGGTGGAGGAGGATTTCCTGGAGCGGATTAGGGATGGTTTTCTAGACCAATATGTCGAGGAACCAACTAGAGTGCTTGCCATCCTAGACTGGGTGATGTGTAATGAGAAAGGACTAATTAACAATCTTGTTATGCGAGGCCCCTTAGGGAAGAGTGACCATAATATGGTAGAATTCTTTATTAAGATGGAGAGTGACATAGTTAATTCAGAGACTCGGGTCCTGAACTTAAGAAAAGGTAACTTCGATGGTATGAAACGTGAATTGGCTAGAATAGACTGGCGAGTGATACTTAAAGGGTTGACAGTGGATAGGCAATAGCAAACATTTAAAGATCACATGGATGAACTTCAGCAATTGTACATCCCTGTCTGGAGTAAAAATAAAACGGGGTAGGTGGCTCAACCGTGGCTAAGAAGGGAAATTAAGGATAGTGTTAAATCCAAGGAAGAGGCATATAAATTGGCCAGAAAAAGCAGCAAACCTAAGGATTGGGAGAAATTTGTAATACAGCAGAGGAGGACAAAGGGTTTAATTAGGATGGGGAAAATAGAGTATGAGAGGAAGCTTGCTGGGAACATAAAAACTGACTGCAAAAGCTTCTATAGATATGTGAAGAGAAAAAGATTAGTGAAAACAAACGTAGGTCCCTTGCAGTCAGATTCAGGTGAATTTATAATGGGGAACAAAGAAATAGCGGACCAGTTAAACAAATACTTTGGTTCTGTTTTCACGAAGGAAAACACAAATAACCTTCCGGAAATACTAAGGGACCGAGAGTCTCGTGAGAAGGAGGAACTGAAGGATACCCTTAGAAAGCGGGAAATTGTGTTGGGGAAATTGATGTGATTGAAGGCCGATAAATCCCCGGGGCCTGATAGTCTGCATACCAGAGTACTTAAGGAAGTGGCCATAGAAATAGTGGATGCATTGGTGATCATTTTCCAACAGTCTATCGACTCTGGATCAGTTCCTATGGACTGGAGGGTAGCTAATGTAACACCACTGTTTTTAAAAAGGAGGGAGAGAGAAAACGGGGAATTATAGACCGGTTAGCCTGACATCAGTGGTGGGGAAAATGTTGGAACCACTTATTAAAGATGAACTAGCAGTGCATTTGGAAAGCAATGACAGGATCGGTCCAAGTCAGCATGGATTTACGAAAGGGAAATCATGCTTGACAAATCTTCTGGAATTTTTTGAGGATGTAACTAGTAGAGTGGACAAGGGAGAACCAATGGATGTGGTGGCTTTTGATTTTCAAAAGGCTTTTGACAAGGTCCCACACAAGAGATTGGTGTGCAAAATCAAAGTGCATGGTATTGGGGGGAATATACTGACGTAGATAGAGAACTGGTTGGCAGACAGGAAGCAGAGAGTCGGGATAAACGGGTCCTTTTCAGAATGGCAGGCAGTGACTAGTGGAGTGCCGCAGGGCTCAGTGCTGGGACCCCAGCTCTTTACAATATACATTAATGATTTAGATGAAGGAATTGAGTGTAATATCTCCAAGTTTGCAGATGACACTAAACTGGGTGACAGTGTGAGCTGTGAGGGGGACGCTAAGAGGCTGAAGGGTGACTTGGACAGGTTAGGTGAGTGGGCAAATGCATGGCAGATGCAGTATAATGTGGATAAATGTGAGGTTATCCACTTTGGTGGCAAAAACACGAAGGCAGAATATTATCTGAATGGCGGCAGATTAGGAAAGGGGGAGGTGCAACGAGACCTGGGTGTCATGGTTCATCAGGCATTGAAAGTTGGCATGCAGGTACAGCAGGCGATGAAGAAGGCAAATGGTATGTTGGCCTTCATAGCTAGGGGATTTGAGTATTGGAGCAGGGAGGTCTTACTGCAGTTGTACAGGGCCTTGGTGAGGCCTCACCTGGAATATTGTGTTCAGTTTTGGTCTCGTAATCTGAGGAAGGACGTTCTTGCCATTGAGGGAGTGCAGCAAAGGTTCACCAGACTGATTCCCGGGATGGCTGGACTGACATGTGAGGAGAGACTGAATCAACTGGGCCTTTATACACTGGAGTTTAGAAGGATGAGAGGGGATCTCATAGAAACTTAGAAGATTCTGATGGGACTGGACAGGATAGATGCGGGAAGAATGTTCCCGATGATGGGGAAGTCCAGAACCAGGGGACACAGTCTTAGGATAAGGGGTAGACCATTTAGGACTGAGATGAGGAGAAACTTCTTCACTCAGAGAGTTGTTAACCTATGGAATTCCCTACCGCAGAGAGTTGTTGATGCCAGTTCATTGGATATATTCAAGAGGGAGTTAGATATGGCCCTTAAGGCTAAAGGGATCAAGGGGTATGGAGAGAAAGCAGGAAAGGGATACTGAGGGAATGATCAGCTATGATCTTATCGAATGGTGGTGCAGGCTCGAAGGGCTGAATGGCCTACTCCTGCACTTATTTTCTATGTTTCTATGTTTCTATGTTTCTATGTTTCAAAGTGTGAATATTGGAAAAGAGTTAAAGACACTCTATGTTGATAATGATTTTAAATTACGAGAAAGTTTCACTGCCGTAAACGAGATTTAAATGTCAAGCTTGAAAACCTTTGTAAAATGCTTATTATTGAGAAAAAGTCCCAAACAGTCTAAACAAGCATGAGGGGGTTTTGGAGATAACAAGGGGAAAAGATCTAAGTTATGTGTTAGCCCATCTGCGAACTCAGCAAAGGAAGGCAAAAAACTGGGAATTAGAAAATATGTTGCTGAGAGGACAATTTTTTAAAAAGATGGAACCGGTACAGAAGTTTTAGCTTTGGTGATGAGAGAAATAAAACACATGATTTGCTCAGTGAAAGGGACCTTAAAAAATGAAATGCTGGAATGTATGTAGTTTGTATGAAAATGTGTTAAAGTGTGGCAGTTTCCCTGACTGTTTTGACTATGATTTACAGAGCTAAGAAAAAATAAGCTTTGGCCTTGAAGTCACAGTTGTCAGTACTTTATTTTAAATTGGATTTCAGTAAACAAAATAGCTATTAAAAATGTGTGGTCTCATTTTAAATCAATTTAAACGTTTAAAAAGCACCGTCTTCTTTAATGTCACTTTTTTAAAAAAGCCTGTACGAATGTAAGTTGAGGGAAGCGCCACCCTCCTTTTCCTTTTGTGTAGAATGTATGATGTTTATTAAATTGTAAAAACCCAACTTACAGTGTGACAACAGTGAAATTTTGGTTATTTTAAATTATGTGAGTTTATAATTCCATACAAGATTCTTACATTTAAAAAAAATCTTTGGCAGTATTTGAATTGGAAGTTTAGAAACAACTGGAGTTTAATCAAAATTACTGTCTTTCCCGATGAGAATGTTTTATTTAAGCTAATAATGACGACTTTATTAATGATTTCTGCTGTTTTAACGGATTTCTAATTTCTAAGCAAGTTTTGAAGGCACAAAGACTTGGGAAAAAATTCTGATAACGGGAAAGGTTTAAAAAAATAATTACGCATAGTCACGTAATGATGTCAGGCCTTCTTACAAACCTGCAAAGGAGTTAACCCTTTCTACTGACAGCTCTTTTATTTAGCTCACCAAACAACTTCATCATCACTGCATGGAATTTAAGAAATACTGGACATTATTAATTTGGGTTTCTTAATTGGAAGTGAACATTTTTCCATGTGCCAGAAGGAAAATAAAATTGTAACAGCTATAAAGAATTAAAAAAAAATGTGTAATCTTTAATATTGAAAGAGTGAAATAACATATCTAGAATACTAATAACACAAGGGAAAAGGCAAATGCCTAAGGACAGAAAGGAGGCTATTAGATCGATACCAAAACCAAGAACCATAAAAGGGGTCAGGCAGGTACTAGGGCTATACAACTACTGCAGAAATTTTATTCCTGAATCTGCTGAGACTGCGGTTGTATGGTTAAAACAAGCACTCACAAGTGCTCCAGCCCTGGGATTACCTGACCAGAATAGGCCCTTCCACATCTATACGTACCACAGTAAAGTTTACATGAGGACAGGCATAGGCCAGTGGCATAACAATCCTACATACACAGCATACCTTAGTAGAAGTGCTTAACACAGGAAGGCTAAGAACCGGTATCCGACATACGAAGGACTCGGTGGGAAGCAATGCTCTTACCGCCCCCCAACAGGAAGGTAACAATAAAAGACAATTGTAACAAACCTGTAGGTCATTACACAGGGAGAGGAGCATCAGTGTAGCCTGACAGGAGAAGATGAGGGAAGAATCAGGCTTTGAGGAGGCAGACATAGATATATATGTAGATGGGTCTTGGCGCTATATCAACGAGACACCACGGGTGGGATGGGCCGTGGTAGATCGCAGCGGAGAGGTTAGAAGGGAAGGACAGTTAGAAGGGGACTTATCAGCTCAAGTGGTTGAATTGATGGCTCTCACCGAGGCTCTGTAAGGGGGTGGTACCGGGGGTCAGGTTCACCTCTGACCAACTTGAGCGGTTCGAATCGCTCCCACTCCTTTGTGTTCTAGACTCTTGGATTTATTTGGGGTATGTGATAAAGTGCAAAAGACCACAGGTTTGATGCAAAAGAACTTTGATTTTATTAAGGATAAGAAAATACAATGTCACACTTATAATTACACTAATAAAGAACAGTACATCACACATTCAAAGGGGTTGCAATGAAAATTACACCTCCCACCTCCCAAATACTTAATACTGGCTAGGTTAGACTCCAGGGCAGACAGGGACTATGCTTACCAATCCTTTCTGGTCAGTTAGCGGTAGTTCGCGATTTCGGAGTTTGTAGAATTCTGTAGGTTCTGCTTGCCGTACCCCGAACGTCGTAGAAGACTTCTTGCTGCACAATCTTCAGTTGGGTTGAGTCTGCTGATGCGGTAAGGCGCGTTTTGGATCTATGGGGTAAGACCCGGTTTTCTTTGTTAGAAATGTCTCTTCAGGTAATGTCTTCACCTGTTGGTAGTCAGGCCTTAGATTGTAGAGTGGAAACTTTCGATTGTTTGGTTTCTTTCTGTTGGAGTTTTGTTTCGAGTTTGGTCGATCGCGGTGATTTTTTGTTGGTACCACGTTGGCTGTGGTTGGTTGCTGCCATGATGGTGATGTTCTTCCTTCCTTTTGGACTTCAGGACTTCGAGGCTGGAGAAGTTAGTTTACAACTGTCGCGTTGGTTTCTCTCCTTTCTTGATGATATCAGCGTGGTCTCGGTTGTATGGCAAAGTGTGTCATACCCTCAGTTGAAACAGGGGGCCAGGGTATGATGCCCCTCCTTTACTTGGTTTTCACAGTATAATAATGGTATACAGTCAAACACAGTTTAAGTAACACTCTTACAACCCTCGATATTTTGCGGTTTCCAGCAGGTAAAATCAAACACAAATTAAATATGGTAGTATGGTGTCACCCCTCCCTACGCGATTCCCAAGTTCGGCCAAGGAGCGTACAGCACCCTTTGGTACCTGAGCTGACGGCCTCTGCATTTCACACAGCAAGTGAGACACCATAATTAAAGAATAATCGTGAGTTGACAAATAACTGAAGTGTGGGAAGTGATCCGGATCCAGGCTGGGACTTCTATATTTCTGAAAAGGTCCCACCAAGGTGGAATGGTGATCTCAAGAATCTTTTTCCCTACCTCAATGGTTTTCTGTTCTAGAGTGTAGAAGTGTTTTTGTGAGATAATTACGGATAATAATAGCAGAGCGGTAAGATGTTCGGGTAGAGGGGGAATTGCATAGCCAAAATGTACAACATAATCCTGCAGGTTTGTAATGTTTTCCTTCACAGTGAGGTGGACAGTGGAGGGTTCAGGAATGGGGACAATCCGTTCCTGGGCCACTTGAACTGATGCCTCAGGTTTGAAGCAAAACTGCTGTCACTTACAGGACACCAGAAGTGTCCATGTTGGTAGTGGGGTGCACTGGTGGTGACACAATATGTCCCACCCCCTATGTATGTTACCTGTGGAGGGACAGGGTCTTGTGCCATTACCTCCATGGTGCAGTTAATAGGCTGTGTGTCAGCAGCTTTAAACCCACACTGTGACTTTGAATGAGTACAAGTACCGCGTGTTATGTGTGCACCCCGGCTCCGGTACCCGGAGAGGTCAGTACCCGTTACAGAGTGTTCCCACTTTATGACAAAGGGTGGGACCGCTGCAAAACGAATGTGTGCACCTCCCTGAATAACTCCAATGTTCTCCACACGGTATACCGGTGCAGGCCGGGCTGTCCCACCCATGACCGGCATACTTAGTACGATTCCCATAGTGGTGTGGTTAGATTTCCCCAGTCTACTGGGACAGGGTAGGCTTCAGAGGCTAGGCGGAGCTGGCACGAGCTTAGTGGATTGCTGTACAGGTAGAGGGCTGCGAGGTGCTTGTTCCTGATCCAGGAGGGGACTAAACCTTGTTTTAAATCCCCCAGGTTGTTGCGGCCTTCGCCCAACAACCATGCCCTATACAGTACACACACCTCGTTCTGTGCAGCCTGGTCCGAAGTGGTTCTATCCTCCCCTATGTCTGTGCATGTTTTTCCAGCTCAGCCACTATTTCTTTTAAATGGACAATCATAGCCTGGTCCTCGTGTAGTTCTGAACCTACTACGGTATTCTCCTGTTTCAGGATTTTTCTCAATTGTGTCTTTAAACTGTTTATCTGTGTTTGCAGCTCTATGTCGTCTAGGCTATTTATTACAGAGGATGCTGTATTGTAGGTAGTGAAAACGTCGTTTATGTTTCCCCTTCTAGGTTTCCCTGAGCCCATGGTATCCCAAGCATTTAGGGTGTATAGGTCTGCTTTGTCTACATTTCCAAAGTCTAACTCATAAAATTTCTTGAACATGTCTCTAAGTAGGACCTGGTATAGCAGCTCTGTTTCCTTTGGACACCATGCAGGTAGGTGTATCTCGGTAAGGTTTAAAATTACTGAAGCTACTGCATAATGTACCCCCTGATATAACACCTTTTCGGTCGGTGCCAATCCTAATCTGTTCCCAGGTATCTTGGTGGTGGTAGGACACCTTTCTATTACTGTGCGTATTGGCGGGGTTGTGGGCAGGGGTTTCTTAATGTGTGCTCTTAGTTCGGTGGTGTTAATTGGGAGTAGGGAGCATGGGACCGCGCACCCGTGTAGGCTAGAATCCCACCCCATCCCTTCCCCTTCATCTTGCCATTGCCTGGCAAAGGCGATCGATATGCCTGCGGGACAAATATTCTCTGATCCCCACATGCAAACGTAAATTCCTTGTTCGGATTCCTACCATTTGTCCCAACACACTTTTACTCCTCCCCGTGTCCCCGTGATGGTGCAGTACATATCATTACCGAGTCTTTCTCAGTCTGATTCCTGGTCCCATGTGTCCTTGCTGAGTTTTCTGAGCCACCACCATCTTCCCAGGGGAATCTTTCCTTTGCAAGTCAAACATACACATTTTCCCTCTGTAACACTGACTCGGGCAGCGATGATCCGTATCCGGGGGCATGGAACTGAGGCTTCCCCATAGGTAAAACTTTTCTGGCTGGAGTAGTAGGCAGAATTAGATCCCAGCCACCCTGGCCATCTTCTCTCGTGGGCGTAAGCGGCGAGCTCTTCCACACCTGGGGTGCCACCCCCATCGTTTACGATCGGTGCTCTTTCTCCTGAACACCCGTAAGTGAGAGATTCTTCCACGTCTGCTCGGTTGCCGCTGATCATCCTTATCAGGGCAAGCAGAAATAGGATCCTTCTCATGTTGTCCTCTTTCCTGTAGGGGCACATAAAACAGATTGTCTAGCCCTGAGAAAGCTCTCCGGCTTGACAAAGATGACCGAGTTCCAATTTGGGCTCTCTTCCTTTCAGACATAGTATAGTCTTTAATCGACTGGCTGTCTTATTCAGTTCCTTGTGGACTGATGTCTGCTTCTAACTTTTATCTCATAGCCGGTTTTGCTTGTTATCTCACCGGTGCTTCCCTTAACATTTATACTGGTAGATTCTTCTTACTCCTGGGTATTACCCTGCCTGTGCCTCTTTTAATAGCTGCATAAGTAGATTATTTTCCTTACCCCAGTTTCCAATACATATATCCTTATCATTACACAGATAATCTTAAACTACTCTAAATTACTCACTAAACATTCTTCAATTCAGATTGCACTATATATGTACATCGACCACCTGTCTCCGGGTGGCCAGGTTAATTCCTGCCTTCTTTATTCTTTTTCCACTGGTTGTCCAGCGAGGCCGTTAATAGGTTGGCCTGCACAGTCGGACCTGGAGTGTCCTGACCGGAGGTGGGTTCGAGTCTCACACTATTGGGGGAACGTGCCCTCCGGTGCTACAGCACACCGCTTCTTTGGGGGTGGCTGCCTGGTTCGTTTCTTCCCCTGGGGGTTCTGCCTGGTTCGTTTCTTCCCTTGGGGGTGGTTCTGCCTGGTTGAGGGCTTCGGGCTGGGGACTCCCGCTTGGTGGCTGGTCCACCGCTATCTCTTCTGGGGGTCTCTCGTTGCCTGAGTCTACCGGCTGGATGTCCCTGCTCGCGGGCTGGTCTCTGACCTTATGTACCCTTTTGCAGCTGGTCCCTTTCCTGGGGCTGAACCATTCAAATTGGGGCTCTGGTGACAATGGTGTCTTTGGCTGTGGTGTGCGGGGAGTTCTTAAGGCTCTGGCTGCTGGTGGTGCGTCCGAGTCCCAAATGACTGGGGGGACAACTCCTCCAGTAACACAGTCCACCGCCCCTCTAGGTACAGTCTGTGGGTCTGCCACGTCCCCTGTGGGATTTCCACAGTCGGGGGCTGCTGGCTGGAGGTCCCTGTCTTTAGTGCGGTTCACAGGTTTTGGCTGTCCCTTTTACGTTTTGCTCCTGCCGCTGGGTTGAAAAGTTTGCACTGATTTATGTGGAATCACTTTGTATGGCAGGGCAATTTTATGGCATAGACCAGGGGCTTGCCTTGTCGACAATGTGGTACGGTCCCATGTACAGTGCCTCAAAGACCCCTACTCTAGCGTAGTTCCTCACTATAACTTGGTCTCTATCTCCCACTCATGGTGTTTGCGGCGCTCTAGCAGCAGTCGGTTGCTCCGATGCTGTTTTCCCATGTTGTTAGCAGCCTGCCAGTGAATCTGTTTAAGGTGTTCAAACAGATTCCTGACAAAGCTGTCCCGATTCGCTTCCCTAAGCTGACCTTCTGTGAGTACCGGGGCTAATACATGGGTGGGGGTTTGCATGGCTCTGCCGGTCATGAGCTCGTATGGGGAGTACCCCGTGCTCTTTGACTGGCTGGCCCAGATCCCCATGAGGACCAGTGGTAGGACCTCTACCTACCCCTTGGATGAGTCCCCAGTCTTTTTGCGCAGCCTTTCTTTGATGGCGCGGTTTAAATGCTCCACAGGCCCTGATGACTGCGGATTGTGGGCGACATGTCATTTTCCTTTGATGCCGAGTGCCTTAAGGGTCTCCTGTGTAAGGGGGGAGTTGTTTGTTTGGGGTGTGTTGTGGTCTCTCTGAGGGGGTCAGGTTCCCTTCTGACCAACTTGAGCGGTTTCGAATCGCTCCCCCTCCCTTGGGTTCTGTACTCTGGATTTATTTGTGACAAAAGTGCAGAGGACGCTGGTTTGATGCAAAGAACTTTGTTTTTATTACAGTCAAAGTAATACAGGCTTATTACTCTCGTAAGAAAATACACAGCCAAACTTCCAATCACTCTAATAAAGAACAAGACAAGGAAAGGTACAAGGTCAAACTTAAAATCACTCTAATAAAGTACCATATACTATACATTCAAAGGGGATTGCAGTTAAATTATATCTCCCACCTCCCAATACCTAATTCTAGCTAGGTTAGACTCCAGTGCTTACCAATTCTTTTGATAGTTAATGGTAGATGGTGATGTTCTTCCTTCCTTCAGGACTTCAAGACTTCGAGGCTGGAGAAGTTAGTTTTACAACTGTCATGTTGGTTTCTCTCCTTGTCTTGATGAGGTAGTAGCGACCACCTCTCTCACCCACACTAACCTCTGTTGAAAATAGCGGCAAGTTATACGATTTCAGTGTTCTAATCTTGCCGCCCAATCTGTTCACAATCCTTTGTACAATTTTGGCGGGCTTGCTTCTTCTTTGTAATATTTTGTCGGGCTTATTAAATTTGATATGTCTTGGGTGGGCTGATCTTCGAAAAACTGTTTCCTGATGGAAATATTAGTTTGGTAATTGCAATGTCCTTTTGTGCTTAGTCTTTCGCATACAGGCTGGATTGGGCCTCTTTGTGATGTATATGCTGAAAAGGTTTGTCCAGACCCATGTTGATGGGGAGCTATCTCTGGGTGATACTGTGATGGTAATGTCGCTTGTGGAGGAAGATTTCCAAATACTCATTCTTCCAGACAAGTTACCTCAATCCTCACACCCAGACAGTTCCAATAATCAAGTGGGCTTCCTTTGTTCCCTAGGTCCTCCCACAGGCTTGAATTTGTCTTGTAAAAGTTCATAACTCTATTAAAGTTCTTCCATAAGCACTTTAGAATTCCAAACTTTTCGGTAGATAGTCCCAAATTAAATTTCCTTTCGAATGAGCCCAAACACAGGGGGGGTTCTGGTGAATTTTGCTCACTGCAGTCCCCCCTGCTGAAACTCTACACTCAAGGAGTGTAGAGTGTCAACAGGGGGGACTGCAGTAAGCAAAATTCACCAGAACCCCCCCCTGTGTTTGGGCTCAATCAAGGTAACCAAAATTCCTGCTCCCGAGAGTCAACCTTCCCTGCATTTATACTAGCTAAACATTACCCTGCATCCCCCGTTGAAATGCAATGCAATATACAGCGAATACAGTCGTTATAATTTGGTTATAGCATAGAGGGGGTATGATGTCCCTCTTTTACGCGGTTCCACAGTAAAATAACAGCATACAGTCATACACAACTTCAAGTAAAGTAAAATAAAAACACATAGTAACACATTCTCAAATAGCATAAAGGTCCATAGTCAAACATATTTTAAGTTCAGTAAAATAAAGGTACATAGTCAAAACATTTAAGTAACACTCTTACAGCACTCGCGATGTTGCAGTTTACAGCAGGTAAAATCAAACACAAATTAAACATGGTAGTATGGTATCACCCCTCCCTCCGCGATTCCAAAGTTCGGCCAAGGAGTATACAGCACCCTTTGGTGCCTGACCTGACGGTCTCTGCATTTCACTCGGCAAGTGGGACACCATAAGTAAAGAATAATCGCGAGTTGACAAATAACTAAAGTGTGGGAAGTGATCCGGATCCAGACTGGACCTCTATATTTCTGAAAAGGTCCATCAAGGTGGAATGGTGATCTCAAGAATCTTTTTCCCGATCTCAATGTTTTTCTGTTCTAGAGTATAGAAGTGTTTTTGTGAGATAATTACGGCTTTTAGCAGAGCGGTAAGATGTTCGGGTAGAGGGGGAATTGCAGAGCCAAAATGTACAACATAATCCTGCAGGTTTGTAATGTTTTCCTTCACAGTGAGGTGGACAGTGGAGGGTTCAGGAATGGGGACATTCCGTTCCTGGGCCACTTGAACTGATGCCTCAGGTTTGAAGCAAAAACTGCTGTCACTTACCGGACACCAGAAGTATCCATGTTGGTAGTGGGGCGCATTGATGGTGACACAATATGTCCCAGCCCTTATGTATGCTACCTGTGGAGGGACATGGTCTTGTGCCATTACCTCCATGGTGCAGTTAATAGGCTGTGCACCAGCAGCTTTAAACCCACACTGTGACTTAGAATGGGCACTCAAATACTGGGGACACAGAATTACGTGTGTACCCCGGCTCTGGCACCTGGAGAGGTCAGGACCCGTTACAGCGTGCTCCCACTTTATGACATAGGGTGGGACCGCTGCAAAACAAATGTCGGCACCTCCTTGAATAACTCCAATGTTCTCCACACGGTATACCGGTGTGGGTCGGGCTGTCCCACCCATGACCGGCATCCTTAATACGATTCCCATAATGGTGTGGTTAGATTTCCCACAGTATACTGGGACAGGGTAAGCTTCAGAGGCTAGGCGGAGCTGGCACAGGCTTAGTGAATTGCTGTACGGGTGGAGGGCTGCGAGGTGCTTGTTCCTGATCCAAGAGGGGACTAAACCTTGTTTTAAATCCCCCAGGTTGTTGTGGCCCTCGCCCAACAACCATGCCCCATACAGTACGCACACCTCGTTCTGTGCAGCCTGGTCTGAAGCATTTCTATTCTCCAGTATGACTGCATTCACTGTCTGTGCATGTTTTTCCAGCTCAGCCACTTTTTCCTTTAAATGGACAGTCATAGCCTGGTCCTCGTGTAGTTCTGAACCTACTACGGTATTCTCCTGTTTCAGGATTTTTCTCAATTGTGTCTTTAAACTGTTTATCTGTGTTTGCAGCTCTATGTCGTCAAGGCTATTTATTACAGAGGATGCTGTATTGTAGGTAGTGAAAACGTCGTTTATGATTCCCCTTCTAGGTTTCACTGAGCCCATGGTATCCCTAGAATTTAGAGTGTATAGGTCTGCTTTGTCTACATTTCCAAAGTCTAACTCATAAAATTTCTTGAACATGTCTCTAAGTAGGGCCTGTTATAGCTGCTCTGTTTCCTTCGGACACCATGCAGGTAGGTGTACCTCGGTAAGCTTTAATATTACTGAAGCTACTGCATAATGTACCCCCTGGTATAACACCTTTTCGGTCGGTACCAATCCTAATCCATTTCCAGGTCCCTTGGTGGTGGTAGGACACCTTTCTATTACTGTGTGTATTGGCGGGGATGTGGGCAGGGGTTTCTTAATGTGTGCTCTTAGTTCGGTGATGTTAATTGGGAGTGGGGAGTGTGGGACCGCGCAACCGTGTAGGCTAGAATCCCACCCCATCCCTTCCCCTTCATCTTGCCATTGCCTGGCGAAGGTGATCGATATGCCTGCGAGACAAATACTCTCTGATCCCCACATGCAAACATAAATTCCTTGTTCGGATTCCCACCATTTGTCCCAACACACTTTTACTCCTCCCGGTGTCCCCGTGATGGTGCGGTACGTATCATTACCGAGTCTTTCCTAGTCTGATTCTTGGTCCCATGCGTCCTTGCTGAGTTTTCTGAGCCACCACCATCGTCCCAAGGGAATGTTCCCTTTGCAAATCAAACATACACGTTTTCTCTCTGTAACACTGACTCGGGCAGCGATGATTCGCACCTGGGGGCATGGAACTGAGTCCTCCCCGTAGGTAAAACCTTCTTGGCTGGAGTAGCGGGTAGATTAGATCCCAGCCACCCTGGCCATCTTCCCTCGTGGGCGTAAACAGCGAGTTCTTCCACGTCTCGGGGGCCACCCCCGGCGGTTACGATCGGTGCTCTTCCTCCTGAACACCCGTAAATGAGGGATTTTTCCACGTCTCCTCGGTCACCGCTGCTCATCCTTATCAGAGCGAGCAGGAACAGGATCCTTTCCATACTGTTCTCTTTCCTGTCGGGGCACATAAAACAGATTGTCTAGCCCTGAGAAAGCTCTCTGGCTTGACAAAGGTGACCGAGTTCCAAATTGGGCTGATAGTCTTTAATTGACTGGCTGTCTTATTCAGTTCCTTGTGGACTGATGTCTGCTTCTAACTTTTATCTCACAGCCGTTTTGCTAGTTATCTTACCGGTGTTTCCTTAATAGCTATACCGGTAGATTCTTCTTACTCCCGAGTATTACCCAGCCTGTGCCTCTTTTAACAGCTGCACAGGTAGATTCTTTTCCTTACCCAGTTACTAATACATATACACTTTTCATTACATAGAAAAATCTTACACTATTCTAAACTTATTCACTAAACATACTTAAGTTCATATTGCTAAACATCCTTAAATTCACATCACTATATATGTACATTGGCCACCTGTCTCCGGGTGGTCAGGTTAATTCCTGCCTTCTGTCTTTCTTCTTCTCCCGCTGGGTGTCCAGCGAGGTAGGTGATAGATCGGTCTGCACCGTCTAACCCTAAGTACCCTGACTGGATGTGGATTTGAGTCCCACACTATTGGGGAACATCCCCTCCGGTGCTGCAGCACACCGCTCCTCTCGGGGTGGCTGCCTGGTGCGTTTCTTCCCCTGGGGGTTCTGTCTGGTTGAGGGCTACGGGATGGGGACTCTCACTTGGTGGCTGGTCCACCGCTATCTCTTCTGGGGGTCACTTGTTGCCCGAGGCTACCGGCTGGGTGTCCCTGCTCGTGGGCTGGTCTCTGACCTTAGGTGCCCTTTTGCGGCTGGTCCCTTTCCCGGGACTGAACCATTCAAATTGTCTTTGGCCGTGTCATGCAGGGAGTCCTTCTTAAGCCTCCGGCTGCTGGGGGTCCGTCCGAATCCCAAATGATTGGGGAGACAGCTCCTCCAGTAACACAGTCCACCACCCCTCTAGGTGCAGTCTGTGGGTCTGTCACGTCCCCTGTGGGAATTCCACAGTCGGGGGCTGCTGGCTGGGGGTCCCTGCCTTTAGTACGGTTTACAGTTTTTGACTGTCCCTTATGTTTAGCTGCTGCCCCTGAGTTGAAAAGATTGCACTGATTTATGTGGAACCACTTTGTTCGTCGGGACAAATTTATGGCATAGACCATGGGGCTTGCCTTATCGACAATGTGGTACGGTCCCATGTATAGTGCCTCAAAGACCCCTACTCTAGCATAGTTTCTGACCATAACCTGGTCCCCTATCTCCCACTCATGGTGCTTCCGGGGTTCTAGCAGCAGTCGGTTGCTCCGATGCTGTTTTCCCATGTTGTTAGCAGCCTGCCAGTGAATCTGTTTAAGGTATTCAAATAGATTCCTGACAAAGCTGTCCCGGTTCGCTTCCCGAAGCTGACCTTCCGTGAGTACTGAGGCTGACACATGGGTGGGGGTTCGCATGGCTCTGCCGGTCATGAACTCGTACTGGGAGAACCCCGTGCTCTTTGACTGGCTGGCCCGGATCCCAATGAGGACCAGTGGTAGGACCTCTACCTACCCCTTGGGTGAGTCCCTTGTCTTCTTGCGCAGCCTTTCTTTGATAGTGCGGTTTAAACGCTCCACAGGCCCGGATGACTGCGGGTTGTGGGCGACATGCCATTTTCCTTTGATGCCGAGTACCTTAAGGGTCTCCTGCATCACCTGCCCAGTGAAGTGACTCCCTTGGTCGGACTCCACATATTGTGGTACTCCCCATCAGGAGAACACTTCTCTGACCAGGATCCTGGCTGTTCCCAGGGCAGTGGCTGTTCGGCATGGGAAGACTTCCCCCCATTTAGTGACTATGTCCACCAATACTAGGCAGTACTTGTAACCTCCCTGGGCAGTGGGTAGGGGCCTGATGTAATCGATTTGGATCAACTGCCAGGGTCCCTCTACCCTCCTGATATGTTCCATAGACACTTTTCTTTTCTGGGGGGTCGGGGTTGTTGGCCGCGCACACCAGACAGCTAGCACAGAACTTGCGGATGTCTTCCTTGAGTCCTGGCTACCACCCTGCCTGTTCCACTTGTTGCCACGTGGTCTCAGGTCCTGGGTGTCCTGCTCCTGGACCCTCGTGGGCCAGCTGGAGGAATTCCCTCCGGTGTTGTTGCGGTACTACCCATTGCTCCTGTTGTGTATGCATGCCTGTTTACTGTGTGATGTCTGTAACACAGTTATGCCACACTGAATGTACCCTTATACTGTACACACCTTACCTGTACACCAGAGGGTGCTGCTGCTGGAGACCTAAGGGTTACCTGCATACTGCATACTGCAGGTAACCCAGTATAAAAAGGAACATGTTATATCCTTACACACTACAGCAAATCAACACGAGGCACATACTGGAGACAAGGTCACTCTGTGACCTGTACCTTTATTCACAGGACCAAGAAGTGCTGACCCTGTGTGGGACCTCCCTTTATATACCTGGATGACCAGGTGAGGAGTGTCTCCCACAAGTTCACCCCCTGTGGTCAAGGTGTGCATTTTTCAGGTGTATACAGTGTACAGTGTTGTTACATAAAGGTTAAGTTATGTGAGATTACAAACGTAACAGAACTCACAGCTTGTTGTCCTCATTCAGGAGCTACAAATAAAGGACTACAGGCCTACACATTTTAAGTATCACACCCTGCCTTGTGGAGTCATTACTAAAGGTACCTACATACACTACAGCTCCCCCTTGAACAGCATGCCTTCTTTAATGGCAATTCCTGCGGTGCCGTATGGGCCATCCACCCTTTCCCCTTTTGCTAGCGTGTTCAGGACAGTTTTGAGGATGGGGTCTTGGGTCTGAACCGTTTTTAGGTCCGGGGCCAAAGCTATCCCTGCCTTCCCTGCCATCCCCATCCTGCCCCTGACTGCTGCGATGGGTCCTGGGTTGTACGGATCCCAGAGCTTGCCCGTGCTGGCCCCCTGCTTGGCTAACATGTCAGCCTGCTGGTTTCCCTCGCTACGGGGTTCTGTGGTGGAATGTGCCTTCACCTTATGTATGTAGATATTCCCTTCCTCCCCTACCGCTTTCATGATCTTTTCCAGTAGGGGCTTAATTGCCAGGGGTCTCCCGCCTGCAGATGTGTATTCGGGGTGGGACCAGATAGCCAGGTACTCCGTACGCGAATTGCATGTGAACATAGTGTCCGAGCAAATTGTTTATGGGGTAGAGAATTCTTCGGGGTGTGTGACACCACCGCAGACAGTTCAGCATGTTGGGTGCTCATAGTGCTGGGGAGTTTAATCGCCAGGGTAATGCCTGACTCGGGGTCATAAACTCCGCAGCTTGTGAGTCGTTCACCTGCAGATACTGTGCTTGAACTGTCCACATAGATCTCTCGGGCTGTCGGGTGTAACCCAACCCGAAAGCCTATGTTCACTTCCCACCCTTTCTACGGAACACCGGTGGGCGGTCCCTGGATAAATCATGTTGGCTGCGAGTCTTGGCTCGCAGAGACCCTTTACCCTTAGGACCATTTGAGAGAGGAGCAGGGTCCAGCAAGCAATGCGGGCACTGCTCACTGTCCCGTCCTTAATTCTCCTGTCCAGGAGCATTTGGGTGGGTGTATAGTGGGTAGGAGTGTGACAGGGGACCCCCCTATGAAGATCAGTGATATTTTCACAGCCCAGTGAGTGGCTAGGAGATGCCGCTCACAGTTGGAGTATCCCTTCTCCACATCCGTGAGTATCCTGGAGGAGTAGACCACTGGTCTCAGACGACCGTGCCGCTCTTGGAGCAGTACTGCGCTCAGGCTGTCCCCACTGGCTGCTACCTCCAGGAAAAACTCTTTACCCCCATCTATGGCCCCTAGAGCTGGTGCGGTCTGCAGGTCTTTCTTGAGTTGGATAAATGCTGCCTTGCAACCTTTGTCCCATTCCCACTCCACTTCCTTGTGTAGGAGTCGGAGCAGAGGGGCTGCGGTGGCTGCATAATCCCCAATGAAATCTCTGCAGTACCCGGTTAGCCCTAGAAAAGATCTTACTCCTGTTACTGTGTTGGGGACT